>NC_138087.1:78837615-79437615 GCF_964212035.1 Myotis nattereri
ATGGGGCACAGACTGGCCTGGCCCATCGCAGCCAGTGTGTCACAAACCATACAGGCAGAGCTTTCATGGGCGCTTCCCACGCACCTCGCACCTCCTCTCGCCAACTCCTCATGCCAACTCCCCATGCCAGCGGCCAGCCCCACTTTACAGAGGCGGAGACTGAGGCTTGGAGAGGCCTCTGCTCCTGGCTCCTCCCTGTGGGTGTGTGGCTGGGCATAGGGCTGGCAGCTGTGGGGAGCAGGGCGGCCTGCTGAGCGCTGGTCCTTGCCTGCAGGCGGGCCCCTGGTCAGCATGCCCCCCAGGATCCACGGCTACCTGCACCAGCCCCTGCTGGTCTCCTGCTCCGTGCACAGCGCCCTTCCCTTCCGGCTGCAGCTGCGGCGTCATGGAGCCAGGCTGGGCGAGGAGCGGCACTTGCAGTGAGTCGCCCATGGGCAGCCCGTTGTCCTCGGCCACTGGGCTCCTGGGGTCCCGATGCCCTCGGGGAGCTGAGGGAAGTGGGTGGCAGGAGAGGGACCTGGGGCTCGGTCATATTGTCCTCCAGGGCAGCCCAGCCTGGGCACCTCTCAGTGGGGCCAGGGATGGGGGAGGGTAGCCCCCGAGGTTCCCGCCACTGCTGGGCCATCACGGGGCTGCCTTCGCTTGCAGAAAACTCAACCCGTGCAGGGCCTTGCCCACGGGGCCAGGGCAGGAAAGACTCTCCCCTTTATGGATGGAAGTCCAGAGCTCAGAGAGGGGCAGGGACTTGCGCAGAGCCACACAGCATCCTGTGGAATTTGCATGTCCTTGGCTGCCCGCTCCTCTTATCAGGCCTCCAAGAGGATTTGCCGTCCCCCCCTCCCCCCGGGCAGGGTTCAGAGGAACGGGGCCCCAGAGGGTGGGGGAGGCGGGGGACCCTGGCTGGGGGCAGTGTGACGGTGTGTGCCTGGCTGCCGTGTGTTCGCAGGGAGTCAGGGAACAGCAGCTGGGAGATCCCACGGGCCTCCAAGGCCGAGGAAGGCATGTATGAGTGCACAGCGGTCAGCAGGGCTGGGACCGGACGGGCGCAGGCCCAGGTCATCGTCACAGGTCTGTCCCTCCCAGTCTCCCCTCCCCACCCCCTTGCTGACTGTTCCCTCCAGGATTTCCGTCCAGGGAGCCTCCGTCCGTGGGGGAGCGTGCCAGCCAGCTGCTGGGGACTGTCCATCACCGAGTCTGGCTGCCGCGGCCCCTGCCCGCCGGCCCCGCTGGGGCTGTCTCACCCCGGATGGCCCGGATGGCGGGTCTCAGTTGGAGAGAGGTTGGGAACCTCAGCTCTGGCCGCGCTCCCCCTGCCCAGCCTTCCTCCCGCCCCTGATTGCTTGGTCTGGCCTTTGGGACTTGCCGGCCCCCAGACCTTTCTGGGGCCACCGTCCATCTTGCAGCCCCGACACCTGTGCCTCCACGTCCCCACGGAATGGCACCATTCAGCGCAGGAAGGTTGTAAATGCCACCGACCATCCGACAGGAAATTGGTTTTATTTATTTTTTAAAATTATTTTTTAAAAATAAAATTTTATTGATATCAGAGAGGAAGAGAGAGAGAGAGAAACATCGATGATGAGAGAGAAGCATTGATCGGCTGCCTCCTGTACGTCCCCCACTGGGGATCGAGCCGTTAACCCGGGCATGTGCCATTGACCGGAATCGAACCTGGGACCCTTCAGCCCGCAGGCCGACGCTCTATGCACAGAGCCAGGCCGGCCAGGGCTGGCTTTATTTCTTAAACTGTGAGCCCCAGCTCTGGGGAAGAGAAGGGAAGGAGCCAGACAGCGTGGAGACCGAGGCCTTCTGCACCCTCGGGTCTTACACAAAGTGGGAGGAAGCCTGGGAAACAGGCCGGGGGCGGAGCGGCCTGGCGCCCTCCCAGAGGCGCCTCCGGAGCGCGTTGGCTTGCTTCCTTTCAGACCTTTACCTGCGCGCGCGTTTCACCGAAAATGGGAGGCTAGTGTACATACTTACAACAACCCGAGCTGTTATCCCCTCACAATAGAGCACGTGAGCACACATGCTTAGGGCGGGAACTAACAAAAATCTGCTTTTTCTAAATGATGGTGAGCAAAGAGAAGTAGAGCGGCGTCAGGAAACTTGTCCGGCCGTTACTGAGAGTTCGCAGTGGCTCGCCGCTTTCCGAATCTGCTCTCTCGCCTCTCGGCTAAACTATGTTAAACTCAAACTCAGGGCTTTCAACTTTCAAGTCCCTGTCTCTGTCTGATGCGCTACAGCCAGCGTCTACTGCTGGTCTCCCCGCAACACACAGGGGCCCCCGTCTGCACGCTGGCATATCGGGGTGCATCGGCATGATACATTGGTGTATTTGTTTAAAGAGAAATTCATGGCCGTATTCATCCTGTAACCAGACAGTCAGTGGGTCTGCGCTGCCTGTCACTGTGTGAGCCAATCCAGCGGAGACGGGGTTGAGTCGTTATGAGTGTTTATTCAATCCTGCCCGCAGACATCTGCTCCGCCCCCCACCATAAGCCAGCTGCTCATACTGGGGAGAAGGACAGCGATGACATGGGGAAGTAGCCAAAGGGTGTGCCCAGTGGGCAGTTTACAGGTCATGGGGGCTGGAGACCTGCAGAGGCCCGTGGGCATGCAAAGGCTGGTGGTCTTCAAAGGGCTGGCGGCTCTGGCTTCTGCAACAAGGTTTGCTATCTCCCCATGACAACAGGCAGCTCCCGGATGGGGAGGAGGGGCGAATTTCCAGGTGAGCCCCCAGGTCCCCCGTGGAACCCCCAGCCAGGCTGGGAGGTGCCTTCTTGAGTCAGAACAGAGCAATTGCGGTTCACAGAGCTTGATTAATATTTCCTCCAGTTCTAGCTGGTCCCCAGGATTCCATTTCTGCCCCTGCCAGCTGCCGAGGTCCGAGGCTCCACTTGCCTGGGCATCGTGGTCACTGCACATGTGGCCTGTTGGGTCCAGGTCCCCCTGCAGGTTCTCAGGCCCACGCCCCTGGTTAGCGGGCCTCTAATCTCGCCACTTCTTGTGGCTGCTTCTTGGCGAGACGGCGGTTTTCTTTGCTCTCCCGTCTCTGGGGCAGAGGCCTCCCTCCTACATTCGTGTGTAATAGTAGCCCCGCTGTTTGCACAGAGCGTGGCTTTTACTCGTTAATCTTTCCCTCCTGAGGGTTCGTTTGAAACCCAAGCTTTATTCCCAAGGGTGCAAATATTGGCTCAAAGCGTAGCTTTTGTTAGACACCGCAGTTGGCTGCCGGGAGCAGAGCGCGCACTCGCCACGCAGCCCTCGGTGGGTGTGTGATGGCGACAGGCAATGCGCCCTCCCCGGGTGGCACCGTCCCCGATGGTGAGCAGACGCCGGTTCTGGCATCGGGACCCCACGGGGACCAGCAGGCTGTCCTCCCGAGTCAGCCCCGGCGAACCTCCCATGCGTGTGTCCTTGCAGACCCTCCGCCACAGCTGGTCCCGGCGCCCAACGTGACCGTGTCCCCAGGGGAGACGGCCATCCTGTCCTGCCGGGTCCTGGGCGAGGCCCCCTACAACCTGACGTGGGTGCGGGACTGGCGGGTCCTGCCGGCCTCCACGGGCAGAGTCAGGCAGCTGGACGACCTGTCCCTGGAGGTCAGCGCTGTCGTCCCCAGCGACGGCGGGCGGTACCAGTGCATAGCCAGCAACGCCAACGGGGTCACGAGGGCATCCGCCTGGCTCCTGGTGCGAGGTGAGGCTCTTCCCGCGTGGCTGTGCTCCCAGTTCCACAGACTGCCCAGTCTTTACCCCCAAAGCCCGTCCCTCCGTCCCTCTGTCCCTCCGTCCCTCCCTGTGCCCAGACATGGCCTCTGGCAGGCAACCTCAACCCTCCCCTTGTTTTCTGAACCTTCAGAGAAAGGAGTCTGAGCTTCAGAGCTTATGCCGAGTGGTTCTCACTCGTGGGAAGTTCATCCTCTTATCTAACCTGAATTCCTACTGCTGGAAGCCAAGCCAATTTCACTGTGTCCTGACCTTTTCCAGAGCCATTGAGCACCTGCCTTGCCCCCCCCTTCGCCCCCCGCCAATATGGAGGATAGGGATGGAACACTGGCAACTGCTGAAGCCCAGAGGTCAGGGCTGGGCAGCACTGACCAGATAGGGATGGAGGAGACAGTTGGAGGAGCACTTGTCTGGGAGTCTTAGGACCTAGGCATGGCCTCAGGTCTGCCAGGGTTCAGACAGGGCCGCCCCGCTGGGGTGCTGTATCCTCAAGTGTGAAAGTGTCGTAACAAGTGTGCTCTCTGGCGCCAGCGACCCCTCTTGGCGCCTGGGGGGTGTGGGGAAGGGTTCTGAGGCCGTATCTGGGCCACAGCTATGGGAGGGGTGTGCTCCCACTTCTAGGCGAGGGCCATGAGCTCTGTGGGAGCCTGGCAGGTCTGGCGTGCTTTCTGCGTTTGGGGCCAGCACTTGTGCAGGCCTTGGGGTCACTCAGGGTCACCAGAGGCGAGAGCCATCCCAGCCCTGGCAGCTGCCGGGCATCTCCCTAAGCCTGTCCGAGGTGCTCGGCCCAGAGGGGAACTCCAGGGAGCTCCCACCGGGGGCCCTGGGAAAGCAGTCCCCGTGTGCCCTGGGGATGTGCCTGGGTGGCTGCCTGGTCAGCCCTCGTCCCCAGGGAGGCCACTCCTGGGATTCAGGGCCTTTGCCTCCTGTGTCTCTGCCGTCGGTGGCCGTGGCCGTGGCCGTGGGAGGGCAGGGTCCCAGGGCTGGGGGCTGGGACGGCCCGGCTGCTCTGACAGGCTCTGTCCTGCCGCCCCCTCCGAACCGCAGAGGCCCCGAAGGTCAGCATCCACACCAGGTCCCAGCGCTTCTCCCAGGGCGTGGAGGTGAGGGTCAGCTGCTCAGCGTCTGGGTACCCTGCACCCCACGTCTCCTGGAGCCGTGACGGTCACACCCTGCAAGAGGACAGCAGGTGAGGGGCCCAGGGCCTGGGGCTCCGGGACTGGGAACAGGGGGGACCAGGACCCGCAGGCACCTGTCCCAGCCTCAGTCAGGGCTCCGGGGTCAGGAGCCACAGCGGCAGGGTCCAGCAGGCCTGTGCTTGGGTCCCGCCTCTGCCAGCAGGCTGGGTGACCTTGGGCAAGTCACCGAACCTCTCTGAGCCTCATGAATGAAAATAGACAATGTGTGTACAGCCCTGAGCACACAGCTCGGCGCAGGGCGGTGCGGGGTGGTGGTCCCTGGCGACGTTAGTGAATTTGTTATTAACGATGACTGAGGGACCCTTGCACGGCCCGAGCTGATCAACCCCTTGCTATTGACCATGACTCCAGAATCCACGTGGATGGCCAGGGAACCCTCATCATTCAGGGACTGGCCCCAGAGGATGCTGGGAATTACAGCTGCCGGGCTGCTAACGAGGTTGGCACAGACGAGGAAATGGTCACCCTCTACCACACAGGTACTCGGGCCACGGGCATCTGGGGAGAGGGGCCGGCCTCCCTCCCTCCCTTTCTTCCTCCCTCTCGTCCACAAATACTTACTGAGCAGCTGCTACATGCCAGGCAGTGGGGACACAGCCGTGACACAGGTCCCTGTCTGGGGGGAGGCATAAAACATAAGGAAGGCACTTTTGGGTGGTGAGGATGCGCAGAGCAGGGAGGGTGGGTGATGGGTGACGCCCGGGGGGTGGGGGGGATGCCTGTCACACACAGGACCCGCTGAGGCCTCCCTGAGGGACAGGATGGCAGGCAGAGGCCCGGAGCGGTCATGAGTCCTGGGTGCTCAGGGGGCTGCCGGAGGCGGGTGGGGGGTGGGGGGGGCGGGGTCGGGGAGCGGCTGGCACCCCCTGGAGGGCATTCGTAGGGTTTGGCAGGTTCAGTGAGGAGCTGTGGCTAAATTTTCCTGGGGTGACCATCCCCGAGGTGCGGGATGGGGAGGAGGCAGAGTTCTCCGTTCCCCCTCTATCCCCTCCCCGCCCCCCCAGCTGTGGAAGCCACATTCTCAGTCTAGGGAGTGTGGTACCTCATTTCCCATCTGCCCCCCTCCCCCCCACGCAGACCCACCCTCGGTCTCCGCCGTCAGCGCGGTGGTGCTCGCCGCCGTGGGACAGGAGGCCGTGCTGGCGTGCGAGGCGTCCGGGGTGCCGCCGCCCCGGCTCATCTGGTATCGAGGTACGTGGGGTGGGGAGAGGGCCCCGGGGATCCGTTTTCCAGGACAGTCACTGGGGAGGGGGCACTCCGAACGGGTGTCTGGGGAGAAATGGCCCATCTCAGCAGCCCTCGCCCCCCACCCACAGTCCACGCAGCTGATGCCGGGCCGCTGGGGAGTGAGGAGCAGGTTTGGTTCCGGCTCCCTGGGCACCCGTGGGTGGGGGGCTTGGCATCTCTGAGCTGGCTCCCTGTCGGGGAAGCGGGAAACCCCAGGTGGTTGTGAGGATGAGACGAGTCCACGCAAGCAAAGTGTCTAGACTCGAGTCTAGAACGAGCCGGCGCTTGGCTGCGCCCAGAGCTCCTAGAGAGGGAGGCGGCGGTGCCGGGGTGGCCTGGGAGACGGAGGAACAGCCACGACTGTTCCGAGGCTCTTGGGGTTCGCGGGGGTGGAGTGTCCGCGGTGCTGGACGCCCAGCTGGAGGTTGGATGGGCAGGAGCTGTGCTGCGCACCCACCGGCGGGCGTGGGTGCGGGGCTGCTGCCTCGGACACTGGGCTCCTGCTCCGGTGTCAGCCAGAGCCCCGTGGCGCCCCCACCTGGACACGCTCCGTCCTTTGCAGCCCCTGTCTGCACCTGGGCTCTGAGAGAGGCAGGGATTCACTCAGACCCCCAGCGGGCGCGTGGGCTCAGAGTGTGAGCCTCCTGTCCCAGGGCCCCAGCCGGTGGGGGCAGAGGCCGCGGGACCCCTGATGCACCCTTAAAAAGGAATGAAGTTCAGGTGTGTGACGATGTGAGTGTATTTAACCCCACAGAAGTGTGCACATAACCGTGGTGAAGATGGTGAATTTTTTTAAAAATATATATTTTATTGATTTTTTTACAGAGAGGAAGGGAGAGGGATAGAGAGTTAGAAACGTCGATGAGAGAGAAACATTGATCAGCTGCCTCCTGCACATCTCCTACTGGGGATGTGCCCGCAACCCAGGTACATGCCCTTGACCGGAATCGAACCTGGGACCCTTTAGTCTGCAGGCCGACGCTCTATCCCAGCCATGGGCAAACTACGGCCCGCGGGCCGGATCCGGCCTGTTCGGCTGTTCTATCTGGCCCGCGGAGCCGAAAGAGCAGAGGGTTCTCTTGCTCTCCCCGCCGCTCCTTCACCAGCAGCAGTGTTAACATGGCAACGTGGGGAAACACGGCCACAGCTCCTTCTTCTGAGTCCAGTTTAAGAACCCATTGTGGCCCTCGAGTCAAAAAGTTTGCCCACCCCTGCTCTATCCACTGAGCCAAACCGGTCAGGGCAAGATGGTGAATTTTATGTTCTGTGTTTTTTTACCACAGCTTTTTAAATTTGTAAAAAAGAACCAGAAAAAGACAAAAAGAAAAAAAAGAATGCCATTCTGATACAGCATGGATGGTCATTGAAAACATTATGCTAAGTGAAATAGGCCAGACACGGAGGACACATATTACCTGATTCCATGTACATGAGGTCCCTAGAACGTGCTCATCCATAGAGACAGAGTAGAAAGGGGTCTTGGGGGGCAGGGGGTGAAGCGGGGAATTCGTGTCTGAGGGGCACAGTTTCAGTTTGGGAAGATGAAGGAGTTTTGTGGGTGGACGTGGTGATGGGCGCACCACACTGGGGATGCACTTCATGCCACGGATTGGACACTGAACATGCTAACGATGGCACAAATGTGTGTGACGTGTGTTACCACAAGTGAAAAACTAAATTACACGTTAAAAGGGGTTCAGAATCAGGGGGTCTGTCAGCCAGCCGCCTGGAGGAGAAGTAACGGGGGGCCTCAGAGAGGCAGGCATGGGGGGTGTGGTCATCTCGGGGTGACCAGGCCCCTCCCAGAGCTGATCCAAGCCTCAGTCTGGACCCGGGGCAGAGGGTGGGGACCCAGTAGGGAGGCCCAGGCAAGGAGTTTTTGAGTGAAGAGCCTGTTACATGGAGGGAGACAGCCTGGGCCTCCCTCCTGCTCCACCGAGGGGCTCAGGGGACTGACTGAGTGGTGCTGACTTTAAAAGGTTTAATTGCAGTAAAAGACACAGGAAAAATTTACCATCTTCACCATGTTTAGGTGCACAGTTCAGTGGCATCAGGGACACCCCTCCGTCGTACAACCGTCACCACCATCCGTCTCCAGAACTCTTTTCCTCTGGCAAAACCACAACTCTGTCCCCAGACTTTCTTGGGAACCTTCCCCCACTGCCCCAGGCCCCAGCCTGTGCGTGGCAGGAGCCTGGGGTCAGGGAGGCTGCGCCCCAGCCCCCCACTGCGGCCGCGGGCCGAGCCTGATGCATTCTCCTCTTTGGTCCAGAGGGTCTCGAGATGATCCTGGCCCCCGAGGCCTCCAGCTCTGGGGCGCTGTGGATCCCGGTGGCTCAGGAGAGGGATGCTGGCGTCTACACCTGCCGAGCCGTCAACGAGTTGGGCGCCGCCTCTGCGGAAATCCGGCTGGAGGTTGGACGTGAGTGTTGCCTGTCCCCGCCTGCCCGCCCCTCTACCCCATTGCCGAGCGGGGGCGGCGGGAGAGAACCCCTCCAGGTAGCCGGCCAGTGCGGGGTCCCGAGCACTTGGGGACAAGGATGTCCGAGGGAGATGGGTATGCATTACCTCTTTTTTTCCTTTTATTTTTTTAAATTGATTTCAGAGAGGAAGGGAGAGGGAGGGAGAGAGATAGAAACATCAATGATGAGAGAATCATTGATCGGCTGCCTCCTGCACGCCCCCTATTGGACATGTACCCAGGCATGGACCCTTGACCGGAATCGAACCCGGGATCTTTCAGTCCTCAGGCCGATGCTCTATCCACTGAGCCAAACCGGCTAGGGCTCTTTTTTCCCTTTTTATTAAATTTATTGGGGTGACACTGGTGAACAAGATTCTACAGGCTTTAGGTGCACAATTCCAGAATGCGTCGTCTGTACACGGTACTGTGTGTTCACCACTCCAAGTCAAGTCCCCGTCCATCACCATGTACCCCCCTATGCCCACCTCCCCCACCCCCTCTCCCTGCTGTATTACCTCTCACTGGGTCACAATTGCCCCAAAACTTTGTGGCTTAAAATAATAAACATGTTTTCCCTCTCGGTTCTGGAGGGCTAGGGTTCTGAGAGGGGCTTCGCTGGAGGGCGCATCCCCACTGAGCTCACTGACGTGGCTGCTGGGGGAGGCCTCGTCCTGACCACGTGGGCTTCTGCAGCTTCTTGGGACATGGCTCCCCCAGGAGTAAGGAGGAGAGAGAGAGCGAGAGAGAGAGCGAGAAAGGGAGAGAGAGAGAGAGAGAGAGAGAGAGAGAGAGAGAGAGAGAGAGAGAGGATCCTTAGAATCAGCTACTGCCTTGGAAGTGACCTGCCATGACTGTGCTAGCTAAATTCTGTGGCTCACGCAGACCAGCCTTGGACCACAGAGGGTGGGAGGGCTACCGGGATGTGAGTACCAGGAGGCAGGTGTCACAGAGCCATCCTGGAGGCCGCCTATCACAGAGGCGAGCCTGGGCGTTGTCACCCTGAAGCCTGCACTCCCGGCTCATCTCCATCACTTACCATCTGTGTTTGGTCAGACCATTGAGCCTCCGTTTCCCCCAGCTGACCATACCACTGCCTTTTTTATTTTTATTGTAGAGAGAGACGGAGGGAGAGGGAGAGGAAGAGAGAAATATTGATGAGAGAAGCATCAACATTAATCGGCTGCCTCTTGCACACCCGCTACTGGGGGTTGAGTCCACAACTCCAGTATGTGCCCTGACTGGGAATCGAACTGGTGACCTCTTGGTGCATGGTCAATGCTCAACCACTGAGCCACACTGGCCAGGCCAAACTGCTTTATTGGGTGGCTGTGAGGTCAGTGACCTCAGGCACATAATGCTTTGCACATGGTCGGCCCATCGTGACTGCTTAGTAAACAAGGGGTGATGGTCCCCTTCTCCCAGAGGGCAGTCTGTTCTGTTCTGTGGCTGTACATGGCCTTGGCTGTGCGGGCCGTGATGTCTGAGTTCCAGGCCTGGGTCCCGGCACTGGGAGCTGCTCGGAAGTTGTCGGCACAGCTCCCTGGCAGACTGAGCCGGGACAAATGGGCTGTAGGGTTTGCTGCAGCCACAACGGAGAGACAGGTGCTGGGAGATCTGGGAGGTACAGAGAATCTGGAATGTGCTTTTTGGGGCTGGGTGGGTCGGGCTAGGGGCTCCCCCAGGAGATAGAGCCCTGGGTGGAGCAGGCCCAGTCAGGAGGGTCTGGGCCTGGTGGGGACTGTGCATATCAGGGTTGGGCTCCTCCCAGGTTTGGGGCACCCTTAGCCTTCATTCATTTGTTCCATCATTCATTCCTCCATACGTGGTCACCAGGTGGACCAGGCCCTGTGCTCCAGGGCCGGTGTTGGGGACACAGTGGCATCTGCCTTTGGGTAGCTGGTGGGGTCAGTGGGAATACTCAGTGGCATCCTTGGGGGTCTGTGGGTGCCTTGGAAAGGGGGCTGACCCAACATTGGGGGTTTGGGAAGGCTTCTCAGAGGAGGTGATGTCCAAGCTGAGCCCAGAGCGGTCATTCAGGTGACGAGCTGTGGAACATGTTCCAGGCAAAGGGAACAGCATGTGCAGACTCCCCCGTGACAAGAGAAGCTAGGCTCGGAGTGCGGGATAGAGAGGGTGGGGAGAGGGGCAGCTGAGGCAGCTGCTACCTGCTGTAGGTCACTCCCGGTCTGGCCTCGGGCACTGGGCAGGGACCAGGCTTTGTCCTGCGGGGGCGGCGAGAGGTTTTAAGGAAGAAAGCTATGGGCTCAGACCTTCCTGCATGGCTGGGCTCTTGGGTGGGTGTGGAAAGCCACGGGCTTAGAGCCTGATGATGATACAAGCAGAAGCTAACACTTCTGTGAGTGGCCATGTGCCAGGGCCAGCTCCAAGCAGGGTTCATGCACTCACATGTAATCCTCTCAGCCCTTGGGGTGAGTCCTATCATGATCTCCTTTACAGATGGGGAAAATGAGCACAGAGAGGTTAAGTAACTTGCCCAAGGTCACACAGCTGGCAAGTGGCAGAGCTGGGATCTGAACCCAGGTCCCAGCCTTTAGCCCCTGGACGTGATCCTGATGCTCACCAGCAGGGTGAGCTCAGATGTGGTCTCTGAGATGCTGTGTGAGGGAGAGAGAAGAAAGGCCTGCTCAGTGCCACTGTCTTAGCGATTGGCCAGTAGGTTCTGGGTGGGCAGAGAGGCTACTCTTGGGGTGGCTGCACTTGGCATTCCTGCGGGCATCGTCCTCTGCCCCCTGTCTGATTTCTTTTCAGCAGAGCCTTATTTCTGTGGGGCCCAGGCTGACATGCTGCCGGGTCCTGTCGTTTGCCTGCCGGCCATTGGCCTTGGGGCCACCTCCCCACGTCAGAGAGAAGAGGCAGCTGGCATCCTAAAGGCAGGCTTCTGGAGCACTGTGCCACTGTGGCCTCTGGCTTTGAGGTCAGGGGAGCGGTGGACGGTGGCCCAGCACCTGTGTGCCGGGCGCTTTGGTCTGGCGGCAGTGGTGGGAAATGGAATGTCCTGCCCATCTGGGTGGCAGCTGTGGTCCAGCCTTCCTGGCCAGGCTGGCGGAGCCTTCCCCCGCCAAGCACAGGTGGGCGCCGTGCCCACATCCTGCCGGGGAGCTGGGAACTGCCCTCCTGGTGGCGTTCGGGCGCTGGAGGAGGGGGCCTGGTCTGTGGACCAGCTGCAGGGTTGGCACCGGCTCTGCACCTGGCCTCCTGCAGTCGAGTCCTGCTGCTCATTTGGCCAAATTATTTACCTCTCGATGCCTCGCTTTCCTCATCTGTGAAATGGGGACGATAGTAACAGACCTTGCTCACGGGGTCCTGGGAGATTTAAGGAGACGACGGGTTTTGTTCAGGGCTCGCCTGGGTAACATTCAGCGCACGTGCAGTAGGCTGGGGGGCTGACGAGGGACCGTTGAGGCAGAGTGGGGTACACTGATTTGTGCCATGGCTGGTGACTGACTCCGTGGCAGGCGCCCCTCCCCAAGTTCGGTGCCTTTTCTATGACTTTAAAGACTTCGCCCCGCTGATTTCTCTCTAAATGGATGAGTACCCACCCTTTCTCTGCCCTCTCATCTCAGTCCCAACCTCCTGTGGGGTCCACCTTGCCCATCGGTATCGTCTTCGGGCCTGAGACCTCTCCCTCTTCCTGGTCAAACTGAGTCAAGGCTGACTGTGCACTCCTTCCCTCCGACCCTGCCCCAGGGCTCCAGGCCATGGAATGGGGGGTCGGCCGAGGAGACTGGAGGTGGCTACCGGGGCTCAAATGATGAGAAAGCTCCAGAACCTTAAGATATTTGAGCCAGGGTGAAAATAGACTTACCTCTTACAGTGGGGAACTGAGGCCCAGAGTGGTGAAGGGGTCACCCAGGGTGCCCAGTGGGGCCTGCCCAGGCTGTGGGCCTGCGGGCCGGTGTCCCTGGCCTGGGGACCGAGCGGGAGGAAGGGCAGCTGGCACCTCTCATGGTTGCCTCTTGGTAGCTGTTGGAACCCATGGGGTCTTTCCCCTGGGAAATTCCTGGAGGGGGAGCGGCCCCAGCTAACAGCACCCTCAGCTCCTCTGAGGATGAGAGGGCGGCAGGGGGAAGGCAGGGGGAGCCCTGGGAGCTGTGAGGAGGGGGCTTGGAGCCTGAAAGCTGAGGTGGCTGCGCCTCACGGACGGGGCCCTGGGAAGAACGCTGGACGGCAGCCAGGCCCTCAGCCCGCCTGGTGCTGCGGGACTCAGGCCCCCTGCCCCCTCCTCTGGCCAACGCGGGGACCAGAGGACCTTCAGCTCTGGCATCCGAGGGTTCTGGGGTCCCGCCTTTTGGAGGCTCCAGGGGAGGGTGGGGGACAGCTACAGAGCAGGGTGAGTCACAGTGTCCCGGGCAGGGTCTGAGCCTGGGATTGGCTCCTTTGGGATTCACCCTGAGAGGGGATGCGGGAGCTGGGTGCGGCTCTGGCTGGGGCTCCGCCAACTTGTCCCCGAGGGCATCTGGGATGCAGGGTGCGGTGTCTGAGAGCCTGGGCCTTAGCCGCAGCCAGACCTGGGCTCTGCCACTGACTTTAAGTCGTGCCCTGGGGCAGGTTCTTTCACCTCCCTGACCCTCAGTTTCCTCATCTGTAAAATGGGGGTTGCAGTGATACCACTTCCTAAGCCTGTTGAGACCATGAATGAACTCACATTCCTGGAAGCACCGTCGCCATGCCTGTCACTTGGTAGGCATTTGAAATGCTGCCCTTTATACGTATTCTTTGTTGATCATGATAAGGGTCTGTCCCATCTCAGGGGAAGGTTCGGCCCTCGGAGGAGGAGGAGGAGGAAGAGAGTGCGCCTTACAGTAGCCCAGATTCGGGAGACAAAGTCAGGCTGTTTGGGGTCTAAGGAGGGAGCCAGAGAGAGTAGCTGGGAGGCCTGCCTGGAGGAGGGAGGTTGGAGCCGAGCCCTGCAGGCAGGCTGAGTGGGGTGGAGAAGGCAGGCTTTGGGGGGCAGGGGGGACGGCAGAGCCGTGCCCCCAGGCCCAGGCCCAGACCCCTGCAGGCCCAAGGACCCGTCTGAGATGAGCCTGGGGCAGAGGCTTTCTGGGATTCTGAGTCTCGGCTGCCAGGCCCGTCTGAGGTGGGGTCCAAGACTATCTTCCTCCTTGTAATTTTCCAAATTGTGTTTACATCTCCCTGGAACTTCCCTAGTCCCCGAGGCCCGGGGGAGTTTGACGTCATGATTTGGACGGACAGGGGGATTTCTGGAAAGAGATGGAAGGAACCGAGAGGTGGGGTGTTTTCCGTGGAGCTGGATGTGAAGCGTAACAAAAGGCTGGGGGCCTTCTGGCCGTGGGTCTGGGGCCAGGACCCGAGGCCAGGGTCCAGCAGCTGCAGGGCCAGGCCCGGGACCTGGCTGGAGTTGGGCTGCTTCTGGCCTGCTGCACGGCCGCAAGGGTTGTGAGAGTCTGTTTTGGGAAATAACTCATCTTTCCTCCCCGATTGTAAGATAAGACAACGCTTAGAGAAACCGTGTGGAGGAAACACTACCATCTATTAGCAGTGGTGACCGTGGGTGGGGAGGGGCACGGGCTCTGGGGATGCGAGGGGCAGAAATTAGGGGAAATCCTCGTGTGTGTGTACATTTTTTATAACTCAGGTGAGCAGGGAAGCCTGTGCAGAAATGTTGTCCTGGTGTAATTTTTTAAAAAATTTATTTTTATGCCCGGCCGGCATGGCTCAGTGGTTGAGCGTCGACCTATGAACCAGGAGGTCATGGTTCGATTCCCAGTCAGGGCACAGGCCCGGGTTGCCGGCTCCATCTCCAGTGTGGGGCGTGCAGGAGGCAGACGATCAATGATTCTCTCTCACCATTGACGTTTCTCTCTCTCTCCCTCTCCCTTCCTCTCTGAAATCAATAAAAAATAACGAAAATAAAAAATTTATCTTTCTTGTTGAAAGTATTACAGATGTTGCACCCCCCCCCATTTACCCCCCCCTCCTGTCCCCTCCCCACTGGTGTCGTTATTACTGCAGCCCCTTTCTCTCCCAGTGTCCCCGTTTGGACCATAGAGCCTAAGGTCACGTTATTCCTACAAAGCAGTTTGGTTCTGCTGTAGTGTTTCATATGCTCATTGCAACAAGTCCCGCAAACAGAAAGCCGTAGAGAGGAGATTCAGGATGGCTGCCAACCCCCCACAAAGCCGGCCCTTTGGGGTGGCGGTCACTGAAGGGGCCGTGGAGATGGTCGCTCAAGTCCAGGACACCTGCTAAAGGAAGCTCCCTGTCCCGACGGGCCTCAGAGGCTCCTGCGGCCAGGTTGTGACCTGCAGGCCTCCCAGGTGGGCTTCCCCGAGGCGTCTCTGCCAGGAGCAGGCGTGTGGCCCCGTAGCCAGCCCCACACAGGCCTCTGAGGCGCCCCTGAGAGTGCTCCAGGGTGGGTCCCGCCCAGCTCAGGGTGGCCTCGGGGTCCTGACTCATCAGCCCCCAGGTTCAGGCCAGGCTGGAGGCGGGAACAGTCCCCTGGGGGCCAGGCGGGGCCAGCCCTGACGGTCACCTCCCTGCAGATGCGCCCCGGCTGATGGAGCTGCCCCGGGAGGTCACTGTGGAGCTGGGCAGGAGCGCCCTCCTGGCCTGTCGGGCCACAGGCCGCCCGCCCCCGACCGTCACCTGGCGCCGTGGGGACCGCCAGCCGCTGGAGCCGGGCCGGGCCAGCAGGACCCGGCAGCCCGAGTCAGGAGTGCTGTTTTTTGAAAGTAAGAGCTTGGAGCTGGGGGAGGTGGGCAGGGAGACAGGGTGGCCCCAGTCTGGGTGGCCGGGAGCAGGACCCTGAGCCCAGCCCTGACCGTGGGTGATATTTGGGGTCATGTTTAACTGGGCAACTCTGGCCAAGTCATTTCACTACCCTGAACTGGTCATAGTAACGACGGTGACAGTGTTACCACCTGGGTTTAATATTATGGGTGTTAGCCATCGCCATCATCATCATCATCATCATCACCACCACCAATCACCATCACCACCACCAATCACCATCACCACCACCAATCACCATCACCACCCCTGCTAAAGCTACACTGTGCTATGTATGCGGCTGGATGCTGGACGCAGTGTCCACATCATCTTATTGACCCTTTTCCCAATCACACTGCAAGGCATAGGTATTGATGAATTAGCCCATTCTACAGATGAGCAGGTTGAGGCCTTCTCACCCTTCCACACCCGGCCGTATCCCCCATCCCTCTCCTCTCTGCCATTCCTGCCCTCCCACCTGACCCCTGCAGGGCCAGGCTGTGCCACGGGCTCCCTCTGTGCTGGGGAGCTGAGCCTGCGGGGGCTGGAGCCGTGCCGTGGCCCCCAACACTCAGGCCCCCCTCTTTCCTGCCCCTCAGGTGTGGTCCCTGAAGACCAGGCCCCATATGTCTGTGAAGCACAAAATGTCTTTGGGAAGGTCCAGGCGGAGACCCGGCTCCTGGTGACTGGACACGGTTCGCTGGTGGATCTGGGGAGGCGAGGAGGTGGGAGGTGGGACACCCAGGGAGCCCCCCCCCCATGACCACCCATCCTTTGGGACAGATGTGTTCGTGACCAGGTATCCGAGGGGAGCCAGCTTCCTGGGCAGGTTCCCGGGGGCGGGGAGGGTGGAGCCTCTGTCCCCACAGATGCCCACGGGGATCCAGGGTGACCAGCACCCTGTCCTTCCCCACAGCCCCCCCACAGATCGCCAGCGGCGCCCCCACCGTGCGGGTGCTGGAGAGGCAGCCCGTGTCGCTGCCCTGCATCATCCTGGCCGGGAGGCCCTTCCCCGAGAGGCGCTGGCTCAAGGCCGGCCAGCCAGTGAGTGCCGGGCCCTCCGGGGGTAGAGGAGGAGGGGGAGGGGGGCAGCGGGGGATGACAAGGGGGGGGTAGAGGAGGAGGGGGAGGGGGGCAGCGGGGAACGGGGGTGGGGGGGGTGGCCGTCACATTCACACCTTGGCCTCCGCTCTGCTGCTCCCTGGTTGTAGAAGGTCCTCATCCTTCCTCCCTCTCTTCCCTGCCTCTTTCCAGAACCTTCTCTGATAATGTGCTGAGAGCATTGTCACCCTCTGAAGCAGGGCTGGGGCACCTCTTCCCTGCCATTGGATGTTTATAACATCGTTCGCGGGCCGTACAACAGCATCAGCTTAAACACCAGCCTGCTCTGTTTGGCCAGACACTTAATTAACTCTCCCCTCGTGCCTTGGCAGGGCCGGATCAAAGGATTGCGTGGGCCTTACGTGGGCCGCGGGCTGGACGTGCCCCACCCCTGCTCTAAAGTCCACCGGCCCCCTGGGAGCTCAGCAGGGGGATCTGGCCTCCGTTAGCGCTGAGGTCTGGGGAGCGGGAATGTCGGGGGCACAGACAGCTCGCACTGGTCACCCGTTCTGGCTCCGGGCAGAGAAGTGACCTGTGCGGTTGAATACCCGCCCGACTGCCAGCTCGGTGCTGGGCGCACGGTGGCTGCTGTACCCTGCCTTCTTCTCTTCCCCTCTCCTGTGCACGCCTTTGCCTCCCTTCCCCTCAATTCCTCTGCGCTGTCCTCAGACACAGGGGGTCCTTGTGCCCTTGAGGCTTTAAGGCGGTGCCCTCACCCCCATTGAACTTCAAAGCCCCAGAGACGCTGCAGCGATTGTGGGGCTGCTTTTCTGTTCCCGCCGCCCCGGTCCTGGCACCGCTGTCTGGGCCCCGGTGCAGAGCAGACGGTGCTTCTCGAGACGGGGGACCTCCCGGGGGAGACCCCCATCGCCCCGGCTTGGGTCGGGCGTCTCGTCCTGTCCAGTGGCCATGGGAGAGTGCAGTGAGGGAGGTGCTAGGGGTGAGGCCCACCTACCCCTGAATGAGTCTTTGGAAAGGACTGGGGGCTGAGCAGTCATAGCATCACCCCCCTTCCCCGCCAGCTCCCCCACCTTCTCTCGTCCAGCCTGCGCCCTGCGGGCCTGGCGGGCAGTGTGGCTTCTGAAGGCTCTGCAGGGGCCTGTGCTCTGAGCTGGTGCTTCCCCCCCATTCACAGCTCCCGGCCGGCAGCCGGCACTCGGTGCGAGCTGATGGCAGCCTCCACCTGGACCGGGCGCTGCAGGAGGACGCGGGGAAGTACAGCTGCGTGGTCACCAACACGGCCGGCTCCCAGCACAGGCATGTGCAGCTGGTCGTCCAGGGTGAGTCCTGTGGCCCAAGGTTGTGGGGTGGGGCTGGGGGCTGGCCGGGATGGGGGAGGGTGCGTGGGGGGAACTTGATCTTGAATACCTTTGTTTAAAAAAAAATTGCACAAGTAGTACATAGTCACTGTAGGAAATTTAGAGACCAGACAGGTAAGTAAAAAATACTCCTATAGCCCTAGCTGGTTTGGCTCAGTGGATAGAGCATCAGCCTGCGGACTCAAGGGTCCCAGATTCGATTCCGGTCAAGGGCATGTACCTTGGTTGCGGGCACATCCCCAGTACGGGGTGTGCAGGAGGCAGCTGATCGATGTTTCTCTCTCATCGATATTTCTAATTATCCCTCTCCTTTCCTCTCTGTAAAAAATCAATAAAATATATTAAAAAAATACTCCTATAATACGCAAAGCTAAGATTAACCAGAATAACTTTACATTTTAGTGTGTATCTTTCATACTGTATACACATGTGAGCTTACACACACCCCAATATATATATATAATAAATTGTATATAAGTTATATACTTTTAAAAAGTAGTTTTATTAATTTTTAGAGAAAGAGAAAGGGAGAGGGAGAGAGAGAGGAAAAAAAAACATTGATGTGAGAGCAAAACATTGATGGGCTGCCTCCTGCATGTCCCCTACTGGGGATGGAGCCCACAACCCCAGGCATATGCCCTGATCAGGAATGAAATGGGCAATTTTTTGGTACATGGGACGACGCCCAACTGACCGAGCCACACTGGCCGGGGCTAAGTCACATATTCTTTGTATAAATTATAAATGCGTCTGTATTTCTCCCCTGTGTGTGAATTCCTTATTAACACATACACATACACGTTTTTAAGCCACGCTAGGGCCACATCATTACACCGCTGTCTGAGCCTGCGTGTTTCCCATGGCACTAGATTTTATGATGTTTTCTATCAGGAAGTTCCCAGAGCCTCGGCCTAAGGCTGCGTGCGCTGCGTGGATGAGCCGTGAGCCTCTAGCCCAGGGATGGTGAACTGATGACACGCGTGTCAGAGGTGACACGCGAACTCATTTTTTTGGTTGATTTTTCTTTGTTAAATGGCATTTAAATATATAAAATAAATATCAAAAATATAAGCCTTTGTTTTACTATGGTTGCAAAGATCAAAACATTTCTATACGTGACACGGCACCAGAGTTAAGTTAGGGTTTTTCAAATGCTGGCACGCCGAGCTCAAAAGGTTCGCCATCACTGCCCTAGCCTGTCCCCTCGCGTGAGCACCCCGGGGTCACCGTCCGTGCCTCCACCTTTGCCCACGGGGCCGAGTATCCTTAGGATAAACCCCTTAATGTGGAGCTGAGTGCCGAGTCCCGGAGGTGGCCCATTTTTAGGGCTTTTCGGGTGTTTTTCCCAGTTCCTCTCCCACGCACAGCGCCCGAGTCCCGGCTCCCCTTCGCCCTCCCACCCGGGTACCTCCGTTCTCTTTTGTGTAAGACGAGACGTTTGAAGGAAGCCTGGTTATATTTTGTCATTTACCTCGTCTGTTAATACCCTCTTTTAAAAAAACCTTGTTTCATAAAATCCCCACGGGATGAGCGGGAAGAATCCACTATTCTCAATTTTTTAGGGGAAAATCAACGTCCAGGTCACAGGGTCAGCGGGCCAGGCTGCCTTCGCAGAGCGAGTCCCGGGGGTCCGGTGTGTGTGTGAACATGCTCCGGTCTCCCCCCCGCCCCCCGCCCTTAGAGACCCCGTTTCTGTGCTCGCGGATCGGGTGGTGCCCAGGATGGCTGTGGCATTTGTTCCCAAGTCCACTTGTTCTGTGAATTCTGTTTTTTGCCATTTCTCATCCGTCCACCCTCAGAGAGTAGGCAGTGACTTGGGGTTCATTTAGTTGTTTTTGCTGATCAAGGAGTATGGGTGCCAAGAGTCGAAACGATGTATCCAAAGCCCCAGAGCGCAGAAACGGCACGCGGGTTCCCAGGCACGGCTGCCCTCTGCCTGGGGCCTGACCGCACAGCAGCGGGGGCTGAGGGACCACGCCTTAGGGTCCCGCTGCTGACACCGTTGTTTTTAAATTGTGTTAAAATCTACATCACAGAGCTTACCGTTTAAAAAATATTGTTATTAACTTCAGAGAGGAAGGGAGATGGAGAGAGGCAGAAACATCAATGATGAGGGAGAAGCATTGATCGGCTGCCTTCTGCACGCCCCCTGATTGGGGATCGAGCCCGCAACCCGGCATGTGCCCTGACTGGGAATCGAACCGGTGACCTCTTGGTTCCTGGGTCAATGCTCAACCGCTGAGCCACACTTGCCGGGCCCCATTTTAACCATTTTTAAGGGCACAATCTAGTGTCACAAAGTGGATTTACACTGTTGCCTAACCGTCACCCCATCATCTCCAGAGCTTGCTCATCTTCCCAAACGGAAACTCTGTCCCCATGAAACACAGACTCCCACCCTACCCCAGCCCCGGTGCCCCGCATTCTGCGTCCTGGCTCTATGGTTTGCCCACTCCGGGCGCCTCGGATAGAGGGAGTCACGGAGTATTTGTCCTTCTGCGTCTGGCTTATCTCCCTTGGCATCATGTCCTCAAGTTCGTGCCTGGGGCAGCCCCAGATCTTTCCTCCTTGTCAAAGCTGGGGATGCTCAGCATGGACACACCGAATCCTGTTCACCCGTCGTCCGTTGATGGGTATTTGATTGTTTCTGCTTTTGGCCAGTGTGGATATGGCTGTGAACTGTGGTTTACAAAACTGGTTTGTTTTTTAAAAGTGCCCCCTAGAATCCGGTCCACTGCCACCCACCACGTCACCAACGAAGGGGTTCCGGCCTCTCTCCCCTGCGTCGCCTCAGGAGTCCCCACCCCCACCGTCACCTGGACCAAGGTAGGCGGAGCCCGTGACCACTGAGGGTAACAGAGGGCCAGGCCCCGTGCATCATGGGAGGGGAGCGATGCACGCTGCCGTGGGTGTGGGCTCCAATGACGTCACTCACCAGGGACTCCACCACAGGAGGCCAGTGCCCTGACCTCCGGCGGTCCCCACTACAACGTGAGCAAGGATGGCACCTTGGTCATCGCCCAGCCGTCCCCCCAGGACGCAGGGGCCTACGTCTGCACGGCCACCAACAGCGTGGGCTTCTCCAGCCAGGAGATGCGGCTGTCCGTCAACAGTGAGTGAAGGCTGCCCCCATCCTGCGGGGGCGGGGGGGGGGGGCGGGCTCAGCAGGCGTGGAGTCCGGACCGGGACGCTGACCGTATGGCATCTTCCCTGGGCCCTGATCAGCCTGCCCCCACACTCTCCCCAAGGAACGCTCCAGCCAGAGCCGGCCTCCTGGAGCGCTGTCCCTAGCAGTGAGGACGTGTGCTCAGAGAGCGGCTCCCACTCGCGTAGACGTCAAGTCGTGTGGTGGTTGTCTTCCTCCGTCTCGGCCTTTGTAGCCGGTGTGGGGAAGCCGTCACCCTAACAAGCCTCGGAAAGACACGCAGCCCTACGCTGGGCCCCCGCCCCCGACCTGGGCACCCCCCTGCCAGCCTCTCCTCCTGATGCTCTGTGCCCAGACCCTCTGACTTCCTTCCAGTTCCTCGAAGGGGCCATCGTGCCGCAGGGCCTTTGCACGTGCGGTTCCTTCTGTTTAGGAGGCCCTCCCCCACCTCTTGGCCCAGCCGACCCTCCCATCCACAGATCTCAGTTCTCCCTGATCCCCCGGGCTGAGTCAAATCACCTTGCTGTGGAGGGTGGACGAGACCCTTCACAATGCCCGTCACAACTGGGAGCACATAAATATTGTGCAGGAGCCGTTGGGCACCTGTGCTCCCTGTGGCCCCGGGCGCTGTGAGGACCGGGGCGGGGCCTGGCCTTGCGGCTATTTCCCCGCGGGCACCGCAGAGCTGGGCCCTCGGTAGCCGTCTGGCCGACTGAGCAGGCGCACGGCCGGTCTTCTATCGCTTACTCTCAGAGCCAGTCTTCATGTGGCAAACATTTTTTTGCCAGCGGGGTCTCTCTCAGCGTCATGATGTATAGGGAGCTACACGCGGGCTCCCTGGGCCTCCCCATCCCCAGCTGGCTGGCCTGTGTGGGTATGGGTGCCCGGACAGGTCCTGGGTGCCTTCCCTGTATGAGCACGTGGCTGGAAATGGGGGGGGGGGCAGCATAGAGAAGGAGGGATTCGGGGTAGTCTCTGCCGTTAGGAGCCTCCGCGTCATATGAGAGCCAGGTGTTGGGCACAGGTTAGTGTAAACCCCCGATGGGGTTGGAGGAGGCCAGAGCGAGACTGGGTGTCACCTGGTGTCTGACATCCTGGGAGGAAGTGGGATGATCATGGGGGACAAGGTGGAGAGGGAAGAGGTGGAGGAAGGACCTGCCCGAATGTCCCCAGGGAGGGAGCAGCAGATGAAGAGAAGCTAGAAGCTGGGACGGGGGCACCGTGTCCATGTCATCCTAGCAGAACGAGCTTCCAGAGGGAGGGCGGTGGTGGAGAGATTGGGGGGCAGGGGAGGGACCGGGGAAACCATCGGGTCCGAGCCCACCCCCAAACCTGCACTCCCCCATGATGACAGAGCCACACCCATCCTCTGCACCTCTCGGGAGGCAGTGCCACCTCAGCTTCCTGGGGGAGCTGTCCTGGTCCCCTGGGGCCTCGTCCCATGGCCCCCTGACCTGCTCACAGTTTCTGCCTGTTTCCACCAACAGCCAAGCCCAGGATCCACGGGAATTTCTCACATGATGCCGACGAGCCTCTGAGAGTCACAGCCAAGGCCGGTGACGAGGTGACCCTGGACTGCGAGGCCCAAGGCTCCCCACCCCCACTGGTCACCTGGACCAAGGACGCCCACCCTGTGCCAGCCGCCCCTGACAGGTAACCCAGGTGCACGAGCAGGGGAAGAGCTTGGGGTTTAGGGGGAACCTGGCCTCAGGTGGCCAGTGGCCGGCGACTGGGCGTGTGAGGACCCTGCGGACGCTCCACGGGGTGTGGTTCCCTTCTGCACGCAGCGCTTTTGTCCCTGGTCCCCTGACGCCACTCCGAGGACCCGCAGAGGGTCCGTGACACCCAGGGCTAGACTCCTCGGAAATGGCAGGCGCCCCGTGTTTCACACCTCGGCTGCTGGGAGCTGCCGGCAGACTCTCCCGTGATCGGCACAGCAGCCCCCGATCTGAGCTGAACTGAGGCTTCTCCCTAACTGTCGGGTGTCCTGGGAGCGAGAGGGGGCTGGCTTGGGTCTCCTTCAAAGCCAGGCCGCACGCCCCCAGGCTGGGGTGTGGGGGTGGTGGTTCCAGACAAGGCAGCCTTGACACTCCTGAGGCCCTTGACCCTCGGAGGCGGGGGGCGGCTGCGGCTCAGGCCGGTGACATCAGCCCTGGCAAGGCCTTTGAGAGTTCCAGACTAAGGTCTGTGCCGCCCCCACCCCTCTGACACCCACACGTGGGTCTCTATCTCAGAACATCTGTTTGCTGAGGCGTTCCAAACCTCGAGCCTGCAGGCAGCCGGGGTCCTGTGCCTGGGCTGGGTCCCCCCACCCCATGCCCTGTGGGTGTCTCTGCAGCTCCAGGTGGTGCGTGGGGGTGGGGGTAGGCAGTGGGGGCAGGGGGGGGGGGTGGGAAGGAGCCCGCATCTCTCCCTGGAGAGCCTGGTCCCAGCCCCTTGGCTGGGCGGTGGGTGGCAGCCAGGTGCTTGTGAATTTACGACTTGCTGCTGACACGGGAAACCGCCATTCCCACGTGCTCACCCCTCTTGTTGTGATGTGCGACGGACCAGCCGGGAGCCGTAAATCTGGGGAGCCGCTTTTGCAATCCTGGGCTCTGCTCTGTTCCTTCTCCCCTGCCCTCTCCGCTTCTTGCCGGCTTCCAGCTCTCTGAGATTTATGAGCTCCGGGAGTTGATCTCAATGAGGAGGAACACAGGCCCGGGGCGGGCGGGGTGAGGAGCGCAGACCCTGGAGCCCATCAGCCTTGAGCGCTGATCCCAGCGGGCCCGGCGAGTCGTGCGGCCGCGGGCCTCCATCTGCAGCGTGGCCGCGGTTGAAACAGTGCTCCTGCGGCTGGTGATGGATGTGCGACGCTTGGTCCGTCCCGAGTGCCCGAGCGCCGCTCCCCCTGACAGTTTCCTGCTGCTGCTCACAAACCGAAGCGTCGCTTCCAGCTTTTAAGAGAGGTCACATCTGTTATCCCGTTTCACTCGCATCCCCTTTGCTCAGTAGAAAAGCTTTATTGAGATGTAACTCACATGCTGTACAGTTCTAAGTCCGGGTGCGTTCGGAGTTGTGCAATCATCACCGCCATCAGTTTACATTTCCAGCTTCTCTCCGTCCCTCCCAGAGCCCCCATCCTCACTGGCAGCCACTGCCCCTCCTGCCCTTGCCCCGGCAGCCACCAGCCTGCTTCCTGCCTTTGGATTCATCTGTTCTGGACGTCCCGTCTGCATGGAATCCTGCCGTGTGTGGCTTTCGCGCCCGGCCCCTCTCTGGGAGCAGCATGCTTCTCGGTTCCTGCATGTTGTGGCGGCGCCAGAGCTTCGCTCCTCTCTGTGGCTGAGCGATGTTCCCCGGTGCGGTTCGGCCTGGCCACCTGCGTCGATCCGTGCGCCCTTGGAGGGGCATTTGGGTTTGCGCTTGTTGGTGACTGCGGACGGCCTCCCGACTGCGGATGGCATTTAAGCCGTATGTGAACGTCACTCGCAGCTCCGGGTCCTGTGGTTCCTGGGCCCCCAGAGTGGTTCCTGGGCGCCCCTCTTCCATTTCTGTGAAACGTCCAGCACGCGGGCAGCTTCCCCACACAGAGCCCAGCTCAGTCTTCTCACAGACACACAGCCATTCGCCCAGAAACTGGAGATTTAAAAACTGCATGGAAACACCAAGGGGGGAGGGGTGGTGACGGCGGCGGGTGGGGGACAGGCGTGCTGTCTGCCTGCTCTTCCTTCTCTCTTTTTTAAAAATATATTTTTATTGATTTCAGAGAGGAACAGAGAGGGAGAGAGAGAGAGAAACATCGATGATGATAGAGAATCATGGATCAGCTGCCTCCTGCAGGCCGCACACTGGGGATCGAGCCCGCAACCCGGGCATGTGCCCTGCCTGGGAATCGAACCGTGACCTCCTGGTTCCTAGGTCGATGCCCAACCATGGAGCCACGCCGGCCGGGCGATCCTTTTCCTTCTCCGAGGGCGTCCCAAGGCTGAGCCTCAAGGCTGCCATGCGGGGGGTCTGGGCGGCTGCCGCCCTCAGCCACCTGCCCGTGTGCGCAGCCCTTTCCCGGGTGCTCACGTGCAGGCGTTTGCGGAACTAAACGTGGCGCGTCTTCCGCCGTCATCGTCAACGCTGCTCTCCGTTCACCCACTTTCTTGATTCCTCCCGGCCCACGTCACTTGCTTGTCAGTTAAAGGACAAAATAACATTCCGGGCGTTTGTCTCTCCATGTTGCTAAGCTATTCTCTGGGGCACGCGCGTTGCCAGCTGCCGGCGCTAATGAGCGGGCCCTTGGAACATCTTCGCACAAATGCTCCTCGGTCTCCTGGTCACTTCCTTGGGGGATAGCTGCGAGAACATGCGGCGAGTCCGGGGGGGCGGGGGGGGGCGCTGGTCAGTGCGTGCCTCTGACCCTGCAGACAGCTGTGTGCAAACAGCCCGTGCAAGCTGTGAATTCACAGTTGAGGGTGGCACGATTTCATGAGCAACTCTTGTGCCCAGGACTGTGCCGAAACCACGCCACAGAGGACACGGGCCCGGCTGCGTGAGGTCAGGGCCAGAGACCTGGGGTCCTCTCCCAGCCTCGCCCCCGGCTCGCTGGGTGAACTTGGCCCTCCATCTTCCCGTCTGAGAAATGAAAGGGTTGGACAGGCAACAGTGGCCAGAGAGCATCTTGCGGCTCTGGTCCCGGGTCCAGCCGGGAATGCCGGGGCGAGGCGGTGTTTCTAGGCAACAGTGTTTGTTTGTGGCTCTGATGTGTAGCTGGGACAGCTGCTAGCTCTCCTGGCCCGGCTCACACTCCCGGGGGCAGCCGGCCAGGGTCCCATACTGGGCCAGATCCAGCCACATCAGGGGGAGCGGAGGGGGCAGCCGGCAAGGGCGGGTGATCTACACGCCCAACCCCTCGCTGGCCCAGTTACCCCCGACACAGAGGTGGGGGTTGCAGCTGGGCTTCTAGTGACCCAGGGCAAAAAGCCATTCCCCCACTGGCATGGCATGAACTGCCCGGGGCCCCTTGTGGGGTCTTCACCTTGGTGGGTCCTCACAGCTCAGCCTGCTGCCCGACCTGGTGGCCCTGAGGTCTTGGTCTTGTCAGCCTATGGCCAGTGGCTCTCTTTCTGGAAAACTTGGCAGGGAGTTAAGCTCTGAGCTGACAGGCGAGGTCACCGCGGTGGCTGGCAGGGCGGTAGCAGAGAGGGGGGCGCGTCCCGGGTCTGCCCTGACCAGCTGGTGGCCGTGGAGGCCTCTGCAACGCGGGCTGAGGGCATAGGACCTGCCTGCGTGCAGGTGTGGCTGTTGGGAGCTTCACGTGAGAATGTCCATGGGGGGCGCTCCGCTGTGCGGGGCACACAGGACCACCCCATAGGTGGCAGCCGCCCGTGAGCATGGCTCCGTGTAGGTTTCTCGGGCTCACGGATGGCACTTCTCCCCCTCGCATATGTTGTCCTTTGGGGGATCTCGGGCCCCTCCGCCTGGATCCCTGGCTGGCTTTTCCATGCGGGGCTTCCTCATAAGGGTCTGTGATGCAGGGAGGCCCCAGCGAGGAGATGAGGGTCGAGTGACCTTTGGTGGGTGAAGGTCCGGCTGCCTGGTGCGGGTGGGTGGGCCCTTGCTCTGAGCAGGCTCAGGCCCTGCTCTGGTGCCAGCAGATGGTCACGTGGGAGTGTCCGTGGGGAGGGCTGAGCATCCGCAGCCACTGACCCTTCTGGAAGGGGCTGTGCCAGCGGTTCTCAACCTGTGGGTCACGACCCCTTTGGCGGTCGAACGACCCTTTCACAGGGGTCGCCTAAGACCATCGGAAAGCACATATATAATTCCATATTGTTTTTGTGATTAATCACTATGCTTTAATTATGTTCAATTTGTAACAATGAAATTGGGGGTCACCACAACATGAGGAACTGTGTTAAAGGGTCGCGGCATTAGGAAGGTTGAGAACCACTGGTCTGTGCTCTCGGGGTGATGGGTCCTTTAGAAACGGGGACCGTGGTACCAACAGCATGGGACCCAGCAGGAGGGACTGGGTGCAGACACACCCCTGACTCGAGCAATCTGAGGACGGAGCACTCCCTCAAACCCGCGGCAGCCGGCCCACCTGGACCCCTCTTTGTCCAGCGAATGAATGAATGAATGAATGAATGGGTGGATGGATGGATGGACGGATGAGCAATTGGCTGAACTGGGCTCCACACAGCTCAGCGCCAGCGAAGTGCAACCTGCCTGGACTCACCAGGGAAGGCTCCACGGAAGAGCCGGCGCCGGTGCTGCCTGGAAGGGGTCTGGGGGGCAGGAGAGTGTCCTTGGGCGGCAGGGAACAGTGTGTGTGCAGGTGGGAAGGGGAGCATGTGCGTGGACTGCTGGGATTTGCCGCCAAACATTTCTGGAGCACCCTCTGTGGGTCAGGACGTGTGCTAAGGGCTGGGACACGGCAGGAGCCTGGGCGCGCCTGGCCTTCCCCTCACAGAGCCACCTGACAGGACAGGTGATCACGGGTGTGATGAGCGCCGTGACGGCTCCAGGAGGTGTTCACCGGGAGCGGGGCACTGCCGGGGCGGCAGGGTGGCTGCCTGAGCGCCGGGGTTGCAGTGAGGTGTGCGCGGGGAGTGCGGTGTGGCCTGGGACGTGCATGCTTCTGGGCACTCCCTCTCAGGTGCCCTTTGGTCTCTCCGGGCAGGTAGGCCCCCCTTGGAGCTCACAGGACCAGGGGGACCCAGCGGGGTAGTGGGTCCCTCTCAGGTCCACATCCCCCATCTGCGTGGCTGTGTGAACCTTGGAGCTGACAGGCAGCGAAGGCTCGAGCCCGATGGATGTCATAAACAGGAAATTCCCCGAGAATCTGGGCGCCGCACGGAGCCATCTGGACACTCACGCCACCAGGAACGAGCAGCTGCCGCTAATTACGCCACACGCACCCCGCAGCACTGTGCTCCCCACCGCTCCCCGCTCCCCCTGGCCCCCGAGCCCACCCCTGGGCTGCAGCCTCCAAACCTGCCGAGTTTCTGGGAACGTGGAGGGAGAGCTGGGTCACAAGCCAGCTGCTGAGGAAAGGGCAGGCAGCTGTGGGAGTCCGCAGGCTGCACCTACCAGCCTTGGGCACCAAGGCAGCCTTCCTGGGGGAGGTGACGTCTAAGTATTGAGGTGTGAGCAGGTGCGGTCCAGGTGAACAGGAGGTGGAGGAGTGTCCCAGGCAGGAAGGCAGCATGAGCAAAGGCGCGGAGGTGGGAAGGGCCTGGCCCCTGAGGAAGAGCATGGTGCAGTGCTACACTGGGAGGCCGGGTGGGGTTGGGGGACTGGCCCGGGGGTCCGTCCAAGCCGTGACACTGTGCTTGGGTTCTGTCCAGCAAGCAGTGGGCAGCCCCAGGGGACGGTGGTTACAGTGAAGTGCGATGTGGCCAGACGGGCACTGAGAGCGAGCACAGGCTCTGTGGGGCCGGCCTCAGCTTGTCCGTCTGGGAAATGGACTCACTTCTTCCGTTTCTTCCTTTGTGCCATAGGGAGCAGGTTCTAGGAAGCCACCTGGGGCTGCTCACAGGAAAGACACATTGTTTACATTTCTGGAAGTTTCTTTTGTATTGTTTTTTTTTTTTTTGTCCCCAGGTGCTCCCACTTCCTATTCCGTTAAGGCAGTGGTTCTCAACCTTCCTAATGCCGCGACCCTTTAATACAGCTCCTCATGTTGTGGTGACCCCCAGCCATAAAATTATTTTCGTTGCTACTTCATCAATGTAATTTTGCTACTGTTATGAATCGTAATGTAAATATCTGATATGCAGGATGTATTTTCATTGTTACAAATTGAACACAATCAAAGCATAGTGATTAATCACAAAAACAATATGTAATTATATAATGTTTTCTGATGGTCTTAGGCGACCCCCAAAGGGGTCGCGGCCCACAGGTTGAGAACCGCTGCTTTCAGGGCTTGGTGAGGGAGGAAGCAAGGGGTTCTGTGGTCTTTTGAGTCCCAGAAGGCGACCTCTGAGATAAAGGAGTCCGGAGCTGCCTTTTTGAATATGAAGTCCTTGGGGTTCAGAGATGTTGACCGCTCTGTCTGAGGTTGCACAGCGTGTCTTTAGCAAACACTGGACCTCAGATCCAGAACCCTGGCTCCCAGCCCCGACCTCTTTCCACTGACCTATGCTGGCCCTGCTTCTCCAGCTGAGGTTCTCTGAGAAGTTCTGGAGGAAACCGCATCCCTGCCCTGAGTGGATGGAGTGTGCAGGTTTCAGCCTCCAACTGACTCGGCCTTTGCTTGGGGATGTCAACATTAATCTACTTATAAAAGGAAAAAATGAGATGAGAAAAGCCAAGGGGAGAGGGTGCCATGCAGGGGGGAGGTTCGCCCATCACCGGGACAAATACGGCCCGTGTGGCCTCTTCCCTCACGGTGGACCTGCTCAGGGCTGCCCGGCTTGTGGGAGACGGGCAGGGCCCAGGCAGGGTGGGCGGGGCTCTTGCTGACAGCAGGGCTGTTCCCTGAGCACTTACTATGTCCCGGCACCGTGGGCTTTGCCGGCATCAGGTCACTCGGTGCTCACCCTCTCCTGTGACTCCCGATGGGGACGCCGAGGCTGGGGAGATGAAGTGCTTGGCCCAAGGTCAGCCTGCAAGAGGCACAAGGGTGGGCCATGCCGGGGCCACTTGCCGTCACAGCCCGGCTCCCATCAGCTCTGCCGTGCCCCTTCTCAGGACGGGGCACTTCCTGTCAATGTTCCCAGTGGACGGTCCCCTGACATCTGTCTCAGAGCCACCCGGGGCCTGGGAATCTGCACGTTTCGCAGATAGCTAGGAGATTCTTTTTTAAAAGTATATATATATATGTGTATATATATATATTATTGATTTCAGAGAGGAAGGGAGAGGCAGAGAGAGATAGAAACATCAGTGATGAGAGAGACATCAATTGGCCGCCTCCTTCAGTGCTGCTACTGGGGATCGAGCCCACAATCCGGGCATGTGCCCCTACGTGACCTCCTCCTGGTTCATAGTTTGAGAGTCAACCACTGAACCACAGCGCCGGGCACAGCTAGGAGATTCAGGTGAGACGCCCTGGCCTACAGGTGTGAGTGATGGTCTCCACCTGGAAGAGCTGATGGTGTTCAGGTCTGTGGCCTAGGAGTCCTGCTCCTGTGTGTGGGGGACACCAGACGCCTCTGTGTGTGGGGGATACCAGACAGCTCTGTGTGTTGGGGATACCAGACAGCTCTGTGCGTGGGGGACACCATACGGCTCTGTGTGGGGGGAACACCATACGGCTCTGTGCGTGGGGGACACCATACAGCTCTGTGCGTGGGGGACACCATACAGCTCTGTGCGTGGGGGACACCATACAGCTCTGCGTGGGGGACACCAGACGGCTCTGTGCGTGGGGGACACCAGACGGCTCTGTGTGGGGGGAACACCATACAGCTCTGTGCGTGGGGGACACCATACAGCTCTGTGCGTGGGGGACACCATACAGCTCTGCGTGGGGGACACCAGACGGCTCTGTGCGTGGGGGACACCAGACGGCTCTGTGCGTGGGGGACATACCATGCAGCTCTGTGCGTGGGGGACACCAGACGGCTCTGTGTGTGGGGGACACCATACAGCTCTGTGCGTGGGGGACACCATATGGCTCTGTGTGTGGGGGACATACCAGACGGCTCTGTGCGTGGGGGACATACCAGACGGCTCTGTGCGTGGGGGACATACCAGACGGCTCTGTGTTTGGGGGACACACCATGCAGCTCTGTGCGTGGGGGACACCAGACGGCTCTGTGCGTGGGGGACACACCATGCAGCTCTGTGCGTGGGGGACACCATACGGCTCTGTGTGTGGGGGACATACCAGACGGCTCTGTGCAGAGAGCTCTGGCGGTGAAAGAGCAAGAGGAGAAAGACGGGAGGGAAAGAAAGGAAGGAAAGAAAAATATATAAGTGTTTAAACGTCCACCCAACGGGGAATAAATTAAGCACCTGTGGCCTGATCACACCAGGGAATACTATATAACAGTGAAAAATGAATGGGGTAGCCCTACGCACATACACATGATGCCATTATGTGTCTTAAACAATACAAACCGCACTGTGGATTGTTTATGGATGCACTGTTGTCACCATGGTAACAGCTGACCTCTGTGGCGTCCTAGTCTGTTCCAGGCACTGGGCTGTGAATTAGGTCATTCGTTGTCTGGACAATTCTGTGTGGGATACAAACACTACTGTCGTCTCTGTTTTCCAAAATGAGATAACTGCGGCACAGAGAGGTTAAGTGACTTGCCCAACGTAGCGTAGGAAGCCCATAGCAGGACAGGGTGGCCCGGTCCAGTGCCGGGAATCTCGAGTCCACCACCCAACGAATCATGTACAGTCGTCCTCGGAGGACTTGCCCAAGTGCCTGCTGGGTGCCCAAGTGCCTGCTGGGTGCCCCAGACACACCGGGGGAGGGGGCAGCTGGACCGGGGGCCGTTGCCTCGCTTTACAGATGGGGGTACAGGGGCCCAGCAGGGCAGAGCTGGCAGCCCGGGCCATGCAGAGTGAACCGCAGCAGCAGCAGCAGCAGCGACCTGTTGGAGAAGCGCACGCCCAGCACTTCGCCTGCAGCTGCCTGGGAGACAGGATGGCCGTCACCCCATTTTGCCGTGGAGAAAGCTGAGAAAGGGGAGTGGGACCCAGAAACGTGGGCTCTAGAGCCCAGCTGTAGCCTGGTGAGCACAGGCTGGGCCATTGGCCCGTGGAGTCCCCACCCCCTTGCTGGCCACAGCCAGTGGCCACAGCTGCCCTCTCTGCTTATGGGGGTAGGGGCCGTGAGGAGCCAGCACATATGGTGACATCATGTCTGCATGAGCCTGGCTGGGGGTCCCGGACCCTGTGGGGTGGGACTAGGTGACCTCAGCAAGGTGGGCGGGATGGGGGAGGGCAGAGACGGGGCCACACAGCTTCCTCCTCAGGCCCAGCACAGTGCTGGGCAGTAGAACTGCAGAGCACCCTGCACTTCGCCGCAGAGGCCCCCGGCTGGCAGATGCTCCCCCAAAGCCATGGGAAGGGCCTCTAAATGCAGCCTCTTCCCCCCACCCCCGCCCCCACTCAGGGGAGGGTCGAGGGGTGGCACGTGTGTGCGTTAGAGGAGGGGAGTCAGCAGGGGTCCAGCCGCGAGCCGGTGCGGCCCGGGGTCGAGCCAACGCAGGGTCGGTTCCCCAGCCCCAGTCCCTCTTAGCTGCCCATTCTACAGATGAGGAAGTGGAGGCTCAAAGAGGCAAAGGGACTTCCTTCATCCAGCTAGGAAAGGTTCAGAGTTTGGACTTGAACCCAAGCTGGCAGCCTCCTAATTCGGTGCTCTCTGTTTCACCGGTGGGGCGAGACCTGGCCTGGCTGGCAGTTCAGGGAAGTGGAGGGGGGGCAGGGGGGCAGGGGGAGCCGGGGAGGGTGGGTGCTGGCACTGCTTTCGTCCTCGCAGGCTTCCTGGGGACGGTGGCTGCTTTGAGTTGGGTCCAAGGCCTGAGGTTGGTTGGGGTCTCACCGGTGCCCCTCACTCCTGCAGGCATCGCCTCCTCCCGTCGGGCTCCCTGCGTCTGGCCCAGGCCCAGGCGGGTGACAGCGGTCTCTACCAGTGCAGAGCCAGTAACCCCGCAGGGTCTGCCGCTCGGCACTACGTCCTTGGGGTGCAAGGTAGGCCGGGCTGGTGGCTCCTGTCAGACCCATGGTTCTGCCCTGACTTCTCAGGCCTGCTCAGTGCCCCTCCCCCAGCTCCCTGTGCCAGCTCTGTCACCTCCTCAGGGCAGCCTCCAGCTTCCCCATTACCCCTACTTCCTGCCCGTCTCAAGCCACGTCTCCTTCCACCCCCTCTCCTGTACCCCTCCCACCCCCTCCTGTACCCCTCTTACCCCCTCTCCTGTACCCCTCCCACTCCCTCCTGTACCTCTCCCACCCCCTCTCCTGTACCCTTGGTTGCTGAGCGCAGGGGGCAGGGCCCAGCAGTGGGGACTTGGGGAGGGACCCACAGAGGGTTCTGGTCCCAGCCCATCGGGGGGGCCTGGGTCCCCTTCACAGAAGCCGGCGGTGAAGTCATTCCGCCAAAGAGGCAGGGAGCTTGTCATCTCCAAGAGCCCCCAGGAATCGGGGGTCAGTCAACCAAGGCCCTCGGGCCACGCCCAGCCCGCCTGCTGTTTGCATCTGGCCACGGGCGGGCGGAGAAGGGTGTCTCCATTTGGAAAGGCGTGGGGGAAGGGTGATGTTCTGTGACGTGTGGACACTGTATGACATTCAAGTTTCAGGCCGTAGATGCACGTTTTAGTGGCGTGCAGCCTGCAGTCCCTTTACGTCTGGTCTGCGGCTGCTCTCGCGCCGTAACGGCAGAGCTGAGCAGTTGAGACGGACCGTCTGGTCTACAAAGCCTAAAATATTGAGTGTTTGGCCCTTAACAGAAAAAGCCGACCCCTGATCTAAGCTAACTGCCCATTTCACAGGTGGGCAGGCTGAGGCTCAGAGAGAGAAGGGACTCAAAGGTTTGCCGAGGTTTCGGGCCCACGAGAGGGGCAGCAGCAGGGGGCAGGGTGAGGAGCAGGGCGGGTTAAATCCTGACTCTGCCGCCCCCTGGCTGTGTGACCTTAAGCCGCAGCTCGGCCTCTCTGGCCTTCGTTTCCTGTGAAATCCCGGAGTTGTCAGAGGGGTACCGAGGGCATCAGGCACTCAGCAGAGCGGAAGCTGTGACTGTTTTCAGCAAGTGGGGGTGGCGTGGACGGGGCAGGTACCCCCTGGTGCCCTGGCCCAGGGGCTGATCTGTGCCCAGGGGCCAGGTTCCCATGTAACGGTCCTTTCTCGGCTCTTCCTCCAAAGCTGGGAGGGAGTGGCTGTTCCTCACCTTCCCCCGAGGGCCCAGAACAGTCCCAGGCGTCCGCTCAGCACCCAGAGCAGGGGGGCCCGTGGAGTCCATGTGTTTTCCCGGACCCAGGGCCAAACCCCCAGGAGGCTGCCTGGGCTCCTGGTCACACAGACCCGGGGCTGGGACCGCTCCAGCTGCGGGTGTGGGTGACTCTGCAGATGGGAGCAGCTTACCTGCCCCTGGGAAGGCCCACAGGAGAGGGAGGGGGGACGCCCCGAGAATACTTCTGGGAAGGAGGTGAGCACCGGCAGCCTCCTGAGCTCAGGGCAGGAGGATGGAGATGAGCGGGGGGGAGTGCCCGCCAGGACAGGCCAGGCCGAGCAGCTGTTTCGATCCCGGGCGGCTGTGAGGAGGGGCACGGAGGCTCCGGCCCAGCCGTGCAGGGTCCTGTGGCTGCGAGGACAGAGCTGGGATTTGAACCTTCCCCTCTGTGTGTGCTGCCTCCCAACCTTGCCGTCCACCCAGAGTCAGTCCCTCTGGCCCCAGCCTCAGTTTCCCCATCCGGCACTATTATGTGGGGTGTCCCCCAAAAAGGTATACACACTTTGATTATACATTCCAGTGGGTTAGATCTGAAAAGAAAGAAGCATCAATTGAGCTATCTGATGCTAAGTGTATATACATTTTGGGGGGACACCCCGTATTTCCCAGCTGTTGGTTTTCGAATGATGTTGGGTGCACTTGGGTCTGGGGTGGGGCTGAGGGGAGGGGTGAGGGTTGGGGGAATGAGGAGTGGGGAGCATTGAAGGGGGGTGGGAGGGTGGAAGGGGTTGGGGGAGCCCTCTCCATGGATCTGGCCTCTGTGACTCCCCACAGGGCCCCCGCCTTGAACCCCTCCCCATGTCCCTGTCAGTCCCCCCTCAGGTGCAGCCAGGTCCACGGGTCCTGAAGGTCCTGGCAGGTGAAGCTGTGGACCTGAACTGCGTGGCCGAGGGCACCCCAGAGCCCAGGCTGAACTGGTCCAAGGATGGGGAGGCCCTGCGGGGTGGGGGGCCAGAGGGCTCCGTCCATTTTGCAGCCATCCGAACTTCTGACGCCGGCATGTACCGCTGCGAGGCTGCCAACAGCGCCGGGGTAGACACCTGGGAGCTGGAGCTCAGGGTGCTGGGTGAGTCCCCGAACCCCACATCTCACCTCTCCCCACCTTCCCAACAGCAGCCTGGCCTTCCGAGATGCTTGTCTGCTCTTCTGGGCTCAAGGCCTGCCTTCCTCCCTCCCCAAGCCCCGTTGTAGAGCCTTTGTCAGCCCCGTGGGTACTCTGTCCACTGGGGAAGTGATGGATGAGCAGGGCCGGGGCCCCAGTCCAGCCCCCTCCACTTACCAGCTGGACAACTCTAGGCCAGTCATTTACACTCTCTGACCTCAGTTTCCTCACCTGTGAAATGGGTTTGGTAATACGTGAGGGGTCAGCGAGGGAATGTGCAAAGCCCCGGGTGCATGGGAAGATCTGGGCCAGTGCTGCTGTGAATTTAAACAAACCTGGAAAGCGCAGCTGCAGGGGAAGCCCCGCCTCTCCAGCCCTCGGGGGGCCCTGTGTGGCCCTGGTGGCTTCTCCGTAGGCCACCCTGTGGGGGGCCAGCCAGCACCACGGCCCTGACTCCCTCACCCTGAGGCTGAGGGCTGCAGCACAGGGCTTGCACCCCCTTATGTCCCGCTGGGGCTCTGGAGGGGGGCGCCCTCCCCAATGGCCCTGGACCAAGCTTTGGGCCGGGGGAGTGAGCGTGGCCACATCACCTCCCACCAGAGCCACCGCACTGGGGAGCCGATGAGACCAGCGGGCTGCTGGAGAGAGTGGCAGGAGAGAACGCCAGCCTGCCGTGCCCTGCCAGAGGTGAGGCTGGGCCAGGGTGGGCCCCGCTGGGAGGGGCTTCCCTCCACACTCCAGTGCCCTGGGTCACACGCTGTGGGCAGTGCCATGGGTTATGGGGGGTATGGCAGCCTCACTTCTAGCCAGGGCCACGCCAGGCATTTCATCCCACCCACACCTGATAGGATGGGATTAGCATTAGCTCGTTCAGGCCTAGAGAGGTGAGGCAGCTGCCTGAGGTCGCTCAGCCAGACGGCGGCTCACACGGTGTGGTGTGGTGTGACCCAGCCCCTGCCCAGTTAAGCCCCGGCCCCTCTGCACCTGGGGATTGTAGCAGCTGGGGCTGAGGAAGGCCCAAGGTCCTTGTGGATCAGGGCTTGGTGGCCCTGCCTCTCCCCAGGCCCCCGACTTCCTCACAGAGGATGGACTCACAGTCCTGAGCAAATCAGCCCCCCCGAGACCCCCTTTGGGGCGGCAGCTGTGTGGGAAGTGACAGCCACTCTGTGGCCACCTGCCCCACGTTGAACCATCCCGGCTGTGTGCGCGGGGGCAGTGGACGCCTCCTTCCTGAGCCTCGGTTTCTAGTCTGTAGAATGGGGCCATGCCCGCCCCTTCACGCAGGGCTGCTGCTGGGAGGGCCCAGTGAGGCAGCCTGAGTTTTAGGTCCCGGCACCGTGCCTGGCACATAGCAGGGGCCTGAGGGAAAGTGTGGAGGAAACGAATGTGAGTGAATGAATGCTTCACCCTGCCACACGGGCAGATCCACGCCCGCCGAGATGCTGCTCTTGGCTTTGGGCCCTTCTGGGACCCGAGAGGACACGCTGTTGGCCCTGTGGGTGGATGGCGCTCTCAGGAAGGCTGGTGTCGGGGTGTCCGGGGGGCAGGTGGCAGCTTACTGAAGGCCTGGCGGGAGCCGGGGGCTGGTTCTGGTCTCAGCTGTGCTTCCTCCAACCACAGGGCCCAGGGTAGTCTCTGGACCAGGGCTGAGGGGGAGGCCGGCAGGAGGCAGGCACCCCGTGGGACCTGTGGGGTCCTGTCTGCAGAGCTGCCCACCTGCAGGGACCCAGTGGCCCTGCCCTTGACCATGGCGCCACCTTGTGTCGGTCTCTGGTAATAGCAGCCGCTCTGCGCTCTCTGGAGGTGGGACCCACCCACCCAGCCCCGCTTCCTGTGCTGGGTGCCTCCCGGCTGCCCACAGCCAGGGCCCTGTCCTCTGGGCTGGACTTCGGCCGCATCAGCATAACGGAAGCCCCTCTGGTAAACACTGCCCCGCCCTGGCCGGCACCTGCCCCCCTGGCTGCCCCCTTTACACGCGGGCGGCTGCCTGGTGGGCAGTGCTGGGCTCTGGCGGTCACCAGCCCTGTGACTGTGGGCTGGAGGGCTCGGAAGCTAAGGGAGCGCTGGTAGCTGCGGTGGGTGGCACCTTCGCCTCCCCCTTGGGCGCATGGGGGTGCTGGCCCCTGTAAGTGGGAGCGGGGAGGTGGGGGGCAGCTCTGAGCGCCCTGGCATCTTCGCCTGCAGTGCAGTTCTGTGTTAGAGCTCTGGCGGGTTAGACTTTATTTTATTTTTGCATTAAAGCTCCAGTTTGGGCACTTCCTCCCCACCCTCCCCTCCCCCTCTAACCTCCCTACCGCCAGCTAGCAGGGCTGCCTTTCTGTGCGCCCAGTGGATCCTCTAGCCTCTGTCCACCTGGAATAAAAAAGAAAAATAAGTATCTTAATTAATGGAGGAAAAGTTCCAGGGTTCAAAGCCCACTGCCCCTCCAGGCAGCAGCTCTGAAGTCCTGGTCCTCTGCAGTGGTGGGTGGGAAGGCGGGAGCAGCAGGGGCGGCTGTCGGAGAAGCTGAAGGTGCCGAGAGGGGTGTGTGGTGTGTGGCGTGTGGTGTGTGGCGTGTGGTGTGTGGTATGGCGTGGCATGTGGCGTGTGGTGTGTGGCGTGTGGCGTGTGGCGGGGCCTGTGTTGTGCTGCGTGTGTTCGTGCACATGTCCCCACAGGAGAGGGCAGGCCCTGAGCAGTGGGACCCTCTGACAGGAAACCTCAGCGATTCCACCAGGAATCAGAGCCCTGGGTGGGGTTAGCTCGCCTGAAGGTGCGCAGAGGGCGGCCGCGGGCCCTCCCTTTGCCCCAGGCAGCCGCAGGGACCCGGCTTTGAGGAGCAGCAGCGTGGAGTGGAGTGGGGCAGGGATGCTCCTGAGAGATGACACGGAGGGCACTTTGGTCCTGCCCCACGCCCACCCAAAGGGGTGGCCCACCCCTCCCTCCCTCCCATGGCCCTTCCTCTAAGAGAGACGGAGGGGGTGTGTCGCAAGGGCGCCCGCTGCCAGGGAGGTGGCAGGTGAAGCGCGGGCTGTTGACGATCAGTGTCAGCAGTGACCGCCAGTCCCGCTGACCAGTGGTGGCGGAGGACGATGGGGGACCGAGGTGCCCAGGGTGCTGACTGGTGAGTTTGGGAGAGCGGCCCCTAGAGGCTCCCCCTCCTCCACAGCACCTACTGTGTGCCAGGCACTGGGCCTGCCTCTGGGGAGCCGCAGGGAACAAAGCAAAGACCCGGCCCCTGTCGGGAGGCAGACAGTAGACAAAGAAACCTAAGGGGGGGACCGATGTCCCGGAGGAAGTGGGAGGTGGTGGCAAACGGAACGCAGGGCAGGGCAGGGACGCGGGCGCGGTGGGTGCGGTCCCGGCGAGGCGGGGCTCGGAGGGGACAGGGAGCTCTGCCGTGGAGGGTGTGGCCATGCAGCTGGGGCGGGGGGTGGGTGTGGAGGGGGAGAGGCAGGTGTTCATGCTGCTGACCCCCCCCACCCCCCCCACCCCCGGCCAGGGACACCCCAGCCGCAGGTCACGTGGCGGAAGGGCCCGTCCTCGGAGCCCCTGCGCGGCCGGCCGGGCCTGGCGGTGCTGGACGGAGGCTCCCTGTTCCTGGCCTCGGTCTCCCCCAGCGACGGCGGAGACTACGAGTGCCAGGCCAGCAACGAGGCGGGCGCCGCGTCCTGGAGGGCCAAGCTGGTGGTGCTCGGTGAGCATGGCCGCGGGGCGGCGGGTACCACCTCCGCGGGGGCAGAGCTCCCCGCAGGGGCCGGGGTGGGAGGCTGAGGGCGGCGGGCACCCACCTCCGCGGGGGCAGAGCTCCCCGCAGGGGCCGGGGTGGGAGGCTGAGGGTAGCGGGACAGCGGCGGGTGGCATGGCACCCCTTCCCCCAAGAGCCCCCCAGGCGTGTGAGGGGCGATCCCCGAGCGCCATCCGCGGCTGGGAAGTGGTCTAGGGGGTGCCTTCCTTTAAGGTGAGCACCGATGGCCGCCTCCACGAGACCTGCACCCCCTCGAGTTCCCCGCTCCCCCCGGGTGCTGTGTGCAGAGGAAAGAGCCCTTTCCCTCAATGTGGCCATCCTGGAGGCGGGGGGCGTTTTAAGGCTCCTCATGGGCCTCCTTCGGCCCCCCTGTGACCAGCCCCCCAGCTCGCCCTGTGAGGACTTGCCTGGAAGTTTGTCACAAAGACCGACCGAGGAGACTGCAGCTCGGGGCCCTCGCAGGGGACCCTGACGATGGGTTGAGTGTAGACCTGGCTGGGTCGGCCCTCCAGCATCTTGCAAAGCGGAGTGTCAGAGAGGGCGCCACTGGCTGGGCACAGCCGGGGACCCCAGACTCGGGGGCTGCCTGTCCAGGGGAGGGAGGCTCCTCTACCTCTCCTTGTGCCCAGTGCCCCCCAGCATCCGGGAGGACGGACGCAGGGCCAACGTGTCGGGCATGGCCGGGCAGGCCCTGACGCTGGAGTGTGATGCCAACGGCTTCCCAGCCCCTGAGATCACGTGGTTCAAGGATGGGCAGCTGGTGGGTGTCCCCTGGGGCGGCCCGGGGAGGGTGGGTTTGGCCGGGGTACGGGTTTTCCTGACCGGTTATGGCAGGGAGATGTGACAGGTTTCTTTAGGGATGCACTGGGGCTCGGGGCAGGGGAGGACTGAGGTCTCACAGTGAAGCCTGGAGGGCTGCATGGTGGCGGGGGCGCGGCACTGCTCTAGGAGTTAGAAGCCACAGGTTCCTGTCACCAGCCAGCTCTGTGGACCTTCGTTCTCTTATTGCCAATGGTCTGGTACCCCGTCACCAGCTCCCTCTGACCTCTCTGCCCAGATCCCCGAGGGGGACAGCCACCGCCTCCTGACCGAGGCCCGGGCCCTCCACCTCCCCAGGATCCAGGCGGGCGATTCTGGCCTCTACTCCTGCCGGGCGGAGAACGCGGCGGGCACCGCCCAGCGGGACTTCGAGCTTCTCGTGCTCAGTGAGTGAGGCCTGAGCCCCTCCCCTGTGAGGCGGGCAGGGGAAGGGGGCGCTGTGTGTGCTGAGAGCAGGGGCACAGAGGGGCCCACACCGCCCAGCTCCTCGCACAGCTCAGGGCAGACATTCGACAGTCACGTGACTGGCCAAGCAGCCACTGCTGTCACGTGAGTAGTGCAGGCTGTGAGGGAGCACCGTGGGGGCTCCCAGGCAGGACGTGGAGGGAAGGGCGCACCAGGAGGGGGACCTGCATGGCCAGGGCCCTCGGTGGGCGGGGCTGCAGGCTGGAGCCGTTCCACCCCCTGCCCTTCTTGTCCTCAGTCCCACCTTCTGTGCTTGGAGCCGGGGCTGCCCAGGAGGTGCTGGGCCTGGCTGGCGCGCAGGTGGAGCTGGAGTGCCGGACCTCGGGGGTCCCTACGCCCCAGGTGGAGTGGACCAAGGACAGACAGTGAGTGGCCCGCCTAGCGGACAGCCCGGGGTGGTGCCCATGCCTGGGCCGGAGGATGGGGGGCTCTGGGGAGGTTGAACTTGGGGGGGGGCGCTTGACAGGCATCGCACGTGCCACCAGGGCCCAGGCAGAGGGCAGCGTGGGCACCTCCCACCCCAGCCTGGGGTCACCCAGGTGAGACCCCACTCTCACCCAGCAGGGTTTTCTCATCACTCAGCCTTCCTTTTTTTTTTTTTTTTAAATGTTTTTGGGGTGAGGGGGAATCCACATAACCTGACATCAACCACCTAACGCCCACAGTTCAGTGGCATTTGGCACATCCACGGTGTTGCACTCTGCCTAGTTCCAGAACATTTCATCTCCCCAGGAGACCCATGCCCATTGGCAGCCACTCCCCCACCCAGCAGCCCCCACCCACAACCACCCCAGAAATCCCCAACCGCAACCACCCCACAGCCCCCACCCGCAACCACCCCAGCAGCCCCCACCCTCAACCACCCCAGAAATCCCCACCCACAACCACCCCAGCAGCCCCCACCCGCAACCACCCCAGAAACCCCCACCCGCAACCACCCCAGCAGCCCCCACCCTCAACCACCCCAGAAATCCCCACCTGCAACCACCCCAGCAGCCCCCACCCGCAAACACCCCAGAAATCCCCACCTGCAACCACCCCACCAGCCCCCACCCGCAACCACCCCAGCAGCCCCCACCCACAACCACCCCAGAAATCCCCACCTGCAACCACCCCACCAGCCCCCACCCGCAACCACCCCAGAAATCCCCACCCGCAACCACCCCAGCAGCCCCCACCCTCAACCACCCCAGAAACCCCCACCCACAACCACCCCAGCAGCCCCCACCTGCAACCACCCCAGCAGCCCCCACCCGCAACCACCCCAGAAACCCCCACCCGCAACCACCCCAGCAGCCCCCACCCGCAACCACCCCAGAAACCCCCACCTGCAACCACCCCAGCAGCCCCCACCCGCAACCACCCCAGCAGCCCCCACCCGCAACCACCCCAGAAGCCCCCACCCACAACCACCCCAGCAGCCCCCACCCGCAACCACCCCAGAAATCCCCACCCACAACCACCCCAGCAGCCCCCACCCGCAACCACCCCAGAAGCCCCCACCCACAACCACCCCAGCAGCCCCCACCCGCAACCACCCCAGCAGCCCCCACCCGCAACCACCCCAGAAGCCCCCACCCGCAACCACCCCACCAGCCCCCACCCAGAACCACCCCAGAAATCCCCACCCAGAACCACCCCAGAAATCCCCACCCGCAACCACCCCAGCAGCCCCCACCCGCAACCACCCCAGCAGCCCCCACCCGCAACCACCCCAGCAGCCCCCACCCGCAACCACCCCAGCAGCCCCCACCCACAACCACCCCAGCAGCCCCCACCCGCAACCACCCCAGCAGCCCCCACCCGCAACCACCCCAGCAGCCCCCACCCGCAACCACCCCAGCAGCCCCCACCCGCAACCACCCCAGCAGCCCCCACCCGCAACCACCCCAGCAGCCCCCACCCGCAACCACCCCAGCAGCCCCCACCCGCAACCACCCCAGCAGCCCCCACCCACAACCACCCCAGCAGCCCCCACCCGCTCTCTGTCTGCAGCTGCACCTGCGTTTCCTGCACATTCCACGCAGCTACACAGTCCGGCTCCTCCCACTTAGCACAGTCTGGGCTCACCGGTGTGGCAGGGTCAGCGCCGACTTCCCCAAGTGCCCCGCCGATCGGACACATTTTGTCTCATCGCCGGCGCCGGGCACTGGGCCTGTTGGCACCTTTCGGCGACTGTGACTCTCTCAGCCTCTTTGTCGTCCATGCGGCCGCCCCTGCTCGCCTCGACCCGCGTCGCACTGTCCTGACCTCCTTTCCAGGCCCGTCCTTCCCGGGGACCCGCACGTCCAGCTCCTGGAGGACGGCCAGCTGCTCAGAATCACCAGCAGCCACCTGGGCGATGAGGGGCGGTACCAGTGCGCGGCCATCAGCCCGGCCGGCCAGCAGGCCAAGGACTTTCAGCTCAGAATCCACTGTGAGCCCAGCCCCCGCCCGCCCCCTGCCCGGCCCCTGCCCGGCCCCAGCCCCGGCCCTGCCCCTCCCTGGGCTGCTGGCCAGGCTCCCTGGGCTGCCCACTGCACAGAGGAAGGCGAGAGCAGAATCGGGAGGCTGGGGAACGAGCCCCAGGCCAGCAACGCTGGGGAGGAGGGGGACAGGGAATCTGGACCAAGGTTCCCCAGCCCCGTGGTCCCATCCCACTTCGCAAGCTATCCTACACCTGATACCACGCGGGGCGATCGTTTCTTTAACTTTTTTAAAAAAAACCAAGTCCCTTTCTTTACGTGGAATGAATTTCTTTAAAAAGATATTTACTGTCTCAGCTTTAAGTGGAAGCCAGGCCCACTTGGCCTTCCGGGGAGGGAGGAGGCTGCAAAACCCAACGCACTGAAAGGAAGGCCCTGGAAGTGCTGGGGTGCCAGCTGTCTGCAGAGGGCGCTGTGCTGTCTGCTCTCCGTGGTGGAGGGCCTGGTGGAAAGTGCTAGAAAGGTCCAGAGTGTAGCTAGGAGCCTTCTCCTTTGTGCGATCAGCTGGGAGGAGCTCTGTGAGACGCAGTGTCACTTCACGCTGTGGCCCGCGTCCTGCCCGTGGGAACCCCTGATTGCGTCCAGCCCCTCCTTTTACAGATGGGGAGGCTGAGCCTAGCCAGGGGCCGTGACCTACCTGGTCACACAGCCAGTTAGAGGCAGAGTGGGGTCCAGGGCGTCCCGCCCCCCACCGTGTCCACCTCCTGTGCAGCCGGCAGCTTTCCACGTCAGCTTACCCCGTGCCACCTCTCCTGTCTCCCCGACTCCCTCTCCTGCCGCCGAAGCTGTGACGTGTGCAGTGCTTGGGGCACGGGCACGTGCAAGCCACTCGGGGTGGGGGCATTGGGGGGAGGACGCCAGCTGCCTCAGGGGCTCCCTGTGACCCCCTCCATTGTCCTCAGCACCCCCCACCATCTGGGGCTCCAACGAGACAAGCGAGGTGGCCGTCATAGAGGGCCACCCGGTGCGGCTCCTGTGTGAGGCCCGCGGCGTGCCTGCTCCTGACATCACCTGGTTCAAGGACGGGGCCCCGCTGCCCCCCAGCCCCGAGGCTGTGTACACCCGGGGCGGCCGGCAGCTGCAGCTGGGGCGGGCCCAGGGCTCGGATGCGGGCGTCTACACCTGCCAGGCCCGCAACCCCGTGGGCGTCGCGGAGAAGGCCGCCAGGCTGGAGGTGTACGGTGAGTGGCCGGGGGTCAGCGTGAGCGGGGTCAGCTGGGCGAGCGGAGGGAGGGACTCTGGGCTGCGGAGGCCTCCTCCTGTCTCCATAGGTCGGCGAGGGAGTGGCTAGAGAAGGGTCCCCTCAGTCTCCCTTCCCTCCTATAGGCGAAAAAACAGGCCAGGGTCAGAGGGCCTGTCTCGGGGCCCAGGCAGAGCCGAGCGGAGGACCCCGGGTTCCTCTCAAGATTTAGGGCTTTTCACGAAACCACACCCGAACCCTCTACCAGTAATTAACTTCTCTGAGGGAACCACTGACTGTGAGCCAGACCCCGGGTCCTCACAGCATCAGCTCCTCCATCAGCCGCAGGACCTCCACCCACCGATGAGCGCGGTGGGCCCCGGGGCTGGGGATGTGATGGCCCCCAGTTCACACCTGGGGGGGGGGGGGTTGACCATAAACTTTGCACGGTTAACCTTGGTGATGGCCGCCTCGAGGGGCTGGCTCGGAGGCCCTGCAGAGAACGCAGGAAAGATGTGTGGAGGTGGGCAGGGGTGGGGCTGGGCAGGGCCTGGTGAGGTTTGGAGGGTGGGGTGCAGGCCAGTGGGTCATCCTGGCCCCTAATGAGGAGTCGGCTCAGGAGCTCTGGCCCCCAAAGATGCAGACACTTGGGCGCTGGAGCCCTAGGGACCCCAAAGGACAGTTGGGCTGTGTGGGGTCTCTGAGGGTGAGCCAGATGCAGCCTGGGGACCCTCCCTCTGGAGTCTGAGCCCCTCCTGGAAATTGGTTGAGGAATGCCTGTGTGCGTTTTCATAGGGACTTACGACCCAAACAAGGTTGAGAGGCACATCCTAGTCCATCGTCGCTCCATGTCCCCTGGCGAGGCCTCTGTGGGCTCAGCACCACAGCGGCCTTCCCCAAGAGGAAGAGAGAAGCTGCCCCCTTGGCCATCATGGGCCGTCTGGGCTGGGTTCTGCCCCAGTCGTCCCGTCTGCCCCCGCAGGCCGGAGGGGGGACTTGTAGGAACAGTGGCTTTGGTCTTAAGCCCGGGGAGCCTGTCGCTTTGAGTGCAGTGGGTCCTGAGCCCTACTGTGTGCCATTCCCAGAGACACACAAGCCATTGTTCTGCTTCTCATGAGCCCGCAGGGGTAGCAGGGTCAGAGAAGATGCCAGCCGTGGGGAGGGGCCACCCAGGGGCAGAGGAGGGAGGGATGCTCCAGCCAGGGGCCTGGGCCAGGCTTCCCGCAGGAGCTGATCTCTGAGCACAGGGTTCAGCCAGTGCAGGTGGGGGAGGAGGCTCGTCCCATGATGTGGGGTGTGCAGAGGGCTGAACCAGGGCTGGTGGGGAACTCCCGTCCCTGAGCAGCCCCTGCCTCTTCCCTAGTCCCGCCCACCATCGAGGGCGCCAGCCAAGGGCCTCACTTGGTGAAGGCGGTGGCTGGCAGACCCTTGGGCCTGGAGTGCGTGGCCAGAGGCTACCCACCCCCCACCCTGTCCTGGTACCACGAGGGGCTGCCCCTGGCGGAGAGCAACGGGACGTGGCTGGAGGCGGGCGGCGGCCTGCTGAGCCTGGACAGCCTGGGGGAGGCGGCCGGAGGCCTGTACAGCTGTGTGGCCAGCAGCCCTGCGGGGGAGGCCGTGCTGCAATACGCCGTGGACGTGCAGGGTGAGCCGGACCTGTCCCGCCTGAGCCACCGGGCTGCGGGCCCCTCCTCCCACACCTACCACGTGCCAGTGCCCACAGCCCCTCCGGGGAGCTGCCTCTGGTCAATGGGCGTTTACCTAGAAATCCCTAAGGCCCAAAGCGGGGTTGTGGGCAGTGGTCCTGGGGACAGGCGGGCAGGGGCCTTCCCCTGGACAGACATCTCTCGGGCTGCTTCGGGGCTGGCCCGTGGGGTTGGAGATGAGGAGGGAGCAAGGCAGGCGGGACTCCTGAGCCCTGGGTCTGGTGGTGAGACAGACGTTGAATAAATAGGGCAAGCCTCAGGAGTGGTCCTGGAAGGCCCCCTGTAGGAGGGGTCCTTTATGGGGGAACGTGAATGGTGGGTGTGGCTTGGGCCTTGTTCTGGGGGCACAGGGGACTTAGGAGGGCTTTAGGCAGGGATTTACTCAGCGCTAACCACCCACTGGGGGGTCCGGCCTGCAGTGCCCCCACAGCTGCTGGTGGCCGAAGGCTTGGGCCAGGTGACCACCCTCGTGGGACAGCCCCTGGAGATTCCCTGCCAGGCCTCAGGCTCCCCGGTGCCCACTATCCAGTGCGTATGTGGGGGGCGGAAGGGTGAAGGCCAAGGCTGCGGCTGGGGTGTGGGCAGAGAACGCATGCTTTGGAGGTGGGTGGGGTCAAGAGGCACCCCCTTCCCAGAGGCAAGAAAAAGGCCAGAGACGTGCGAGCAGGCGGAGACGCTGCCGGGCTGCCTGCGTGTCCTGCTGGCCCTGCCTCCCCTGGCCTCAGGCTGACCGTCCCCCTTCCCACCCGCCTTAGGTGGCTGCAGAACGGCCGCCCGGCCGAGGAGCTGGTGGGGGTGCAGGTGGCCTCCCAGGGGACCACCCTGCACATCGACCACGTGGAGCCGGGCCACGCGGGCCTCTTCTCCTGCCAGGCCACCAACGAGGCAGGCACCGCAGGGGCCGAGGTGGAGCTGTCTGTGCACGGTGAGCGGCCATGGGCAGCCCGAGGCCGGGGGAGGGGAGCCTGGACCGAGGCCATCCGTGCCTCTGGCCGGTCCGGGGGGCCTGGGGGGGACAGGGGGCTGGTCTTCTCTAGATAGTCCAGCTGGGCTGTACTTCCCAGCTCCCCAAAGAGAAGAGGCGTGAGAAGCTGGTCTGAGCTGTCCACCCCACTTGTCATCTGTCCAGTCCTCAGGCCCTCGCTTTTCTCCCCAGTCTTCCCTGTCTGTCCACTGACCACCACGCGCTTCATTCAACTCTTTAAATACAACCTCTGTGCCTGCAAATGCTGTTTCTGTTCCCGGAACATTCTCCTTCTTTGCCTCCTAGCACCTCTTTATTTTTCAGGTCTGTCCTAAAACATCCCTTCCTCCCAGAAGCCCTCCTTGATGTCACTGTGGTCTAATCCACACTGCCCACCCTCTCTTGGCTGTCGCTCGCCACCCACTGGATTGGGAGTGCTTGTTTGGTTGGCCACCTCTCAGCCCAGCTCTGGGAGCTCTGAGAGGACAACACAGTGGCCACCATTCCTTGCGGTGTCCCAGTGCCTAGTTCACTCCGGGGCTCAGAGTAGATGCTCAATGATGGATGGATGGATGGATGGATAAGTGGGTGGGTGGATGGGTGGGTGGATGGATGGATGGGTGGGTGGGTGGGTGGGTGGATGGATGGATGGATGGATGGATGGATGGATGGATAGGTGGGTGGGTGGGTGGGTGGGTGGATGGGTGGGTGGGTGGATGGTTGGGTGGGTGGATGGGTGGATAGATGGATAGGTGGGTGGATGGGTAGATGGATGGGTGGGTGGATGGGTGGGTGGGTGGGTGGATGGGTAGATGGGTGGGTGGGTGGATGGGTGGGTGGGTGGATAGGTGGGTGGATGGGTGGGTGGGTGGGTGGGTGGATACGTGGGTGGATGGGTGGGTGGGTGGATAGGTGGGTGGATGGGTGGGTGGGTGGATGGGTGGGTAGGTGGATAGGTGGGTGGATGGGTGGGTGGGTGGATGGGTGGGTGGGTGGATAGGTGGGTGGGTGGGTGGGTGGATGGTTGGGTGGGTGGGTGGATAGGTGGGTGGATGGGTGGGTGGGTGGATAGGTGGGTGGATGGGTGGGTGGGTGGATGATTGGGTGGGTGGGTGGATGGGAGACTTTTTAAAGAAAGGAAAGACCCACCCTGCTGGGTCCAGTCTGGCGCTCTTCCCCAAAGCCAGGTGTCTAGGGCTTGAGTGGGGGGAGGCTAGAGGGCAGCTCTGCAAGGCCACTCCCAATTCCCCAGGCATGAGGGGGGCGGCTGGGTATCACTGCACCCTCCTGACCCTGACCTGGTCCTCCCTGCCTCTCCCCTGCCCAGAGTTCCCATCGGCGGTCATCGTCGGCGGTGAGAACGTCACAGCCCCCTTCCTGCAGCCTGTGACCCTCCGGTGTGCAGGGGCTGGGGTGCCTACCCCCAGCCTCCGCTGGTGGAAGGATGGGGTGGCCCTGGCAGCCTCGGGGGGGAACCTGCAGGTACATTTCAGGGGCCCTCGGGCTAGCGGGGCAACCTTGCATAGGAGGCGGAGCCACTTTCTAGGGGCCCTGGAAGCCCCAGAAGGACCCTGGGAGCCTGGGGGCAGGACCAGCAAAGAACCCATTCAGCTGGGAATTCTCAGTGGACTGAAGAGGGGGGGACCTTTAACCTAGTCCACGTCCCCAGAGCTTCAGCTGCCAGAAGGAGAAACTGGGGGGAAGGGGAGGGTCTCCAAGATCAGGGGGATTCCCTCGAGTCTAAGTGTGTGGTTCAGAACTGCACCCAGAGCCAAACTCGTCCCCATGCCTCCCTTCTCCTGCTCCTGGGGTCAGCGCAGCCTGGCCACTTGTCCTGTCCCAGCATCATTCTGAGTGACTCCTGGTTCTGGACCCCGTGCCCCCACCCCCGCCTCCCCGTGACACACCTCTGCCTCCCCTGCCCCAGATTGAGAAGGTGGACCTGAGGGACGAAGGCGTCTACACCTGTGTCGCCACTAACTTGGCCGGCGAGAGCAGAAAGGATGCGGTGCTCAAGGTTTTGGGTGAGGACATGGGTGACGAGTGGTGGGGGACCCTTTGAGGGCCCTTGGGGCTGCTGTGGGGGTCGGGGGGGGGGGGCGGGATGGGGTTTAACATCTAGTTATGCACTTGACTTTAGAAGTAGAAAGTCATCTGCTCACTTGGCCGGTGTGGCTCGGTGGTTGAGTGTCGGCCTATGAACCAGAAGGTCAGGGTTCGATTCCTGGTCAGGGCACATGCCTGGGTTGCGGGTTTGATCCCCAGTGGAGGCCATGCGGGAGGCGGCCAATAGATGATTCTCTCACAGCATTGGTGTTTCTGTCTCTCCCTCTCCCTTCCTCTCTGAAATCAACACAAATATATTTTTTATAAAAAGAAAAAGGAACGTCCGTTCTGTGGCCCCCAGAGGTGGCTTTCTGAGGGGTTTTTAAGGGACACCCTTGTCCGCACCCCTCTTTACCTTTGCTGTCTTACTCGGTTTGGGGGTTCCTTTACATCCTCGCATATGTGGGCAGGTCCTTGCACTTGCCACTTGCCATGGCTCTCCGGGTTCCTCCTGCCCACTGGGGTGGGCTGTTCCTGGGGGTGGGTGCTGGGCGGTCCTGGTACGATTGCAATGAAGACTTATTCTGTGTGTGGTTCAGAAGTGGGGTTCCTTGGTCAGAGGCCATGAGCCATTGGGGGGCTCTTGTTGCCCAGAACCTTTCAGGAAGGCTGGGGAGAGACATTGGGATGGCTGAGATCTGAGCTACCCACCAAGAGAGGGCGTGCCCTGTCTCCCCTAGTGCCCCCCAACATTGAGCCGGTCCCGGCCAACAAGGCAGTGCTGGAAAATGCCTCCGTGACCTTGGAGTGCCTGGCTTCCGGCGTGCCCCCTCCAGGTAAGCCCCCCCCTGGTGAGGGAAAGCCACCTGCCGCCGGCCCCAGGCCCCACCTGGTGAGGTTGCCGGTGCCCAGGCACCGCGCGGGTTGTGGACAATCAGGCTGGCATTCGCAGGTCCTTCTCCCTATTCCTTGCATTTTCCGCTCTTCCTTCCCCACAGCTGTTCATCCAGGGCCCATTATATGCCTGTCACCGCCAGGCCCAGAGCCTTTGCGCTGGTGTCTGCACTTGACCTTGGCCTGAAGGCCGAGAAGCGAGTGCTCTGGTGTCTGAAGCAAACCCGCAGGGCTTTGGAGTTGTAACGTCACAGGGCCACCCCGGGGCTGGGGGCGAGGGCCAGGCAACCAAGTTGCCAAGTCACTGTCTGGCCCCTTCTCTAGACTAACAATTGAGGGAAGGGCTGGGAGCTTGGGGCTGGGTGCGGGTGTTCGGCAGCCAGTATGGGCCCAGGAGGAGGGCCCATTTCCTGTCCCCCGTTTGAACCAGGTCCACCCAGTTTTGCTGGGTAGCGAGCCCTATGGTTATCGCCCCATCCGATGGGGCAAATACCCTGTCAGGTTCTTGGACGGGCCCTGGCAGGATGCGAGGAGTTAAAGATACGACTGCTCCCTGTTTATGAGGCTGCTGTGTTGGGGTGCTCTGGGTTCTCCTCTAAAGCGGGAGCTGAGGGGGCCAGGCCGGCTTTGACTCTCCTTGCTCTCGGCTGCCCACCCCCTGGGGCTTCCTCTCTGCCCTTGTTCCTATCTCAGGCAACACTGCCCATTACACAGCACAGTCCGAGGGGCTGGCAGGATCCCCAGTGTCTCTCTTCTCTCCCCAGACATCTCCTGGTTCAAGGGCCGCCAGCCCGTCTCTGCTCGGAAGGGAGTCACGGTGTCAGCTGACGGGAGAGTTCTCCTCATTGAGAGAGCCCGACCTTCGGACGCTGGGAGCTACCGCTGTGTGGCGTCCAATGTGGCGGGTCGCACGGAGCTGCAGTACGGCCTGCGGGTCAATGGTGAGCTGCCCTAGGACCAAGGGGTCCTTGTGCAAAAATTACTTTCCATCTATTTGTCTACAAATCTACTCAGTATCCATCCATTCACCATCCACCCATCTACTCATCCATCCTCCCTTCCTTCCTTCCTTCCTTCTACCCATCATCCACCTATCCATTATCCACTCATCCATCTATAGTTCTTTGCATCCATAATTCATCCATTCACCATCCATACATCTATTCATCCATCCTTTCTTCCTTCCATCCATCATCCATTCGTTTTCCCACTCATCATTCATCCATGTATCCATCCTTTCTTCCACCCACCATCCATCTACCCATCCATCATCCATTCATCCATCTACCGTTTTATCCATCCATTATCCATCCTTCTATCCATGCATGGAAATACCCAGCTGTCCACCCATTGATCCAATCATCTGTCCAATTCTCTGTCCATTCCTCCACCCATCTAACAATTCATCCATCCATTCAGCCACCCATTCCTCCGTCTACCCATCTTCTGTGCAACCACATTTATGAAGGACACTCTCTGGGACAGCAAACCCTGGTGCTGCAGCCCTGAGAAGACAGGCCCATGCTTCCTGCTGGTGGAGGGTACAGTGGTAGATCATTACCCAGAGCACTGTTTCCTGATGCTGTGACAAGAGCTAGTAAAGGCGAGGTGCAGCTGAGAGCCTGGAACCAGGCTCTGACCTGGCCTGGGGGGTCCGGGAGGCATCTTTGAGAGCTGGATGCCGAAATAGAGACCGCCTGCCAAGGCCTGTGGCTGCAGAGTCCTGGGGAGTTGAGGAAAGGCAAGGAGGCGGGGGGTCTGGCGCTCACAGAACAAGAGGAAGAGGGGCCAGGCTGGGGAGATGGCCAGGTGGATGCTGGAGGGCTCCGGTCTTTGTCCCAAGAGCAGTGGGGAACTGGGCAGAAGCCCTGGGCATCCTGGCTGTGGCTCCCAGATACAGTGGAATCACGAGGGGCTGCCTGTAGGAGAGCGTTTGATCTGATGCCTCTGAGCTGGAAAACAAAGCCTGCCCGGGGTCCTCCGCCCTCACTACCCCACACCGTCCCCATGATATGCTGAGCAGAAGGCCCAGGTTCAGGTGCTGCTTCTGCCGCTTCCTAGCTGGCCAACCTCGGGCTGGTGACTTGCCCTCCTGGAGCCCTGGATTCTCATCTGCAGAGGCCTCAGGATGGTTTGGAAAGGATGAGATGAGCACTAGCCGGTTTGGCTTGGTGGATAGAGCATCGGCCTGGGGACGGAAGGGTCCCGGGTTTGATTCTGGTCAAGGACACCTGCCCAGGGTTGTGAGCTCGATCCCCAGTAGGGGGCGTGCAGGAGGCAGCCGATCAATGATTCCCTCTCATCACTGATATTTCTATCTCTCCCTCTCCCTTCCTCTCTGAAATCAATAAAAATAAAGTGTATTTATTTAACAAAAAGGATGAGATGAGCAGCCTTGAGAGCTGCGCAGGGCTGTGCCCATGTTGAGTGGCTGTCCCTGTGCTTTTGCGTGTGGCCTGGGAGGGGGGTGCCCAGCCAGGTGCCCTCCCTGTGATGTCCCCAGTGGGGCTCAGCCTGTCTTCTGTGTCACCCCCGCCCTGCAGTGCCTCCGCGCATCACGCTGCCACCCAGCCTGCCGGGCCCCGTGCTGCTCGGCGCCCCGGTCCGGCTGACCTGCAGCGCCACCGGCAGCCCCAGCCCCACCCTGCTGTGGCTGAAGGATGGAAACCCCGTGTCCACGGCAGGGACCTCCGGCCTCCAGGTCAGCAGGGCTGGGTGGCCCGCTGCCTCCCTACCGCCTCAGGGGGTGCTGGGGGCAGAGGCCCGGCCCTGGGAGCTCCAAGCGGAGGGAGAAGCAGTGACCGCCCTGGACAGCTGGTGTTTGGACAGGTTCAAGCCTCGGACTGAGGAGAGGACACAGTCCTCTCATGGCCACGTGCAAGTCCCAGCTTGGAGGGCAGGGCCCTCCCAGCACAATTATAGCCAACAGCTGTAGTTGTGAGCTTGAACCTATGGTCCGAACACGTGGCCCCACGTGCCTGAGTGATGCGGGCTTGATAGAGTTCAGGTGCATGTAGTTGAGTAGGATTGAAACCCAGGAGAATGTTGTAAACATCTTGGTCACGCCCTTACTTTGCTTCGTGGCATCTGCTATGAAATAAAGACAGGGCTTGTGGGCGTGGTCACTGTCTCTCAGGGAAGCAGCGTCCCACCAAGACCCGGCTTTCATTCTCTTGTCTGTCTTTTCTAAGCCTTTCAGCCGCCCCCACTCAGGTTCACCCCTGGCCGTGCTGGCGCGGCACACCACAGGGGGCCCTTTTAAAGGACCCATGTGATCGCCCGGCAGCCGGCAGAGGTGCCGAGGCCTGGGGTTCTGGGCGTCCGGAGCAGGCTGCCGGGGCGGCGTGCCATGCAGCAGGGCCAGCTTGGGAGGTGTGGGAGCTGGCCTTGGGGTGCATAACCTCACGTGGGCTTCCTCCTGGGGGGCAGGTCTTTCCCGGGGGCCGCACCCTCACGCTGGCCAGTGCCCGGGCCTCCGACTCTGGCACCTACTCCTGCGTGGCCGTGAGTGCCGTGGGCGAGGACCGCCGGGACGTCGCCCTGCATGTCCACGGTGAGTGTCAGGCCCCAGAGGCCGCGGCTCAAGGACGTGGGGCTGGGGGGGTGTCTGGTCACATTCAAAGAAAGGGTGGTTGGGTGGGAGACATGCCGGTCTGAGACCGTAGCTGCCTTCCTGTGGGGTCAGTTGGAGTGAAAGCTCCCCTATTATGGACAGGTGGGCAGGTGGGCGGCCCCTCTCGACCAGGTGACCCAAGTTCAGGGAAGAGGTAGAAGGGGCACGAAGTGGCAGGAGGTGCACACGGCCGAGAGTCAGGAATCAGGCGTTTTCACTCTCCTGGGTCAAGTGCGGTGACAGTGCTATTGGGCAAGGTGGTGTGGGGTGGTGGTTAGGGACCGGCTCTGGAGTAGATGGATCTGGGGTTCAAATCCTGCCTCTGCCACTTCCTGTGGCCGTGACCTTGGGCTAGTCACTTCGCTTCTCTGAGCCTCCGTGTCTTCCGCTGGGAAAGGGGCGAAGATGGCACCCACTTCCAAGCTGTCGCGGGGTTCACCACACTCAGAGAACACAGTGACAGTTGCTCTGGTTTTAAAATGTCCTCGTATGGGATCCTGTGGGTCTCTGGAGGTGCACAAGGGAACTCTGGGAAATGTAGAGCCTGGGTTGGGGGGGCCAGTGGGGGAGAAGCATTCCATTCAGCTCTTCCCGTCGCTGGCGTCCGGATAATAGTTCACAGGCACCGTGTGCCCAGGGCTCAGCGACCTGTCATTGCAGTTAATCTCCGGTGGCCCCCCCCGGTGGCTACCCTCCTGATCACACCGTGACCAAGTGTCAGGCCACAGGACTCCAGCCAGGGCCTCTGACTCCCGACCCTGCCTTCTTGACCCTCCTCTGCAGGGTTGTTTATGTCTCGGGAGAAAGGTGGCTGGGGTCCTGCTTCTGAAAACACATTTTAAAAAATAAAAATACTGTAAATTTTAAAAAGAGCTTGAGATAATTGTAGATTCACGTGAGCTGCAAGAAATAATACAGAGAAATCCCGAGTCCCTTCCCCCACTGTCCCTTGGAGGTAACGTCTTGTCCTGAAGTGCCATCAGTTGGGAGGTTGCCGCTGTTACAACCCACCGATCCCCTCGGACCTGGGGCCTTGGGCCTCCTTTTGAGGCCGGCGCAGGAGGTCGTCCAGGGGGGGGATGAGAGGGCTGCGGCTCAGGGTGTTGGCTCCATTCTGCTGCCCCCCCCACCTGCTGAGATAGGGCCCTCCGCCCCCCTCCCCAGTGCCGCCCAGCATCCTCGGGGAAGAGCTGAACGTGTCCGTCGTGGCCAACGAGTCAGTGGCCCTGGAGTGCCAGAGCCACGCCGTGCCCCCTCCGGTGCTGAGCTGGCGGAAGGACGGCCACCCCCTGGAGCCGCGGCCCGGAGCCCGCCTCTCTGCAGACAAGGCCTTGCTGGAGGTGGGTGAGCGGAGCCCGGCAGGGCGGGCCTGTGGGTGCCCTACATGGTCAGTTCAGCTGCGCGGGCCCTGCAGGCCCCTCCAGACCCAACGCCCAGGGCGCAGCCTCCCGACCTGTCGGAGCTGCTTCCAGCCGAGTGGGGACTGAGAGCGAAGGCCCAGGGCAGAGCCTTCAGGCCCCTCAGCCCCCGCCCCCCCCCCCCCCCAAGCCAGCAGCTCTCTTTCTACTTGTTTTTCACTGTTTGTTCCAAAGCCTTCTCGCCTTTGGGCCTTTAAGCCCCGGGATCAGGCATCTGGCCCAGCAAGGCAGGGGGTGTGGGGTCGGGACTCTGGAGTCAGCCTGGATTTAAACTTGAGCTCTGCCTCCTTGGGCTGTGCCTCCCCCCTGGCGTCCTGACACACTGGCCTCGGGTCTCTCACCTGCAAACACACTGGTGCCTCTCTCCTGGGAGGCTGGGAGGGTTCCCAGAGGCAGGCCCTGAGGCCCCACCCTGCCCCAGGGCACAGCTCATCCACCTCAGCTCGGGGAGCGGGGTGCCTCTCCTGCTGTTGGGAGAACCTTCCACTCCAGCCTGCTCCTCCACCTCCCACCCCCCTACACCTTGTGATACGCTCATTCCCGACTCTGAGCACCTCCCGTGGTTTGCTCTGTCTGGAATGCCTGCCTCTCCTGCCCTTCATTCTTCAGAGCCGCAGCGTCACCACCATGTCAGGGTCTGACCCCTGAGGACAGGGTCCCCTCCACCCCACCCTTCTTCATCCCCCACCTTCTCCTCTGGGCTGTTCTGTCAGAACGGGGCCGGGCTGCGGATGTGGCTGGTAAGGCTGCCACTCAGGGACCCACAGGAGGCCACCGCAGGCAGCGGCTTCTGGAAACTTCGGGGTGCGGGAGGTGCCAGGTTCCAGGTGGGGAGGTTGGGGCACAGCGAGGTGAAGTGGCTGGCCCACAGTCACACAGTCCGCCCGGGCACCCCGGCTGTGTGCTGCCCCCGCTGATGGCTCCTGTCGCTGTGGACAGGTGGACAGGGCAGAGGTGTGGGACGCAGGCCGGTACACCTGTGAGGCGCTGAACCAGGCGGGCCGCTCGGAGAAACACTACAACCTCAACGTCTGGGGTGAGGGTCTCTTGGGCTGGGCTGCGGTCCCCCCTGCCCTGCCCCTGCGTGGCCAGCTCGCATGCCCTGGGCACTGCTGCCTTGACTGGGTCCCAGGGTGCAGCCCGCTCCCCTCCCAGCCCCCCACTTCTCACACCCTCTCTTCTCTTAGTCCCTCCAGTGTTCCCCTCGAGGGAGCCCCGCATCCTGACTGTGACCGAGGGACACCCCACCAGGCTGTCCTGCGAATGTCGGGGTGTCCCTTTCCCCAAGATCACCTGGAGGAAAGATGGTAGGGTTGCTGGCTGGGAAGGGGCTGGGGTGCCCAGCGGACTTGGGGACCGAGCAGAATCGGACTGAGTGTCATTTCTGTAACCAGGACCCCCACCCCTGGGGCTGAAGGCCCACCCATCTCCATCTCCGCTGGGCTCTGGGGTGGGGCCACCGGTTGAGGGCAGGGACAGCCTCCTCCCTTTGGAGTTGGCCGGGATGGTGGGGGGACCGGGAACCAGGGGCTTTTCCTTGCTGCATCCAGGTCAGCCCGTGCCCCGGGAGGGGGTGGGCCTCGGACAGGTGTCGGCGGTGGGGCGGCTGCTGTACCTGGGACCAGCCCAGCCGGCCCAGGAGGGAACGTACACCTGTGAGTGCAGCAACGTGGCCGGAAATAGCAGCCAGGACCAGCAGCTGGAGGTGCATGGTGAGCCGGGCTGGGTGACCTGAGCCAGGCAGAAGGGGCCGGAGGGTGGCAGGCAGGGGAGACCCCACCCCCGGGATCCAAGCTGAGACAGGAGCAGCGATAATGAGAGCGCTTCCCTGGCCTCTTAGATTCCGGGCATCTCCCGAACCGCCCTCCTAGCCAGCTTCCTGCGGCTCCGGCTCCGGGCCTAAGCCGGGAGCGGCAGTGTGACCCCAAGAGCCCCCAGCGGCCCAGAGGGAAAAACACCGCTCGGGACAGAGGCGGAAAGGAATGTAGACTTTCTATGAAGCTCCTGTGCATAAGGGAAACCTGAGTCCTGGCTACTCGTCCTGCAGTGATGAGATGAAATAGCTCAGCCTAGGAAATAGGACCAAGAAAAGCATTTTTTTTTTTCATAGTTCAATTTCCGTTTTAATCTCTATCACCAGAAAACACTTTTTTTTAACATTTTTTCCTCTTTATTGATTAAGATATTACAAATGTGTCCTTATTCCCCCAATGAAAAGCATTTTGGAGAGAATAGCCCCGCCCCGGCCGGCCCCCGCGACTGTCTGAGCTCCGGGAAGGCCTGGTTTCTGAGGAAGGAAACTGCCCGCAGCTCTTCAGGGCTGTGCCCCTCCCCGGGACCCCAGCATTAGGCAGGCAGGAGTGGAGCGCCGTGTGGCCCCTTTACAAGGATGGACATGGAGGCCCAGGGAGATGAGGTCCCCTGACCAAGGCCGCGCGGCCAGGGAGTGGCCGTGGGGAACGTAGGCCAGCGTGGGGCCTGGTGTGAGTGCTTGCTGCCCGGCGGCCACAGCGACTTTCTCCCCACCCCAGTTCCCCCGCAGATCGCTGGCCCCCGGGAGCCCCCCGCACAGGTCTCCGTGGTCCAGGACAAGGAGGCCACGCTGGAATGCAACGTCACGGGGAAACCCCCACCCAGGGTGACGTGGCAGCGGGACGGCCAGCCGGTGGGAGCCGCACCGGGCCTGCGGCTGCAGAACCAGGGTCAGAGCCTGCACGTGGAGCGGGCACAGGCTGCCCACGCGGGACGCTACAGCTGCCTGGCCGAGAACGTGGCTGGGAGGGCCGAGAGGAGGTTTGCGCTGTCCGTGCTGGGTGAGGACCGGGGGGCCGGAGCGGGGCTGGAAGGGGGCCTGGACTGGAGAAGGCAAGGCCGCGTCACGCCTCATTCTCCCAAGAGGCAGGCCTCTGGTGAGGTCTGGTGGGGGAAGCCTTCAGCACGGCTCCCAAATCAGGACTGGCTTCACATGGCCCTCATCTCCCCCCACTTTCCCCCTCCCTTCCTGTCTGTCCCCCTACTCTGTCCTGGGCACTGTGGAAATGAGCTCCTCTGTCCTGCATGACTTACATGTGATAGGGGAATTCAGGGGCCTGAACGCTGTTGTGGGAAGTCAGGGCAGCCTCCTGTAGGAGGTGGCCTTTCAGCTGAAATGTAAAAGCAGGATGGGAGTTAACCAGGTGCAGGGTGAGGGGGGAAATGTGCCAGGCAGAGGGAACACACCCCACAGAGGCTGGGAGGGGTGGCAGGTTCAGGGTAGCTAGAACAGCCTTGTGGTTTCAGACTTTTATTGAGCTCCTACTGTATGCCTCAGGGCAGAAGCGAAGAGTGATAGGAGAGAAGATGGGAGAGATGGGCCATGTGGCTGGGACCCTACCCCATCCGCCCACCCCAGCCTGATAGAGCGGGGCTTCCTTTGCGAGTGGATGCTCTAGACACCACGGAGCTCTGACGTGTGGATCTGGGGGACGCACTTGTGTTCACCTTTGCTCTCGGCCAGTCTCGTTTGCTCAGCATCAGCTCCGTACCAGGCGCTGTGCCGAGAGCTTTACACGGGTTCTTGTTGAATCCTCCCGGCATCCCCCTAGAGCAGCGGTTCTCAACCTGTGGGTCGCGACCCCTTTGGGGGTCGCCTAAGACCATCAGAAAACACATATAAAATTACAGATTGTTTTTGTGATGAATCACTATGCTTTAATTATGTTCAATTTGTAACCATGAAATTGGGAGTCACCGCAACATGAGGAACTGTATTAAAGGGTCGCGGCGTTAGGAAGGTTGAGAACCACTGCTCTAGGGGCTTGGAGAAACTGAGGCCCAATGTGTCTGCCTGACACCAAAGCCCCGCCTGCGCTCGCCACTCACCCCTGTCAGGGGGAGCAGCTCTTGAAGCCTTCAGCCCTTCCTGAGTGGGGGTGGGGCTCCTGGGGGAGGGCCGTGCGTGGGGGTCGCGGGAGGAGCACACGGCCCTGTCTGCATCCTGAATAAGCCTGTTTCTCTGTGTCCAGTGCCCCCAGAGCTCATCGGAGACTCAGACCCGCTGACCAACGTCACTGCCGCCTTGCACAGCCCCTTGACGCTGCTCTGTGAAGCCACAGGCATCCCACCCCCGGGGGTCCGCTGGTTCCGAGGGGAGGAGCCCATCAGCCCCAGGGAGGACACCTACCTCTTGGCAGGTAAGGTGCCGACCAGGGGAGTGTCCGGTGATCGGGCCTGGCCCTCTGCTTCTGCCTCTGCTCAGCACATGCCCATGACTTCTGACCCTGAGCGGCCAGCCGGGGTGGCATAAACATTTTGGCTGTTGGTTCCCAGGAGTGCACCCCAAAACACTGGTCAGGTGATGTGCTCCAGGAAACACATGAGATTTGACTACGATTAGAAAGGCTTCCTGCTCTGCTCCCCTCCTAGAGACTCAGTGGCCATTTATAGTCAAGGTTCTGATAAGTCCTGCAGCAAAAATTCTCATGGCACTTATATAACATCTCACACACAGTCCAGGTGGGCGAACGGACATAGGGTCTAAGCACCGCTGCCTCTGAATAGTCGTCCTCCTCACAAAGTTGGTTTGCGATAGTTCTTGCTGACATACAAACGGGGAAACTGAGGTCCAGGAGGCAGTATCCCATCCAAAGCTTACAAGGACCTCAGGGCCCCCTGAAGCTCACCCTCAGTGACCCATCAGCTGTTCCCCGCAGGGATGTTCCGGTTGTTCCAAAGCTGGGATGGCCAATAAGCCTCCCCTTGTGCACCTCCCCTGAGCCCTTGGTGGGGCTGCCAGATGCATTGCGGTGAGGTGGACTCAGGGGCTGCAGTAGGGCCCAGCAGAAAGGAGAGCAGTGATCGATTAGTGATGTCTGCCCGGGGTATAGGAGCAGTCGTGTTCACGTGTCCCATGCATGTGCCTTCCCTGGGCTGGTCTTGGGAGAAGGCGGCCTTTTCCAGGGTCCATCAGCGTAGCAGGGCGGTCTGACCTGGGCCAGGCCCATCCATGGCTGTCCTTTGAGCCGTGGTCAGTCTCCAGAAGTGGGGGTAGCCAGGTGACAGATCCTTCTTCTTAAATGGGGCCGCGGGCTTACCCTGTGCATGTCTGATGTCCGGGGGGCTCCAGCCATCTGTTCACCCTCCTGGGCCTCAGTTTCCCCACCTGAGGGATGGGACACTGGGGTAGGCAGACACATCGGATGGAGACGCCTGGCACGCGCCTCTTCCTGGTGGTCAGCCTGGGCTCAGCTCACAGCCGCTCTTGGAGCCCGCTCTCCTCCCTCCCCAGGTGGCTGGATGCTGAAGGTGACCCGGACCCAGGAGCGGGACAGAGGCCTCTACTCCTGCCTGGCCAGCAACGAGGCTGGGGAGGTGCGGAGGAACTTCAGCGTGGAGGTCCTGGGTATGTCACAGCGCCGTGTTCATAGCCCACGAGTCCTTTTCCTCCGGCTGGGGCGCTTACAGGGGGCGGTCCAGGACCAAGAGCTCTTGCTGTAGTAGGAGGTCCACTCAGGACGGAGGGTGAGGCCAAAGCTTGTTTCCTCATGAGCAGTTCCTACTCTGAGGCCATCATGGAACTTTCTAGAAGCAGCAGGGACTACTATAATCCAACATGGAAAGGAGAAAATATTTCTAACACCACCTTGCCCTGACCAGAGCCTTCTCCCAGGGCACTGGTCCTCCCTCGGCCCTGTGGAAGCAGGCACGAGGGGACGGGGAAACCAGGCGCCGGAAGAGAGATGCTCTAGGCTTTCTGCTCTGTGGTTCAGCCTGAGCGAGCCAGCTCCAGTCAGTGACCGGCTGTCTCCCTGCTCTCCCAGTTCCTCCCAGTATCGAGAACGAGGACCTGGAGGAGGTGGTCAAGGTCCCCGAGGGACAGACAGCCAACCTGACGTGCAACACCACAGGTAAGGCCACACACGGCCACACGGCGGGCTGGGAGAAAGGTGAGAAGGCAGCTTTGTAAAGGGGGGGTGCTGGAGATCTTGCCCAGCCCTCTGCTCCCTATCCCAGCACTGACCACACTGATCCATGGTGGCCTTGTGACACCTGTGTACCCCAGCTGGGCTCTGAGCTCCTTGAGGACCCACAGTCTACTTTGTCACCATGGTTCCCCCAGTGCCTTAGTTATGCTGTTGAGCTGGGATGGATGGATGGATGGATGGATGGATGGATGGATGGATGGATGGATAGGTGGGTGGATGGATGGATAGGTGGGTGGATGGATGGATAGGTGGGTGGATGGATAGATGGATGGATGGATGGATGGATGGATGGATGGATGGATGGATAGGTAGATGGCTGGCTGGCTGGCTAAATGGATGGATGGATGGATGGCTGGATGGGTGGCTGGATGGATGAATAGGTAGGTGGGTGGATGGATGGATGGATCGATAGGTGGGTGGATGGATGGATGGATGGATGGATAGGTAGGTAGGTAGGTAGATGGATGGATGGATGGATGGATGGATGGATGGATGGATTGATGGATAGGTGGGTGGGTGGGTGGGTGGATGGATGGATGGATGGATGGATGGATAGGTAGGTGGGTGGATGGATGGATGGATCGATAGGTGGGTGGGTGGGTGGATGGATGGATGGATGGATGGATGGATAGGTAGGTAAGTAGGTAGATTGATGGATGGATGGATGGATGGATGGATGGATGGATGGATGGATGGATGGGGAGGTGGATAGGTGGACAAATTGGTGGATGGATAGGTGTATGTATGCATGTATGTATATATGTATGTTTAGATGGATAAATGGATGGATGGATGGAAGGAATATCTTGTCTTTCTTCTGTCCGTACCAGCCGTCTCTGTCCACTCCTCAGTAAGGAAAAGGCAGTCAAACCCCTTAGGAAAAGGCCCAGGCCCGTGGTGGCTGCTTCTGTGTCTTGCCCTGCTGCCTGGGCCTCTGAACTGAGAAGGAAAACCCATGTCCCCCACCACCCCCTTCCTGCAGCGACCTCTGCTCCAACCTGGTCCAATCCTGCTGAACTGTCTTACTTGCCTCTCTCCGCCCCACACAGGCCACCCACAGCCCAGGGTCACGTGGTTCAAAGACGGCCGGCCCCTGACTGGTGGAGACACCCAGCACGTCTCTCCAGACGGAGCCCTTCTGCAGGTCCTCCAGGCCAACCTGTCCAGTGCCGGCCACTACTCCTGCATTGCAGCCAACGCCGCGGGGGAGAGGACCAAGCATGTCCAGCTGAGCGTCCTGGGTGAGTGCTGGGCATCTGCTGGCCATTCCAGGTGCTGGCAGGAGGCAGAACCAGGTGACCTGACAGGCAGCTTCCCACAAAGCCCTCCAAGTTCAACAACAAAGAACAACAGCGGCTCTAGTGGTTGAACCCTTAGAGGCCAGGCATGTGCCCAGGCCTTCCTGGCTGGATCTCCACAGCAACGCAGGAGGGGGGCGGGGGGGCAGTGCGCCTGTCCCCATGTCACTGATGGAGCTCTGGGCTGAGAGAGAGGACAGGCTCCCTCCAGGCCGTCCGCCCCCGAGGGCGAGGGCGAGGGCAATGCAGCACCAGCTGTTTGGTTGGGCTGGAGAAACGGGGATTCGAAAACAAGAGGGGCACAGGCTAGTCTCATAAAATCATTTCTAAAAGCGCTGGTGGCAAAATGGATGGTCCCTGCAGGGCCCGAAAGAGGACATTTTAGGGTCAGTGACAACAGAGAGCATCTACTCAGCAGGGACCATCACTCCGTCTCCTGCCCCACCCTCCACTCCGGGAGTGGCACAGATTGGAAACAAACAGAATTGCGGAGACTCTGGTTAAATTACTAGATACCCTGGATGCTAAGAGGCTGTGGGGCAAGTTGAGGCAGAAATTGTCCAGCTTCCCCTATGACAGTGGTCAGCAAACTGCGGCTCGCGAGCCACAGGCGGCTCTTTGGCCCCTTGAGTGTAGCCACAAAGTTTCAATCGCACGGTATGTGCGCGCCTGCACGTGGTATTTTGTGGAAGAGCCACCCTCAGGGGGCCACCGTTTGCCGACCACTGCCCTGTGGTATTGCTCAGTGGTGGAGAGCTGGGGACCTGGGGCACCGACGCCTGAATTCAACTCTGGCCGCACCTGCCTGGCTCCGCTGAGCCTCACTGCCATCAGCAATGGAAATAGCAGCAGCACAGCGGCTGAGCGCCGCGGGTCCGAGGCTTTCCTGGGTCCTTGCGCCCAGGGTTGGCCTCTCTGTTCACGAGCACCCCCCTGGCCTCCCCATCACAGTGGCTCCCTCCATCCTGGGGGTGACCGAGGACGGTGCAGACGAGGAGGTGACCGTGACCATCAACAACCCCATTTCTCTGATCTGTGAGGCGCTGGCCTTCCCCGCCCCCACCATCACCTGGATGAAGGACGGGTCCCCATTTGAGGCCTCAAACAACATTCAGCTGCTCCCAGGTGATGCCCTGGGGGGAGGAGCGAGGGGCCAGAGGGCGGGGCCGGTGAAGCCCAGCGCATGCCTGAGGTGCCCCTGGCCGCTGCCCTGCAAGCAGGTACCCACGGGCTGCAGATCTTGAACGCCCAGAAGGAAGACGCAGGCCAGTACACCTGCGTGGTCACCAACGACCTTGGGGAGGCCATGAAGAACTACCACGTGGAAGTCCTCAGTGAGTCGGGACCCCCGGGCACTGGTGGGAGGCAGGAGGTGGCTCGGAGCCCTGGGACCCCAGCGCCTGGACCATTCCTGACACCCTCGACACCTTCATGGGCTTGTCTGCTCTGATAGTCGCCAGGCAGCGGGCCGGCTGGGTCATTCCCCATTTTAGGGCCCAGGACGCTCAGAGCGGGGATGGTGAGCTAGGACTTGGGCCACGTGGATGCCCACCCACTCCAGTCCTGGCTTCTTTCTGCCACGATGCTGTCAGAACCTCCACAACTTGAGACCTGGGGCCCCCAGAGGTCACCCCAGGATTCCCCTGCCTCTGACCTGCCCTATCCTGTAACCATCGCTGACGGTCTTGCCTTTAAGGCAGGGGTAGGGGACCTTTTATCTGCCAAGTGCCATGTGTTGGTTTTATGTTTTGTTTTTGGTGGTTGTGGTTTTTAAATATATTTTTATTGATTTCAGAGAGAAAGGGGGAGGGAGAGAGATAGAAACATCAATGATGAGAGAGAATCATTGATGGGCTGCCTCCTGCGCGCCTCCTCCTGGGGTTCGAGCCCACAACCCAGGCATGTGCCTTTGACCGGAATCGAACCCAGGACCCTTCCATCTGCAGGCTGATGCTCTATCCACTCAGCCAAACCAGCTAGCGTGCCAATGGCCATGTGGCTATTAATTACATCATTTGCTTAATATAATTCACTTAATATAAACTTACGTTGCTATGAAGAAAGCTCCTAGATTTTTTTTTACTTTAATAATTCTTTATTGTTTAAAGTATTACGTATGTCCTCTACTTCCCCCCGTTGGCCACCTTACGCTCCTAGATTGATTGAATTTCGAGCCTGGCAGGAGGGCTCTGTCCCGGCTGCCTGTGCCCTTTCTCACCACCATCTGACACGTCTAAGCCCCCAGAGGGGCAGGGCCAGGCCAAATGATTTCAGGGGTCTGACACGGCCCGGCCCACTGGCCGGACGTTCCCCACCCCCGCCCTAAGCGAACGGCCCCAGGAGTGGATCCGTCTCCAGGCCCCTGTTCCTCCACTGTCCGGAGCCAGCCCCCCATTCCTGGGCCCAGGGTGAGTGCCCCCTCCCCAGGCCGGCTCCTCAGACCCCCTTTGCGATTTGCAGTCCCCCCTTCCATCTCCAAGGACGACTCCATGGGGGAGGCCGGTGTGAAGGAAGTGAAGACCAAGGTCAATAGTACCCTGACCCTGGAGTGCGAGTGCTGGGCGGCGCCCCCGCCTGCCATCAGCTGGTACAAGGATGGACGGGTGAGCGGGCCCCCGGGCAGCCTCAGGTTCTCTCCTCTGGGTCCCCCGGGCCCTGCTCGTTACCTTCCAGTAGAGACAGGCAAAGCACCTGGCCCCAGAGCTGGGCTGGGCCCTGCCTCGCTCTTTACATGCTCATAGGAAATCCCACTCTTTTAAAAGGGAACAGGTCTCATTAACGTTAAACTTTATAGTCACCCATTTAATTCTCTTCCGACTGTTGTCATCCGGGTTTGGTTTTACCAGGTTTTCAGGGTGTCCTCCCATTTTGTCGGGTGTTTAAAACCTTGTTGGAATCTACGTATACTTGTCCGGGTGCTTACCCCCATTTGCGATCCCCGTTCCGCCTCTTCCCTCCTCCCAGCCCGTGGCCCCCCACGCGCGGCTCCGCGTCCTGGGCGAAGGGCGGCTGCTGCAGATCCAGCCCACGCAGGTCTCAGATTCGGGGCGGTACCTGTGCGTGGCCACCAACGTGGCCGGCGAGGACGACCAGGACTTCAACGTGCTCATCCAGGGTGTGTGGGGACCAGCAGGGCCTGGTGGGGGCAGGGGACCGTGGGACTGGGCGGCAGGGCCGGGGGCGGGGGTGTCTGCTTCAGAGTCGCTGGCAGGAGGGCTCTGTCACGGCTGCCTGCCCGCCCCCCCTTTTTAATATATTTTTGTTGATTTCAGAGAGAAAGGGTGAGACAAGAGAGATAGAAACATTAATGATGAGAGAGAATCATTGATTAGCTGCCCCCTGCACATCCCCTACTGGGGACCGAGCCCACAACCGGGGCATGTGCCCTGACCGGAAATTGAACCGTGACCTCCTGGTTCATAGGCCGATGCTAACCATTGAGCAACGCCAGCCGGGCGGCCTGTCCCCTTTCTCACCACCATCTGGCATGTCTGGCCCCCAGAGCCTGGCCTGGGCTCTTCCATTCACTGACTTTGTGGCCTGGGGACATCATTGCCCCCAGGCCTTGGTTTTGCCTTTGTAACATGTGGGTGGCTGAATGGGGTGGCCTGGAGGGGCGCCTCAGTTCTGAAAGCCCATGATTTTATCCTCTGGGCTCCAGTAAACAGGCTGGCTAAAGCTCAGGATCTGGCTCCCTCCCTTGAAAAAAACCACCTTGTCAGAAGTCTGGCGTCCATTAGACATGAGCTGCGGTGGGCAGGAGCCTCAGTCCAGTGCCCAGCATAGTCATTGCTCAATAAACACTCATTGCAAAAAAAATAAAATAAAAAACCACTAGTTGAAGGGATGAGTGAACTTTAAAAACGCCTTGACCTACGGGATGGGCTCACACAGTGCAATGTCCACTCCCAGGGGAGGCTGGGACGGGGTCCTTTGAGCAGAGGTCCCTCTCCATCCCACGCTGTGAGTGGTAATGCCTTTGTCGCCCCTCCCCAGTGCCCCCCATGTTCCAGAAGGTGGGTGATGCCAGTGCCACCTTCGAAACCCTGTCCTGGGAGGAGGAGGCCCGGGGCGGGGTGACGGAATACCGGGAGGTCGTGGAGAACAGCCCCGCATACCTGTACTGCGACACCAACGCGGTCCCGCCCCCGGAGCTCACCTGGTACAGGGAGGACCAGCCCCTCTCGGCCACCGACGGGGTGTCTGTCCTGCAAGGTAGGCCGGGGCTGCGCAGAGAAGTCGGGGCATTTGCAGGCAGGGACCGGGGTCACACCTGCATCGGAGCTGGTCCTCTCAGCTGCCCTCCTGCCGGTCCTCTGGGCGCCCCCACGTGCTGCTTGCTGTGTGGCCTCAGGCACGGCCTTTGACAGGTTGGGCCTTCGCCGCCTCTGTAATCCGGGGCTGGCAGTTCTCTGGGCTTCGAGATCTGCGATGTCCGGAAATAAACCACTAACGCTGGCGTCTTTCTTAGAGGGGGCCGCTGCTGCTGCTGCTTTTTTTTCTTCTTCTAATTGGTTTCAGAGAGGAAGAGAGAGGGAGAGACAGAAACATCGATGATGAGAGAGAACCATTGATCAGCTGCCTCCTGCACACCCCCTAGTGGGGATCGAGCCCACAGCCCGGGCATGTGCCCTGACCGGGCATCGAACCGTGACCTCCTGGTTCATAGGCCGATGCTCAACCACTGAGCCGCACCAGCTGGGCAGGAGCCGCTTCTTTATTGGCTTCTCGTGATCATCCCAACAGTGGACAAACCTCCCACGGGGCTGAGGGCCACACCGGGGCCAAACTCGGGCCCTTGTGACCTTTGCTTTCCTTTTACTGCTTTATATGTTTGTTTAAGGTGATTCAGTTTTTTTAAAAAAAACAACCCTTTTATTTAGAATAGTTTTTTTTCTGTGGAGGATTTTGAATTAAAAGGCTCTGAATGCCTGGCTTCCCTGCGGCTGGCCGAGCTCCCTGGGGTAGAGCAGACCTGGGAGAAGTTCCAGGCACAGAGCCCTGTTGTGTCTCAGGGGGCATTCGGTGGTCTCCCGGCTCAGGATTTGCCCCGGGTCCTGCCAGGCGTGGGCAGTGCTGGGGCCGGTGCGGGCGGGGCCGAGGGAGGTGAGGTGGGGCACGGGGTGCTACTGAGCAGGGTCACCCCAGGGCATGTACTTTGGCTCTTGCAAAAGAAGGTGGCCTCAGAGATCCGAGAGGGGCAGCGCTTGCTGACAGCTGTTTGCTCCTGTCAGAACCCCTGGATTGACCCCCTCGCCTCCTCTCGGACCGGGACACTGGCCCCAATCCCGGGTACACAGAGACCTCAGTCACATGCTGCTCCCTGGCCACAGCCCCCGGCCCTCTGTCCTGCCATAAACCTTCAACCCCACCTTGAACTCTGACCCTGGCCACTGACTCCCAAGCCCGAGCACATAGATTAACCTCACACATAAATGACCCTGACAGTGGCCCCTCCCTCCCTCCTTAATCATGACCGCTGTCCCCTGGCTCTGCATGTAATGAGCCCCTAGTTCCAACCCTGGTCACAACCCCCTCCCCCCCCCCCCCCACACACACACACCCAGCCTGGGCCAGCGAGCCCCTGACCGAGAATGTGAGCACACAGTGACCCTCCCTCGGCCCCTGCTAGAGACCAGCTCCAGCCCTCAGAGATGCCAGGGTCTGGCCCTGGCAGGCTCTGGATCACAGAGGGTCTCAGATGACAGCTGCTAGCAACATCCACCCCCAACTGCCACAGCCCCCAGCTGCCTCTTTGCCTCCCAAGAGCCTCTGCCCAGCTCTCTGGCCCTTCCCTCTGCCCTCGTCAAGGAGCTGGGCTCAGCACTGTGGGGTGCTCTTGGGAAGCCTCGGTTTTTCCATCTGTGAGATGGGAGTGTTTCCAGCACCGAGTCAGAGAGCAGGGAGGTGCAGCCAGGCCTGGTGCCCGAGCCCCGAGAGCTGGGCGGGGCGGGCAGATGCTCTCCATTTCACAGATGGGGGGTGGGGGGGAGGGTGATGTGTCCCAGGTCCCCTACGAGGAAGGAGCAGGTTTCCTCACCTTTGCTCAGGCCTCTGTCCCCCCTCCCCCCATCCCTCTCCCCACAGGAGGCCGGGTCCTGCAGATCCCCCTGGTGCGCGCGGAGGATGCTGGGAGGTACTCGTGCAAGGCCTCCAACGAGGTGGGCGAGGACTGGCTGCACTACGAGCTGATGGTGCTGAGTGAGTGGCCGGCCTTGGGGGTGGGAGGGGGGTGTCATGTCTGTAGGCTCCGTGAGCCCCCCCCCCCCAGGAGTCACATGGTCTGGCAGGACTTGGAGGTTGATAATGTAGGGGTTGTGAGCTTGGGCTCTGAAACCAGACAGGACTGGGTTCAAACTCCAGGTGAGCTGCTTCCTAGCTGTGTGACCTTAGCGGTTAGTTCACAGCCCTCTCTGTGCCCCAGATTCCTTAGCTGCACCAGGGCCTGGGAGGACTGGGGGAGTGGGGCACAAGGAGCCCCAGCCAATGCCTGGCACCAAGCGCTGCTCTCACCTCCATGCCTACCCCCCCCCCCCCCCAGGGACCTTTCCCAGGGAGGCTGCCTGCTCCTCACCCTCCTCTCCCCCACCCAGCCCCACCTGTGATCCCGGGGGACACGGAGGAGCTGGTGGAGGAGGTGACCGTCAATGCCAGCAGCACTGTCAGCCTGCAGTGTCCAGCCCTGGGCAACCCCACGCCCACCATCTCGTGGCTCCAGAACGGGCTGCCCTTCTCCCCGAGCCCCCGGCTGCAGGTCCTGGAGGACGGGCAAGTCTTGCAGGTCAGGGCGCCCCCGCGTGGCGAAAGGCAGCAGCTGCCGAGGTTCAGTGCTGCTGGCCCGGGACCTGGAGCTGCCGTTACCTGAGCCAAATGAGGTCCCTTGCCCGAGAGCCTGCGGGAGCTCCCGGGCTTCATTCACCCCCCCCCCGCCCCCCCCCCCAGATGCGTGGCCACCACCACCATGTGCCTCGCGGGCAGGCACGGGCAAGCGTAGCGCCTGGGAATTCTGCTGATGTCACACCTACAGCCAGTGCGGCTCAGGGCCCTGGGCAGCACCCTTGGCCACCCAGTTTCTAGACACAGCTGCCCGGGACCCCTGCAGCTCAACACAGCAGAGGGCAGCCTCCTCTGGGCGGGGGGAGACCATCGCGTTTGCTATAGGGGGTCACCCAGCCCAACCTCACACCCCCCTCCTGAGTGTCACAGAAAGCCCTAGACCAGTGGTTCTCAACCTGTGGGTCCCGACCCCTTTGGCAGTCGAACGATCCTTTCACAGGGGTCGCCTAAGACCATCCTGCAGATCAGATATTTACATGATGATTCATAACAGTAGCAACATGACAGTTATGAAGTAGAAATGAAAATAATTGTATGGTTGGGTCACAACATGAGGAACTGTATTTAAAGGGCCAGAAGGTTGAGAACCACTGCCCTGGACGGGCGTGGGGTGTGCGTGCCCATCAGTGGTGCCCCTACACGCCGCTCCATGTAGACAGGTGGCCTCCTGCGGGGTTCCTCCTGGTGCCCGCCGTGCCTGGTGTGGTGAGGGGGTCCCTCCCAGTGGTTCCTGGGAAGGGGGACCACAGCCACCAGGCGCCCTCTCTCTGCACCCACAGGTTTCCACGGCAGAGGTGGCCGACGTTGCCAGCTACATGTGTGTGGCCGAGAACCCGGCGGGCTCCGTGGAGAAGCTCTTCACACTTAGGGTGCAAGGTGAGCTGGGCAGGGCAGGTGGCCCCCTGGGGCTCCCTGGCTGAGGAGGGGCTGGTGCTCGGGCCCACTTGACCTGCTCCGTGGCAGGCACAGCACCTAGTCCCTCCCTGAGGGCACCACCTCGTGCTTCCTGTGTCCCAGGCCCCGAGGCTGCACCCAGAGGTTAGTCATCCTGGCCTGGCACCAGCCACATCCCAGGACAGAGAGGATCTGGGGGACCCCGATCACCCAGGGCCATCCCCAGATGACTCTAAGCCACTTTGGAGGTGGTCGGGGAGCGGCTCTTCGGGCCTTACGGCACCATGATTAAGCACTTACTGCGTACCTGGCCTGGGGCTGACTCCTTCCCGCAGAGCTTGGAGGTTAGCCCAACCCCACAGCTGCAGAGACAGAGAGGTCACCCAGTGGGGGTCCCCACCCCAGGGCTGGCCCTCTTGACCGCCGCATTCTTGTGACGCATGCCCCTCCGTGGCTGTGCGCTCGGCCTCCAGCTGTGGCCTCGGGAACAGAGGGGTGACAGCGTTGAGCACTCAAGGTCTAGGACTCAAACCTGAATTGATATTTGGCTCTGGCACTGGCCGGCTGAGTGGCCACGGGAGAGTGACTGTCCCTCTCTGGTCCCCACGCCCCGTGCTCCCATCTGTGAGCGGTGGTGGTGAGCAGGCAGCTGCACGGCGTTGCTCGACAGCGCGGCCAGCTGAGGCCGGGAGCTGAGTCCTGTGCTGCAGCTGTCGCTCTCCGCTCCCCTCCCCCCGGGCGCATCCTCAAGTGTCTTTCTTTATCCGGTGGCCACGGGGACAGTCCCACCGCACATCACGGGCCCGGACTCAGAGCAGGTCACCGCCACCCTCAACAGCAGCGTGTCCCTCCCCTGCGATGTCCGTGCTCACCCGAGCCCCGAGGTCACGTGGTACAAGGACGGCCAGGCCCTCTCCCTGGGCGAAGGCGTCTTCCTCCTGCCTGGTGGGTAAACTGAGGCTTGGGGTCCAGCTCTGAGGGGACCAGGCTGGGAGTCTGGGGGCAGCCCAGTTGCTGGTGCGAGGGGCTGACACCCCCCCCTCTGGCAGGCACCCACACGCTGCAGCTGGCCCGGGCGCAGCCGGCAGACTCTGGGACGTACATGTGCGAGGCCCTCAATGCCGCCGGCCGAGACCAGAGGCTGGTGCAGCTCAGCGTGCTGGGTATGTCCTGTCTGTCCCCCCCACCGGCACCCTCCCTGCTCCTTCAGGCAGCCCTCCGCCCCCACCCCTCAGGCAGCACTGCCGGGGGAGGACCCCGGGGAGCCTGGGGTGCCAAGCCTCCTGCAGCGACGGTGTCCAGCTGCAGACTTGGGAGGTTCGGGTCAGGGTCTGCAGACTGGATGCACTTGAATCTGAAACTCAGTGACCTTGGGCAAGTCGTGCCCGCTCTCTGAGCCTCAACTCTCATCTGTAGGTGCCAGTTGGCATAAGGACTAGTGGCAGTGGTCGGCAAACTGCGGCTCGCGAGCCACATGCGGCTCTTTGGCCCCTTGAGTGTGGCTCTTCCACAAAATACCGACTTCTGCACATGGGCCACGAAGTTTCAATCGCACTGTATGTGCGTGCCCGCACGTGGTATTTTGTGGAAGAGCCACACTCAAGGGGCCAAAGAGCCGCATGTGGCTCGCGAGCCGCAGTTTACCGACCGCGGAACTAACCGATGGGATGGGAAGTGAGCGCTTAGCCCCGGGCCTGGCCCAGTGAGCTCCCATGCCTGACTGACCACGGGGTTCTCCGCAGGGAGCCTGTCTCAGGCTCCTGGTCTTCAGGATCCTCTGGGGGAAAAGCTGGCCCAAGATGTCCTGAGCAGGACTCGCTGGAAGGTTCTTCCTAGGCCCGGGGCTGGTTCACCCATTTGTGTGTTCGCCTGCTCTGTGACGGACACTGCCAGGCCCCGTGGGCTCACAGCTGGCAGTGGGGCTTCTGCCTGGGTTTGCTGGAGGGACAGGCTGTGGGGACCCAGAGGGGCTCTCACACAGGGGGCCCGCCCTGTGTGGGACAGGGCCCAGGAGGCTGAGGCCCAGAGAGGGCAGGCGCTTTTCCCAGGTCACCCAGCAGGTCGTTGGCATGCTGCCCGGTTCTCTTCCTGACTCCCTGGGTCTGAGCCCTCCCTGGGGTGGGGTCCTTGTGGCCCTTGTGGGCTTCCATAGACTGTTACGGGGGCCAGGGCTGGGGAGGACATGGGGGAGGCGTGGCACTTACTCTGCTTGTCCCCTGGCCCAGTTCCCCCCACCTTCAGGCAGGCTCTCGGCGGCCCCCAGGATGGGTTCCTGGTGAGGGCAGGGGACAAGGCCGTTCTGAGCTGTGAGACAGACTCGCTCCCTGAGCCAGCCGTGACCTGGTACAAAGATGGGCAGCCCCTGGTCCTGGCGCCGCGGACCCAGACTCTGCAGGGTGGGCAGAAGCTGGTGATCCTGGACACCCAGGTGAGCCACCCGGGGGTATGGGCAGTCGTGGGCGGCCATACAGTGCCACCTCCTGGTCCTGGCGGGGGGCTGGGTGGCAGGACGTGGGGGCTGCTGCCTCCTCAGCCTGCAAGACCCCAAACCAAGTTGATTGGCAGCCTCCGGGTCTGGGGAGTGGGAAGAGTGCAGGCTCCACAGGAGCTTGCAGAATGACCTTGAGCAGGTCCCTTCTCCGCTGCCTGCCTCAGTTTCCCCAGGATCTGGAAGCTTTTTCCAGGCCCTTCACGTTCTAACTTCCTGGGAGTCAGTTCTGCCCGCCCCCTCTGGTGTGGGTTAGACAGTCACAGTGTTTGTTGGGTGTTGGCTGCTCCTGGGCTCCTCCCTCCTGCTCAGCCCCATCCCACAGCGAGGGGGCCTTTCCCACCAGGCTTGGCTGCACGCAGGCCCGGGAGGGGGTGGGGGTCTGGAGCCTGTCTTTCGCCTTACAGGGGCTCTCTTGCTTCTTGAGGCTCTTGGGAAAGGTCAGAGGGTCAGGTCTCCCCTTGACTTCCCAAGCAGGACCAGCATATCTGGGGAGTCCCTGCTCTGGCAGGTTCTGGGACCTGGATGTTTTGGGGGAGCCAGAGGAACCCAGCCCCATGCACACTGTGTGCTCTCCATCCCAGGTGTCAGACAAAGGTGTGTACAGCTGTAAGGTCAACAACACAGCTGGAGAGGCCATGCGGACATTCGTCCTCACCGTCCAGGGTAAGCTGGGACCCGTCTGCGAGCGATTTCATGGGATCCTTAGCAATACACAGGCTGCTGGGGATGGGAAGGGCAGCAGCTGGAAAGAGGTGGGGCTGCCCAGTGTTGAGGGAACAAGACCTGGAATTGAAAAGAGGAGGATCAGAAAGGGGCCTACCTCTCTCATCTATAAACCCAGACGTGAGTGGGGTAGCTGGGTTCCATGTGGAAATTTAGAGGCCCAGGATCCTTCCATCTTGTTGCTCTCCTGTCCCTAGGGTGTTATCCCTGTCCATGTGGTTGGAATTGGGACACAGTGTATCTTGTCCTAGCCCACAGGAAGCAGAAAAGAGCAGAAGTAGAATTGTTCCCTCTGCTTGCATTCCATTTGGTGAGAACTTAGGCAGCTGGCCACAGCAGGCTGCAAGGGAGGCTGGGAAATGTAGTTTCCACTTGAGCAACCATGTGCTCGCTACAATTGCTGTGCAAGATGGAGAAGACAGGTTGGGTAGACACCAGCTATTCGCTGCAAATAGCCAAGCAGTAGCGTCCCCACCAGGGAAGCAGTGGGAAGATCCAACCCTGAGCTATATTGAATACCATTGTTATAAACTATTGATACCATGCCTGCTGCTCAAAGCTCACACCCCTTCACCTGATGGCTGCCTTGATGAACGGTGGGCAGGGGGCGATGTCTGGTCCCTGAGGGCAATGGCAATTCACCTTCAGCACAGCTGTCTCTGTTCCAGTGGTGGCGGCTGCCTGGGGTACGTGACTTCCTCCTGGCTGAGCAGGAGAGTGTAGGGATTGATTAGTGATGTCTGTCCTGGCATAAGCTAGAACTGCTGAGCCGAGAGCCATGCACTTACCATCCTTGGGCTAAGCAGACCCTTCCTGGACTCTGCTCTGTAGATGTTTGGACCAGCCAGCTGCGGGTCCCACTTGTGAATAAACCAGCGCACATCCCCATCAATGGCAAAGCCTAACATACCAACTCCCGGCCGTGGGCAGGGCTTTCTCGAACATCTGAGAGGAAGGGAGGGAGGGCAGAGCCTTAAGACTCTGGGCATCTGGCCTTTCTCCTGCAGTGCCCCCAACGTTTGAGAACCCCAAGACGGAGACAGTGAGCCAGGTGGCTGGGAGCCCCCTGGTGCTGACCTGTGATGTCACCGGGGTCCCTGCCCCCAGGGTCACCTGGCTGAGGGACAGAATGCCCGTTGGTGAGTGCATCCGATTCTCCTTATCTTTTTAGTGCTAAGTACTCCTTTAATGAAATGACAGTGAAAGCCGGGGGAAACCCCATACCCACTACCCTTCGCTCCCCATTTCCCTCAGACCGCCCCCCACCCCCACCCCCACCCCCAGCTGTAGACAGCCACTTCCTGCTTCTGTCTGTGGGTTTGCCTCTTCTGTCCGTTTCACACAAATGGAAGCACACAGTGTGTGGCCTTTCGTGACTGGCTTCCTCCACTCAGCGTCGTGGGTTCAAGGTTCATTCGTGTTGTAGTGTGGGCCAGTTCTTCATTCTTTAAGTGAAATTAACTTCTGTTCTCCATCCTTTTTTATGAATGACTATTGCGTGGGCATGTCCCGTTTTCTCTGTCCGTGCGGCCGCTGGTGGACCGGGTGTTGCCACCTTTGGCTGTGATGACGCGTGTGCTGTGAGCATCCGTGCACGCGTGTTTGGGCGGCACGCACCTTCCTCCCTCGGGTTTCCGCCTGGGCGCGGGATTGCCTGGGCCCTCTTCTCTCTGACCTCCAGCGCTTGGCAACGCCGTTTCCTCCCTGAAACACCCACCCCGACTCCCCTGCCCACCTCCGCTGTCGCCTGGCTGGTTCTTACTCACCTTCACGTCTCAGCTGAGACGCCTCCTCCAGAAGGCCTGCCTGATTGCTCCTGGCTCCACCCGGGATGGTGCCTGTGTCCCGTCTTTGATGTCCTGAGCTCTCCTTGGGGACAGGGACTGTTTATGCATCTTCCATTCCCAAGCTCACAGTCGGACATGCAGTAGTTGCTCAATTTTGTGCTGAAGGGCTGGCCGGACAGATGATCTTGGGCAGGCGCAGTTAGAAGAGGCTTCAGGGCAGAGGCGCAGCTGGAGAGAGTGAAGGGGCAGCCTCTTGAGATGGAGGTGGGCGTGCAGCCTGAGCTGGAGCCCGGGGAAGCCCCCAGCTGGCCTGCGTCGGGGCAGTGAGTGGCTGGTTCACCGTGATCGGGAGCCTGGCTCGGTGGGAGGGGCGGGTGGAGCTGGAGAGAAGGTGGGAGGTTAAGTGGGCCTGAGTGGTGACAGAAAGAGGACCAGCGCCCGGCCAGTGTGGGTCAGTGTTGAGCACTGACCCTGAATCAAGAGGTCACAGTTCGATGGCTAGTCAGCGCACATGCCCGGGTTGCGGGCTCGATCCCCAGTGTGGGGCGTGCAGGAGGCAGCTGATCCATGATTCTCTCTCATCACTGATGTTTCTCTCTCTCTCCCTTCCTCTCTAAAACCAATAAACATATATTTTTTTAAAAAGAAAGAACGAGGACCAAGTCCCAGACACTAAGGAAGTGGGGTCCCTTGGGAAGAACTGTCCCGGTGGGAGGCAGTCGGGAGGGGCTGTCAGGAGCAGAACCAGGACCAGGCTGAGGAAAGCCATGAGGTGGATGGGGGGAGCCCTGCCTCTGCCTGGGCCTCAATTTCCCCGTGAACACAGGAAGCGGTGAGTGGCGCAAGGATTCCTGGGGTCTTTCCAGCTTTGTGTGTGGGGGGGGGGGTATGGACACCTCAGGAAGTCACATGACATTTGTGTCTGGGCCCAGCGGCAGCACCTGGGGTGGCGGGTCCGCGCAGGTGACAGCCCGGCCCGCCCGTCTGTCCCGCAGAGAGCAGCGTGGCGCACGGCGTGGTCTCCCGTGGGGGCCGCCTCCAGCTGAGTCGCCTGCAGCCGGCCCAGGCTGGCACCTATACGTGCGTGGCCGAGAACGCGCAGGCCGAGGCCCGCAAGGACTTCACGGTGGCCGTGCTGGGTATGTGTCCACCCTGCCCCCTGCCCGTGCCCTCCCCTCACGCTGCCCCTGCCGCGGCCCGGGCCTCACCGCAGCCCCTGCCGCAGTGGCCCCCCGGATCCGGAGCGCGGGTGCCCCACAGGAGCACAGCGTCCTGGAGGGGCAGGAGGTGCGGCTGGACTGCGAAGCTGATGGGCAGCCACCGCCCGAGGTGGCCTGGCTGAAGGACGGCCGCCCGCTGGGCCAGGGCGTGGGCCCCCACCTCCGGTAAGGCCTGGCCTGTGCCCTCCCCGCCCCGGCGGCAGGGGGCCACCCCTCACGCACCTGCCCCCGGCTCCCCCTCCCCGCGCAGCTTCTACCTGGACAGCAGCTCCCTGGTGCTGAAGGGCCTGATGGCCTCGGACTCGGGCGCCTACACCTGCGTGGCCCACAACGCGGCGGGGGAGGACGCCCGGCTGCACACCGTGAGCGTGCTGGGTGAGCGGCGAGGGGCGACGAGAGGCGGGCACCGTGGGGGCCTCCCCGGGCTCTGTCCGGGGCATGTGGAGGGTGATGCGAGTGTAGCATTCGGGAGGCCTGGTTCAAGCCTCAGCCATGCCCACCTGTGGGCCCGGGCACATGTGACCTCTCTGGGCCTCGGCCGCGTCCTCAGACCAGAGGCGCCACTGCAGCCAGGGGTCAGCGGGGGGCTGGAGGATAAAGGATGGTGAGAAGGGAGCCCAGGGCGGGGGGTGGGGTGAGACTGTGGCCCCCAGGCATGCCCGCATTCCTTCCCTGGGTGGATGGGGCAAAAGTCTAGGCATTGTTGCCGCCTCCCAGACCCTCCTTGGGAGAAACCCCTGCCCTCCCCAGAGCCCCTCTGTAGACCCCCTCACTGCCCCTTTTTTCTCTCCCCACCCCCAGTGCCTCCCACCATGGAGCAGGGGACAGAGGGCGCAGGGCCCCTGGTGCACAGGGCTGGGGAGCTGGTGACCATGGCGTGCCCGGTCCGGGGCTCCCCGCCCATCCACATGAGCTGGCTCAAGGACGGCCTGCCCCTCCCGCTCTCCCAGCGCACCCACCTCCACGGCTCCGGCCGCATCCTCAGGTGAGGGAGCAGCTCCTGGCCGGCCAGCCGGTGGATCGCAGGCCCGACACCTCCCGACAGCTGGGCCTTGTTCACAGCTGGGCCTTGTTCACCTGCACATGCGCGGCCTTCAGAGGGGGAGGCCGCAGCACGTACCAGTGAGAGCGTAGGAATCGCTCTTCAGGACGCACTGATTCAGGCAGGATCCCTGAGTGTTCTGTTAGGAGGCAAAGGCGATGGGTATTTCTGAGACAGGGAAGGGGAACGGTACGCCATGGAGGGAAGGCGTCGCGATGGGCAACAGCGTAACACGGGGATGTCAACGCTAAACTGTTTTTACTTTCCAGCCCAGTTGTCACATAACTGTTTTCTTATCTTCTGCAAACAGTGCTGCCCCAGGCCCAGTCCAGAGGTACCTTGCCCTGTTTAACACCCCAAAGATTTGAGACAGAAGACACGCAAGGAGCCAATTTCTCTGGCACAGCCGCTCCGCTCGGCTCTGTCTTAAAGTGGCTCCTCTTATATTGTTGTTTACAGGCTTTATAGAAATTATATAAACGTACAGTTTCATGAGGGGGAAAGTGAGAGGACCCCACCCCCAAATGAAACTCCAGAGATGAAAGGGGCCTCCTGTCCAGAGGCTCTCACAGCCTAACGGGGGAGGCACAGATCCAGGGCGGGACATCTGGTTGTGCCCGACCCAGCCTGGCCTGGGGTGGAGGAAATCAGGGAAGGCTTCCTGGAAGGAGGTGCATGAGCAAAGCCTTCGTGCATTCAGCAAGGCTTGCAGATGCTTGCTGTTCCAGGCATAGCTCTGGGCACTGAGATGTAGTGAGCAGGATAAAGGCCCTGCACCTGAGGTTTTGGAGGTGGAGGGAGATGGAAATCAAACATCCTATCTAATAATAGACAAACATGGTAATTGACCATACCTTTGGCTCCCATTGGCTAATCAGCGTGATATGCAAATTAACTGCCAACAAAGATGGTGGCTAATTTGCATACTGCAGGCAGGGCGGGACAGCGCCATCCTGCCTGCCCTGCCACCATCCGGGCCTGCTATCTGTGACCCAGGATGGCCGGGCGGTGCAGCAGCAGTTGGCCGGCCCACCCGGGTGTCCCGTGTGCGACCCACCCTGGGGTGGCGCCCCAACCCCCGGATCGGCCCTGCTGTGTGCATGACCCAGGGAGCGGGGCAGTCACCGAGGGATTGGGCCTGGCATCTCCCACCCAGGGAGCGGGCCTAAGCCAGCAGGTGGTCATCCCCCGAGGGGTCCCAGACTGCAAGAGGGCACAGGCCAGGCTGAGGGACCCCCCCTCCCCTAGTGCACAAATTTTTGTGCACCAGACCTCTAGTATAAAAATGAAATCTCGCAAGGGACATGTGCTCTGAACAATAAGGTAAGGTGAGAGGATGGGAGGCGTCACGGAGGGTGCTGTTTTAGGGGGTCAGTGAAAGGCACTCAGATAGTGTGCCACTGGAGTGAGACCAAAGGAAGTGAGAAGGCAAGGCGAGAGGATCCGTGGGGAAGAGCGTCCAGGCAGAGGGAACAGCGTGTGCCTGTGCATTCCAGGCACGGAGGAGAGGGGTGCGGGGGAGGGAGGTCAGATGACCTGGGATCTGCGGGTCCTTAGGAAGATGTGTCTTCCTGCGGAGAGGGAATGCCGAGAGGCAGCGAAGCATCATGATGTAACGTCCTTTCTTGTGGCAAAAATGCACCTGATAGAAAACTTGGCCTTTGACCATTTTAAGTCTGTCATCGAGTGTGCGGTTTTACCCGTATTGAAGTGCGGAGTGGCATGCAGGGCATTCACACTGTCGTGCCACCATCACCTCCATCCATCTCCAGAACTTCCTCCTCTTCCCAAACTGAAACTCTGTCCCCATGAAGCAGTCACTCCCATCCCGCTCCCCACCCCCACCCCCGGTCCCTGGCTCCCACCATCTCCTTCCTCTCTCTCTCTCTGGATTTGGCTCCTCCAGGCCCCTCCCATGAATGGAGTCAGACAGTATTTGTCTCTGTGTCTGGCTCATGTCACTCAGCATTGTGCCCCCCCCCGCCCCCCGGCTGCACATCATGATACCCCAGTAGCAGGTGTCAGGACCCCTTCCTGTAAGGCTGAGGGACGCTCACTGGGGGGATGGACCACATTTCGCTCCTCTGTCACCTCTCGGTGGACACTTGGGTTGCTCCCACCTTGGCTGCTGTGAGTGATGCTGCCGTGAGCACAGGTGTACAAGTATCTCTTCGAGTCTTCGCTTCAGTTCTTTCGGGTGATGACTTGAGTTTTTACACGGTCCTTCCGGCTGCTGTGTGGACAGCAGGCTGTGGGGTCAAGGGCAGAGCAGGGAGGCGAGACCCAGTGCGGCCTGGACCAGAGCCTGCGGTGAGGCGGGCAGAGGTGAGCGACAGGGAGGAGTTGACTTGATCCGAGGCTCCCATCGGGGACCCTGTGCTCTGAGATGGGCCCGCTGTGGAGGGACAGGTGGAGGGGAGAGACCCGAGTCCTGCTGGAACATGGCGGGTTTGGGAGGCTCTCAGGCGTCCAGGCAGGATGGTGACCAGGCGTTTGTGGAGAGAGCCGTGTGGGACTGTCGGCAGCAGGTGGCGTTGGGAGCCAGGACTGGCTGCGGCCCCGGCCACCAGGGTGAGCAGCGGCTCAGGAGGAGTGGGTGAGGTGAAAGGGGGCTCGACAGAAAGTGGGGCACACAGTGGACGACTGGTGAGTCCTGAAGATGAGGAATGATCTAGAAGAGAGGGGGTGGAGGAGTCCCGGCTGGCGTGGCTCAGTGGTGGAGCGTGGGCCTATGAACCAGGAGGTCCCGGTTCCATTCCCGGTCAGGGCACATGCCCGGGTTGTGGGCTCGGTCCCCAGTGGGGGGCGTGCAGGAGGCAGCTGATCACTGAGTCTCTCTCATCACTGATGTTTCTCTCTCTCTCCTCCCTTCTTCTCTGAAATCAATAAAAATATATATTTTTTTTAAAGAAAGAAAAGGGGTGGGAGGCAGGCCGTCCTAGGCGGGCAGTGGGCTCCGGAGGGGGAGGAGGCAGCCGGCTGTGGAATGAGATGGTGGAGGAGGCATCGGGGCCGGGGCCGGGCCGGGGCGTCTGGGCCGCTATTCTGAGAGCACAGGGAGCCAGGAAAGGCGTTGAAACAGAGGCGGGACCTGCTCAAGTTTGTGTCTCAGAGCCGCCCTTTGACTGGCAAGCCTTTGGGAGGCAGACTGAGAAGGGGGGAGGGGAGGGACCTTTGCACTGAGCCCCCCTTCTCTGCCCTCTCTCCCCCTGTTCTCGAGGGGCTCAGGATTTCCCGGGTGCAGTTGGCAGATGCCGGCGTCTTCACCTGTGTGGCTGCCAGCCCCGCCGGCGTGGCCGACAGGAACTTCACCTTGCAGGTGCACGGTATGGAGCAGGGGCATGCCCTGGTCTGTCCTCGGCCTTGGGGTGTAAGAATGAAGGCCCGTGTGAGCAAACACGGCGACTCGGTCTGATCCGTTCACCTCCCGAGTAGTCGCTGGACACCGTGGGGTGCCAGGAACTTGCCAGGCACTGGGGTACAGCAGTGAGCAGAGGTGGCCACTGCCACTAGGAGGGCAGGGCAGGACACCGCTTTGTAAAGAGGCGACCACAGTCCCAGGGGACTGGTGCTGCGAGGGGAAGGTCAGGGAGCTGGGGGAGCACAGAGCAGGCGCTGCACCCGGCCTCAGGCATTCCAGGAAGGCTGCCTGGAGGAGGTGAGGCCTAAGGCGAGGACTGGAGAGGAGAAGGGATTGTCCAGAGCGATGGTCCAGGGGAGGGCCACCTGGCACGGGGTGAAATGACGCGTGCCCACCCTCTGCCCTGCACAGTGCCCCCTGTCCTGGAGCCGGCGGAGTTCCAGAACAATGTGGCAGTGGTCCGTGGCTCCCCGGTGGTCCTCCCCTGTGAAGCCCAGGGCAGCCCCCTGCCCCTAGTGTCATGGATGAAGGACGGGGAGCCCCTGTTCCTCCAGAGTCTTGAACAGGGGCTGGGCCTGCAGCTGGAGACGGCGGGAGCTGAGGACTCGGGGACCTACTCCTGCGTGGCCGTGAGCGAGGCGGGGGAAGCACGGAGGCATTTCCAGCTGATGGTGATGGGTGGGTCATCTGCCCCCAGCGCCAGCTTCCCTGGGCCAGGGAGGGGCGGGCGGGCCTGGGGGGGGGGGCGGGTGCTGGAGGAGGAGGAGAGCGAGCCGAGTGCCCCAGGGGCCTGCAGCGGGGCTTGGGGAGCAGGCAGCGGGGGTGCTGCATTCTCCTGGGGCTGCCTGCTCAGTCCTGTCCCCAAACCATGTAAAGTGGGCAAGAGCCGCTGAAACCTGGGCGGGCGTGGAGTCCTGCGTCTCAAGCACAGGAGTTCTCCAGTGCCGCTGTGTATGAGAAACATGTGTGCCCATTGTGCCTGCTCCACACTGTGTCCTTGTTAGTGTTAAAGCAGGAGGAACTGTCCCAGGCAGAGGGGCCATGGTTTCTCCGTTCTTAGGGCCTCCCGCACACCCCGCCTGCCTGTTTATGGCTCTGCCTGCTCTGTCCACTGCCAGCACCTGGACGGTAGGGGCGGGGGATGCACCCCGGCTCCCACTTCTCCAACAAGGGCCCCACCGCTGATGCAGGCGTGGCGTTTCACAGATCCCCCCCACATCGAGGACTCGGGCCAGCCCGCAGAGCTGTCGCTGACCCCTGGTGCCCCCTTGGAGCTTCGCTGTGATGCCCGGGGCACCCCCTTGCCCAACATCACCTGGCATAAGGACGGGCAGGCCCTGAACAGCCAGGAGGACAGCAGAGGGACTGGGCAGCGGCTCCGGGTGGAGGCTGTGCAGGTGCTGCTGTCTTGCCTGCTATTGGGGGAGGGGGAGAGAGGGTCCCAGCAGCATCTGGCAAGGTTTGGCTGAGCTTCTCCTCTTTGTGAGGTAAGGATGTGGAGATGGCCCACCTGGGCCACCTGGGCCATGCCCTCAGGAGCTCCCAGCCCGGTCAGAGCCAAGGCTGATGCAGAAACCATATAACCAGAGGAGGGCTGGTGCAGTCAGGGGGGACTTCTTGGAGGAGGCAGGCTTTGCCCTAGCCCGAAAGCAAGGGTGAGATGGAGATAGAGAAGAAGCATCCCAGGGAGGGGAATAGGTGGGTTGGAAAGTGGGGTGGCAAGCTCAGCGGGGTCCTTAGTTGTAAAGGAAGGAGGCCAGGAGGTAGGCAGCCTGAGGCCAGGGGTGGCTGCTTACCCTGCTCCGTCCCCAGGTGGGTGATGATGGGCTGTACACTTGCCTGGCCCACAACCCTGCTGGCGAAATCGAGAAGAGCTTCCGGGTCAGGGTTCAAGGTAGGGGTGTCAGGGGCGGGCAGGAGAGGGAGGCAGGATGGGCCCTGCAGGGGAAGGTCCATCGCTCATGCTCTCTCTTTGCCCCCAGCCCCTCCAAACGTTATTGGGCCCCGAGGCCCCCGCTCTGTGGTTGGCCTGGCCCCGGGGCAGCTGGTTCTGGAGTGCTCCGTGGAGGCGGATCCCGCCCCCGAGATTGAGTGGCACCGAGATGGCATCCTGCTGCAGGTGGGTGCCAGGCTGGGGGCTCAGGGGCACCTCCTTCTGTCCTGCTCAGGCCCAGACCCTGACCTGCCTGCACCAGCACTTGGCACACCTGCCGCTGCTGTTCTCCCCACTGCTATTGTCCCCACATAGTGGATGGGGACCCCGAGGCAAGGCTCGGGTGTGGGCGCAGGGCTTCTGACGACTCCCGTGTTCTTCCCATTGCAGCTTTGAGCGACACTGAGTGCTGTGTGCCCCGGGCCAGTTACTGAGCTTCTCTGGGCTCACCCCTGAAACGGGGGGCTCGCTGCTGGGCACCCAAGGAGTGTAGTCCTTCTGGTGGAAGGTCCCACTCCTGTATGAGCATAAGCCCCCCCGCACCCTCCCAGTGGGCATCAGGCCAGGGCTACAGGCCAGCCCACAATGGCCGAGGCCACTGCCCACCCCCCCGCCCCCATTCCTGGGTCCTCTCTGGCTGGTGCCGGGGGATATGCCCGGTCCAGCCCAGCACTGACCAGGGTCTCTCCACCCCGGGGGGTCTACAGGCAGACGCCCACACCCAGTTCCCAGAGCAGGGCCGGTTCCTCCAGCTGCAGGCCCTGAGCACGGCCGACAGCGGCAACTACAGCTGCACAGCCCGCAACACCGCGGGCAGCACCAGCGTGGCCTTCCACGTGGAGATCCACAGTGAGTGGGCCTGCCCCACCCGCCCTGCCCACTCCCCTCCGCGTCGCCGGCTCCCGGAACCCGCCCCCTCTGTGCCCCTCCTCCAGCGGTGCCCTCCATCCAGCCGGGACCACCAGAGGTGAACGCCTCCGTGAACCAGACCGTCCTGCTGCCCTGCCAGGCGGAGGGGGCCCCGCCACCCCTCATGAGCTGGCGGAAGGACGGGGCCCCCCTGGACCTTGGGAGCCCCAGGTGAGAGTTGGAAGGGGAAGGTCTCAGGTACCGCTTTGCAGGTCATAAACAGAAACCCACCTGCGTGGTTAGAGCAGAAGGTGACTGTATGTATCGTTGGGCCACGGGTGCGCTCAGAACCCAAGGATAGGCATGCCTGTTTGTCAAGAGCGTCTCGAACCCCTGGTGGCTGTCTGTCTGTCTGTCTGTGTGGTTTGATCCTTTGGTGCTCATCTCTATTTCTGTGGGTGGGGGCGGGGGGGCTTCCTGCCTCTCTCTCTCTCTCTCTCTCATAATCAATTTTTTCTGCACCTTCTTTCACAGAGATGGCTCCCTGTGGCCCCCAAGTTAGAGTCCTCAGTTCACACAACCTGCAGAGCCTAGAGAGCTGTCTGGGAGCCCCAGTTCCAAATTCCCAGGGCAGGGAATTCCATTGGCTCAGCCTGAGTGACGTGTTCCTCCTCAGTCCAATCAGCTGGGGCTGGGGGCGGGGTTACACAGAACTGACATGACCCCTTTCGAAGGGACCATTCTTAGATCTAGAGGCCATTCTCAGACAGGTGGGTGCCTCTGCCTGCTGACTCTCGGGGAGAGGCGAGGCCCAGGTAGAAACCCAGGAGGCCCGAAGCAGCCTCTTGCCCTTCCTGATGCTGGGTTGGGGGGTGCACAGCTGTGGCCCCATTAACCTCAGCCTCACAGATGCGGAACTCGGGGTTGGGTCTCCATGGCAACCCCTCCCTCCGGTTCCAGATTGCAGGTTCTGCCCGAGGGTTCCCTGAGGATCCAGCCAGTCCTTGCCCAGGACTCTGGCCACTACCTCTGCCTGGCGTCCAACTCTGCGGGCTCCGATCGGCAGGCCCGTGACCTCCGGGTCTTCGGTAGGTGGACAGGGGAAGGTGTGTTCCTTGCCTTCAGCATCCACCCCGTGATTGGACTGGGTCCTGCTTAGTGTCTGGGTCCTTCTAGCATCAGCAGCCAACAGCAATGGTCTCCAAATGTTTCTGACCACGAAGCTCATTAGTAAAATATGCTCAAAAGATGGATTTTTATACATATGTTACATACACTCACTATTATGCTATTATTTTTATTGATTTCAGAGAGGAAGGGAAAGGGAGAGAGAGAGATAGAAATATCAGTGATGAGAGGGAATCATTGATCGGCTGCCTCCTGCATGCCCCACACTGGGGATCGAGCCTGCAACCCGGGCACATGCCCTTGACCAGGAATCGAACCGTGATCTCCTAGTTCATAGGCCGACGCTCAACCACTGAGCCACTGGGCTATGCTATTACACTGAGCGTGATAAAACACACAAGATATAAAACATTTGCAAGGATAAGACTCAGAATCGCCGAACCGGGCGCTCTGGCCTGCTTTCCCACTCCAACCCATCCCCTTGGAGGCCGTGTGCGGGGCCCCAGCCTGGGCCAGGCTGGTGGGGGCTGTGACAGCCTGGAGGTCTCTTCCAGGACAGGCAGTTAGGGGTCGCCAGCCTCTGGGGTGAGCAAAGGCCCATCACCCCAACTTTGGGAGCCCGTGGGAGTTCCCCAAGGGGCTTTCCTCCCGCCTCCTCTCCCTGCTTCCTGGGGGGTTGAAGTGGTGGGGTCCCCGGGCCTCCCCCGTCCCGCACACGGTCTCCTGACACTGCTCTCTCCTCAGAGCCTCCCGCCATCGCCCCCAGCCCCTCCAACCTGACCCTGACAGCCCACACCCCCGCCTCGCTGCCCTGCGAGGCCAGCGGCTCCCCCAAGCCCCTCGTGGCCTGGTGGAAGGATGGACAGAAGCTGGACTTCCGCCTGCAGCAGGGCGCCTACCGGTACTGAGCGTCCTTCTGGGACCACCTGAGCCGCTCGGGGTGGGGAAGGGCATACCCATCTCAGAGGGCGGCCCGGGTCAGGGGCATGCTCCAGGCTCAGCAAAGCCACCACCATCCTCGGGGCGGGGGGGGGACGGGGGGGGGTCTTGGGGGGAGGGGAGCCTTCGCACTGAGATGTCCGGCAGGGCGTGGGGGCATTTGAGACACAGCCAAGCAGAAAACACACGCCCTTTAAAGCCATGACAGTCACAGCTTAGACACATTCCTGAAGCCCGAGTTCATGCTGGAGAGCCGGACCCAGGGTCCCCGCTGGAGCCTGGGTCTCCCCGCTTCTCGAATGTGGCTGATGCGGGAGTGGTCGCCGGGGGGGGGGGGGGGGGGGAGGGGGGGAGGGGCCAGCTCACCAGGTCACTGGCCAGGCGTTCTCTGTGCCCGGTGCCAGTCACCGCGGAGGCCTCCGCTCGGCAGGTCTCAGGAGACACGGCGGGACGACCGGGGCTGCAGCTGCCGTTAGAGAAGCTGTCGCCACGGGCAGGCAGCATGGAGGTTGTAGAGGAACAAGGATGAAAGCGGAAATGGCCCCCTGACTAGGCCTTTGGAGGTGGAAACTTCTCAGAGAAACTTCTAGAACCAGGGCTAGGGGCCAGAGACAGGAAAGGAAAATAGTCATGAGACACCCCCCCACCCCCCACCCCCCTACACACCCCTCAACCTTCCAGATTCGCGGGACAGGGAGACCATGGCTGGTTCGTCTCAGGTTAGCCAGGCCTATCACTCAGCAGCCAACTGTCTGTCTGTCCGTCCGTCCCAGGCTCCTGCCCTCCAATGCCCTACTCCTCGCAGCCCCCGGCCCCCAGGACGCAGCCCAGTTTGAGTGTGTGGTGAGCAATGAGGTGGGAGAGGCCCGCAGGCTGTACCAGGTGACCATCCACGGTGAGTTGAGATGGGGGCACGGGCCACCTCCTCCGGGAGGCCCTCCCTGATCCCACCCTGCCCACACTGACATAACCCCAGCTCCAGCACAGTCCCTGGCACGTGTGAGCTCGCAGGAGACACCCCTTCTGATCCAAAATGTTCTAAACCCAAATCTTACCTTGTCAGCACCTTGGTTAAAATCCCCCCTCCACTGCCCCCTGTCCTCATAGAATGCGAGGTGTCACCCTGGCCCTCGAGGCCCACTGACTCCTCCCCAGGTTAAGCTCGCCCCATGGCCTGCCTCATTCTGGGACCCAGTCTGCTGGGTGGCTTTCTGTTCCTCACCCCTGGGCCTTCACACATGCTGTTCCCTCTGCCGTGAGCACTGTTCCCTTCGCCCTTCACCCAGCCGACACCTGCCGCTCCAGGCTCAGGTTAAATGCCACGCCCCCTGCTCTGAGCTGCCACCAGCTCCCGCTCCCCGAGGTGCCTGGCTGGTGTCTCTGCAGAAAGCAGTTCATAACCATCCCTGTGCCTGTCGAAACATTGGTCCTGAGCGAGCGAGTGGGACCCCTCTCTGCTGCCCTCCCTCCGTGGCCCTTCGTCACTCATCTCACCATGGGTCCTAGTGTCCGTTCATGGCTTCCCTCCACCTGGCCACGCCGTGTGCTCCCCGGGACCGCGGCGGGGCCTCACGCCTGCGCTTGGGTTTCAGTGCCCCCCACCATCGCCGACGACCAGACGGACTTCACTGTGACCCAGATGGCCCCCGTGGTCCTCACGTGCCACAGCTCCGGCGTGCCCACCCCCGCGGTGTCCTGGAGCAAGGCAGGCCTCCCTCTGGGGGCCCGGGGGAGTGGCTATCGTGTCTCGCCTTCAGGTAAGCAAGGGGGACCCCAGGGAAGCTGCTGCTGAGGGGAGGCAGGGACCTGGGCAGAGAGTGCGATAGCAGCCCCTGGGCCGTGTGGCGGGGCCTGGCTCTGCCATTCCCTTGCTGTGTGACCTGGGAGAAACCCCTGGCCCTCTCTGGGCCTCAGTCTCCCATTCTGCACACTAGGGTGCTGCTGTCCTTCCGTGACTCTCTGATAACAGTTGGCAAACGAGTGCTGCTTCATGGCAAAGCGACGTGACCCGTAGCGACGAGTGTTTGCGCGCAGCCAGCTTGGTCTCCTTAGCGAGCGTGTAAACAGACGAGGCATGCAGCCCACTGGCCACGCGTTTGACATGCTTGTTGACCCCCAACCATAAAATTATTTTCGTTGCTACTTCATAACTGTAATGTTGCTACTGTTATGAATCGTCATGTAAATATCTGCTATGCAGGATGTGTTTTCATTGTTACAAATTGAACATAATGAAAGCACAGTGATTAATCACAAAAACAATATGTAATTATATATGTGTTTTTCCGATGGTCTTAGGCGACCCCTGTGAAAGGGTCGTTCGACCCCCAAAGGGGTCGCGACCCACAGGTTGAGAACCGCTGTTCTATGGAATTAGGGTGATTGCAGATGGTGACTTATAAAATATCTATTTATCAAAAAAGAAAAGTTGGCAACTTTATGGGGATTGAAGTGAAATGTACTTGCTGGTTAGTTGGTGAAATCCTCAAGTCAGAACCGCTGGCCGGGTCTGTGGCTTTTAAGCTCTCCCGGAGCCCCAGAGGCCCCCTCAGGCAGCGGTCACAGGAAGCCGGCCTGTGGGACAGCCCTGGTGCCTGGGGGCGGGGCCGGGGGAGCCGGGCATTCCCTTCCCCCCCCCCCCCCCCCCCGCAGGCTCTTAGGGCTCGTGGGACACAGTTAGAAACCACTTCACGTAACTGCTCAGGGGCAGCCTGTGGTCTCGAGAGGGAGGACAGGGGAAGCGGCAATCCAGGACACTTCCTGGAGGAGGCAAGTGCTAGGGCCTGGGGAGCTGTGGGTGGCCAGGGATTCCAGGTGGGCAGTGGCCGACCCTGGGACATCACAGCCAGAGGGTCTAGAGCACATCCCGATGCCTCATTGCACACGTGGGGAAACTGAGGCCCTGAGAGGGGAAGGGACTTGCCCACAGCTAGGCTTCGGGCAGGAGCAGAGGCAGGCCTGGACCCGGGTGCCCCAGGCTGCTTACCTGTGGGCAGGGAGGCAGGCCGACTGGCCGGGACCAGAGACACCGGGTCGGGGTATGGAAGACGGGCTGCCTCCGTCCCTGAGGACTTGTTTCCAGAACCCTCACCTCTGCGTGCCCCCTTCCACCTCCAGGCGCCCTGGAGATCGGGCAGGCCCTCCCCGTCCACGCCGGTCGCTACACCTGCACGGCCCAGAACTCCGCAGGCGTGGCCCGCAAGCACGTAGCCCTGACTGTGCAAGGTAGGGTGCCCGGTCCTTCGGCTCAGACAGCTGTAGCCCTGGGGGCAGGGGAGCAGGTAAAGAGCGAGAAGCAGCTGGGGCTAGGGGCGGGGGGGGGGGCGGGGTGGGGGGGGGCGGGGCGGGCAGGGAATGAGGACCCAGGTCCGATGCCCATTCCTGCCTGTGTTCTCATTCCTGGTGGGACTCTGGGAGGAAATCAGCCCTCCCGTGTCTTCCGTGCCCCAGTTTCCAGAACCTCCCGTCCTTTCTGGAGTCCTCTCTCCAGTGCTCGGGGCCCCCGGACGGAGGCCTGGGTGTGAAGGGTCCCCAGCCCCGTTCCCTTTCAGCCTCGCCCGTGGTGAAGCCGTTGCCCAGCGCGGTCCGGGCCCTGGTGGAGGAGGAGGTGCTGCTGCCTTGCGCGGCCTGGGGTGTCCCCCGGCCCAGCATCGCCTGGCAGAAGGAGGGGCTCAGCATCCCTGAGGGTGAGTCTGCACTGAGCCCAGAGCCTTAGGGAGGAGGGCAGAAGGGGCTGGGGTCCTCCTCCCCCCGGGCTCTCTGCAGGCCTGCCCACCCCCCTTCCCCTCCTGCACCCACAGCCCGAGACTGGGCCTGAGCGCTCAGTGGCTGGGCTGGAGGTCGGAGAGGGGACAGCCTGGCTGGGCTCTGGGTCCAGCTTCCACACTCCCTCTGTCCCCGCATCACCCTGTGACCGCGGTGTGTCACCTGCTGCCTGACCTGACGGAACAGCCCAAGCCACCCTCCTGCCCTTCTCAGGGGTCCTTCGGCCCCAGCCCCCAGCCAGTTTCTTCCCACCCAATCCAGGAAAGGGTACCCAGGTCCTACCCAGCGGACAGCTGCGGATCACCCACGCCCGCCCAGAGGATGCCGGGAACTACTTTTGCATCGCCCAGAACAGCGCGGGCAGTGCCGTGGGCAAAACTCGGCTGGTGGTGCAAGGTGGGCCCGGGGAGCGGCTTCGAGGCTCCCAAGGGCCCCTCGCTTCTCCGCTGGCTCTGATCCCAGGGGGAGAGGGAGGGGGGTTATCCCTGTGTCTTCCCCAGGGGCACCCCAGCACCGTCTGTGGGTCTAGAAGGAATTCGGAGAAAATGTTGCGCCCAGGTCTGACTTCAGATGGTAGCTCGGTGCCCCTGACTCCCAGCCTCTAATGGGACATGAATCTCGCCAGCCCTTGTTCGTTCCTGTAGCAACAGTCACTTCTGTCCCTTCTCCTGCACCAGCGCCGTTGCACGTGTGCGCGCCTTAGTCTGATGATGGTGGTCTCCAGAGATAGAGGAGGCATCGCTGGCCCCACATCCGCACGGCAGCCGGGAATGTTCGGTGTGGGCCGGGCCTGCTGTAACCCAGCGCCAGCTCTGGGGGCGGCTTGGGGGCTGTCCCTGTGGGCGGCTGTGCACAGCTGGGGTCGGACGTTGGCTGGGAGCCCCGAGGGGCGCCTGGCTCCAGGCCTCCTCCCCAGCCTCCTTGCCCAGTGCACTCCTCTTCCCTGCGCCTCGGAGCATCACTACCGTCACCAGTGGGCCAGGCACCACGCCTGCCGGGCCAGTGGCCTGCCCCCTTCCCCCTGCTCCCGCGTAGCTCCTCCCCAGGGAGGAAGGCGCCAGCAGAAGGGACCTGTGCCCACGTGCAGCCTGGCCAGGGAGGCCTCTGTCCGGAAGCTGTGGTCACTGCATGTGTCTGAGTGTGGTATACGCGCACGTGCATGTGTGTGCAAGGAGGCCACCCTCTCACAGCTCTTCTGAAAACTCGAGCCCCCAATTGTCCAGACCATGGGCCATGGTCTGTGCCCAGAGAGTTGGTGGAAGCAGCAGATGGGGGTGAAAGAAGGGACTGAGGGGTGTGCCAAGGGCCCGGGGGCAGGAGCAGCCCACCCTCACCCAGCCCCAGTCCCCGAGTGGGCCTGCCTGTCCCCACAGTTCCTCCCGTGATCGAGACCGGCCTCCCCGACCTGGCCACCACCGAAGGCTCCCACGCCCTCCTTCCCTGCACCGCTCGGGGCAGCCCCGAGCCGGACATCACCTGGGAAAAGGACGGCCAGCCTGTGTCCGGAGCTGAGGGCAAGTTCAGCATCCAGCCATCCGGGCAGCTGCTGGTGAGAAACTCAGAGGTGAGACTCCGGCCTGGCGCACAGAGGGCAGCCATGGCAACAAGGGGAGCGGTGAGCATCGGCTGCACCCCCAGCTCGTCATGCCGAGCGCTGTGCAGTCTCAGCCCAGGATCCTGGGAAGACAGGTGTCGCTGTCCCCGGGAGCCGATGAAGACCCTGAGGCTCTGAGTGTCCCCAGGTCACGCTGTTCCCAAGCAGAACCATAATTTGAACATGGACCCCCTGACGAGCTCCCGGGAGGGAGGGAGCCTGGACGGGGGCAGGGTACGGCCATGGCTCTGCGTCCCGGCCTGCGCCTGGTTGTCCTCAGCCTCGTGTTGATGTTGACCGGGGGTGGGGACCCCGCCCGGGTGGGGACCCCGCCCGGGTGGGGACCCCGCCCGGGTGGGGACCCCGCCCCCTTCCCCATCGGCACTTCTCGGATTCTGTAATTACAAAACGGGCTGCTCTCCGGATGTGCGGCTGCTCAGACACACCTGTGGGGGGGACGGGGCTCAGGGCACCACAGGCCCTGCCCCACGGGAGGCCGGGTGGTGCAGTGGTGAGACGCCGGCCCTGCTTCCTCTTGGAGAAGTCGCCAAAAGCAGGAGCTTCCTGAGGGACCGTGTTAGCGTGGATGGCGCTGGTCCAGGGCAAGTTCTGAGCGCAGAGCTCGGCACGGAGTAGGCGCTCGGTGAATGGAAACTGCCGTGATGGCGCGGTCAGGGCTCGGAGGAGGAAGCTGCGGGGCCGCAGGGGTGCAGCAAGCCCTGTGCCAGCTGAGGGACTCAGGCAGCTCGCCGCCTCTGGCTGGCTGCCCCGTGGGAACCTGCTGGGGCCCAGGCTGGGGGCGCAGGCAGTTCTCGCTGACCCCTCCCTTTGCCCACAGAGCCAGGATGCTGGTACCTACACCTGCACAGCCGAGAACCCCGTGGGCCGCGCCCGCCGCCGGGTGCACCTCACCATCCTGGCGCTGCCCGTCTTCACCACCCTGCCTGGGGACCGCAGCCTGCGCCCTGGGGACAGGCTGTGGCTTCGCTGTGCGGCCCGGGGCAGCCCTACGCCCCGCATTGGCTGGACCATCAACGACCGGCCAGTCACAGGTCTGGGCCAGCGGCGGGCTGGCGGGCAGCACGGGGCCCTGGGAGGCGGCGGAGGCCCAGCAGGGGAGCCCACGCTGGCAGGGAGGTAGAGGGTGTGAGTCGGTGCGTTGGATCCTGGGTCTCCAGACTTGGCCCTGGGCAGCGTGGTTGGGACAAACCCGTGTTTGGCCAGAGGTGACTTGTCACGCGTCAGACCTGGCAAGAAGCCACCTGCAAAAAAAACTCCACCCTGGGGACCTCGGGCCAGGAGTGGGCCTGTGCTCCACCCGGGGCCACGGCGCCCACTGCGGGCCCTCGGCAAACCCCTTTCCTGAGGGCTCTGGCTCCTACGGGGCCCAGCTGATGTTTAGGGGCCTGAAGGCTGCATAGTAGGTGCTCAGTAAATGTCTGCCGAATCGCTGAAATGCAAAAAGTCACTGCAAAATGACGTTCCACGCCCTCCTAAGCCAGGAGACTGCTTTATCCCCCCTCAGACCCCCTCCCACCCCCAACTTCCTGGGTGGGAGCTGGGGCGAGTGATCCAGCCTCTCTGAGCCCAGCTCCTTCCCGTGAAGCGGAGATAGCAGGCGTCCACGGGCGCCGCGTCCATGCAGAGGCCCACGGGAACAGGCACCCGGACACCTGCCCTGACCGCTCACCCAGCTCACAGTGTGGACCCGGAAACGAGAAAGGCGGCCCCTCACACACATCCTCTAAGGCGGCCTGTGCTTCCCCCTCACCAGGCGCCCCCAGGGAGAAGGGCCACCGATTTCTGTGTCTTTACTAGGCACCTGTTGGGTGCTCAGGCCGGAGTTCAGGGCACCCTGAGAGGTCTCTTTCTTTGCCACAGAGGGCGTGTCCGAACTGGACGGGGGCAGCACGCTGCAGAGGGTGGCGGTCAGCAGGGAGGACAGCGGGACCTACGTCTGCTGGGCTGAGAACAGAGTGGGCCGCGTGCAGGCTGTCAGCTTCGTCCACGTGAAGGGTGAGGCACGAGCCCTGGGCTTTTCGCTCGAGACCGGCTGGACTCCCTCTGAGACTGGCCTCCTGACCTTGGAACTAGCAATTCTCCACCCTGGCTGTACATAGCACCCCTGGGACTTCATAAACTCAGAGGCCCAGGTCCACCCTGATTTAGTAGCCCTGCCTCCCTGGGGCACGGCCCAGCAGAGGGATTTTTAATCCCCCAGACAGCCTGGCTGCAGGTGGAATGGGGATCTGACCGGTCAGCCTGCAGGATCCGACTGAGCCGCTAGACAGGGCCCGTGTGGGAGGCAGGCCCGGGGGCCAGGGCACTCTGGCAGGAAAACACACGAAGCTTGCCAGCCCGCCCGTGGTCCCCTGTGCAGCCAGCAGCGACACAGTAACCGGTGCTGGCCATGTGTTAATTTGCTCAACTTCAGGATGGGTAGGGTGGGGCTTGACGGAGGGCCATGAGCAGCCCCGGCACCAGGACACAGCGGCTGCTGTTGGTAGAGTCACCCTCAGGAAACCAGGAAGGGGAGGAACCGGTACAGCCATTCACGAGCGGTTTAAGGTTGGAGTGAGATGAGGACCAGGGACGTTTTGGTGTCGCTGTGGACAGCAGAGGTGTCCTCGTGGCCACGTGGTCCTTGTTTTCCACAGTCCCCAGCAGGCACCCTGCAGCTGGGGTAATTAGTCCATGAGAGCGGCTATATGACACTCGTTGCATTGCCTTCCCTCCTGCACCTGCCTCAGACATCACTAATCAATCACCACACTGTTCCCACTCGGCTTCAGATCTTTCTCAGCAGCGCTCCTGGCAGCCGCTGCCGGTCTGTTTCACTTGACCCATCATGTGGGAGCTGTTTGCCGGCCCTGATGTGTTGACTGTACTCGGCCCTCCTGGGGTCTGGGGACAGGCCTCTGGGGACAGGATTACGGGAGGCTGAGTCTGAAGGGAACTTCCTCCCTGACCCCTTGTCCAATGTCACACTGTGCAGAGGCTCCTGTCCTACAAGGAGAAGCCTTCTCCTACCTGGTGGAACCTGTGGGGGGCAGCCTGCGCCTGGACTGTGAGGTCCACGGAGACCCAGCGCCTGACATCCACTGGATCAAAGACGGCCTTCCGCTGCGGGGCAGCCGACTCTGGCAGCAGCTGCAGAATGGCTCGCTGACCATCCGCAGGACGGAGGCAAGGAGGGGCCTGGCGCTCTAGGAGGGGACATCTGGGACAGCCCTGGGCCTTTTCTGACTGCTCAGAAGGGTTCTCTAGGTTGGCACCACCCTCTACAGTCTGCAAAGCGCTTTCCTGCCTGTTGTCCAGAGATTCCACCCCCCTCCCCTCACTAGGGTGACCTCCAGCCAGCGACTTCACTTCTCTGTGCCTCAACTACACCACCCATTTGATGGGGCTAACGATCATTTCTCCCTCACAGCTTTACAGTCAGAAATCAGTGCGAGGACCCCTACCAGGCACTTAGGAGTGACTGGCCCCTCGGTGATGACAGTAAAGGTTATTAATGACAACAACCCCATGGGGCAGGGTAGACGGGTAAGAGTGCCCCATTTTACAGAGGAAGATACCGAGGCTCAGAGAGGCCCACAACCAGGAAGCCCCCGAGGCAGGAGCATACCCAGCTCTCCTGACTCCTACTTCATGCAGTTTCCAAAGCCTGTGCGCTGGGCAGCCCCCACTCCCCTTCCTTCTGCGTCCCAAGCCCCATGGTCAAGCGGAAATCCACGATTCACTCCTGTCAAGCTCATCTTAGGGGTCCTTGATCTTGCCCCTTTGGGAGCCTGTCCCTAGAAAGTGATAATCATAGGACTGGTACTGACAGCGCGGTAGCCGTAACCGCAGCAGGAATAATGGCTGCTATGACCTGAGGCTGTACCATATACGCACCAGGCACCGATGGCTGTGATTTCTTTTGATGCCACAACAATCCTAGCAGTTGTTATCCCCATTTTAGAGATGGGGAAACTGAGGCCCCAGAAACATGGTGATGTCTAGTAGTGGCTTCAGCATAGACCCGAGATGTCGTCCCATATGGGTCTGACCCCCAAGTCTACACTTTTAACTGTGTGCAGGCAGGTGTTGCAATAGTGCCCACTTGTGGATATTCTGAGAACAGCACCCTGGTAATGAATTCTAGGAGTCTGAGATCAGCTATGCCTCTCAGTCTCCAGAGCCGGACAGTGTCAGACGCTGTTTCTGACTAATTAGATCAGGCAAAGACCCAAAGCATCCAGAGGCCTCTGCCTGCAGACTGAAGTGCTGGATTCAGTCTTGAGTAGCCCTCAGGCAATTGTCCACAGGTGTGGTGAGAGGTTTTCTAACAGGGTGGGGCAATTGCTTCCGCCTGGAGCCTAATGGTGATTCTCAGTCTCTTAATGGTCCTCAGAAACTCCACACAGCGGGGCTAGGTGTGTTTCCAATAGGGTAGGCCAATGGTTCGCAAACTCATTAGTCAACAGAGCCAAATATCAACAGTACAATGATTGAAATTTCTTTTGAGAGCCACATTTTTTAAACTTAAACTATATAGGTAGGTACATTGTTATTAACTTAATTAGGGTACTCCTAAGGCTTAGGAAGAGCCACACTCAAGGGGCCAAAGAGCCGCATGTGGCTCAAGAGCTGCAGTTTGCCGACCATGGGGGTAGGTCAACTGTCTTCCCCCGCCCCCCACCCCTGGGGCAAAGCAAAAACCTCCTGGGCAGCAATGGTCTGCCGGAGAAAGATGCACTCCCCAGCGTGAGGGAATGACTCAGCACAGGAAACGGAGGTGTCTGCCTTCTGATCACTCACTTCAGGGTGATTGTTTTGTAATTCAGTTGAAATTCCAGTTTGGTCCTGGGACCTTGTCTGTGTAGCATCCACGTGTTCTGTGGCACATTAGTATGGGATTAGGCGGAATAGCACCCCCTTTGGACATTCGGAGAACAGCACTCTAGTCAGGGGGTGTTTCAATAGCGCCCTCTGCTGTGTATTCTGGTAACAGCACCTAGTAATGAATTCTGAGAAGAAAACCCAGTGGACAGTCCTAGAGGGCTGTCACCCTTGCAGGGTGTGTTGAATGCGGCCCTCTGGTGGACAGTCCCTCAGGAGCGGCTTCTGTGGTACCATCTCTGGGCATGGACTGTGGCCACAGGCCCCCTGAGCTCTGTCCTGGGGCAGAGCTTCCACTCAGAAGTGAGCTGTCACCATCCATGGTCGCGGATGCCTGTGAAAACAGCTTCCCTGCCACTCAGTGGGGAAATGCTGCCACCCGCCTCCTCCCTGGGGAACTGGCAGTGCAAATGGGCCCGTAAACGCCCTGAGAAGGCCTGCCGCTTGGATGCCTTCTTGCTCATCAGTATTCCCACACTTATCGATCATGGACCTCTTCTTTCTAAAAGGGCCCCTCAGCGTGCACCATAGTGATAATACCTCAATGTACACAGTGTGGGAGAGGCACCCTAAGTCATCTTTGCCGCACGCAACTCCCCAGCGAGTCCATGGCCTCATCCTCCCCTCCCCGCCCCCCAGGTTCCAGGAGTGAAAGGGGATGGATTCGCTTTGGATGTCTATTGACAAGTGGCCACGAAGGCCCCTCTCATGTGACATTGTGAGGAGTCTGTGAGCCCCTGGCTGGTTTAGACTCTAAGCTTCTTCCTGGTTAGATGGGCCTGGTTCCAGACACCCCTTTCCATGCCCAGCTGCTCCTCCCCGCACGTCCTGCTGAACACCGTGTCTTCCTCTTGTCCCACCTGCAGATGGGCGACTCAGGGAGGTACCAGTGCCTGGCAGAGAATGAGATGGGCTCTGTGGAGAAAGTGGTGGTCCTCCTGCTGCAGAGTGAGTGCCCGCCTCCCCGCTCGGGGCCCTGGGCGGACGGTGTGAGTGGGCATCCAGGGAAAGCTGCGCCAAGGCCGTGGCTTGTATGGGGCGAACCCCGTCACGTGCTCCGTGTCACGCTCCTGGGGCACAGGCGTGTCGGGGAGACTGCCCAGGGGGTTAGTGTACTCATGTCTGTGGCTGCATTTCCTCTCCACAGTGTGGTCAACCAGAATGTGTGTGTGTCGCACAGGGAGGCTCCAGTTGGGGCGGCTGGGACAGTGCGGGGGTGGCGTTCTCATGCACGTCTGTGGTGAACACGCACAGGCATCTCTTGCCGGGCATTGACCCCGGAGGGGGGGGGGGGGCTGCTGGGTCACACACCACACGCGTGTTCAGCTTCAGGGGACACTTCCCATGGTCGGCTCCTAAATGGCTCCCAAAGATGGCCCCGTCCTAACCCCCCAGACCCGGGAGGGCGACCGTGTCTGGAGGAAGGACCTTTGCCGATGTCGCTAAGGATCTTGAGGTTAGGGGGCCGTCTTGGATGAGAAACCGAGGGTGAAGCAGTGACCTGGTGAGAAGCGCTCACCAGGGACAGAGCCGCGTCTGCCCGTTTCATGTGGCATCAAATACAGGCAGCACCGGCGAGGGTCACCCTTTCTTTGGAAACCACCCGAATGTCCTACGATAGGGCGCGGCTAAGGGAGCCATGCTGGAGCCAACCACGCAACACTGTGTGGCACCCGGAGATGAACATTCAGGGACATGAAACGGAGTCATGATCTATGCTAGAACGGGAGGAAGGAATGGAGGGAAGGAAGGGGGGGAGGGGGGGAGGAGGGAGGGAGGAGGGAGGGAGGAGGACATGGTGGTCACATTCTTTTCTTTTTTAATATATTTTTATTGATTTCAGAGAGGAAGGGGGAAGGAGAGAGAGATAGAAACATCAGTTCTGAGAGAGAACCATTGATTGGCTGCCGCCTGCACACCCTACACTAGGGATCAAGCCCGCAACCCGGGCATGTGTCCTGACCGGGAATCGAACTGTGAGCCACTGAGCCACACCGGCACTATGGTCACATTCCCACAAGGAAACAGTGTCTAGAAGGCAATACGGGAAGGGCATTGGCCTGGGGGATCATCTGTGATTCTCTCTGCCTTTCTGCCTCTATGCTTTCTATTCTGCTGAAATGAGCTTGAATATCTGAAAGGAATAAAATGTTCCTAAAAACTGCCTGGGCCTCCCACAGGCGCCCCGGTGTTCCAGGTGGAGCCCCAGGACGTGACAGTGAGATCCGGGGACGACGTGGCCCTGCGGTGCCAGGCCATTGGTGAGCCGGCGCCCACGGTGGAGTGGCTGCGTGCGGGGCAGCCCTTGCGGGCCGGCCGGCGGCTGCGGACCCTGCCGGATGGGAGCCTGTGGCTGGAGCGAGTGGAGACGAGGGACACAGGCACATACGAGTGTGTCGCTCACAACCTCATGGGCTCTGCCACAGCCCGAGCGTCCTTGGTTGTGAAAGGTACGAGGCGTCCCTGCCCAGACTGTGGGCCAAGGTGGGATCTCCTGCGAAATGGGGATCTGTGTGTGGTTTGTGGGGGACCTGGCCCCCTGCCCTGCTAGGTCCCCGACTCTTCTCTTGGCTGAGAGTCACAAACATTGAACGAAGCAGCTGGGAGAGCCTTGTGGGTCATGGTGTCTGCCCTTCCCTGTGCAGAGAACCGAGGGTCTGAGATGCTCCGTGTTCGCAGCTCCTGTCGGACCAGGGACTCGGGCTCTTCCAGCTCCCCTGGCACAGACCCAGGTCCTCTCTTTGGACACTTTGCAGCTCTGCCTGGCCGGGTGGGTGCCCAGGAACCACTGCTGCTCCCAGCGGCACCACCCCTGCCGGTCGGCCTCCTCAGTCAGCGTCCTTCTCCCGCGGGGCAGCCCAGACTCTAAAACGGAGAAGATGACTATCCCAAGAAACCATAGCATGGCCCCGCCTGACTGGTGGAAAGCCGCTGGGTATTATTTCTGGGCGTCTGTTGTTTCTGTAAATACTCCACATTTGTGGCTCTGTATCTCCGGCCCCGTCCATGGCAGACATCACTAATCGATCGCTGCACACGATGCAGGTTCCTTCCCCACAGAACCCTGTTCCAGGCAGCAGCTGGGGACCACTTAGAACCGGGACTTGACACTTTGCCACTTGAAACCCACTTACTCTGCCGCCATTTAGAAAAACCCAACAAACCTTTTTAGGGGGGCATCATGGCCTCCTTACCTTTTTATTGATATTTTTTAAAAGATATTTTTATTGATTTCAGAGAGGAAAGGAGAGGGAAGGGGGGGGGGCGGGAATATCAGTGATGAGAGACAATCGTTGATCGCTTGCCTCCTGCACGCGCCCTACTGGGGATCGAGCCCAAAACCTGGGCATGTGCCCTGACGGGGACTCGAACTGTGACCTTCTGGTTCATAGGTCGGTGCTCAACCACTGAGCCATGCGGGCAGGGTCTCCTTACCTTTTTAATGGAAACAACTGCTTTTTACTTCATATATGTTCGTTGTAGAAAGGCCTGGTAATTTAGAAAAATATGCGAAGAAAAAGGAATGATCAATCATCTCTCACCATGCAATGACCACAATGGCTTTGGCTGTGGTTATTTGGGGTATATCTTTCTACCCTCTTTTTCTCCAAATATAAAGAGAGAGGCTTTTCTTTCTACGACTGAGATCACACGGACAGGCGTCTTTACGACCTGCCGTGGCTCCCGGGCGTCGAACGGCACGCCATGACAGTGAGCCCCGTCCACACCCTCTTCATGGCTCCATGCCATTCCATGGCAGCGTTTCCCAGCGTCATTGCTGCCGGCTTTGTGGAATAGGCCACAGGTTTGTTCCCAATGCCCCCCCGCCCCCAAAAACCACACTGTGTGCACACCCTGTGTGCTGGCCCGAATCTTTCTACAGGATAAATTTCTTCAAGGGGAAAAAAAAAAAATTCTTCAAGCGGCATCGCTTGAAGGTAAATGGTGTGCAAAGGCTTTGAGGCCCCCTCGCTATGGACTTGTCTTCTCTCCCTCCTCTTCCATGAGTCTTGGGGGGCCCATCCTGGCCTTGTGGGAAACGAGGCTGCTGAGTCACTCTGTGTCTGAGAAAGTGGCCAGTGGCTTGTCATTCCTGTCCTCCAGTCCCCCCCCCACCACCCCCTTTTAAAGCTCCCAGGGGCCATGCTGTTGCTCTCTTACCTGCAGCTCCCACTTTCTGCCTCAGCCCCTCATGACAAGGCCAAGGGTCGGTTCATGCCTCCTCCTGGCCCTGCCATGAACTCGGGGCAGCAGGTACTGACCAGAGACATCCCTGCTGGGCGTCATCTCCCCAGACCCCGGCTGTGGGCTGCAGGACACGGCGCCACTTCCTGGACTCCAACATTCACCAGCCCCGAATTCACCCGATTAGGAGCCTGGCGGTTCTGGTTGATGTTATGTTTTTGGACAGATCGTGGGCAATTTGTTGCTAATTTCCCCGGAGAGCTGGTGAGCGCCGAGGCAGGCTACCTTCTGTCTCTCTCCCCCTGGAATGCCATCTGCCGAATGAGGCATCTGGCCCATTAGCCAGAGGAAGCGGCCCCTGTGCCCACGCCGTCCAGCCGATTAGTGCGGAAGAGCGTCTGCTTGCAGACAGCCTGGCGGCTCCTCCAAACCCAGACCTCCGGCCCCCCCACGCCCCCCATCCACCTGCCAGCCAGGTCCGCTGCAGGGCGGCTGGAGCCAGGGCCACTGTTGGAATGGGGGACATTCCGGTGGTGGCATTCAGCATCTGGCTCAGTGCCCTGCCCCTCAGCCTGGCTCCTCCAGCATGCCAACAGGTTTGGGGCACATCTTTGGTCCCACCCCCTCATTTGATAGACAAGCCAACTCAAGTGTGGCTTGGAGGCCTGACTAGGCCAAGTTTCCAGGAAGGCGATGGCGGAGCCAGAATTCAAAGCTGGTACCATCGCCCCTCAGCTGGGTGCCCTTGGGCAAGTTACTTCACCTCTCTGAGCCTCAGATTCCTCCTTCAGGAAACAGGTACAGTAGCTGCTTATACTGAGGGCACAGAGGCGGGTAATGTCACAGTTGTTCTCTTCTTTCCTCCCAGGGGAGCCCCGGGGGGGCCGGGGCAGCATGATCGGGGTGATCAATGGCCAGGAGTTGGGCGTGGCCACTCTCAACGCCAGTGTGCAGCAGGAGGCGCGCTCAGGGGTCACCACCTTCCGGAGCAGCATCGGCCACCTCCCTGCGAGTGTGGGTAAGGGGGACCAGCCGCCCGTGCTAGAGGCAGGAGGAGGCAAAGCCTGGGTTCCGGTTCTGCCCTAGGCCCGGTTCCCAGAGGAAATCCAGCCACCTCTAAGAGCCGAGTCCAAGCCAACCGGAACCCCCAAATAAAACAGCAGCAAGGGGGTGCACTTGTTTCATTTTCAACTCGGCCCAGCGCCCCCATAGAGGTGGTCTGTGCAGGTCCAGGCTCCATGGTGATGTGTGGAACCGAGTTAAATGTCAACAAGTTCCATGCGCGTCTTTGTATAAATGTTCTGCTCATTTCACAATCCCTCCAAGACGGAGCTATTGGGCTTTGCCACTTGGGTCTGATCCAATCACTGGTCCAGGGAATCTTGGGGCCAAGCGCTCCTGGGGGCCATAGGGAGTCACAGAGGGACCTTGAGCAGGAAGAAGAGTGGCTGCCCTCAGCATCTGGCCTCTCCACCCTCCCGCCCCCCATCCAGGGCCTCTGATGCGGGTACTCGTGGTCACCATCGCCCCCATCTACTGGGCACTGGCCGGAGAGCATGGCGACGCCATGAACGGCCACTCCCTGACGGGGGGCAGCTTCCGGCAGGAGTCGCACATGGAGTTTTCTACAGGTGCATGGGGGCTCCCCCAGGTGGGCCAGGGGGGACTGGGGCCCGAGCCCAGGGCCTCTCCCCTGTGGTGACTCCCGGCTGGACGGGGCTGGGTTGCAGGGGAGCTGCTTACAATGACCCAGGTGGCCCGGGGCCTGGATCCCGACGGCCTTCTGCTCCTGGACGTGGCGGTCCATGGCGTCATCCCCGAGAGCCTGGCTGACGCAGATCTCCGAGCGCAGGTGCGGGCGAGCCCGGGGTGCACAGAGGGGTGCGTGAGAGTCAGTGGGATGTCCTGCCTGTGGCCATCCTGACTCCCCAGCAGGGGCTGGGGCGTGGCCTAGCCTTGGACTTCAGGGGGGACGAGTAGGAAGATACTCTGGGCCCAGCCTCTTGGCCCCTGGGGGCATTCTCCAGTCCCATAGCAAGACTGCCTGTGACCTGCCCTGTGACCTGCCCGAGGTTGCCCAGTGGTGGGAGGCAGCGCTGTTTGGAAGTTGCAATTCCAGATGTTCTCCCTCCCCCCTTCCCTGCTAGGACTTCCAGGAGGACTATGTGCAGACGGGCCCCGGCCAGCTCTTCGTGGGCTCCACGCAGCGCTTCCTGCAGGACAGCCGGCCCGTGTCCCTGCGCTGCAACCACAGCATCCAGTACGAGGCGGCTCGGGGCCCGCAACCCCAGCTGGTGCAGCACCTGCAGGCCTCGGCTGTCAGCGCGGCCTTCGACCCTGCGGCTGAGGCCCTGCGCTTCCAGCTCACCACAGCCCTGCAAGCCGGTGAGGGCCCTGCCCTGTCCCCACCCCACGCCCCAGCTCACAGTGGGGACAGCCTCGAGTGCACCTGGCTGAAGGCCCAGGCGACAGCCCACCGCCTGCACCCCCTGACCAGAGACTCAGGACTGAAACAGCTCACCCCCTGTTCCCGTCATCCATCCACACCCCAACAGGGCACAGCTGTCCAGGCCACTCCTGTTCAAACCCTCGGGCCTCAAGGTCAAGGTCCACACCACCCCCATGCTGATGGGTCAAGACTTGAGTCATCCCTACCCTCCTCCCAAGGTGCCGGCACCAGAGACCCCACCCAGGGGCCTGGGAGCCCCTCTTCGAGCCCCTGGTGGCCTGTGTGAACACGGCATATAGTCTCACTCACTGGGGGGCTAAAAATGTGCCTGTGAGCATGGTTTAACCTTGAACATGGGGCCATGGTAAGCATAGCTTTGACATCAGGCAGACCCTGGTTCAAACCCAGCCGCCCCACTCCAGGGCTGTGAGACCTTGGGGGCAGAGCCTGGCCCTCCCTAGGCCTCCGTGTGCCCATCTGTGAAATGGGCTTGGCATCGCCTGCCTTGCAGGGTGCGGGAGTAGAGGTGCTGTCTCTGTGACCCCCACCTGGCACCCACTGGCTGCTTCATCAAGGGTGCTGTCCCTCCGATCGCTAAGGCAGTCCGGTCTCCCGCCCCCAGAACACAGTCTGCGCCCACCCTGCCTCGGGCTCGCTGCCCTGTCCGATGCTCACTTACCCCGGCAGAGGCCAGGCCCCTCCTCTGCTTTGTCAGGACCGCAGCTTCGCCTGTGCGGTCTCCTGCTTTGTACTTAGCAATGATCTCGGTGTCTGCCAGCCACGGTCGGGCCAGCCCGCGTGAGCCCCTCATGACACGGCCCACAGCCAAGGCCTGGGCTGGGAGTGGGCTCGCTGACGCTGGGTGCCGGCCTGGCTCAGGACAGAGGCTGAGGGCGCCTCGGCCTGGCCCAGCTGGCGGGAGGGAAGGACGCGCCGGGGCTACGGCCAGGGCCGCTCTGTCCCTGCACCCTGTGTCCTCAAGGCCTGTCCTCTTTGCCCTGCAGAAGAGAATGAAGGCTGCCCCGAGGGCTTTGAGCTGGACTCCCAGGGAGAGTTTTGCGCGGGTGAGCACCCTGTCCCTGCCCGGGCAGAGGGGAGGGAGGTCCCTCAGCCTGGGCTGGGCGCGCCGTCGGGCAGCTGTCAGGAGGGCCTGTGCGTGCAGCCCACCAGCTGTCCCGCCGCAGACGGGGACGAGTGCGCCCGTGGGCCCAGCCCCTGCTCCCACTCCCGCCACAACGCCCCTGGCCGCTCCTCCTGCGCCTGCCTGGCTGGCTTCGCCCTGGCCGGGGACGACAGGCACTGCAGAGGTGGGTGGCCCCGCGCACAGGCTCTCCTGGGACCTGGCCCGGGTGTGAGTGGGTGGGGGTGGGGGGGTCGTTCTAGGGCAGTGGTTCTCAACCTTCTGGCCCTTTAAATACAGTTCCTCATGTTGTGACCCAGCCATACAATTATTTTCGTTGCTACTTCATACCTGCCATGTTGCTACTGTTATGAATCATCATGTCAATATCTGAGATGCAGGATGGTCTTAGGCGACCCCTGTGAAAGGGTCGTTCGGCCGCCAAAGGGGTCGCGACCCACAGGTTGAGAACCGCTGTACTAGGGTCACCGAGGGGATGGTTTGTTCCGGGGGTCACTGGATGCCAGCAGGGTGTTCTGATGCCCTGTTCCTGCTGGCACTTCCTGTGATGAGGGCCGAGGTGGAGAGGCTCAAGTGCTAGGGGTGCTGGGGGTCCCCAGAGACATACACATGGCCCCCCGGGCTCAGGGCGCTCGTACCCGCTGAGCCTGACAGCCTTGCCAGCTTCCCCTCGCGCGGCAGCCGTTTCTAGTCACCTGGGGTTGGAGGTGAGCTGACCCCTGCCTCCCCTGCTGGCTCCGCCTGTCCCCTCGGCCTAGGTGCTAGACACCAAATCTGACCCTGAGACACTGTCCGGACGCTGACCCCCGGATCTGTGTCCCCCCACTCCCACCATCAGGACCTGGCATTGCTGCATCTCGTTGGGTGCCCATAGGGCATTGTCCAAAACCTCCCATCAGATGCAGCCCTCAGGTCCCGGGGCGGGGTGGGGGGGGGGGGGGCTTTGTGTTTGTGGGGGTGCCAAGGTGACAGAGCTAACAGGAGGGGTAGGACCTTTGTCCCTGGGGTTCCTGGGGCTGGGACTTAGCCTTTGTGGGGAGGCTAGACCAGAGTTGGGGTTGGGGGGCCTGGGTTCATGGGGCCCCTGTCCCTGTCCGCCCCCAGATGTGGACGAGTGTGCGTGGCCTACTGACCTGTGCCCGGAGGGACAGCGCTGCGTGAACCTGCTGGGGTCCTACCGCTGCCTCCCCGACTGTGGGCCTGGCTTCCGGGTGGCCGCCGACGGGGCTGATTGTGAAGGTGACAGGGGCACGTGTGGGGTTGTCCAGGATTCAGCAGACGGGGAGCACTGTGTCCCTGGGCCTTCAGGGAAAACGGTACCCTCTTGACAAGCGGCACAGCGAGGCCAGGGAGGGAGCCTGAGCCTGCGTTGGGCCTGGCCTGGCTGCTGGCACCTGGAGGATCTCTGACAAGGGTCTTCTTTCAGGGCCTCAGGCTTGCCATCTGTCCAGTGAAGGGGGACCAGGGGACCAGGTCAGGGACCGCGAACATGTGCCATGTCTGCTGCCACTTCCCCTGTCCCCCCTGCTGGACCCTGGCCCAGCCTAGAGACAGCCTCTGAGTCCTCAGCACAGCTTCTCCCGCAGCCACTGGGAGTCACGGGCAGTTGGCCTGTGAGATGATGCCCAGGTGCCACCCAGCCAGGGTGACCGCGAGGGTCCTTCCTGCCCCCATTCCGTGGTCTCGTGATCTCCAGCAGAGGCCATCCGTGGAGGGACAGCGGGCGGCACTGAGCTCAGAAGAGGCAGTCGGTTGACTTCAGTGGCTCATGGGCCTTCAGCGCCCTATTGATTGAGCTCCCTGCCCCGCCTTCCTTCCGCCCTCCCTCCCTTCTCCCACTAACATGTGCCAGGCCCCTCTGCCCTTCACATGCGTGATCCGATTTTCTCACCATGGCCCAGGAAGAGGTCTTGTCCCACCCCTCTTTTTTTTTTTTTTTAACATATTTTTATTGATTTCAGAGAGGAAGGGAGGAGAGAGAGACAGAAGCATCAATGATGAGAGTGAATCATTGATCAGCTGCCTTCTGCACGCCCCACACTGGGGATCGAGCCTGCAACCTGGGCATGTGCCCTGGCTGGGAATCGAACCCTGACCTCCTGGTTCATAGGTCAGTGTTCGACCACTGAGCCACACCGCCCAGGCCCACCCCTCTGTACAGCGGAGGACACAGGCTCAGAGAGGGAGAATTACTTGCTCAGGGACCAAGAGATAGGGCAGAGCTCGGCCCACCCCCAGACTCCTCCAAAGCCCCTTTCCTGTTTTGGACCCATAACCTCCTTACCTTCTGGAGCTGGTATGAGCGGGAGGCCCTGAAGTCGGAGAGGGGGCAGGATGAGGCCCAGATGTGCAGGGGCGTGGGATGCCCCTTGGGGGTGGGCTCGGGGCTCATCCCCGCTCCTGCCCACACCCCTGCCTCCCCAGATGTGGACGAGTGCCTGGAGCAGTCTGACGAATGTCACTACAACCAGATCTGTGAGAACACCCCAGGCGGGCACCGCTGCAGCTGCCCCAGGGGGTACCGGACCCAGGGCCCCGGCCTGCCCTGCCTGGGTGTGTACGGGACACCACGGCTGGCTCACAGGCAGGGAGTGGTCACCACAGAGCCATGTTCCAGGAATAGCCAAATGCAGCCAGGGCTGTCGTGCACTCGCCATGCGCCCGGTCCCCTGCCCTGCTGTCCCCCAGACCTCACCCCTGCCCTGCAAGTCACCTTCCCAGGGAGCCCAAGGGGAGGAGGGTGGAGAGACGTGGGTGGGTCTCCAAGAAGCTTAGGAAGAAGGAAGGGCCTCCCCAGGACCCTGAAGGGAGAGGATGCAGGACGGTTGGACTCTGGGATTCAGCTCAGAGCTGGGGGGCGGGGGATTGAGGCCTCTGAGCAGTGGGGGGATGGGGGGAGGGGGGGAGAGGAGGCAGCTGGCTTCTGGGGAAGGCCAGGCACCTGTGCGAGCCCTGAGCCTCCCTTGGCCTCTGCCCCGCCCCCTCCTAGACATCAACGAATGTCTGCAGCTGCCCAGGACCTGTGCCTTCCAGTGCCAAAACCTCCAGGGCGGCTACCGCTGTGTGTGCCCCCCGGGCCACAGCCTCCTCCCGGATGGCAAGGCCTGCACCCCGATGGAGCGGAGTGCCCAGAATGTGACCACCGTCAGCCACCTGGGCCGCTTGGTGCCCTGGCTGCGGCCCCGAGCCCTCCTCCCCGGTGGCGCCTACCACGCCTGGGTCTCCCTGAGGCCACGCCCCAGGACCCCGAGCAGCGTGGGCCACGCCTGGTGCCCCCCGGGCTTCATCCGGCAGAACGGCATCTGCATGGGTAAGACCACGCTCCAACCCCCCCACGTGGACCCACCCCACTCTGTTGTCTCGGGCTCCCAGGCTAGGTGTGTGGGCACCACACCCCGTGTTCAGAAACCCAGGGCTCGTGGGCAGGTGTGCAGGGTGGGGTGGGGGGGCGCTCTCAGAGCCCTGGCCATGCGAGTGTGCAAGGGGCTTCCAGAAGGGGGTGGGGGATTTTCCAAACCATTTAAGCTCAGGACATGTTGCCTAGTGTCCCAGGAACCCACTTTGAGAAACAGTCCTCTGGCTGCACGGAGGTGGCGCCGCAGGGAGGGAGGTTTGCAGGATGGGGAGTGTGTTCCAGGCTGACACGAGGAGGTGGACAGAGACCGGTGGGACCCCCCGAGGCCTTGAGGTGGACAGGACGGAGCTCCCCCTCCCCGAGTCCACCAAGCCCCGGACCCTGCTAACCCCCGAACCCAGAGTCGGGTGGGGCAGGGCAGGGAGAAGGCGTGGGCCACCTAAGTCACAGCGGGCAAGCGAGTGGCCACGGGGGTGTCTGTGACTCAGCCTGTATCTCTGCCTCCACCGATGCCCCGGCCAGACCTGGACGAGTGCCGGGTGCGGAGCCTGTGCCAACACGCCTGCCGGAACACGGACGGCAGCTACCAGTGCCTCTGCCCCTCGGGCTACCGCCTCCTCCCCAGTGGGAAGAACTGCCAGGGTGAGCTGCTGCCCAGACGCCGAGGGGCCAGGCTTCGTGGGCAGGGGCGTCCTCACGCCGCCCACTCGCTCCAGCTCCTTCTCCACCGTCTGGTGATCTGAGGGAGGGGCAGGTGACAAGCCCACAGCCGGCTGGGCCCCGCACGCCATGCGGAGCTGAGATTGCCTCGGCCGGCTCTCAAAGCCCTGGGGGTCAGCCGCAGCTCTGCTGTGTGTCCCTGGGCAACTCACTTCCCCTCTCTGAGCCGCAGCCTACTGGTGAGTGGGGCTGACACAGGCCTCCCCTAAGTGCCCGGGTTGAAACCAGGCAGGTGGGCTCAGAGCCAGTGCTCGCAGCAAGGCGGCTGCTGCGCGCAGGGTCAGGGAAGCCCTCCAGCCCCCAAGTCAGCGCATGCCCCCTGCCACTCAGGCGGGCCGGCCATGCTGCTCCCCTGCCAGGCTGTGGGGGGTCTGCCTGCCTGCCCGCCTGTCGCTGTCCTTCCCTCTCTGTCATGGGGTCAGGGACTGTCCTCTGAGAAGGGTGGGACACCCGCCGGCACAGACAAGGATCGGGCACTCTGCCCATGGACAGTGGGCACTCCGGGTCTGAGGGCAGCCTCATCTCTCCCAGGCTCAGGTTCCCAGGGTGCCCACCGCCATGCCCTGGGCAGATGGGGGTGCCAGGGGCCTGTGGACGGCTGTCTTGGGTCAGGCTGGCCGGGGACAAGGAGAGAAGGTTGCCCACCTCCCCCGCCTCCACAGGCATTTCTCTCCCACTCAGCCCCCCGTGCCTTCCCTGGGGCCTGCCTTCTGCCATCCCCGTTGCTCCATCCTCTCATCCCCGCTCTCTCCTTCCCCACCTCCCCGCGCAGACATCAACGAGTGCGAGGAGGACGGCATCGAGTGCGGGCCCGGCCAGATGTGCTTCAACACCCGCGGCAGCTACCAGTGTGTGGACACGCCGTGTCCCGCCACCTACCGGCAGGGCTCCAGCCCCGGGTAAGGGCTGAGTTGGCTGGGGAGTGGGGGGCTGGGAGCTTACACTCTGCCTCCTATAGGCTGGACCCCTCCTCCAGGCCACGTCTCAGGCACAGGCCCTCCTACAACCAGTGGGGTCAGCCCTGCCTGAACTCCAGGGCAGCGCCTCTGTGCCCACTGGGCAGGGTGCCCTCGTGCCATGCACCTGCCTGCGGACACGCTGGGTGCCAGCTGGCCCGGACACGGTTGATTCCTAGAGGGATGCGTCAGAGGAGCAGGGAGCACTGGGGACCCGGAGAGGCTGGAGCTGGGCAAGGACGGAGGGCCAGGAGGCGGGACCATGTACACATATGGGGACACATAAACACACACACAGCCCTGGACCCAGGAACACACACAGACACACAAACGCCACCCAGAAACACAGTCCCAGGACTCAGATACACAGACACACAAACACAAACACATTTCCACCACCGCTGCACTTGCTGGGCTGCCCTGGGGGGTGGGCTGGCCAAGGCCTTAGCACGGACCTGCCCCAGTGTGAAAGGGCATGTCTCTGGCTTCCCTGGGCCTTCATTTGCTGATCTCTACAATGGGCTGACAGTGGTACTTGTAGAGAAGGCATTTGGGGAGCAGGGGGTGGCCGCAGGGGCGAACTGCGGGGGGAAGAGGGGGTGTGGGCAGGCAGTGCTGGATGGCAACCGAGTCTGTGCGTTTGTCCCCCCCCACCCCCACCCCAGGACGTGCTTCAGGCGCTGCTCGCAGGACTGCAGCGCCGGCGGCCCCTCCACGCTGCAGTACAAGCTGCTGCCGCTGCCCCTGGGGGTGCGCGCCCACCACGACGTGGCCCGCCTGACCGCCTTCTCGGAGGCCGGCGTCCCCGCCAACCGCACGGAGCTCAGCGTGCTGGAGCCCGACCCGCGGAGCCCCTTCGAGCTGCGCCTCCTGCGCGCGGGCCTGGGCGCCGTCTACACCCGCCGCGCGCTCACCCGCGCCGGCCTCTACCGGCTCACCGTGCGCGCCGCGGCCCCGCGCCGCCAGAGCCTCTACGTCCTGCTCATAGCCGTGTCCCCCTACCCCTACTGAGGGCGGCTCATGGCCCCCCCGGCTGTTGCGCCAGCCGGAGCCTCCGGAGAGGGGTGGGAAGGAGCTAGAATAACCCCCCTCGCCCAGGCCCTTGCGTAAGGGGCGTCATCTTCTCCCGCCTCCATGCGTCATCGGACTTTCAGTCAACACGACCCCGCGTGCAGCCTTGACCCAGGACAGCAGGCCCCGAGCTGCCCCTCCTCTCCCTACTCCCCGTGGGGGCGGAGGCCCGAAGGCCGGTGACAGAGGCTGCCCATAGGCGGCAGAGCCCACAGGCAGAAATGGGGTGAAGCCTGCAGGCCTGACCGCCCCCAGGCTTGCCCCAAGACCCAGGGGCCTGGGCTGGGTAGGACACAGCATCCAGGCCAGCCCGGGGCAGGGGCAGGGGCAGGCCCTGGGGCTGGCAGCAGCTGCCACGTGCCCACACCTGCACTGTCGCCCGGCCCCGGGGTGTGTATGTGTAATCATAAAAACGCTTGTTTTTAACCAGCTCGATTTCTTCATCCAGTTCTTTGCTTGATAAGGAGGGGCTGTAGAAATCCACCCTCTGTCCAGGGGCACTGGACTAGGAGCCCAGCAGCCTGGCTCGCTCTGGGTAGGGTGGCCCTCGTCCAAAAATATGAATAGGACAGGAGCCACCCAACCCCCCATAGGGCCGGGGGGGGGGGGAGAATTACATGAGAAGGAAAGGCATTGCCCGGATAGCAATAGGGGTTTTTTTGTTTGGTTTGGTTTTGTCGTGTTTTTGTTCATCTTTCTTTACCCGAGGGTATTTTCCCACTGATTTTTAGAGAAAGCGGAAGAGAGAGGCAAAAACAGAGAGGAACATCCATGTGAGAGAAACACAGCAGTTGGTTGCCTCCCGCAAGCCCCCAGCCAGGGCCCTGGCCCGGGAGGAGCCTGCAACCGAGGTATGTGCCCTTGATCAGGATCGAACCCGGGACCCTTCAGTCCACAGGCCAGTGTTCTATCTGCTGAGCCAAACCGGCCAGGGCTAGGGGGCAGTTTTTAACAGACCAGCCAGGGTGGGCCTCGTGAGAAGGCAGTGTTTCAGCTGAGGCCTGGAGAAAGTGAGGCAGGAAGCCGGCGGACATCTGGGAAGGGTGTTCCTGGCAGAGGGACCCGCTCACAGCGGGCTCTCGGGCGGGTGGGTTCTTGGTGGGGGAGGTCTGACCAGGAGGTGGGAGGCTGCAGGTAGGGAGGCTGGATAGGAGGTGAGGGGTCGGGGAGAGGGAGGTGCCATCCGAAAGGCGCAGGTCCTGTGGCCTTCGGGCCGCTGTAGGGACTTTGGCTTTGCGGAGTGAGTCGGGGAGGGACAGGATAAGGACACCTAGTGTGCACTGACGTGTCCCCAGTGTGCGGGGACAGGGTCTGAGTCCCAGCGTGGCTTCCCCCCCTCCCCGTCCCCGCCCTCCTTCCTGACCTGGCGGCACCCCTGCGTCAGCGACCCACCACCCTGCGCCAGCTGCCCCTGGATAGAGGCTGTCTTTTCTGCACGTGGTTTGGAGAGGAAGGATCCTTTCTCCCTGCACCACGGGCTCCGTGTGGCACTGTCACCTCCCCTGGCACCCCCAGGCTCTCATCGGGTCGATGACAAGGGCAGCCGTCTGTCGTTTCTTCTTGAGGGGTCCATGGCGATCGGACTGTCCCGGCAATATGGGGTAAACAGAGAGGAAATCGCTGTGCCCATTTTGCAGATGGGGAAAAGGCGCTCAGCGAGGAGACGGGCCCTGGTGCCTTGCCTGATAGGTGACTGGTTAAAGGTTAGGCCAGTCCAACTCCTGACTCCAGCCCAGCAGCCCGATGGGATCTTCCCCAGAGCACGTGCACCTGCAGAGCTGGTTTCTTTTCAACCGGGAGTCTGCAGGCATTTTCTGTCGGGCCAGGTAGTGAATAGTTTGGGCTTCGCAGAACATAGAGTCTCTATCGAAACGACCCCCCTCGCCATTGCGTCACCAGAGCAGCCGCAGTCAGCACGCGGACCAATGGAGTTAGTTGCTTGATGGACACTTACATTTGAAGTTCACATAATTTTCACAGGTGGCGGAATCATCTTCTTTTGACTTCCCAACGATTTACAAATGCAAAAGCCTTTCTTAGGGTGCAGGTGGCTGACACCACAGACGTCTCTGCTGGTGGAATTTCAGGCTGGGCGGAGGGGAGGCTGAGGCAGTTGGAGAGAAGTGGGGGAAGGGTGTCCCAGGCCCTCCACACCCATCTCTCCGGGGCCCCACTGGGAGGCCCTGCAATGGGCGGAACAGGCCCCCTTGTGCAACCCTGGGGGCTCGAGGGTTCATATTGTGACCTATGAACCCTGCCCTCTGCTGGGCTGTTAATTTTTTATGGAGCCTGGGACTTGCAGCCCAGGAGACTTGCAGCAGAGGCGAGCCCTGCGGAGCAGAGGGACCGACTCCTCTTTCGCCCCTGCCCTCTCTGCCTTCCTCCCCAGTCTCACCCTGGCCCTTCGTGATGGCAACACCACCATTTGTTAAATGTCCAGGGCTCATGGATCTGAGTTTAGTTTATTTAATACAGGAGCCCCCGTAGTTCCAGAGACAAAAAATAGGATGCCCATTTCACAGATGAGAGAGTGGGGCTCAGAGAAGGTGAGCCACTTGTCCCAGCTCCCACAGCCTGGAGGAGAGCAGGAGGACTCAACCCAGACCCACCTGCCTCCAGGCTGCCCTGCCTCCACGCTCTGAGGACGGAGGCGAGGGAGGGCCAGGGCAGGATGAAGAGGAGGGACCCCAGCAATTCAAGACTCCCAGGGGAGTGCTGGCCAGTCAATCTGACCTCCCTCCTCCACACCTTCTCCTAAATCTCCCATCTGAGGCTCTGACACGGAGGCCGGTGGAAGAAGTGATTGCTCAAGTCACGCAGGAAGCCAGTGGCAGCCTTGGCCTTGAATCCAGGCTGTGATACCCAGTCTGAGTCTCCCCCTCCCCGTCTGCCCCACCCGCTTGCACAGGGACCGTCAGCCAGTACAGGAGCCAGCTCCGAGGGGTGTCTCCGCTTCTACTCCGCCAGGGGCTGGCGGTCATGGGCCAGGGCCCCAGCCAGCGGCCCAGCCCCCGGGCCACCTGACCTCCGAGGCTGTTCCGAGCCATCAGGGCTGGAAAACAACCTGCAGGTCACTTATTAAACTCCATGATGCAGCTTTTCCAAGAACCCAATGACGGACTCCGTGTTCCTTCTGGGTGGGGTCTCGGGCCAGTTCAGCTGGGGCGGTGGCAACACGGCTTCTGGTGCCAACCGTGAGGTGGCTGCAGGACACGACCTGCAGGGGCAGAGCCCTTGGGTGGCCGCGGAGAGACAGGGCCGGAGGGGCCTGCTCCGTGGGCTGCTGCCCAGGCAGCATCTGTGTCTGTTGGCTGCCGGGGGATTCGGTGAGGTCACGTCCACCGTCCCTTCAGCAGGTGGACAAGCAGCCACACACGTCAGCACCAACCCTTAGAAAGGCCGCTGCTGCGGTGTGGGGGGGACTGGAAGCAGCGGCGAGCCCAGGTAGGAAGACAGGGAGGTGTCCCCTGCAGAGGTACAGGCGAGAGGAGACGGCGGCCTCAGTGAAGACCACAGCAGTGGCAGAGAGGGAAGGGACGAGAGCCAGAATGTTCCTCCATGTTATTGATGGAAACTACAGGCATCCGCCCCCCCACCCGGCCAGCATAGGAGAGGAGCGATGACAAGGGGACAATCTGGTGGAGGAGGGGACAGGGTCAGAGGGCATCCGCAAGGAACAGTATGTGCAAGGGCATGAGGCAAGAAAGCGCTCAGCACGCAGAAGAAACCAGGCAGGCAGCGCAGCTGGGCCATGGTGGGCACGGGCAGTGGTCGGCAAACCGCGGCTCGGCAAACCGCGGCTCGCGAGCCACATGCGGCTCTTTGGCCCCTTGAGTGTGGCTCTTCCACAAAATACCGACTTCTGTGCATGGGCCACGAAGTTTCAGTTGCACTGTACGTGCGCGCCCGCACGTGGTATTTTGTGGAAGAGCCGCACTCAAGGGGCCAAAGAGCCGCATGTGGCTCGCGAGCCGCGGTTTGCCGACCACAGGGCAAGGGCACTAGGTTTGACCCTAAGGGTGACGGGGGACCAACCAAGTCTTTCTAAAGATCTTTTTAATCATCGATATTTGAGAATACATCTCTGAACCTAAAAAACCTTTTACAACACATAACGGCAATACCACGCTCATGCCTTAGGAAATGAACAGTGAGTCCCGGCCATCAGATGCCCCGTCAACCCTCCTTTGATTCTAACGTGGAAAACAGGTGCAAGCTGCCGCTCTCCGGGGCATTTTCTCAACCCATCGGGAGTTTGCTGCCAGGTCACTGTCGTCAGCTTGGCTCAAGTAAACTCATAAAAATTCCCTACAGGTTTGAACATTTCTGACATGGACACCTGTGGGGACCCGATGAAACTCCAGCTCTTCTGGCTCTGAGGCCTTAAACCAGTGGTTCTCAACCTCCTGGCCTTTAAATACAGTTCCTCATGTGGTGACCCAACCATAAAATTACTTTCGTGGCTACTTCATAACTGTCATGCTGCTACTGTTATGAATCGTCATGTAAATATCTGATCTGCAGGATGGTCTTAGGCGGCCCCTGTGAAAGGGTCGTTTGACCGCCAAAGGGGTCGCGACCCACAGGTTGAGAACCGCTGCAAACGATTCTACCTGGGATGTCACTTGAAATAAAGGAGCTGTTGTATGGCACTCGGGGAATATATGTCAGCGCCATCTCAGAGCTACACCGCTGATTTACAACAAAAATGAAATTCACCTCAACCGAAGATCATTCAAGATGGAGCGTCCGAAAGACGGGCCCAACGGTTTGCATTTCTTTTCCGTTGCTTGTGTCAATAGCAATTAATACTTTTGAATAAACAGTTTTAAGGTGTGTGTGTTTTTAGTTCCGGAACAATTTTAGAGATACACAAAAATGGAGACATATTCCGTGATCACAGATCGAAAGACTCATTATTGTTAAGATGCCCAGTAGATTGACTGACATCCCCAATGAAAACCCCAGCAGGCTTTTTATATAAACCCACAAGCTGTTCCTACTATTTAATACAAAGGGCCTAGAATAGCCAGAACAGTTTGAAGCAAGATGGAGTTGGAAGATATACACTGATGTCAAGACTTAGTGCAGCCCTGGCCAGTTTTGTGTAGTGGGTAGCGCTTCAGCCTGTGGACCAAAGGGTCCCAGGTTCGATTCCGGTCAAGGACATGTATCTTGGTTGCAGGCTCCTCTCCGGCCCAGGTCCTGATCGGGGCTCATGCAGGAGGCAACCAATGGATGTGTTTCTCTCATGTTGAAGTTTCTCTCTTCCCCTCTCTCTCAAAATCCATGGGAAAATATCCTCAGGCGAGGATTAACAAAACAAACAGAAAAGATGACTTGGCGAAGCTGTAGCAATCAGGACGGTGTGGTATTGGCGTAAGGAGAAATAGATCAATGGGAAATTGGAACTAGAACCACACTGATATGGTCGATTAATTTTCAGCAAAGGTACCAACGTAGTTTAAGGAAAAGGAGTCGGCCACTAATGCTGCTAGGACACCTGGGAATTGATGTGGGAAAATGCCCCCTCGAAGGGTGCTAGGAAGCAGGAACTTGTTCTGACTCACATTTTCATGGACTCCTGCTGTTGGGTGGAGAAAGGACTGGAGGGAGGATGAGGAGCAGGAGAGTATCAGGAGGCTGTGGAGAAGGTCTGAGCCAGGAGCTGGCAGACCAGCGGGGAGGAGGGGGGGAAGGGGCAGACGCTGGATATGTTTAGAAGATATAGACACCTCAGACTCCACTGCCTCAGTTTCTCCACCTGGTCAGGCCTAGTGCAGCTGTGCTTTTAGGGGTGCCACCCAAGGTGCCCTGGGTGGTGGGTAGGCTCCTTGAGGAGCCCTGACCGGGTGTGAGTGAAAGGCAAGGCCATGGTGGCTGAGCCCCAGGCCGGGGATCCCCTCTGGTCATGCCCCAGCCCTGGACCAGGAGCCGCTCTGCGGGGTGGGGCTGGGGCAGCGTATGGATGTCCGCCTGGCACATGGAGGGGGGCGGTGGAAAGCGGCTCATGCAGGAGCCGGCCAGTCTCCTCTCACCTTGACCCCGTGCCCAGTGGGCAGGGCCCCTGCTGGCAGTCGGGGCCCTGTTTTCCTCCCGGGAGAGCTGTGATCTCACCGCTCCTTGTGTCACCAGCGTTTGTACCACAGGAAAGGGCAGTGCCCTGGGCTGCAGCCATTTTGCAGCAATGCAAGGAGTACATGTGCCCACAGCCATGGCCCTGGGCCTGAGGCCTGGCTCCTCCAGTTCAGCTCAAGCCTAAACTAGAGCAGAGCGTTTGGACCAGCGCTGCCGACACTGGGTCGAGGCCTGTCCTGCCACTTGCATGCTGTGTGGCCTTGGGGAAAAACACACCCTCTCTGTGCTGCCGGTTCTGGTGTGCAAAATGGGGGCGATAGTAGCAACTTCACGTGGGGTATTCCAGAGAGCAAATGCCAGTCCGGAGAATAAAGGCGCGTGGTGCTAACCAGGAGGGTGTGGCTGTGGCCAGATCCAGCGGGAATGCTGACCCTACCCCTCTCCCATGCCCGTGTCCCCCACCAGCCGCCCTTGCCTGGCCGGGTGCCCCCCTCGCCTGCCCTGACTCGGGAGCATGGGGAGCATGGGGCCTGATGGCCTCCGCTTTCCTCTCCGCTGCTGCTGGACAGTGACATCTGAGAGTAAGACCTGAGGATGGAGCACTAATTCAAGGGGTGAAGACGTGGGCAGCTCTGGGCTGAGGAGGCCGAGGCTGCGGGGGAGGAACCAGCCCCCACACTGGGCCAGGGCTGGCTGCGGATGCTCCTCTCGGGCTTCCTGCGCGTGTGGAGGCCCAGAGGTGGCCGGCGAGTGGCCTATGGGGCCAGCTGCCATCCGCCTCCCGGCAGGCAGGTGCCTCTAGTCGCTGGTGGCACGCAGCCCCCCAGGGCTCACAGGGTAGGGGGTCGCCGCATCTGGGGGGCTTGCAGAGACTTGAAGCTGCGGCTTTGTTTGGAAATTGGTTTGATGCCTTTTCCCTCCTCGAAGGACTCGCAGCCACTGAGCTGGCCCGTGGGCTTGAGCGACTGGACAGAGTGCCAGGCGGAGGGGTGGGGACTGGCCGGCAGAGGGACAGAGGGACGGAACCAGCAGTCTTGGCCCCGCTCTGCTGAGGGTCCCTGCCTCCGGCTGCTGCTTGTTGCAGGAAAGGGCCTGGGCCTGGGCTGCCTCCTTAACATCACCTGTCCCTGCACTTGATTTCCCAAGATGGCTGACCGCAGCGTGGCCTTCGGGCTCCCACCTCCAAGGGGGGCTGGGGTGGGGTGGGGTTCAGGGCTGGGAGGACTTAGGAAGCTGGTGGGGGGTTGTCCTATGGTGCTGCCTTGGGCTGGCCCGGACCTGCAGTTGTGCTGGGCTCTGGCTGTGCCGGGCTGTGGCTGTGCCGGGCTGTGGCTGTGCTGGGCTGTGGTTGTGCCGGGCTGTGGCTGTGCTGGGCTGTGGCTGTGCCGGGCTGTGGCTGTGGTTGTGCCGGGCTGTGGTTGTGCCGGGCTGTGGCTGTGGCTGTGCCGGGCTGTGGCTGTGCCGGGCTGAGGCTGTGCAGGGCTGAGGTTGTGCAGGGCTGTGGCTGTGGTTGTGCCGGGCTGTGGCTGTGCCGGGCTGAGGTTGTGCAGGGCTGTGGCTGTGGTTGTGCCGGGCTGTGGCTGTGCCGGGCTGTGGCTGTGCCGGCTGTGGTGTAATGGTTCTGCTTTGAGGCCTGCACAGGGGCTGGGAGTCGGGAGGCACCAAGCCTCTGGAGGTCAGACCAGGGTCACAGCTCAGAAAGGGAACTGAAACCTCCTGTCGCCCAGCGGTGAGCAGTCAGCCAGGCTCCCAGTCGCCAGGTACCGGTGCCCTGGGCAGTGTGGGCAGGTGCCAGGCTCCGGGGAGGCAGCCAGGACCCCATCCTGGACTGGGATGGGACCCAGACTTCGTAGTGCCACCTCCGCCTCCCGGGTACAAGGTGGGGGTCACAGGACACAGTGGGCATGAGACTCACCGCGCTTTGGTCCCCACTTTGAACCCCACTCCCACTGGAAGCGCTAGTGCACTCCCCACGCCCCGGGCAGGCTGGCAAGGCTCAGCTGCAGGGCTGCGCCCCCCCCCCCCCCCGCGGGCTCCAGCCCCTGCAGGGCCCCAGGAGCCACCCGCCTGGGTGCCAGGGTGGGGGGCGAGGCCCCTGAGCCCTCGGGTGGGGGGGGGGTGCGGCAAGGGAGGGAGGCGGGGCGCGGGTGGGAACAGCTCCCAGGGGGAGGAGGGACAGGGGAGGGCCCAGGGGGAGGGCGAGGCCGGCTCGGCCCACGCAGGTGGCGGCGCTGAACCGGGAGCCGCTCCTCGGAGGGGGCGGGCCGGGGGCGGGGCCTGAGCGCGCGCGAGTCCCCACGTGTCCGGGTCTCCCGCCCGCCCGGCCCCGCTTATAACCCGGGATCCGCGCTGCAAGCGGCCCTGCTCCGCTGCCACCGCCGGACCCGGTAAGATCGCCTCTCCCCCGGCTCGGACCCGGGCTCGGACCGGACGGGAGGGAAGGCGCCGACGCCCGGACTCCTGGCTCCCGGGGCCGCGGGGATGGGGACGGGGGGCGAGGCCCGGTCTGCGGGGTCAGGTCGGTGGAGTGTCCCCTTCGCGGGCCGAGGTCCTTCCCGAGTGCCCCTTCCCTGACCAGCCTCTGCGAGCCGAGAGGGTGCGAGGTCCCGATCTCGCCCCGTCTCTGCTCACCCCCGGCTCGGTCTCGGCCTCTCTTCTCGGGGGAAACCGGAGTTCCACCCCCCTCGCCCTCGCCCCGCTACCCCAGCCTGGGCGCACCAGCCCAGCCTCAGTTTACTGCCTGGACTGCCCGGCCGGTGCCCGGGGTGGCTGGGCGCCTTCCCTGCCTTGTGCCTCCTGCAAGGGATGTGAGCTCCCTGCCCAGGTGGGCGGGTCCTGCTGGCGCTGGGCACTGGGCACTGGGCGCTGGGCCCTGGGCTGGGGGAGGGGCCGCTCCGCAGGAAATGCCCGCCATCGGGTGGCTGTTGCCTTTGGCCCCTCGGGCGGCTGCGCCCTGCAGGGAGGGAGGGTCATTGTGAAAAGGAGGAAACTCCCCTCCCATCACACTGGGCTCTTCCTGAGGAGGCCCCGTGACCCCTGCCCCCCCACCCCCCAGGGTTCCTCTCTGGACCTGAGGCTCTCCTCCCCAGCCTGGCCGGCGGGCTGCACATCTGGGCAGAAACAAACCTGCCCACTGTCCTGGAAGGATCGAATCCGCTGGGGGCTTTGCGCGCTTTCCCCAGCCCAGGGCTGGAGGCAGAGGGCCGGCTCCGGGGGCCAGAGGACCTGAGCCCTGAGGGAGGGCACCTGGGGGCCAGAGGACCTGAGCCCTGAGGGAGGGCACCCAGGGGCCAGTGGACCTGAGCTCTGAGGGCAGGCACCCGGGGGCCAGTGGGCCTGAGCTCTGAGGGCAGGCACCCGGGGGCCAGTGGACCTGAGCCCTGAGGGCAGGCACCCGGGGGCCAGAGGACCTGAGCCCTGAGGGCAGGCTCATCTGGGTGAGGCCTTGGGTCTGCCTCTCCGCTCCCCGACCTCAGTTCCCGCCCCTGTCAGAGCTGCCAGGGCTCGGCTCAGGAGGAGGTCTCTGCAGACTTGCCTGGGGCGGTGCCAGGGGCAGTGCCATGCTGGGGGCAGGACAGGACCCAGGGTCCCTGCCCTCCTACCTTAGGTGCTGGTGGCAGAGGCAGAAACTGCACAAAGGGGATGGGAACTGGGACGCAGGAACTTGAGGAGTCTCCCTTAACCCCCTCCCCCTAGACCCCCCTCTCGGCCTGGGCAGGGGCCTGGGTGGGGCTGTGCCAGGGAAGTCACTCTGGCTGTGCTCAGTGCTAGCCAAGGAGCGGTGCGTCCTGCCCGCTGAGCGCCAGGCTGGGCGGGCACCGGGGAGAGTGGAGGAGGAGGGCTCCCGCCCAGCACTGGGCTCCCCCAAGTGCTCCCGTGTGCCCCCCTCCGCTGCCTGCCTGCTCTGGGCTCAGTTGGCTCTGATAGTAACCGTTTCTTTTCCTGGCCCAGGGCCCCCGGAGCCTGACTTTTGGGGGGTGGGGGTGGGGGTGGGGGTGAGGAGGGGGCAGGCCCAGACGAACCTGCTATGCAAGCAGTTTTCCCTGGGCCCGGGAGGCTGCCAGAACAGCCGGAAGCCTGCCGCGGTGCACACAGCCCCAGAAGCGAGTGTCCTGCCTGGGGGCACCCGTGTGGAAAGAGCCCGGGGCCTGAGGCTCTGGTTTCTGCTGTAAAACGCTGGGAAAAGTGGATCTCCAGCCTTGGCACCCTCCCTCCTGCGGGCGGGCATCCGCCCCATTCTTGGGTAGGCCAGGCAGTTCAATGCTATTAGCAGAATAAACACATGAGTAAATGCACTCTCTCCCCACAGCCAAATGCCCGGAGGAGAGGGTTTGAGTGATGAGATTTATGCACCCCCCCCCCCCTTCCACCTACCCCAGGGCCTTTTCATTGAGCCCGGGGACTCCGCCTCCCGAAGCCAAGGCAAACTCCCAAATGACCCCCAAGGCTGGGTGGAGGAACCTTTCTGGGGTGCTGGTGGCCCCAGTAGAGCCCAGTGTTCCTGGTTGGTTCTCAGGCCCCAGGAATCACAGGTGAGGGCTCCCCCCTCCCCCAGTTTGTCTCACCAACAACATGCAGGTGCAATGAGTGGGGTCTGTCCAGCAACTGTTCAGGCTGAACCTTGTGGTCAGACAGCGCTACCTTGTGGTCAGAGTGTGGAATTGCAGGCTGGCTCCATCACACATGGATGAGGGCAGCAAAGGGGTAGTAGGAGCTGCAGTCGGAGGGTGAGGAAATCCCCAAGTCCAGGAGAATTCCTGGGGCCTAGGCGGAGTGAGGGCTCTAAACCAATGACCGCAGCTCCGCGGAGCTAGAATGTCGGAGAGGGGTTCCAGAACATTCGCCAGGCTGACATGCGACATAGAGAATGCAGACTGGTGGTGGTGCATCCGTGTAAAGGGGGGGGGGGGGGGAGCGCTGTGGTCTCCTAGAGGCCGAGTGTATAGGCCACAGGCAGCAAGGAGCAGGCAGTCTGCAGCCAGCCTGGCTTCTAGCCCCCCACGGCCGTGGGCAAGTCATTTCACCTATGAGAGTCTCCACCTTGAAATCACGCACGTGAATTCACGCCCGTGGCACCGGCATGGTCTCTGCTCTTGTCATCGTCCCAGCTCTGACCTTCTAGAGTGTGTGGGTTTCCTTAGTATCGAGCGAGTGCCCAGCTGGTCCGGTGCTTCCCCTGGAGGCCGGTGGGATGGCTCTGGCTGGGGCCACGGAGAAGGCCCCCTGTCTTTCCAACGTAGGCCAGGCGTCTTGTCGTGCTGCCACCTTCTTCCCTCTGGCAAAGGACGACGGGGCTGGCATCGGGAGCTGAGAAAGCCTGCCGTGGGCAGTTCATGTAGGGTGGGGTGGGGCAAGGCTGGGGTTGGGGGAGGCTGAGTCCAGCCAGGATCTGATAGACACCTTCCCGGGGCAGGCAGCCCAGTGTCCCAGCCAGAGGGTTTTCAGGTTGTGTGGACGGTGAGATGGAGGCCTGGAGCGTGAGGGGCTTGCCCAGGCTCAGCCAAGACGGTGGGAGGAGAGTTCAGCGGGCACAGGCTCCATGCCCAGCTCTGGGCTGCTTCCCCCGCATCTCCCTGAATCCTTGCAGGCCTGGGGGAGACGGGCTGCTCGCCACTGTTTTGCAGATGAGCAGCTAAGTAACTAGAACCCAGGTCAGGAGGACCCGTTCAGTGTGCTTCCGGGCTCACTGGACCAGGGCCGATCTCCCTTCGCCTTCCTGTCTACCTCCCCCAAGCACAGGCCTCAGCTTCCTTCAGCTGCTGCCGCAGGGGCCTGGCTGGCTGGGAGGAGCTTCCCGGATGCTGGGAGGGCAGGAGCAAGGCCAGGGTCCGATTGCATCATTTTCCCAGGCCGCCGCCCAGCTTGTAACCTCTGGTCACACACATGCACGCACACGTTCGCTCTGAGATGCCTGCGTCTTGCACACCGTGCAGACCCAAGGCTGAGGCGCAGCCTGGCAGGCAGGAGGGCTCACGCCCAGGGTTCCAGATGCGGAGGGGATTTTAACTCCCTCTTTGGAGGTGAGGAATTGATCGCCAAACGGCAGAATAGGCAGCATTGTCCTGAGTGCCTGCCACATGCTGGGCACTGGCAGCTGGTCCCTGTCCCCACGGAGCTCACAGTGGGGGAGGAGGGCAGTTGGAATACGTCATGACCTGTGCTGTGATGGGCCCCATCCGAGGCGTGGTGGGACCGCTGAGGCAGAGCAGGGCAGACAGAGGGTGGTCTGGGTTTCGATCCTGGCTCTGCCACTTCCCAGCTAAGCAGGACTTTGAGCAGGTTCTTTAACCTCAGCCTCAGTGTCCCTGTCTCTAACACGATGTAACACACGTGGACTACTCAGTTTGTAATAGACATGTTCGTTATCTTTTTTAAAAATATGTTTTTATTGATTTCAGAGAGAGGAAGGGAGAGGGCGAGATAGAAACATTAATGATGAGAGGGGATCACTGATTGGCTGCCTCCTGCACACCCTGGGGATCGAGCCTGCAGCCCAGGCAGGTGCGCTGACCGCGAATCAAACCGTGACCTCCTGGTTCATAGGTCGAAATTCAACCACTGGGCTTCACTGGCTGGGCAACATGGTCATTATCTTGATTGTGGTGATGGTTTCAGGGGTGCTGGGACGGATTTGTTGGATGCCCTCAATATATGCAGTTTATTGTATGAATATGCACCAGGGTGGGCACCAGGGTGGGGGAGGGGCTGCTCTGTGGAGACAGGCAGGCCACCTGCTGCCTCAGTGGCCCCACCACGCCTCGGGCGTGGCCCGTCACAGCACAGGTCACGCTGTGTTCTAACTGCCCTTGTGTGCCCCATCCCAGGCACATGCCTCCCCAAATGTGCCCGCTCAGCCAGGCTGCTAAAAGGGGGTTCTAATAGCTGGGAAGGCTAGTTCAGGGCCTCTGGCACCCCCCTCCCCGACCCGCACCCCCACTGAGGCTGCTGTGCCTGGACACTGAGCAGCTTTTGGTTCTGCAGAGTGGTTCGCCAAGCAGTGACGACAGATTCCAGAAGCCAGGAACCCACACCTTCACCCAGGTACCTCCTGCCTCCCTCCGCCCGGCTCCCCTCCATCCTTAATGGTCTGTTGTGTGGCTGAGGTTGCCATGGGCACCTCTGCTGGCCCCAGGGGCAGGGCCTGGCAGGTGGTTGAATGGCCAGTGGAGGGGAGAGTTGTGGGTATCAATCAGATCCACCCCCAACCTCGCTGTCCCGCGAGGCCTCTTCTTCCAAGTCCGAAGGGCAGTAGGGACGTGGGCCCCGGGGCTGACGGGGGCGCGGGGAGGGGGGGACCTGTGAGACGTGAGGAACTGCATGGAGGACATGTCTGGCCGCAGCATCCGGCTGTGTCCAGGCTCCGCTGCACAGGGCGGGGCCATGGGGCCGCCCTCCACCTCTCTGGGCCTCCAGGCACATGGGGAGTGTCCAGTGTGCAGCGCCTGCGTCCTGGTGGGGATGGGGAGTGTGGAGGGGTGTGGCTTCAGGAGGGAGGCGTCCTCAGCTGGCCCTGGTGATGGCCAACATCCTGTGGCAGCTTGTCCGGGAATGAGGCTTGGGGGGTGCGGGGGTGGGGGTGGGGGCAGGAGGGAGCTGTTTGCTGGGGCTGGCAGGTGGGGCGGGACGGGCCGGATCCATCCCTCACATTCTTCCTCAACTCCCTGCAGACCATGTCCGGCAAAGGCTCCGTGGTTCTGGCCTACAGTGGTGGCCTGGACACCTCCTGCATCCTCGTGTGGCTGAAGGAACAAGGCTATGACGTCATCGCCTACCTGGTGAGGAGGCGCCGAGTGTGTCTTCCTGCCCCTGCCGCGGGCTCCCCCTCTGCGTCTGCACCGCCTCCCTTTCTTCCCCGTAAACCAGTGGTTCTCAACCTTCTGGCCCTTTAAATACAGCTCCTCATGGTGTGACCCAACCATACAATTATTTTCGTGGCTACTTCATAACTGTCATGTTGCTACTGTTATGAATCGTCATGTAAATATCTGATCTGCAGGATGGTCTTAGGCGACCCCTGTGAAAGGGTCGTTCAACCGCCAAAGGGGTCGCGACCCACAGGTTGAGAACCGCTGCCGTAAACAGAGCGTCCTGGGTGTCCCCAGGCCTGGAGATGTCCCCCAGAGCACAGAGCAGGCAGCTGTCCTGTGGGGCTCACCTGAGCAGAATGCAGGGCCATGTCTGTGTCCGGGTGGGGCCCAAGCAACTGGAGGCCAGGCCGGGGCGCAGGGCCGCTTTGAGCCCGGACACAGGCCTCTCTGCCGTCTGCCAGCTTCAACGGATGGTCAAGTGGCTGCACCTGGCTTTGTCCTGGGGGGGGCGGGGAGGGGGTGGGGATTGCGGGAAGAGATAGATGGTTCAAGGGAAGCCTTTGACCTTCAAGGCAGTGTTAGCAGACGTTGCTTCCCAGGGCCAGGCCTGTCCAGTCCTCCCCCCCACAGTGGTAGCTCCTGGAAATATTCGGGTGCCCTCTCTCCTCCCTGGGGCCTCACCCTCCCATGGAAACCCCTCCATTTGAGGGCTGTTATGTGGACGGCTCTTGCCCGGGGCCCACCCCGGGGGCCGACATTCCCTGGACTGATGGGCCTCTGCTCCCGCCCCTCAGGCCAACATCGGCCAGAAGGAAGACTTTGAGGAGGCCAGGAAGAAGGCGCTGAAGCTCGGGGCCAAAAAGGTACCAAGTGGGAGGCGGGTCTGGGACAGGAAGTGGGGTTTGGACATGGTGGGGTAGCAGTGGGCCTTCCTGTTTCAAAGCTCCTTGTCCCCGACTCCCTTCTGATGGGTCCTCTTGCTTCCAAGAGGGAAATAAATCCCTTCCAGGTGTGTGAGTACACATTCAGCCACTCCTCCACCCAACCACCCTCCATCCATCCACCTTTTCCTCCTCCACTCACTCATCCACCTGTCCATCTCTCTGTCCAGCCGCCCATCCACTCACTCATCGGCCCTTTCATCTGCCCATCCACCTGTCCATCCCTCATTCATCTGCACCCACACAACCCTCCTCCCATCCATTCAGCAGCACCAGGAAACGCCAGCTGAGCTCAGCACGTTGATTGAGCATCTAGCTGTGTGGTGCGCAGGCCCTGTGCTGGGTGTGGGGCCCATACGGGTGAACGGCCCAGCCTGGTCCCTGCTCACCTGGGCTCACAATGCAAGTGTGAGCCGCTCCCGAGGGGGCGGAGGGTTCCCCTGGCAGCCAATCAGAAGCAGGTCCCTCTGCAGGGCACGTGTAGCTCACCTGGAAGGCAGCCCATGTGCTTCGTGTGTGTATCTCACAGTCCCTGCTCCAGGGTCTAGATGTAGCAAAAGTAACCATCGTAACCCCTTCCAGACCATTCTTAAGTGCAGTTGGCACCGGAAGCAAGGCGTGTGGAACACAACAGCCCATTGGTAGTCGGGGGCAGGCCCCGCTGCCCACCGTGGCTTTTGCATGTAATGATTGTATCATTATATCAAATGTTTTAGCTCAGAGTCTCCCGGAAAAGGGCTTGGGGACCCCCGGGGTGTACATTTTGAGAGCCAGCATCTCTGTCCTCTGCCCACTAGATGCCAGAACCCCTTCCCAACCCAAACCAAAATGATCTTCGGGCATTGCCAGCTGACCCTGGGGACAAAGTCAGTACTGGCTTTTGTGACTGACATCTCTCTACTGCTCTAGATCTTAGGTGGCAGCTGAGTTTCATTTCAGGCCCAGAATGCTGTGTTAGGAGGGATTGAAGGACCACAGCTAGTGTCAGGGTCCGTTAGCAGTGTCTGCCTTAGACGCAGACCCTGTGCATCGCCTGGGGCTCTGCCTCCTGACGAAGGCCCCCCCCCTCCCGTACCCTGCTGAGACTCCCTCCCCTGGGCTCCCCCGTAGGTGTTCATCGAGGACGTCAGCAAGGAGTTTGTGGAGGAGTTCATCTGGCCCGCCGTCCAGTCTAGTGCACTGTACGAGGACCGCTACCTCCTGGGCACCTCTCTGGCCAGGCCCTGCATCGCCCGCAAACAAGTGGAGATCGCCCAGCGGGAGGGGGCCAAGTATGTGTCCCACGGCGCTACGGGCAAGGTGAGACCAGGGGCGGGCCGGGCGCGGGGGGGGGCGGCCAGGGCTGCAGAGGGAGACGTGGGCGCCGGGTGATGGACGGGTGGCCCTTGGTCATCGTGGGTTCCCCCCATAACTGCCAGGTGCACAGCGGACATACTGAATAGGAGGAAGATTACCAGTACGTGCGTTTCCACGCGCGGTGGGAGGGATGTCACCCCATTTGGCCAACTTGAGGCTGAGCGTTGGGGACGTTGCCACTGGCCGAGGTCACAGAGCATGCGTCACCATCTATGTGGTAGAAAGGGCCAGAAACCCCGAGTTAGCAGAGGTTCAGGGCCCGTACAGCTGGGTTCAGATCCTGGCTCCCCCGTTTTCACGCTGTGTGACTTCACCCCCATGCAGATAAAATGGGACCAGCTCATGGGTTGGCGGGAAGTCGTGAGTAGGGAAATTCCAATAGAGGCCTGAGCGTTCAATGACAGAGATGTGCCCTGATTGTACGATGGTCAGACCTGACATAGGGGCTCCTGCAGGCAGAGGAAGGTCAGTAAGAACAGCTGTCAGCGCAGAATAAAAAGCTCCTCTGTCCATGCTGAAGGAGCTGGGCTGTGAGATCCCCGTCCCAGGGGGTATTCAAGGCGGGAGCAGGAGACCAGGGTTCTGCAAGGGCTCCTGCGGGAGAAGGCTCCTCCTTCCGTGCCAGCAGGACTGAGGGAGGGTGGCATTCAGGGCTGGTAGAGTGAGTGGGTGAGTGTGTGATGGGTCTGGCCTTGGCTTGAGCGGCTCTTGGGGTCCAGGGAGAGACCCCCAGAGTAACCCACACGCAATAGCCACCAGCAGCTGTGTGCGCTGCTCCATTTGGCCACCAGAGGGCACCAGAGGCTTGTATTTGAGACCTTCTGGGGCCGAGACCCTGGAGGACGCAGCTGGAGAAGGAGGCGGCTGCCCAGGGCCTCTGGTCCCCAAGGGCTGTGGCTCTGAGGACAGCACCCTCTGTGGCGGTTGTGTGGCCCCTTGGGACCTGGGATGTCCCTGCAGGTAACACTCAGTGTCCAAACGAGGAGCAGCCAGACTGGGAACATCTCTGGGGGCCTCCACGGCCAGCATCGTCCAGAAAATTATCAAGTTGTGGGCAGGCGAGCCCAGGCACCTGCAGGGGCTGGGGGCTGGCTGGCTGGGGGCGGGTATCACATATCAGGAGGGGGCCCTGGGGCCCCTGAAGACAGAACCAGGGCCGGGGGGCTGGGCCTGCGTGAGGCTGGCAACCCCAGAGGCAGATCCCAGTAGGACATCTTGGCAGAACATTCTGGAAGGGTTCACCCTGCAGAGAAAGAGCTGGGGTGTGCCCAGAAGCAGAGGAGGTCCAGCAAGGCCGGTCCTGAGGTTCCAGCCTGTGGCATTTTCAGCTGCTGGCCTCTCAGATGCAGGGACCTAGGGACCCCGGGGTCCTTGTTCCCGTCACAGGGTGTCACCTTTAGGCATCTGTTCATTCTCTCTGTGCACTGAGTACTTGTCCAGCATGGACCTCCCTCCTCACATGGGGGCATTTGGGGACTTGGAACCCTGACCTAGCAGGGAGAGAGGGACGGTGGCACTGAGACATCCGATGGAGCAGGTGTTAGCCACCGACGCCGAGGGGGCAGGGCGCCCAGGCTGCAGGAACAGACTGTGCAAAGGCCTGGAGGCAAGAGGCAGCGTCCCGCCCAGGGCCCAACCCGGTGGCACCTGGTACAGACCCTGACCCCGCCCCACCAGAGCTGCACAGGAGCTGGGGTAGCTCTCCCAGGGCCTCCTCCTTCCCACCAGCTTTGGAAAAGAAGCCTGGAAATCTGAGCCTCAGACTCGGGCAGGGGCGCGGGGAACAGGAGTTTGGTAAATGGCGCCATCTGCATGGCTGGCCTGGGAGCAGATGGGCCACCCCCCTCCCAGCCCTCCCAGCCGCGGTGGGCACCGCACCCACACTTAAACACGTCTGCACGTGTATCCGCACATGGGTGCACATGGTGTGTGTGTGTGTGACACCTACCCCGGCCCCCTGGGGTGCTGCCAGGGGCTAGCCTGGTGCTGAGGGTCCTGGCGTGAGGGAGTGGAAGGATCTGATGGGCCTTAGCCTGGTCTGGGGCAGAGTTTGAACCAACGCAACCTGTTTGGCTTCTGGGAGGGTCTCTGGCTCTGGAACAGATGGGTGTCCCCATGGTGGGCAGACACCAGCCCAGGGTGCTGTCGGAGGAGGCAGCAGCCACCATTGTTCTGGGGAAATGTGACGCCGTGGGGAAGAGAGGCCAAGATATGCAACGTCAGATCTCGTGCCTCACAGACGAGTCTGCTTGTTGTTGTAGCTGCCCCGCTCCGGGGGCCGTGCTGGCCGGGGCCCTCGGGCAGGTGGTGCTGCGCCTCGTCCATCCACAAGATGGGCATTAAATAGAGCCCACCTCAAAGGCTGCTGTGATCAGTGAGCTCCCGAGGTGTGGAGCTTCTGAGTAACTGTGAACTGTTAGGATTGCATTGCCTGCTGGCTGTGTGACCTTGGGCAGGTGCCTCCACCTCTCTGAGCCTCACACAGGGTCAAACATCCCACTGGCCCCAGTGGCTCTCCCAGGTGACAAGCAGTGTAGAGTAGGCGCTCAGTAAAGGGATTGGATGGAGGGTGAGGGGGCGGCCGACCGGCTGCCGCCCGGGGCCCCAGGAGACCGGACAGGAGCAGCCCCCGCCCCTCAGCTCCTGGCTCTGCGGAGATGGGCTGCGGGACTGAAGCCCGTGTTCCCATGGCGCCTGACAAGACTGGAAAATAACATGTTATTCCCGCCCAGCTCCGGCGCCCGTGCAGTTTTCACAGTAGGCGAAAGGTCCCTCTGTCATTTCCGTGGCGCTGTCTCCCTCCAGCCGCTGAGCTGATGGGAGGCGGGCGGGCGCCGGCAGCCATTGTCTGCCGGGGTCTGGGCTGTGCGGCCAAGGCCAGCTCTGGGGGGCGGCCTCTTCCATCATCATCGTCAGTGTCTGGGATGATGTCCCCTCACTGGGGGGCCGGGGGACCCTCACTTCACTGCAGAGGACACAGGTGCAGAGAGGCAGGGCGACCCACACGGGTGGGCTCTGTGCCCTTGGACCAGGCCCTTCTGTCTCTGGGTCTCAGTTTCCCTCCCTATTCAGAGAGGAGCTGAGGAGCAGAGGGCCCCCGGCAGCGAGCTGGTTCCACCCCCTCCCTCCAGCCAGCCATTGTGTAGACGGGAAGCTGAGGCTCGGAGAGCAGACAGGGTTTCCGCTGGATGAGGCAGGGAGGGCAGGTCACAGCATCATGGAACCACACAGGTGGGGACCTGCAGGAAGAGGCTGAGGTGTGGGCAGCTCTCCCTGCCTGGAGAAGGGCCCCCCAGCCCTGCCCTCATGTGTACCCCCAGAAGTGTGCATCCCTGCCATGTACCTAGACATGCATGCCCTCCCTCTCACCCCATGCCCACAATACATGTGCAACAGCTCTCTTTAATCTGCTGTGTTTCTGCATCCCCTGCACCCCACCCCGGGCCCATGCTGACACCAGTGCATGCACAGAAGTCATGGTATTCGCCACACATGCCAGGCACTGGGCACCCTGTCCTGCACACCAGCTCGGCTCTGCTCGAGACCTGACTGACTGCCTGTGGGGCAGGAGCTGGCGTTTCTTCTTTAAGAAAGCCATTTCCATCTTCACAACGGGCTTTAGGGCCCGCTCAGGAGGTTCTCAAAGAGCCATCCAGCCGCCTGCACTGAGCAGCCCACGCTGTTGACGCACAGCACACACCACCCCCCCCCCCCCGTTCCCACACCCCAGCTGTGGTGCCTGACAACCCCTGCTCTGTGTTTCAGGGCAACGACCAGGTCCGGTTTGAGCTCACCTGCTACTCGCTGGCCCCCCAGATTAAGGTAAGAAGTCGCTCCTCTCAGGGGGCGAGGCCTGGGGTTCTGGGAGGTGCCAAGAACAGGGACAGTGTGCACCTCAGCCTCCCAGGGGCGGGGCGGGGGGGCGCCTTCCCCACAAAGAGTGCCCTCCCTCACCAGCTGCCAGGGGACAGCACTTTCTCCCAAGGGGCTGCCCAGGTGTCTGGGCCGTCAGGGCGCTGGAAGGACAGATGTCGCTGTCCTTCAACCCGTGTCCTCGCCACTCCAAGGTCTGGCCTCCCGGGTGCAAGTGGCCGGTTTCTGGGCTCCCGGCAGCCTCCCTCGCCCCGGTCAGGGCCCCTCAGCGAAGGCCTGGCCCCTCTCAGCTTCCCGAGCCCTGGCCTCCGGTGTCTTGGAATCTTTCCTGGGATGGGAAGGAGCTTGGGGACACCTCTACCCAGGGATGCCGCCCAGTCCTGAGAGCACGTGTCAGCGGCGCTACCTAGCCTGCCGCCACCGCCCCGCCCCCTGCAAGCCGACCTGTGTGCATTCATTCATTCATCCATTCATCTCCTCATTCATTCATTCAGTATTCACTCAGGCCAGCCTCCAGGCACAAGGCTGAGCAGTAGAAATACAATGCCTGCCCCGTGGCCACGTTAAAAAAAAGATAAAAGCAACAAGTGACATCTTCCTAATAAGATACGTTATTGAGCTCTATGTGTTCGACGTGTCATCGACGTAGAAAAGTTACTGAGGTGTTTCGCGGCCTTTTTCGTGCTGAGTCTTCAAGGTCCAGTGTGAGCTTCACGCTGAGCTGGCGATGGGGGCGGCCAGGCCGGGCGGCTTCCGGCACAGGTGCAGGTCTGCGCTCCTGCGAGGCCACCTCAGGCTGAAGCTCCGGGAGACGTGCCCCTCTCAAGCCCCAAGGGGCCCTAAGGGGTTTCCACTTTTCCTTCCGTGGGCATCTTCCTCTGTCCCTTTAACCACCCGCCGCTGCTCGGGTGCCCATGGCCTGGAGGTGAGCGGTAATCGCTCTAATGATCCATTTTGACCGCAGACACCGGGGCTGCGGGAAGCCCTCGGACAGTGCGGGCCCGTGCCCGTGGTGTCTGGTTTCCGAGCCTTTGTCTGCAGAGGCCAAGCCCAGGGGCTGGGATGGGGCTCAGGCAGGGGTGCAAGCTGGGCTCGGAGCTGGGGTGAGGCCAGGGATGCTCGTCCTAGGGTTGGGGGTCCTTCACCCTCCCACCCTCACCCCCACCCCCAGCTCCACAGCCTGGAATTCACACCGGCTCCTGCGTCTAGTTGGGCCGTTGTGTGAGAGGCAGGGGCAGGGCCCTGCTTGGCCGCCGGGGTGAGTGGGGGCTTTTCGCTTTGAGGGCCTATCCCTGCCCCCCCCCCCCAAGCGGGTGGAATGAACTCAGTCCCCAGTCAGCCTCTGACTCTCCTCCCTTCCTCGCCTAGAGCAGCTCAGGTTCGGAAGAAGGGAAGCAAGAGAATGGGTTTGGGAGATGGCGTGTGTCATCTCTGGTCCCTACTACCCTGGAGCAGGGCCATTGGGTAGCTGCACCCCACGGGGGTGGGGGGTGGGGGCTGGCCCTCCGACCAGGGGTGCTGGTGAGAGACCCTCAGGGCTCCGTGCGGGAGACTGAGACCCAGGGGCAGGACCCGCCTGGGGACACGTGACCATCCTGCCATGGAGCTTGGGCCTCTTGAAACCCACCCCCAACATGGGGGGTCCCATCCTTCCCTGCTTAGCGGGGTCCCCAGGGGCTGCATCCTCTCTGGGGAGCAGCAGGAGACCCCAGGGGGCCATTGGAGTCTCCTGCCCCTTAGCAGAGAGGCCGGCCCTGTGCTCGGGGGCCAGGAGAGCCAGCAGCAGGGCCCCCAGGTCTGACCCCTTGCCCCATGTCCAGGTCATCGCCCCCTGGAGGATGCCCGAGTTCTACAACCGCTTCCAGGGCCGCAGCGACCTGATGGAGTACGCGAAGGTAGGAGCCCGCCGCGCCCCTGGCCCTCCCTGCTGCCCCTCCCTGCACGTCCCTCCCGGGGGCTGCGTGGACCCCCAGCTTGAGGCTGGGACTCACCCCCATGCCTGGGGATGGCAATCTGTCCAGCTGCCCCCCCTTTTCCGGGCACCTGTGCCCTGAGCCAGCCAGTCCCACAGAGGTGTGGTCCCTGCCTGGCTGGGCCTCTCCTGCTGCCTCCCATTCTCCTGCCACCTCTGCGGTGTGTGTCACTCAGGGGAGCGCCGGGGGTGGGAGCCGGGCCATTTTCTGCCTCTCATTACCTGGTGGCTAATTGTCCCCAGGGCTCTCCCGGGAGCAGGTAGGCGCTCGGAGGAGCCGCGGCCGACAAAGGCTGTGTCGAGCCAGCCCTTTTGAAGTACAAGTTGCAATAAAACATATTAGAAGTTTTACATCAAGATCCTTAGCCTCTCCCCAGGGAACCTTTCTTTTTAGCGACGCGATGGCAGTCCTTGACAAACAGCCTCAATCAATCAGACGGGGGAGAGCAGCGCGGTGCACACACCAGAAAATTGCTCCGGTTTTTAAATAGCAGCCGCCCGGGCCGGCTGGGGGCTCGCGCTGCAGCCGGGGTGCCACGCGGTGGGGACGCGGCCCAGCCCCGCCGCCAGCATCCCATTAAGACCTGGAGTGCTCGGCGGAGAGATCTCCTGCCATCTGTTGTTTTATTATTAAGAGGGGAGTTTACAAGAGCAAGCCCATATGTTGCCAAACAAATTGTCAAATAGCAGAGCTATTAAGGGAACGGCTTGGCGAGGCCTTTTCGTCTCCCCGATCGGACAGAATCTGGAGCATGTTTCATCTTTGAGGATAATGAATTGGAACCCCCGCCCCATCCGTGCTCTCACGCCTGCCGTCAGGGTTCGAGACAGGGCCGGGCTGACCCAAATGCTGCTCTTCGTGTAAAACATGCAACCCCAAGCCAAGCTGCTCCGGGGCTCCCCAGCAAAGGTGAAGTTCAGGGGTGTCGCTGTCCCTCCTGCCCAGATTGTGGGGAGCAGGTGCTGAGCTCAGCTTCCGTCCCCAATAGAAAGTTTGCCCCCGAAAGTTGGGCCCAGGTCCCTCCTCGACCCGCCCTCCCGCAGAGGCCGGTGTCAGACCCTCTAGGAGGGAGGCAGTGGTTCTGCGCCCAGGAAATGGCCAGAATCATTGAGCAGCAACCAGGCTTTGTCCGAAATCCAGAGCCAGGCAGGACCAGGTTCGACTCAGACAGAAATCCAGGGGCTTTAGAAAGCCCTGCTGCCAGGACGCCCTCGCCGAGGCCAGAGGGCCTGCACAAGCCCCATGAAAAGCACGTCTCGCTGCCCTTTCCACGTCCAGGGGAGCAGCACTCCGCACGGCCTCATCTTGTTCACTGTCACCTTCTCCTTTTATTTTATTTTTTTCCAATTTATATTTTTATTGATTTCAGAGAGAGGAAGGGAGAGGGGGAGAGAGAGAGAAATGATGAGAGAGAATCATTGATCTTTTGCCTCCTGCACGCCCCACACCCGAGATCGAGCCCGCAACCCAGGCATGTGCCCTTGACCGGGAATCAAACCATGACCTCAACCACTGAGCCACGCCAGCCGGGCTCACCATCTTCCTTTTTTAAGCCAGCATTTGAGTTTGGCGCCGGAAAGCAGGGCTGTGTTCTGTGTACTTGTGGAAGATGGCTCATTTCCTGTCCTCGATTGCAATGTGTCTTGGTTGGTGGGGGGGGGGGGGGGGGGCGGGGGGCAGTGGGGGGGGGGGCAAGAGCCTTTGGGCAGGGACTGTCGCTATTTTGGGCTTTTGTGGTGCTGCCCATCCTGTTCTCTCCTCCCTCCCTCCCTCCCTCCCTCCCTCTCCTCTCTCCCTGCCCTGCCCGAGGCCCAGTGGGAGAGGGAAACCTCCACCCTCACAAAGGCTGCGGGCGGCCCTGGTTTCCCAGCCCCGCAGCCTGGCGGTGCCTCACAGGCCCCGGGGTTCCGTCTGCACAGAGCCCGGGTCCCCACCCCCGACCCCTCTGCTGGAGAGAGCTCAGGACCAGTGTGTAGATTTGACTCTGGGCAACTTGGGGGGACTCGGTTTCCCCCCAGCATTGAGCAGCCTCTCCCATTCGCCCGTGTGGTTTAACTGGAAGAACACAAACATTCTCGCGTGGCCGTGGGCCATCTCCTGGGAACGCTTGAAAACCAACCCCAGAGGGTTTTCGCCTCATTTCTTTTGAAATTCTTAAGTGATGAAGGTACCTTCCCTCCTTCCTGGGAATGAGGGCTGAACCTGGGGGAGCAGAATTGGGAGAGATGGGGTGATGCGGGTGGGACCCGTGGGGCAAGGTGCTGACAGGGGGCTCAGGGGGCAGAGTGTCCAATCTTTCTGGCTTAAAGCGGCCAGACTGGGCCCTGAGCTGCCCCCCATGCCAGGCAAGCGGGGGAGGGAGAGCAGGACACGATGCACACGCTGGTGCCCGATCCGGCCTGGTGCCCGCTGGGAGCACGGGGTCACCAGGGACCCGCCTCATCTTTCATCCAAAGGCTGAGTGAGGTCCAGGCCAGGTCCTTGAGCCATGGATCGGGCCACTGGGGAAGCGAAGCACAGCCAGAACCAGTGGGAGAATGGGGGCTGCCTGGGCTGTTCCGCGTCGGGATTTCGGGGTCCTGGGTGTGGCACACCCTAAGTGCTTCAGGGGCCCTGGAAGTGTAAGTCCAGAATTTTCCGGAAGGAACCTCCAAATTCAGCGTCCACTCGACAGCATCCCGGACGCTCGGTCTCGCCGCTTCTGCACGGCACACCCAGCACGGAGGCCCTCGCTGCCTGGGGGAGGGAGGAGACTGCCGTGGCTCCAGGTCTTGCTTGCAGGGGGGCCAGAGTTTGGGGCTGGCTGTGACCTTGAAAGAGAACCGAGGCGGCTGGGCCTGACCCTCCCCTCCGCTTCAAGCTCCCTCATGCTGCCCTGTCTCCTACCTGCAGCAACATGGCATCCCCATCCCGGTCACCCCCAAGAGCCCGTGGAGCATGGACGAGAACCTCATGCACATCAGGTACGACACCAGCCCCGTCCACAGGTCTGCCGGGCGCGGGGAGCGCCTGCCGGGCCGGCCAGGGTGTCATGGTGGCCGGACACGAGTGGTCCCCTCCCTAACGGAGTGGGGGGAGGGCAGACCACATCTACCCACTTGTTCCCAGCTCCCCCTGCAGCCCTGCTGGGTGCCCGGGAGATGCCGGCATCTGGCCTCCTGGGTCACCGGCGGGCCTTCTCTGAGGATGGGCTTTTGAGGTTAAAACCTCAAGCATGAGGAGGGAGCAGCAGGGTGCAGGGAAGAGCATTGAAAGCAGAGGGAACAGCATGTGTGAAGGCCCCCCGATGTGGAGCCCTGGGCCTGGGCCCCAGAGGACAGAGAAATGTCCAGGCCCGTCTTACCACCTGCAGCTCCCACAGCCAGCTGCTGGGCCCAGGAGGTGCCGGGCGAGGTCGGCAGCGGTTGCCCCGGCAGAGAAAAGGGGGGTGGGGGTGGGGGTGTCGAGGTGTAGCCATGTCCCTCTGTCCCTCCCCTGGTAACCTCTGTCTTCCCTTTCCCTCTGCAGCTACGAGGCTGGAATCCTGGAGAACCCCAAGGTAATCCCTTCTCCTCCGCTCTGGTGGGAGCTGCTCGGCGCCCGTGCGGTCTGATGTGTTTGTAGCCTAATTGGAAATTTCATGGGGGGCGGGCGTGGGGCTGAGGCCGAGCCCTGCCTGTGTTCCAGGCCCCCCACCGGCCGCCCCCTCCATGCTGCACTTTAAGATCCCCCCACCCCGTGCTCCTTTCTAATTGCTGCTGGGTGAATAGGGGAAGGAAATATTTCAGGGCAGCACAGAGAGAGGGTGCGATTGTGCGACAATAAAGAAACAATTAGGCAGATGAGACACTTGTGGGAGGGCCCAGCCGGTGCCCACCAGCTCTCAGGCCACCGCTGCCTCAATGGGGGGTGGGCTTAGAGCCCCGGGACCCACATGTCTGGGTTTGCGCCCCATGCCTTCAGGGCAGGCCACCCCATCCCTGTCCCCCGCCTTCCCGGCTGGGCCTCGCCCTTTGAAGTTTAGGATTTCTCTCCCGGGGGGCTTCCCTTTGTATGTCCCCCTGCGCACCGTGGGAGATGGGGAGGCAGGCTGAAATCTATCCTGCCAAGAGAAAAATCTCTTTGTCCCTGAGGGAACATGTCTCCACGCCCTGGCTGAGCCCCACACCCGGTGGCTGGTTTGGGGGGCGTGGGGGGGGCGTCTTGTCTGAGAGGGGGAAGTGTGCTGTGGATGGGGGGTGCTCAGGCAGCTGGGTCTGGGGGATCCAGGAAGGCCAGCTGGAAGGGAGGATGCCCAGAGGGTTGGGTGAGGGTGGGGATCCCAGCTAGGCTCCTCGCGGACCAGGCTCTGGGTCTGGGTTGGCGGGAGTACAGCGTGTGCAGTGGCTGCTTCTGGAGCCAGGCCTGGGTTGGGCATGTCTCTGGCTTACTTCCCTTGGTTCTGGCTGTGAGCACCCTAATCGTATGGACGAGGAAACTGACGCCCTGCCAGAGAGTAGGTGCCAGGTCACCCCATCGCAGGAGCTGGCCCTCTGGCCTCTGTGGTTCCCCCACTGCCACAGCTCCCCCACCCCTCGTTCCGTCAGCCCAGCTGTGTCACTCCGGACAGGCTCGCACCCTTGTCCCCTGGAGGCTGATGGCCCCATGAGGCTGCTGCCTGCTGGCCACAGGTTTTTCCAGTTCATGCTCTGCTGACCCCACGACACTCAGGCCAGCCACCCCTAATTAGCCAGTCACTCAGCGCCCAGGGGGCCGAGGGAGGCTGAGCGGGCAGAGCAGCTTCAAGGCAGGGTGCCCTCCAGCCTGCAGGGCCCGGAGCATGCTGGGAAAGCGCTCCCCACCCTTCTCCCAGCGGCCGGTGGGCTCTCCCCTCGGGACTGGGGCGCAGAGCTGAGAGCAGCCGTGGTGGGGGGCAAGCCCCTGTGTGACCGGCAGCTCCCCCACCTCCCAGGCCTCCTTGTCTAGTGAGGACAGTGGGCGGATAAGTGAGCGTCCGGGAGGGTCTCTTTAAGGATTCCGCCACCCGGTCGAGGCGGGAAGGTTCATGTGTGGGTCCCAGAGGTCAGAAACCCGGGTCTGAACCCCAAGTCTGCTTCCATTGCTCTGCAACCTTGGGCAAGTCACTCAGCCTCTGAGCCTCCGACTGCTCATGCACACAGTGGGGGACCACTGCGCCGCCCTACTAAGCATCTGAAACGCGCCGGCCTGCCCATGGCACAGGGCACGGCCTCAGTCCTGGGGCTGGGGGTGCGCCCTCCCCCCGCAGGACCTTTGGGAGGAAGTGACCACCGTCCCCTTCCATCAGGACAGGCTGGACTGGGTGGGCCCAGGGGGAGACCTTCTCGCCACGGCGCATGGAGCAGCCGGCCCTCCGAGGGTGAGGGCCCTGCTGGCCGCGGCTCCCGGCTGCCCCAGGTCCCTCGTGCGTCTCTGGATCTGATGTGGGGGGGGGAGGGGGTTCCTCTGAACCCAGAGATGAGGAGGGGCAGCAGTGAGGGGCCTGGGAGACATGTTGCTCCCTGAGCTGCCCGGCCCCCTGGGGAGGAGCTGGGGAGACAGCTTCGGGGGCCTGGGCCCCCTCCCCCTCGCCCAAAAAAGCCGGAGACCTGTCGAAGGGAGGGTGTGGAGGCAGATGGTGGAGCCATTTTCTGCCTCCGTGAGGGCTGATTGAAGAGCAATGAGGCAGCTAATGCGAAGAAAGATAGAAATTTACTTGCTTTAACTTCATAGGGCCCACAGTGAAAGGGGGCATTCAGCGCCGGCCGCCATATCTGACGGATGAATAAACCATCCACAGCATCGATCATGCCTCTACATCATGGTTCAGTTCACGGGCCATTTGCTCCCAATCTCTCCTCCTCGGCCTGTTTCATGCTTTCTTTCGCCTGCTCCCCCCGGCCCCCCACCCCTCTCTCTCTCTTTTTTTTCTTCAATGTCTTCCCTCCCCCCCCAACAGCCTCCCCCCAGATGACATTGGAAGTGAGCCCTCCCGCTGGGATGGATAAATAGATGGTATTGATACTCGGCTACCAACTATTTGTCATTTGAACTGGGCTTTGAGGAGGGAGAGCGTGAGCCACCTTGGAATGCAAAGCAAATGTCACTTTACTTCTATTTAGTTCTTTTCTTTAATTGGCGCTGTCAGGGTGTCGGAAGCCGCCACCGGCTGCCTCCTGCTTCCCCGGTGGAGTGCTGGGGCGCTGTCCTCGGGTCTTGCATCCTCTCCTCCCGGTGCAAACCTTCCCATCCTGTGGCAGGAGAGAGGGACAAGCAGAGGGTCGGGCACAGCGGGGTGGAGGTGGGAGGGAGGCGGGCTTGGGTGGAGGGTTCTGGGCGCTCAGGGCTGGCACCCCAGTTTGAGCTCAGCCTGGACTGGGGGGCCAGAGAGGAGCCCTGGGCGAGTGAGGAGAGGCTGCTGAGTCGTGTTGGTCACCCAGAGACCCAAGTTCGGGTTCACTTGCCCAGGGATGGTGGGCAGTGGGGCGCAGTGGGGCTGGGGAGCATTTCTCCGAACCCCCCAGCTGCCTGCCCCCATGCCTAACCACGCTGGCTGTCTTTGGCCACCCTCCTCGTGCTGTATCTCAGCCCTCAGGTCACTAAAACGGCTGGGAAACAGCGCGGGGCGGTGCAAGGAGCACTGGACAGGGAGTCCAGACTTCCCGGGACTGGCGCCCGCACCAGTGGGGTCAGGCAGTCTGACTTGAACAATCACTTCTTTGTCCTTGGAGACATCAGGCTGGGGGCCCTTAAGGACCCAGTTCAAATGACAGTTGTAGCTGTAGTTGATTTGGGGTCCTTGTTCCTGCCCCGCATATGGACACGGTAAGGAATGCGGCTGGCCCCAAGTCACATGACGCTTGGAGGTGCCAGGGGCTCCGGCAGTCCCCATCGTGCCCAGGACTGAGGGGGTTCCCTCAGGGGTGTGGGAACTGGGGTGGCCATTCACCCTTCCAGAGAGCCAACAGGCCGAGTGCCCTCAAGGCGCTCTGATGGCCCACCCATCCTGGAGGGTGCATCACCAGGCTCCACTCCGCTGCCCTTCCCACCTGCAGAGCGGGGGATAGCTGGCGCCAGGCCTTGCTGGCATTTTCCTGGGTGATTTTCACAGCCAGGAAAGACTGTCTCCCTGAAGTGGTCAGACAATCACAGGCAGGTCATTTCTTCCATCTACATATGAGGCTGCGGAGGCCCAACGGGGGGAAGCCGCTTACCCAAGGCCCCAAGCCTGAGGCCTTGACTCCACCGCCCTGAAACCCCGCACATGTTTGTTGAGGACGTGGTGGGTGCCCTGCCCTGGCTGCAGCCACGGCCCCTCCCCCTCGGCCTCTCTCTTCATCTGTAGGTGGGGTAACAGTGCCTGCCCAGGGTGCTGGAAGGACTCGAAAGGATCTGCATGGACAGGGGAGTGTGAGTGTTTGCAGGGTTTTAAAGGCAAAGATTAGGGGACTGCACTTCCCAGGATGTCAGCAGGTGGACAACGGCTGGGCCTGGGGTGCCCACAGCAGGCCATGAGCAGTCAGGCCCGAGCGGCCCCGTCCCACTGGCACAGCCTCCAAGCCAGAGCCTGGAGGGGGGCGGGGGGGCAGGTGCGGGGAGCCGAGGCCTCAGAGACAGGAGGGAATTTTGAGAATTCCAGGCAGCCGGCCGCCCTCCGTGGCTGCGTGGAGACGCGAGGCCCATTTTCTGATGCGCCCAGGGAAAAATATACATAAGGGTTGATGTGTTTTCAAATGGGTTTTTGCTTTGCTTTTCTGTTTTCTCCCTGTGAGTATTAACCTCGGGGACCCGGGGCCGGCTCGGCTCGCTGGAGCACCTGCTGGGGTCACGCGTAGTCATTAGCTTTGCGGTCAGTGCAGAATAAACCCCAATCCTGGGAGCCTGCGAGAGCGTGCGCGCCCGCTCCCGGGAAGCCCGCCAATGCGCCTCGCGCCTCCAAAGTCGCCCTTTTCCTGCCTGACTTGTTCCTCTTCTGCTGTATTCTACCTCCAGCTGTGGGGGCGTCGAAGGAAGAGATGAGATCAAGTTGAGGGGAAAAATTGTCTGATTTCTTGAGCCCTTTGTTTCCCAGGCCCCTGGCAAGCGGGGCTGGCTTGGGCTGGGGGCGGGGAGGTCTGCTGGACTGTGCCAGCGGCCCCCCGTTTCTGGAGAGGGGTGGTGATCTCTGCAGGAGGTGGGGTGCAGGGAGTCGGGGTCCGGCATGGCGTGACTTGGCTCTGGGCACCCCGGTCACTAACCTCTTTCTGTCCTTTGTCAGAATCAAGCCCCTCCAGGCCTGTACACAAAGACCCAGGACCCAGCCAAAGGGCCCAACACCCCTGACATCCTTGAGATTGAGTTCAAGAAAGGTAGGTGGTATCAGGGGTTGAGCATCAACCTATGAACCAGGAGGTCACGGTTCGATTCCTGGTCAGGGCACATGCCTGGGTTACAGGCTCCATCCCCAGGGTAGGGTGTGCAGGAGGCAGGCAGTCGATGATTCTCTGTCATCATTGATGCTTCTCTCTCCCCGCTCCCTTCCTCTCTGAAATCAATAAAATATATTTTAAAAAGAGAGGTAGATGGCCACCGTTCAGAGCTTGAGAGGGTGGGCTCAGGGCCCTGGCTCCTTATTGCATCCTCGAAGGCTGCGCACGAGCCCTCGGCACCCCTCCTGCATTTCTGGAGGTCAGAGTTCAGGCAGGGGCTTCGATGGCTCCCCACCTCCCCCTTCAGACCCATGGAGCCTCCAGGCTTGGGAGGAAGGCACCTCGCCTGCTGTCCACCAGCTCACAGGCGCCAGGTTCACTGTGAGAGCGTTCCAGCCCGAGCAGCCACTTTGGGGAAGTCACTCGGCTTAGAGAGCTGGCCCGAGGGCCGCACTGACCCCACAGCTACAGCCTCAGCTAGCCCCCAGTCAGCTGCTTGACGCTTCGTCCACGCCCCAACCCAGGGTCCAGACCCCACTCTTGCTTGAGTCCTGATCTCCATCCTCACTGCTCTCACCAAGAAGTGTTTGCTGGCCTGGCCTGAGTGCCCAGCCCTGGCACCAGGGACACCCTTAGCTCTGGTGGACGGAGGGGAAGGCAGGGCAGGGCATACCTGGTCATGGGAGAAGCAGGACCAGGCTCGGGCTAAAGCAGTGGTCGGCAAACTGCGGCTCGCGAGCCACACGCGGCTCTTTGGCCCCTTGAGTGTGGTTCTTCCACAAAATAGCAGGTGCGGGCGCGCACGTACAGTGCGATTGAAACTTCGTGGCCCATGCGCAGAAGTCAGTTTTCGGCCTGGGCGAGTCTATTTTGAAGAAGTGGCGTTAGAAGAAGTGGGGGTATGTTCGCTGAGGTCGACCCCCCAGATTGAGGCCGTTTTTAGCAAAGGCCAGCTCAGGAGTACCCTAATTAAGTTAATAACAATGTACCTACCTCTATAGTTTAAGTTTAAAACATTTGTCTCTCAAAAGAAATTTCAATCGTTGTCCTGTTGATATTTGGCTCTGTTGACTAATGAGTTTGCCGACCACTGGGCTAAAGGCTCGGGTGGGAGGAGAGGGCCTTTCCAGGAGGCTGGGGAAATCAGGGAGGCTTCCTGGAGGAGGTGGTATACTGGGCAGGAGTTTGAGGAACCGAGAGGGGGTGTGAGGCATGGAGGCTCTTGGAACTTTAATTATTGCCTCTCCTGGCCTTTCCTAGCAGCCTTGTCGAGACAGCGGGCATGTTCTTCCTCCCCATTTGTTCACACCCTTGAGTTTCATGCACTTGGGCACCTAAGGATTCTCAGTCTGAGGCCCCTAAAGGCAACTGGAGCGCTAAGTCCCTCTTGTGCCCACTCTGTCGGGCCCAGCCGGTGGGGGTATCATCTCTGAGAAGATGGTGGGGCAGACCCAGGTAGTCCCCCCCCCCTCCCCTGCCACGACCCCCCAGGAGCTCAGGAGAGCCATGGGGGCGAGAGAGCCGGACAGGAAACGTGATCCATTTTCATGATTCGGGGACTGTCTGGAACAAAATAGACGGGAGGAACCCTCCCCGGCCAGTCCCCATTCACCCGCTAGTTAATTTATTTGAAGTTTTAATCTAATTATTAACTATTTTAAAGGCTAAGAGGCTTTCTCCGGCAGCAGCACCAACAATGTCAGCCCCTTTCTGGGGCAGGCCCCGTCCACGGCTGGGCGAGGGAGGGGACAATGGGGCGGAGGAGGCAGAGAAAGGGACCGGGGAGAGGCGGGGGGTGGCAAGAGGGGCTTAAGGTTCATTATTGGGCAGACTTACATTTAATAGCAATTTACAACCAAGTTATAAAACCCCTGGAAATGGGGGTGAAGAATGGGGCGGCTGACAGCGCCTTGAGCGAAGCCCCTCTGAGCGGCGCCCGGCTAATAAAGACTCGAAAGCCGCTATTGAGCCCTGATTGGCACCCGGTCGCCGGCTCCATGGTAATGAGCTGGGCAGATGGGTGGGGGATTAGCCGCCAACTTTGAACAGCCTTTCTTTGTCACTGTTACAGTTCTCTTGTTAGCTCCCTAATACATTTATTGCTCATTTCACACCGCTCGAGAAAGTGCCCCTTGCTATTCAAAGTCAACCCCGAACCCACCCACTTGCCCCCCCCCTCCACCCCCCTCGGCCCCTCCCGAGTGGCCGCCTCCCTCCTGCCCTCCTGCCACCCCAGACCCCACTTCTCAGAATTCAGGGTGCCTGCTGGAGCGGGCACCGTCTCACCCCCATCAATCAGATGGCTGCGTGCGGGACTGGGGTGTAGGGCCGGGGGCCGGGGGTCTGCCTGACAGACACGAAGGGTGTGTGTGTGTGTGTGTGTGTGTGTGTGTGCGTGCACCTCGGCCGGGCGGCCCCCCGGTAACTGGTGGGACAGAAGGTGCTCCTGGCATAAGACAATGGTGGAGCGTGAAATTCAATTAGTTCAGGGCCTGGTTCCAATTTCACAGCCCCTAAATGCAAAAGGGGCAAGGAGAATGGGAAGGGTGGGGGAGAGCGTTTTTATTGCATTTTCCCTTTCATTCCGGGGGGCTTTCTCGCCCCTCCGCTCCCCCCAGCAGGCCTCAACCTGCACAGGGCTTTTCACGGAGTCATTTGGAGTCCATATCTGTCACATCCATTTAAGGCGTTGCGGGCGGAGGGAGAGGGCGGGGTGGCAGGCCCGGCTCCCCCGGAGCTCCAGCCCCAGGCCCACTGCCTTCCCCTCCCGCCTCAGGGGTCCCTGTGAAGGTGACCAACGTCAAGGACGGCACCACCCACCGCTCGTCCTTGGAGCTCTTCGTGTACCTGAACGAAATCGCGTGAGTGTCCGCCCCGCCCCAGGAAACGCTGTCCGTGGCCAGCACGGGCCGGCCATTGTGGCTGGTGGTCCTGCCCAGGGGCCCCGGAGCCAGGCCTGCGCCCCACAGGCAGCCTGGCCAGCGCCCCCCTGTCTCTGGTTGGAGTCCCTGCGGCCCTGTCTTGGAAGGTAACACCCCAGGGGGCCTCCTGCACCTCGGAGCAGCCCCTCTGGAGCCTCCAGCTCTCGGCTGGGTCTGGGACCAGGAACGATGAGTAGAGGTTGGGGCTGGTGCCACGCAAGGTCCAAATAGAGAGGTCACGGCAGTTACGCTTTAAACCAGTGGTTCTCAACCTTCTGGCCCTTAAATACAGTTCCTCATGTTGTGACCCAACCATACAATTACTTTCATTGCTACTTCATACCTGTCATGTTGCTACTGTTATGAATCGTCATGTAAATATCTGATCTGCAGGATGGTCTTAGGCGACCCCTGTGAAAGGGTTGTTCGGCCGCCAGAGGGGTCGCGACCCACAGGTTGAGAACCGCTGCCTTAAACTCACCCGGTGACAAGCGACCTCTTCTGTGCCTGGGCTTCAGTTTCCCCACGTGTACAGTCTTCTAAGTCTGAGGACATCTGAGGGAATGCCTGGCGTCCTGCCTGTGGCCCTGGGGCGGGCATCGCCCAGATGTGCCCCAACTGCGGCCGCGGGTGGTGGCGTCGAGGCCGGGCCGGTGGCAGCGCCTGGCCCCGAGTGACCCGCTCTCCCCACAGGGGCAAGCATGGCGTGGGCCGCATCGACATCGTGGAGAACCGCTTCATCGGGATGAAGTCCCGAGGTGAGTCTGCCGCCCCCCTCGGGGCCGGCCTCGGACCCGGAGGCCCCTGAGGTCCCCGTCCCGTTCAGGCATTGCGACTCCCCTGCTACTTCGGTGACTGGGCCAGTCCCTTCACCCCCACCAGACTCAGATTCCCTCCTGAGATGGGGGTGGAGCCTTGCCACTGGCTTCGGAGGGTTTTGTGGGAAGAGCTGTCCCAGGGCAGGGAGGAGCCTGGGGGTCGAGGAGGGCAGGCTCTTCTGGGCCCGGTTCTGAGGCAGACGGTGCAGGGCTGATTTGGTGTCATTAAGGCTGGACGGAGGCCGGCTGGCAGGTAGGGGGGTCCTGCCAGAGAGGGCGCCGTGGGCTGCACAGGTGCTGTGAGCAGCCCGGAGGTGGTGGGTGGGGGCTTTTCTAGGCCAGGGCTGCCACCTCGGCTAGACTGCCCAGCCCCTACCGCCTCTGGCCAGGCCAGGAGGGAGGAGCCTCTTTCTTCTCTTCGTATCAGAGCCTGTGACCCCCTTTGTCCGTCACTCACCCCGTCATCGCCACCACACCCTCCCCTCGAGGACCCAGTTTCCCCATCCATACCAGGGGGTCTTGGCTCCCTGTGGGTCTGGGAGTTCCAAGCGGGAGGGGTCCAGCTTTCAAGAGTGAGAGCCCTGGACCTGGGTACCTGAACTTTTAAATACGGCCGTGGGGTTGGGGTTCCCTGTGTTGGCAGGTGTTCATATCGCTTTGCTTAGGGTCCATCTAAAAAGATAACACAACCAGATAAATCCAGGCCAAGGTGTCATCATGGCCTTCGCCCTTCAAGACATTTAACGAAGATCCTAAAATCCAAAGAGAGCCGATGGCAGATTTCAGCTGTTGGAAAAGGGGGCTGGTGCAGGAGGCAGGATGCTGGGGTTCTCACCCCAGCGGGGCCCTGCCCTGCCCAGTGACCTTGGACTTGTCATTCCTGGGCCTGTTTCCCCAGGTGCCGTGCGATAGGGGCGTGTGCGGGGAGTCCATCCTTGGGGCTCTGAGCTGTTAGGGTTTGCCTCCAGAAGTGTGGGGCGTGGCAAGTGGCCTCGGCCTCTCCTCTGTGGGGCTGGGCTGTGATGGAAACAACCTAATTGAAACTCCCTTGGAAAGGCCTTGCGGAGAACAATGGTGCTGATTAGCGGCTGCCTTTTACCCTCTCTTACCTTTGTCTCTTACCTCTATTCACATCTTGATTAAAAGCCCTTTTGTCTCAGTCTGCCCTTGGGAGCCCTCACAATGTAAGCCCTCCGAGGCAGACCTGGGAGGGACCTTGGGGAGCCTGAGACCAGCACCCTCAATGTATAGAGGAGAAAGCGAGGCTCAAAGTTACAGGCACGGGGGCGGCAGGCCCTGGACGGATGCCCCAGATCCAGACAGGCTAAGAGCTTTAGTCTGGAGTGTGGCCCATCCAGGTTCTAGCCCGGGTATTGCAGCAGGACCTGGAGCAGGGGAGGTGCTCCACCAATGACTGTGGCCCCAGGAGGATGCTGAAAGGACAGGGCAACCTATGTCCTCTGGGAGGTTAGAGGGGTCCACTAAGGACCCTATTGTCATGCCCCTTCTGTGCCCTTGGCAGGCATCACTAGTTGATTGTGGATGTGTCTCCATGCATCAGGCAGTCATGACCAGTCTATCAAGATTGATATTTATGGTGAAAATGAATTTCCTTATTGGAAAGCCAAGCACTGGCCTGAGGTCACTCTGAGGTGGCCTCCTGCTAGGCAGGGAGAGCCAAGCAAATTAGAACTGAAGGAGGTAGTGATAAAGGCCTGGTCTGGACTATTCTGGGAAGACATCCTGGAGGAGGAGGTGGCAGGAGAATAGGCATCAACCAGTAGATTATGGGCTAGAGAAGGTGGATCGGGAGGAGTAGGAAAAGTAGGAGGTGCCCTAGGTGGCCAGTTGGGTGGTGGGTTGGATCTGATGGGGGCTGAACCCCTGGGGACCTGGCAGAGGTTGGTATAGAGCAATGATGGCGAACCTATGACCTATGAACTCATTTTTTGGGTTGATTTTTCTTTGTTAAATGGCATTTAAATATATAAAATAAATATCAAAAATATAAGTCTTTGTTTTACTATGGTTGCAAATATCAAAAAATTTCTATATGTGACACGGCACCAGAGTTAAGTTAGGGTTTTTCAAAATGCTGGCACACCGAGCTCAAAAGGTTCGCCATCACTGGAATAGAGGGTCTAGGCTTTGGTGCCCGGCTTGAGTCCCCATCCTGGCTCCATCACCTCTGTGAAAGCAACAGCCTCCCTGAACCTCAACTTCTTCTGTGAAATGGGTTGTGTTAGGTCAAATCTGGAGAGCTCTTGGCCCACCGTAGGTGCTGAGCCTGGATGGTAGACTCCATCTTTTCCCCAGAACTGGGCGCCATCACCATTGCAGGTCAGAGCCAGGAGACTAGCAGGCAGCTCTGACTTCTTTGGTAAGAATGCCACCCACCAGCGGGACAGATGCCTGCCCTTGAGCCTGCACCCGGCCCAAGTAGTGTGTGTGTACCCGAGGGGGCCTCGAAGCACAGGATGCCGTCACACAACTTGCTGTGTGGCCTCAGGCAAGTTGCTCTCGCTCTCTGAACTCCAGCCGTCCAAGGTGGGGCAAGACGAGGTGATGTTGTCATCTCCCTTTGGAAGTTCTAAGTCACCTGTGTTCTTACTTGGTTTGGGGGGTGAGAGAAGAAAACTGTTTCCTAATTTTAGGCAGTATCTTGTTATTTCTCCACACCCAGTGATTTGTAGCGAGAAGAAAAGAGCGGGGCAATAAACTGGGACACTATGGATTCTCCCGCGACGGGGTGTCTGTTAAGTCTACGGTAATGGGAGAGGCTGCTAATTGCCAACTCTATTGAGGGCAGAGCAGGAGGACTATTGTCCGTGTCTCTGTGACAAGGGGAAATGTCACTTGTATCGATTTTACAAAGCTCATAATTGCAATTCGTTAAGGGCTTGTTTATTTGTGTTGTGTTTCGTTTTCTTGTTTTTATTTGGTTGGTTTTCTGTGTGTTTTTCCCCCAGGAGTTGGGGTGTCAGGGAGTTGGGCAGTGCCGGTGCGCTGGGTCTGAGGTGGCCGGCTCAGTGGCATCGGGGGCCGTGGGGACAGGGGGCAGGGGGCAGGGGGCTGGGGAAGCCGCAGTTGGAGTAGCTTTCGCTGTATTGTGGCTGTTCACATCGTCATTATCACATTATCTTTTTAACTCTGGAGGGGGGCTAATTAAGTGAAGTAAATGAAATCAGTGGGGAGGAGCAGGGGGGCAAGGCAGGCAGGAGGAGAGCAGGGAAGGAGCCAGCTCATGTCCTTCGCTCACCTTGCTCCTCTCCCAGCCTGGCCCCCCAGATCTCAACCCTCCTTCCCCTTCCTCCTCCCCCTCCTTCTCCTCCTCGTCCTCCTCCTCCTCCTCCTCCTCCTCCTTGCCAGCTTTCTCTGCCCTCTATTCTTTCTCTTTCACTCTTTAACCTTCTCCCTCCAACCAACCCATCCCTCCCCTCGTCTAACTTCCTCCTTATTCCTCTACATTCTGGCTAAGAAGGAACAAGGGCTGACTGCCCACTTACCCACCTGCCCACCCACCAGAAGCTTCACACAGATGGAACCTTCCAGGTGGAGAAAGGAGAGGGATCTGCAGAGCAAAGGCATTTGCCCTTGCAGAGGCCTGGAGTAGCCAGCCCTGGAGGCCCACCCTGACTCCCAGGAGCATAGAAGATGGTTAGAGTCCCACCATCACTTGCCTCCCCGTCACCATAGCAACGGCCTCTCTCCTTGGCCCTGGTACCTACCAGGGGAGTCCTTGGGCTCCAGCCAACCTCCCTTCCCCGGGTGTTTCCAGATCCCTCCCTCTGGCTATCGCTTTCCCCAAGGACCAGAGCCTCTGGTCCAGGTGCCCTCGCCCCCACCCCCGGCCTCCGGCTGAGTTCGGATCCTGCTCAGTTCTGCCAGATTGCTCAGCCTGGGCTAACCTGGCAGCCTCGGGGACCGATGAGAATGGAAGTGGCAGCAGCTGTTTGGGTCCCCACCTCTTCCTCTTCGGTCCAGTCTCCCGCGCCCCCGCCCCCCGCCCACCCCCCCCCCGCAGTAATTATGGTGTGATTGAAGCCGCTCCGCGGAGAGCTGCTGACACCTCTGTCTTTTTCCTGCAAACACGGGGAGATGAAAATAGACGCTTGGAACCGCGGTGCGTGTCACTCCGAAGATGTCTGTTGTCTCTTCCGCGCGACGCGGAGCCTCAGCTGTCAGTTCCTCCTCCTTTCGCTCAGTGGTTTGTATGCTGACTGTCAAAAGCCCCAAATCCATAGTCTTTTAGCATCAGGTTTCTGTCACCGGTTTTTTTCGTCATTTTTTTTCTCCAGAAGAAATACACAGAAATCATCTACCCTTACCCCTGTGGAGAGGAGAGATCTTAAGATTCTCTCTCTCTCTCTCTCTCTCTCTCTCTCTCTCTCTCTCTCTTACACACATACACATACACACACACACACACACACACCCCAGCAGCAGCAACCAGAAAACAAGCTTTTGATCAGCCACAATTAACTTTAACACCTTCGTAGAAAAGGAGCAGGAATATTAATTGTGCTGGTGTGTCCCGTGGCTGCCTGGGAGGGTCGACAGCCGGGAGGCCGGTTCTGAGGGCTCAGGAGGGGGTAGCTCTGCCCACCAGGCACTCGGGGACAGCACGCCACCGGCCTTGTGCCCTCTCTGCACTATTGGGAGGCGATGCTGGGGAGTTGCCTAGAGACAAAGCCATCAGTACGCATGCCCCACGGGGTGGGGTGAGAGTAGGAAGAGAGAGTCTGGGCACGTACCTTCAGGCAAGTGGCGTGGGACTTGTGGGCCCCGGCCCTGCAAATACAGCTTCCACCATGCCCCACACTGGCCCCGCCAAGGCCAGGAAGATGGGGGGGCGGGGGACAGGTTCCCCAGGACAGAAAGTGAGCCCGGCTGTATCGGCCTGCCCACGATGGCGGGGCAGGGCGGGGGGGTGGGGGGGTGGGGGGGTGGGGGGGTGGGACTGCCAGTGTGTGGGCTGTTTTTTTCAAAATGTGGTGAAACTAATCATCAGAAGTCTGTTCCCAAACCAATGAATCCTGAGTTCCGGGTCTGCCCGGCTGAGGAGACCGTAGGCCTGGACATGATCTTGCTTTAGGCGACTCTTGAGAAACGGCTTTATTCTTGGGGATAAAGTTCCTGGGGCTTGAACACTGACCGCTTTAGCATTGTGGCTGCTGTTGCCATTTTGGAGGTGGACGTTCCCAAACGCTCAGCACACGTTTGGCTCTGCAGGGGGCTTTCCTCGGTCTATGTGCCCGGCCCCTGCTGGAGACTGTTGGAATCCTGGCTTTGCAGCTAAAAGTTGGGAGAACACGGGGTGATCCTAAAAGGCCTTGCTTCCGAGTTGGGACTTTCCTGTGACCCCCAGACTTGAGTCCTCAGGGGGCGGAATTCCTGGCTGGTCCCTTGACTCAGCCTCCTTTGGATTTGAGAGTTGAAAACAGTCTCCTTTATAGCTTTTGCAGTTTTTAAAGGATGGTTTAAAATTAAGGTAAAATATACATACCATTAAGTTTACCAGTTTAATCATTTTTAAGTGTCCAGTTCAGTGACATTCGGGACATTCACACGGTAGTGCAGCCGCCGCCATCCATCTCCAGGACTTTCTCCTCTTTCTGAACTGAAATTGTCCCCCACTAAACCCTAACTCCCCCGCCCCCCGCCCCTGGCAGCCAGCAGTCTCCGCTCTGTCTCCTGAATCTGACGTCCGGGGGCCTCCTGTCCGTGGAATGGCGCTGCACTTGTCCTTCCGTGGCTGTTCTCTCACTCAGCATCGTGTCCTCGGGCACATCCCCGCGGCAGCCGGGGTCAGAGCGCCCGTTAGGTCGGGGAAGAACATGTCCTTGTGTGGCTGGGCCCATGTCGATCCACTCGGCGCTGACCGGCATTTCCGCTGCTCCCACCTTTTGGCTGTTGTGAGCAGCGCGGCTATGAACACGGGTGTGCAAATCCTTTCGAGGTTTTTGGTGCGTGTTTTTAAGGCGGCAGCGAGTTTGGAAAGACGATGGTGGTCCATTGTCAGGCTAACTGAAAACTTGCCCCTTTCATGCTGTGACGTGGAGAGGAAAAGGCACTTCCTGGGTAGCGTTCGTGGGGTGGAGCAGTTATGGCCCCTCCTCCATTGGGTCGGACGGGGCAGTTTGAACAGGGCCAGCTGCACATGCTCAGGTGAACTCATTCGAGAGGCCGCGGCGCTGGGCCAACAGGGCTCTGGCCATGTGCGTGGGCGACCCCGCCTCTCCGTGCCTCGTGTCCTCCCGTGGAGCGGGGTGCTGCCCATCGGACGTCCCGCAGGTCTGCTTCCTCCCGTCTGGTCCAGGCAGGCTGTTCAGCAAATGGAGGAACCGAGCCCGAGGCGGTGGGCAGGGCACTGAGCAGGACGGTGGGTTTGGGCCCGCATCGCCGGCTGACCCAGCGCAGCGGACAGCACCAGCCAGGGGCTCAGGGCCTGAATTGTTTCCAGCCCCACCTTGGGCAGGTCCCTTCGCAGGCCTCGATGTCCCCGCCGGTGCAGGCCTAGGCCACACAGCAATGCTGAGCCCTCTCGGGAAAGGTGCAAGTGGCAGGGGACTTCTGGGCCCCTGCCCGGCCCTGCAGATACAGCTTGTGCTGGGAGTGTAGCTCAAGGTCAGGGTCGCTCTGCAGAGACACGGCGCCACGGGCAGAGAGAGGCCTGGCCTGCATGCACACGCGGGGACACGTGTGCGCACAGCATCCCTTCCCTGGCTCCCCGGTGGAAGGGAGGAAGGGATATTTGGGGCCCTGGGCTCCTCCGTCGTTGGTTTAATTACAGGTTTTCAGCCGCGGGCCGGTGGGCACGCATTGGGAAGGAGGGGGGCAGCTCCGAACCCTGTCATTTTCCAACGTCTGCGGCCTCTTCAAAGGGGGGCATCCAGACATTTTCTCCGCAAGCCGCAGAGTGGACTGTCGTGGCCCCAGCATGAACATAATGACAGATGCATTTTGCAGCAAGCTGGGAGTGAATGGGTCCGACCGGCTTGTCTCCTGTCAGACGAGTCATTATTATTTTTTTTTTTTTTGTCATTTGCTGACAGTTTGGGTTTCATGTGTTTCTCTCTTTTTTTTCTCCTTTTCCCCCTGCCTGGAAAAATGGCTAGGTATCTACGAGACCCCAGCGGGGACGGTCCTTTACCACGCTCATTTAGACATCGAGGCCTTCACCATGGACCGGGAAGTGCGCAAAATCAAGCAAGGCCTGGGCTTGAAATTCGCGGAGCTGGTGTACACCGGTGCGTAGTCCCCGCCGCTGCCCCTCCCCTCCGGCCCACCCCGCCCACGGCCACAGCCCCAAACTAGCAGGTCAAAGGAGGTCAAGTGGGGACAGGAGACAATGGAGCGAGGAGGGGATGCCAGGCCCTGCCCAGCTCACAGAGTGTCAAAGGAAAGGTGCCGGTCCCCTGAGCGCTGTCCCGGGGGTCCCCCCACCTCTCCTAGGAACAGCCAGCTCCTTTTACAGATGAGGAAATTGAGGCTCAGAGTGGAAGCAGTGTGTACAAAGGTACACAACAGGAAGTGGCCTCACTGGGTGTGACCCTAGGCCAGGCTGTCTCCAGGCAGAACCTGGAGCTCCTACATTAAGCAACGGAAAGGCTGCCTCAACCCAGACCTCGGCCCCAGGCCCGGGCAGCGCGTGAGCCAGACCTTAACCGAGGAATCACCGGGACCGCCACATGCCCAGCCCGTGCGTGGGTGACGTGAGCACGCAGTGCGGGTGGGTTCCCACTTCCCAGGCGAGGAGACTGAGTTTCTGTGCCTTACCTGTTGTCACGGGGTTGGGACCCAGGCCTTCTGACCCCACGCTGTATAACGCAGTCCTCAAACCTGGCCCATCACCAGTTTTTGTTCAGCTCGTGAGCTAAGGCTAGTGTTTATATATATATATAAGTGGTTGGGGAACATTTTTTAAAATGATACCCCTTTGTGACACGTGGAAGTTTCTGTAGGGGTGCAGTGACTGTGAGGAGTGTTTGGGTGGGGCCATGCTCTTTTCACAGGTCGTCTCAGCAGGGACCGCATGGCCCACAGAGCCCAGAGGACTGCCCAGCCCTTTCCAAAAACTTTTTGCTGGCAGCCTGTTCTCTGCCCTTCATATCTCCCTGATTAGAAAAATCTCACCAAACAGCCACTGGGGGACAGGCTGCTGCCGGCGGCCAATCTTGACAGGCACAGGGGCCTGGATGTCAGGACCCTGGGGAAAGTTAATATCCTATATAATAAAAGGCTAACATGCAAATCAACCAAGCGGCGGAACAACCGGTCGCTATGATGCACACTGACCACCAGGGGGCAGACACTCAACACAGGAGCTGCCCCCTGGTGGTCAGTGCACTCCCACATGGGGAGCACCACTCAGCCACAAGCCAGCCTCATGGCGGGGAGCCGGTGTAAGCTGTCAGTCAGGCATCCCCCAAGGGCTCCCGGACTGTGAGAAGGTGCAGGCTGGGCTGAGGGCCCCCCCCCCCCACACTCAGTGCACTGGGGCCTCTAGTTAATAGTTAATAACTCCCTGGATAAGCCTCCGTGCTCACCTCACCCCTACTGCACCCGGAGATTTTGATTTTGGGGGAGGGGACCCTCCTAACCACTGTCACTCATCTTGGCATTCCAAGAAGACTCTGTGGTTATTGGCTGGCGGCGTTTCTCCTCCCATTGTTTCCGGCAGCTTTGAAGCCGGGCCCCCTGCCCAGGTACACACAGGTGTTTAAATGCCATTGTCTCCTGCGGACGCCCTTGCTCCCAGGGTTTCAGTGCTGGGAGGCGGATTTGGGTTAGAGTGGGAGAGCCATTAGGACATGGCAGGCTGCGATGGAGGGGCACACACCTGGCCGGGCTGCTCCCGTACAGGGGTGTCTCCGCAGCCGAGGAGGGGCCAGGCCCCAGCCTCAGGTGAGGACACTCGTCCGAGGGGTCAGGCTGCGGAGGGACGGCCGTGGGCCCAGGACAGGTGGCTTCAGAGGCGTAGCTCTCGGCCCCTCCAGCAGATCCCAGGGGAAGGTCAGAGGCTGGGCCGCTAGCAGGGGGGGTCCTGGGGCTCCGCACAGGCACAGGGAGCCCTGGGTGTCTGAGGCACGGCGTGGCCCTGGGCTGTGGGCTCATGTCCACCAAGCACCTGGGCTGTATTCTTCTTGCTCTGTCACCCACCGAGCGCTCTAAATCCCAAAATGAGTTACAGGATTAGGAGGTTTCAAAGGACGTAAACCTCAGGGTGGAGGAGCAGGGGCTGCGTGAGGGCCTGGAGACGTGTCCCGGGCAGGTGTTATTCATATTCACATTGCCCAGGTGCCCCCCTGATGTCCATGCCCCCAAAGATGTCAAGATTGGCCTCGGCAGCAGCCTGTCCCCGCAACAGCTCAGAGGGGCTGCCTGAGTGATTTCTCACAGAGATGTTATAGGCCAGGGACCAGCCTGAGCAAGTCACTTGGCTTCCCAGTGCCTCGGTGTCTCCATCTGCAAAGTGGGGATAATGATTCTGCCTGTAGTGAGGACTAAACGCGTGAATGTTTCCGAAGCATCTAGAACAGTGCCTGGCACAGCACGCTGTTCCCCGGTGTAGGAAGTAACTGCAAAGGCCTGGCCTGGCTTCCGAGCAGCGTCAGGAGACAGAGGCCTCGCCTCTGGTTGGGTTATGATCTTGGGTAGGCCCCTCTCCTCCCTGAGCCGGTTTCCCCTCCTGTAAATAAAGGGCACCAGGTCTACTAAGCTCCTGTGATAGAGCCCGCCACTCCGCTCTGGCGCTTGGCTTCCCCGGGGCCCCTGCAGTCTTGGAGCACAGGCAGGGAAACTGAGGCCAGGGAAGCCTGTTTTCCTCAGCCCCCTGCTAGAGGCCCTGTTTATCAGGACCACTGTCTCCCTCTCCTCCTGCCCCACCCCCAAACCTCCTGGTCTGCCTGCATGACCTTCTCCAAGAGCAGCCTCGGTCCCGGGAGACCCTGCCCCCACTCTGCAGGTCATCCTGGCAGAACCCCAGCTTCGGGACCCATCTCATTTGGGGGCGTGGCTCGCCTCCTCTCCCCTCACCTCAGTTTCTTCAGCAGTAAAATGGGTGTAATGTAAACTCGCACAGAGGGTTGTCATCCCCGTTAGTACAGTGCTTGGCCCAGGTCTGGGACCTGCAGGGTCTCCCCCATGCAGCACACCAAGCTCACTGCCCCCCCCCCTCGACCCCCGGCTGGGTCTGCTGGGAAAAGAAATCTGAGCTGAAGACCCTTGTGCGATGAAGACCGGAGACCCTGTGATAAAGCCCAGGCCAGGTGCTCCCACAGGGGTCTCCATGCCCATCTCTCAGCCCGGGAACTTAACGGTCTAATCATCCCGACCTAGTCAGAAAGATGGCGGGGGGGGGGGGGGGCATTGGGGTCCCCTACCCGCAAGGGTCTAGAGCAGTGGTTCTCAACCTTCCTAATGCTGCGACCCTTTAATACAGTTCCTCATGTTGTGGTGACCCCCAACCATAAAATTATTTTCGTTGCTACTTCATAACTGTAAATTTGCTACTGTTATGAATCATCATGTAAATTCCTGATATGCAGGATGTATTTTCATTGTTACAAATTGAACATAATGAAAGCACAGTGATTAATCACAAAAACAATATGTAATTATATATGTGTTTTTCCGATGGTCTTAGGCGATCCCTGTGAAAGGGTTGTTCGACCCCCAAAGGGGTCGCGACCCACAGGTTGAGAACCGCTGGTCGAGACTGAGTCAGGAGCACTCACAAGCTCCCATTCCGGGTGTCTGCCTCCTGCATACAGTGAGGGCTGGCGGAGGCCGTGTTCAGTCTCAAAACCCTGCATCCTCCCGTTGCACCCACACAGCCCCCCGGGGAGTGCGCACTAATAGCATCTCCTTGTGCGAGCGAGGAACTGAGGCACCAAGAGATAACCTTGCGTGTCGAGGTGGAGCTGGGATGTGAACTCAAGTGGCAGGTCACTGGGCAGGAACCTGACCTCTTCTCTTCCTGCCCGGCCTCCCCCACCTCTGCAAGCCCCCGGCCCCATCCCAGAGGCGGCCCGCGCCCCTTTCCCACCGAGAGCCCCAGCCCATGCCCCTGGAGGCCTGGAGCCCCAACAATAGCGCAGACCCCCGGCTGACCCGGCCTTTTATCAGGGCAGGAGATCACGAGCCATCTGGCCCCACAGCTGCCCAGGTGGGCTCACCTTCCCAGCTCCATTTCAGAGAAACCCTACCCCTCCAGCGTCCTGTCCCTCCCCCAACCCTGGCCGGCCGCCTGCTGGCCCCTCGGCAGCAACTAGAAAGGAGCCGCTGTTCCCGGTCTGAGCCTGCCCTTCCTGGGGACTGAGCACAGCTCCCCTGGCCTCCGGGCTCTGGGGACAGTGGGTGCAGTGAGGAGGGAGGGGAGGGGGTATTCCTGTTTCTCCGGCCCTGGCGGGATGCTCCGGCCCAGGCCCCTGGCAGCTGTGTGATCTGGGGGAGGTTTCTCACGGGCTGTTCATGAGGAGTCAGAGCTTGGGCCCACATTTGCGAATGAAAATATAACACCATGGAGAAGTCAGGTCGCTGATTTCTGAGGGGCCTGCCCAGCCTGGGGGTGGGCCTCTTCCTGGCTCTTGGTCAAGACACCAGTGTTCACAGCAGCCCCTGAACCCAGGGCCTCCACCCCCAGGAAGCCCACCAGCCCGGGAGGGGGCTACTGAGTCACCCCCTCAACAAATGGGGACACAGAAGTGGAGGCCACATACACAGGCTCTTCTGTTTTTTAATATATTTTATTGATTTTTTACAGAGAGGAAGGGAGAGAGATACAGAGTTAGAAACAGCGATCAGCTGCCTCCTGCACACTCCCTACTGGGGATGCGCCCACAACCAAGGTACATGCCCTTGACCGGGATCGAACCTGGGGCCTTTCAGTCCGCAGGCGGACACTCTATCCACTGAGCCAAACCAGTTAGGGCTATACAGGGTCTTCTTGCCCCCAAAACTGCCACCCGGCTGCTGGGCCCAGGTGACACAAGCCTGAGTCTTGCCCGGTCTCCTGTCCTCATAAAACAGCTCCCTGTGGGCAAAGGACGGGGTCCCTTCACCCCAGCGGGTTAGTGTCCCTCCTGATCCTGGGGGACAGCTGCTCCTCCTGACCCACAAGGTCACAGGTCGGGGCCTCGGCTCATCCCTGGGTGTGGTCGTTCCCAAGGACACGCGGCGCCGGAACACAACGCCCTCCTGTTCCTTCCCCTCAGGCTTCTGGCACAGCCCTGAGTGTGAATTCGTCCGCCACTGCATCGCCAAGTCCCAGGAGCGCGTGGAGGGGAAAGTCCAGGTGTCTGTCTTCAAGGGCCAGGTGTACATCCTCGGCCGGGAGTCCCCGCTGTCCCTCTACAACGAGGAGCTGGTGAGGTAGGTGCCCCCCACCTGCCCCCTCTGGCTCATGCCCTGATGGCCAGTGCCCCTTCTGACTGGCTTTCTCATCAGAGATGTGCCTGTGCGCGGGCAGGGCAGGGGGGTGGGGAGAGAGGCACCAAACGATCGCCCGGATGTAGAGTTAGGAACCGTGGCCCCGGCTGTGCGGAGGGAGACCCGGGGCGTGGTCACTGAGAAGTCATCTTTGAGCTGACCTCCAAAAGAGTTCGTCACGTGCCAAGGCTTTGAGCCTGGGGAGAATCCGGAACATTCCGGGCACCACAAGAGCGCGAGGGACAAGGGGCCGGAGCGTGAGGGTCCGAGAGCTGGATCTTAAAGGGAGGGCGTGATCGGATCTGTGTGTTTCGAGGGCCCCTCCGGCTGCTCTAGAGAGTGGATCTGAGTGTGGTGGGAGCGGCGAGGGTGGCACCCAGGGCTCCCTGGGCCCTGGGGGTGGCCTGGGCCAGGCTGATGGTTCTAGGAAAGGAGAGAAGCAGGCAGATCTGGCCAGTATTCAGGAGGTGGAATCCAAAGGGCTCGGCTGTGGAGGGAGGCGGGCAGGTCCCGCATCAGCCTGGGTTTGGGGTATGGGCAGCGGGTACCTTCTGGTGGCAGATGCTGAGTTGAGAATGTTCTTGAGGAAAGAGCATGCTCTTGGGGGTGGGTTTGCTTCGAGACAGGCCAAGAGGACTACCTGGACATGCGGGTCGCGTCGAGGAGAAGGTGGGTTGGGGACAGTGGGCAGCGGTAGACATCTTGATGTCCCCTGACCCAAGAGGGGCCTGTAGGGTCAGTGAGATGGACAGGAACGAGGAGAGAACCTCGGGGCTTCCTCACGACACGCCAGGCGGGAGGGGGGGTGGTGACGAGGCCAGGGGGCTGGGTCGTAGGTAGCCAGCAGATGCCCATTAGCCGCGCCTGTGATTGCATCGTGAATGAGAGTGTCCTTGACCGAGGAGTGAGGCATCTGTTTGGGGGTCACCTGAGAGGTGGGGACAGACCCCTGGGGGACAGACAGCTGCACCTGACTCTGGGCCCAGCTTCGCTCCGCCTGAGGCTCGCACCCCCATCCCGGGGGCCAGGTGAGAATTACAGCACGAGTTTTGTTTGGCAGTCAATATAATTTTTCTCTTCCCCTCTCTTTGCCATGTTGCGTTTCTCCCCCCTTCAATCTTTCTAAACACTTTATAAGCCATAAATATAACCGAATCAGTTTAGATCAGTCGGGGTAAATGTCAAATTATCTTCTCTCTTTCTCTCTCTGGCTCTTTCCTCCCTCCGCCTCCCAGTCAACAGCCTCTAATAATCTGTCCAACCCTTCATTAAGCCTTAGAGTCTCACTCAGGGAGATTAAATGAATCAAGTAAAAAGGGAAAGGGGAAAAAAAGAGAAAAGCAGGAGCATTTATTCTCACTGTGTCTCCGACGAGTTCCCTTTTCTTTCTGATTTCTACATCGCTGACTTGAAAGCCCGTGAGTGACAGCGTCACAGGGCCCCGCGAGGAAGCCGCGAGAGGTAGCAGAACTGGAAATGCCGCGCACAGTAGGTAGAAAGTAACGTAATTATAGAGCAGGTCAGAGCCACTCGAATGAACAGAAATAAAAGCACAGAGGTTTTCTGTAGACTGTCAGGGGAGGTAAAAAAAAAAATCATTGTAAACTCTTTTCCACCCCCCAACCCCAGACCTCGGTTTGAAAAAGAGGTTTGTCGGTGCCTGAGAAACGTCCCTGGGAACGTTTCGGCAGCCTCGGCCTCGCAGGACAAGTCTGCCCCGGCCGGGGCCCTCACCTGGCGAGGCTGTGGGGTGGTCCAGAGGGCCCATTTGGGGAAGGGGGGGGGGGTGTTTTGCCACAGGAGACGGGGTGGAAGGACAGATGCACAGGCTGGGGGTGGGGAAGGGCTCCTGCCTTCTCCCCCAGCCCCCGCCCCCAGGCTGAGCACAGGGACCCTCGGACAGCGGAAGCGAGGCCAGTGTCCCTAGGCTGCTGCTTTGGTTTGGCCCAGTTTTTCCTCTGCCCGGGGAGGGGTGCCACGCTGCAGCCCCTCTGAAGTCTGACATCCTGTCCCTTCACAGGGAAGGTGCTGGTTGGTGGCTGGACGCTTCAGCCAGCTGGGCCCTGGCAGGGCCGGCAGAGGCGGAGAGGAGGGGGGTGGGGGCGTGGGAGTTCTGTGTGCCAGCTTCAAGCCCCATGAAGGTCAGGGCAAGGGCAGAGGGGGAACAAGTTTGGGGTGGGGGGCAGGCTAGAGATCCCATTTTTGTTGTTGTAAAAAGTCCACAAAGAGCCAGTCAGAGGCACAGCCTCGGGGGGCTCAACATGGCGTGCACTCCCTGTCCCCTCCCCTCCCGGCCCCACCTCTCCCGGAGAAGGCTCCTGAGGGGACAGGCCGCCTCCTTGTCACGGAGAACCTTGAACCGGCTGTGTCCTGAGGCTGGAGTTTGGCAGACAGGAGGACAAGGGGCTGATTCAGGGCAGGGCCTGAGAAGGGGCCCGTGAGAAATGGGAGGGTCCCCCTTCCCGCAGAGGATGGAGGGAGGCCCTGTGGAGTCAGACCTGAGACCACAGCGCCCTGAACTTGTCCTCAAAGAGCTTACCACAGTCCTGATGAGCTGACAGGTGATCGGTGGCTTCCGTCTGCCCGCCCATGGGCACTCTGCTTATCTAGCTCCGGTTCCTCGGTGCCTGGCACGGCTCCTGGCAGGCAGGCAGTCGGTGCCTCATGAATATATGAATGAATGAATGAATGAATGAGCGGATGAACGAATGGTGCAATAGTCTGCCCGTTCCATACGCCAGGTGCCAGGTGCCAGCCGAATGGTTTCACGTGGAGCCCCATTTCCAAGTGAAAGGCCGCAGCCCGGGGCGCAGGCAGGGTGCTGGCCTGAGCTCTGTGGTGGGGAGCGGGGTGCTAGGACGCACAAGGAGGTAGCAAACCTGCAGGACTGCGGCTCAGAAGGGTTTCCGAGGGCAACTAGGGGGAGCTCCCAACTACCGACTCTGGGGGTGGAAGCGAAGGTGGGGAACGAAGGTAAACATCTGTCCCGTGCGTACAGCTGCGGTTGACCCTCACTTTCCATGACCCTGGCGTGGGGTGGGGGTCCCATGTGAGGGTGGAGTAGACGGGGTCTGGCTGGTTGGACACACAGGTGGAAGGTGACTGGGCAAATCCAGATCCCAGGCTGTTCCCGTGTGCGCCCGGGGCTCCCCGGCCCTCAGCCCCTGGACTCCATCGCTGTTCTTGGACCCCCCACAGCCCCAAGGGCGGAGCCGGCTCAAGCACATGTCCTCGGTTTACCCACGTGGTGCTCTGGCTGTTGGAGGACCTGCTCTTCCCATCTGTGCAGCCCCAGGGGTCCCCCGGGTGCAGGGACAAGGCCGGGGTGCTGACAGGCTTTGCTCTCTCCTTGCAGCATGAACGTGCAGGGCGATTACGAGCCGATCGATGCCACCGGTTTTATCAACATCAACTCCCTGAGGTGAGGAGCTCTGGGCCCTGACGGGTCCTCAGCGCCCCAGGTGTGGGGAGCAGACTTTCTGAGGCCTGACCACTCTGGCTGCTGCCTGCCCTGGACAAGCCCCGCCTTCCCGTCCCTGGGTCCACGGCATCCTCGGGGCCTGCTCCCGTTCTCAGCGGGGCCAGAAGGCACACCTATAACAGCCAAAAGGGTCCTGGGCACGTGGGTTCCCAATTCTGGGGCCCTACCCTTTGAATCTGATGTTTACTGACACCCTCTCCACCTGCAGGGACTCCCCTGGGAGCCCCAGCAGGTTACCTGGCCAGCTCCTGCCTTCAGGTCGCCATACCTGAGCTGCAGGTCCAGCTGGGAGCCATCTTAGCCACGTGGCTCTCCGTGACCCAAGGGGGTGGCACACATCTGAACCTCAGACCTGGGTTCAGACCCTGACTGCGGTGTGCTCTCAGACCCCTTCAGAACGCGGGAATCCCACGTGGAGTGGTGAACTGTGCCTGCTCACAGGTGCAGGGAAAGCGGGGTAGGAGCTCATGGAAATCAAGCACGCGGGGAGAGCCGGGCAGCGGGCCCTCCGCCTGGGCGTGACCCTGGGGCTGGCCTGCACAGGGGCAAGCGGGGGCATTGATTGCCAGCAGCTACCAAAGACTAAGCCACGTCCAGGCATCGCCTAGGTTGTCTCATTTAATTCTTACACAAAATGCAGCTCTGGGAACGGGCCCAGAGAGGTTAGGTAACTTGCCCATGGTCACACAGCTAGGAAGCCGGGATGCTGAGTCCAGAAGGGTTTTAATCACCAACTTCCTTCTCACGGGGCTTGGCGTTGGACACATGCGCCAGGAACACACCACCATTTCCTCCCAGAGCCAGGCAAGATGGGAGAGTCTTCAGATCCAGCCCCACCACCCCGGACACTCTTCCCTCCGAGAGTCAGCTACCTCCACCTCCCTGCCTCCTTTGCCCTCTCTTTGTGTTTTATGACTACAAACCTTTTAAATGTCTCCAAACACAGTGGGTTTTCATAATGGCCTCTTCCTGTCTCCCATTGCCAGTTAAATGTTTTGTCTTTAACAATGACAAGCAGTCCCGTCCCCCGCTTAAAATAAATTAATTACATTATCCTGATTGGAGGGCAGAGGGAACGGAGGGAGGAAAAAGGACTTCACACACGTCTTAACAAACAGCTGCCCCCAGGCCCCAGCTCTGCCTGCATTAATTGAGGGGAGTGCGTGTTGTTATTGTTCATTTACATTTCTCTTTGTTTCCAATCTGGTCTACAGGCTGAAGGAATATCATCGCCTCCAGAGCAAGGTCGCTGGCAAATAGACCAGCTGACAATGAGGCTGGGCCTCCTCACTTCGCCCATCTCCCAAGTACAGGCGCTAATTGTCGTGATAATTTGTAGCTGTGACTTGTTCTCGGGGCGGGGCTGGCAGCCTCGTGGGGGTGCCAGGCCCCAGCTTTGTTCCCTAGTCCCCTGTAGCCTACAGAAGTGGCCAGTGAGGGGAAGGGAGGGGGTGGCTGTGGTGGGGAGCTATAAGATGACAAATAAAAAACAAGGTACATTAGTCTTTTGTTTCTTTATTTCTGCAGAGACAGAGGCAAGAGTGTGAGAGCGTGTGTGCGCACGTGTGTAGTCCGTCATGCCTTTGTGTGTTGTGATTGAAGTGCCCCCGAAGGCCGCCTTCTGCGTGAGAATCTGTTTATGTGGAAGAATCGACCCCTCTCTCCTCCGGCAAGAAATGGGGGATCCAGAAATGCCCACCTGGGTCCAACTATATCCAGCAGCCTGGCATTTGTCCCCAGCTGTGGCCCTGTGGCACGTGCCAGGGAAACCAAGAAGCGTTTAGGTGACGCTTGGGAGCTGTCCAGCCCACAGTGCCCAGCGAGCTCCTGAGAATGGAGGAGGAAGAACCCGCAGTAAAAAGAAGCCCCAGGGGAAGGGAGAGAAAAAGCAGGCGCAGAACTGAGTGGGCGCTTAGGGTGTCCACCTGGCCTACAAGCTTCCCTCTATCTCCTTCCCAAAACTGGGCCCCACTAGCCACGTGTGTGCTGTGACCCCGCCCCCTTGGTCGTGTCTGATTGGAACACGATGGACACCTACCCAGAGCTGGGCCAATCAGAATCTCACTCCCAGGAATTGCACCTGGAAAAATGGCCAAAAGCAAGGCTATATATTTGGTCAAACATTGAATTAACTCACCCTTAATGCCTTGGCAAGGCCAGACCAAACGATTTCGAGGGCCTTATACGGCCCGCAGGCCGGTCATTCCCCACCCTTCTGGAAATGGGATTTAGGACTTAAGCTTGGTGAGAGAGTTGCTGCTACTTACAACCAAAAGCATCTTTACCGGGAAGACTTGAGCGCTGGTTGCTCTGGGCCCTACCCTGGCTCTGACCTCCACTCCACAGCCTTTGTCAATGAGGGTTTCTTTCCAAAAAAGCTTTGCCTTCAAAACTTTTTCTCTGATTACAGAAGTTATAAAGGAATTACTTCATATTAACTTTGTGTCAGGCACAAAGCTACACACTTTGTTCACATTATTTCATTGAATCTTCAAAACAGTACCATGGAGATGCTTTTATCTCCATTCTGCAGAGAAACTGACTTGCCAGTGTTCACTCAGCCAGCAAGTGACAGAGCCAAGAACCAAGTCCTGGCCTCGCTGACCCCCCAAATCCTGTGTGTTTATGTCTTTAACCATTGTGACATGCTCATCATCCTTAAAAAAATAATAATCCTATAAAAATAACTACCACCCTTCATCTTACCACTTAGTTACAAGCACTGCTTAAACTTAGTGTATTTCTTCTCAGTCACATATTTCTAGGCTTACAAATATTTTTGCAGAGTTATTAGGTTGAAGTATTTTTAAAAATATATTTTATTGATTTTTTACAGAGAGGAAGGAAGAGGGATAGTTAGAAACATCAATCAGCTGCCTCTTGCACACCCCCTACTGGGTATGTGCCTGAAACCAAGGTACATGCCCTTGACCGGACTCGAACCCAGGACCCTTAGTCTGCAGGCCTGCTCTAGCCCAGTGATGGCGAACCTATGTCACGCGTGTCAGAGGTGACACGCGAACTCATTTTTTTTGGTTGATTTTTTCTTTGTTAAATGGCACTTAAATATATAAAATAAATATCAAAAATATAAGTCTTTGTTTTACTATGGTTGCAAATATCAAAAAATTTCTATATGTGACACGGCACCAGAGTTCAGTTAGGGTTTTTCAAAATGCTGACGCGCCGAGCTCAAAAGGTTCGCCATCACTGCTCTAGCCACTGAGCGAAACCGGGCAGGGCTTTTTAAAATATTTGTATTGATTTCCAAAAGGGAGAGAGAGAGACACCTCTATGATGAGAGAATCAATGACCGGCTTGCCTCCTGCACGCCCCCCACTGGGATCGAGCCCACAATCCAGGCATGTGCCCTGACTGGGAATCGAACCATGACCTCCTGGTTCATAGGTCAACGCTCAACCACTGAGCCACCATGGCCGGCCTAAGTTATATCTTAATAAAGCTGTTAAATACTGTTTCCTGATGTAATTGTTGGGGGGAGGGGTGGCCAGTGGGAAAGGACTGAGAAGAGCATGGGCCAGGAGAGCGCGAGGCTGGGGCGGTGGCAGCGCTGGCCAGAGGAGCAAAGGCTTCTCCAGCGGCGGCAGGCGGGAGGGGCAGCGTGAGCCGTTCAGGGACCAGACGAGCTACCTGACTGCATCCTGGCTGCTTCCCCTTCCCTGTGAGACCTCCGCCGCCCTGAGCCCGAGTTCCTCCGTTTGTAGGATGGGAGCATGTGGGCCCTTCCGCCCAGGGATGTTGGAGAGCCCACTGAGGCTCCGGGTGCGCCATCCGGGCAGAGCCAGGGTCATCGCTCCTCCGCGGAGAGGCACCGCCCGTCGCAGCAGCCGCTGATGACAGCGCCCTTCGCACACGCCTTGGCGGACAGTTCAGAAGGCCCTTCTTCCCTCTTTTATGCCTCGGGAGCCTCACAGCTGTCACGTGAGGAAGGGAGAACCCCATTTCTCAGGGAAAAATACATGAACCTTGGGCGGACGGCTGGGTGAGTCTTCCCCCGGGTCACCAACACTCAGATGAAGGCGGAGCGTTTTCCGTGCCCCCGAGGCTGCCTGGCACCACGGTGAGGCTGCTTGGACATCACAGGTTCAAGAAGGAAAAGGAGAATCATGCCTTCCCTTTAAAAAACCTATGAGGGCACGTTGGGTAAAGGAGGAAGCTCAGAGGCACCGGGGCTGCCCCCATCACAGCACTGATGGCAGGGCCGGCGGGGGCAGCTTGCTTGTCTGCTGCGAGCTCTGGGCTGGGACTGCTCCCGGCCCTGCAGGTTCTCTGAATGAGGAAGGCGGGCATGAACGAAGGAGGCTGCACCTGTCCCTGCTCCCTCGCTCTCAGCTGATTTCCATGAAGGTCTGCAGCTCACACGTGGGCAATGAGCCCTGCCCCGGGCTGTGGGGGAGGGGGGGGCAGCGTGGGAAGGGAGGGGCGCACACAGCCTCTGCCCCCAGGCCCAGGCCTTCCCATTTCCAGTTCTCCTGTGCCGGACTAGAGGGAGAGGGAGCAGCCCTCTGGAGCTGCCAGGAGCCAGGCTGCTGTGGGAGAGGCTAACGTCTCAAGGGGACAAGGGTGGCGTTGAGATCTGTCACTTCCTGGCCCCAAAGCTCCTCCTGTCCACCCAAAGGCTGACATCAGACCGTCCTGCCCCAACAGCGGCCTCGCCTCTCACTCCCCACTCCCAGGGCCCGGCCCGATGGCCCCTCTGGAGACTCTAAGCCAGTGGTTCTCAACCTTTCTAATGCCGCGACCCTTTAACACAGTTCCTCATGTTGTGGTGACCCCCCAACCATAAAATTATTTTCGTTGCTACTTCATCACTGTCATTTTGCTACTGTTATGAATCGTCATGTAAATATCTGATATGCAGGATGAATTTTCATTGTTACAAATTGAACATAATGAAAGCATAGTGATTAATCACAAAAACAATATGTAATTATATATGTGTTTTCCGATGGTCTTAGGCGACCCCTGTGAAAGGGTCGTTGGACCCCCAAAGGGGTCGCGACCCTCAGGTTGAGAACCGCTGCAAGCTGACCGTCGTTTCTCAGCTTCACACCTGGCCCACGTGAAACTCCCCTCTCATGGGCAGTTGTTTATTGCACAAGCCCTTTCCCCACGCCCCCTCTTGGAAGCAAAGAGCGTGTGGAATCGAGATTCAGGGGCTGGGCCTCAGCCAGCCTAGACCCGCCCACCCGGTGGGGCCTGCTGTCCTTCCACCGGGATCTGGAAGTGCCTGGCGGCTGTGGAGGAGCTGCAGCCCCAGCGGCTGGGCCTGGGCCGGGCTCAGAGCTGATCTGCACGCCTCTCAGGCTGGGGAAAGGGGTCAGCACAATCGATATCTCATCTGCAGCTCTCCTAGCGGAAGTGATGGCTATTGGAACACGGTAATGGGTGTTGTCTAGTGGAAGAGACTAATCTTCCCAGCTGAGGAGGGCTCCGCAGGTGGCCCGTGCGGCTCGCCGCCCCCAACCCGGACTGTGGAGGCGCTTTTAAAGCCGCAGTGGCCTCGCTGCGTGCTGGTGTCTCTCCCAGCACCTTCCTGGCACAGAGCCTCAGAGGGGGCCCGACCCAGCCCTTCTGAGCGCGCACTGGGAGACCGAAGCCAGTGATCTGCCCAAGGTCACACCCGCAGTCAGAAGAGAGCCAACCCGGCCGGCCTGGCTCAGGGGTTGAGCATCGACCTATGAACCAGGAGGTCACGCTTCGATTCTCATCTGGGCACAGGCCCGGGTTGCGGGCTCCATCCCAGTGTGGGGAGTGCAGGAGGCAGCCGATCCATGATTCTCTCTCGTCACTGGTGTTTCTATCGCTCTCTCCCTCTCCCTTCCTCTCTGAAATCAATAAATACATACATATATTTTTTTAAAAGAGCCAAACTAGAGTCTGGCCTTCAAACTGCTCATCCAATAGCACCCAAAATGCTGGCCATGGCAAACCCAGGGCCGTGAGCCAAACTTGGCCTTCAAGTATGTCGGGGTTTCCTACTGGCTGGCTCGGTATTTCCTGAAAACACGAGGTTTCAAATGCCATTGATGTTGCCCCAGTCCCCACCCCTCTCTTTCGTCTCACCCTCAGCCAGCCTCCCTCATTTTGACCTTGGACCAGTAAAACTGAGGCGCTGGCACAGTAGGGTGGGGAGGGAGGGACTCAGCCTCCCCGCCTGGAGAAGTGGGGTCCCCCGCACAGGCTTCCTTACCCCGGCGTACCCTTCCTCACCATGGAGGTTCAAGCTGTGAGCCCGTGACGGCCAGGGCTGCTCTGTCTTGCCCTGTGCTGTGGGTGACGCTCAGGGCAGATTTCAAACACCCTCACTGAGCAGTTGCTGTACGCCAGGCCATGTGCCAGGCTCAGGGGACACATCTAACACAAAGCCCTTTGCTTACTTATTTTTTAAAATATATTTTTATTGATCTCAGAGAGGAAGGGAGAGGGAGAGATAGAAACATCAATGATGAGAGAGAATCATTGATTGGCTGCCCGCAACCCAGACATGTGCCCTTGACCAGAATCAAACCCGGGACCCTTCAGTCCACAGGCGGATGCTCTACTCAGGGAGCCCAAATCGGCGACAGCAACAAAGTCCTTCAGTTGGTGGCTTCCTATGTGCCTCTGGGACCCTGGCTGTCAGCACTGACCCTGCAGCAGAATCCCACACACCTGTTACTGCGAGCAAGTGCCAAACTGCTACCTCTAACTTGCTGGGTGACCTCAGGCAGGTGACTTAACTTCGGGGCCTGATGGCCGCCCTGAGGAGTAAAGTATGTGCATAAAGAGCTTACAGCAGGGCAAGCTCCTGGTCACTGATGTTCTCTTCTTGCTAGTTATCGAGATCTCACCAGCCCCCCCCTTCCTCCCGGGCCCCTCCCCTGCACCCTGACCCCGGGTGGGGGCAGCACCAATTGCTTTTTTCACTTGTTTGTTTGATTGATTGATTGGGTGACATTGGTTAATAAAATTATATAGGTTTCAGGTGTTACAATTCTGCAGGCACCAATGGTGACTAATCATGACATGAGCCACGCCCACTGGGGCTCCCAGAGACAGCGGCCACTCAGTCACGACGGTAATGAAGAGGCTGTGAAACCGGAGGCCTTCCCTTCGGGGACCCTGCTGCCCCGACTCCCCCCTGAGGCTTGAGAAATCGCCCTGTGGACCCGGAGCCCCCTCCGTGCCGGCTGTGTACGCCCAGTGCGATCATTTACTCATGATCACAGCCCACCCCAGCTCCCATTGGTCTTCCCGGCCCTGCCCCTGCCAGGCCCGGTTCATGAAGACAGATGTCGGGCCCTGGGTCCCACGGAGGCAGCCCCAGCCTTTGCACCACTCGGAGAGTGTGGCACCCCTCCCCCTTTCTCGGGGTGGGAGCGGCCCAAGGGGGGCTATAGCTGTGGGAGAGAGATCAGGAGGCCCTAGAAAAGCTGTGGCATTAAACACAGGTGGGCCCTAGTCCTTCCCCTCCCACGTGACACCCCTCGGGGAGCAGGGACACTGCTTTCACGGGGCAGGTCCCGGGCACCCAGCACTGCTCTGTGCTGGGGACAGGCTAAGGGAAGCATGCAGGTCCCCGTGCACTAGAGGGCACAGGGCCCGCTGAGGGGAGTGAGTGGGGTCGGAGGGGCCACTGGATGCGGGAGTGAGGACGCCTCCAGGAGGGTGAGCAGGGGCAGCCGTGTGAGAGGCTCAGGGGAGGGCTTCCCGGCAGAGGGAACAGCATGACCAAGACCTGAGGTTAAAGGAACCAGAAGAGCTTGAATGGGCTGGCGGGAGGGGGGTATGAAGGGGGCCCGAGGAGGCGGTGCAGCCATCTTACTCAGGGTGTCACGGGCCTTGGTTTTATCTAAGACCATCGGGAAGCAATGGGTGAGGCTGTGGTTGAGAAGAGTCAGATCGAGAGGTAGCCAGGGCACCCCCAACCCCAGGAGTCCTGTTATGGGGGATCCAGGCCCTCAGCCCCACCCTCTGCCCTCCTGTGCCTGGGGCTCAGGGAGGCCGATGGCCCGGTTTCTGGGAGCAGCTGGCCCCCTGCACCCTGAGAGCCCCTGAGGGGACAGTCTCAGGGGAATGGGGTCCCTGTTCCCCAGCCTCCCAACAAGGCTGCTTTGTCCTCCCAGGCCCCCTGCAGCCGCCGGTGCTGAGCTCTGAAAGGCAGCTTTATCTGGGTCCCGGCCAGATTGCTGGGAAGGGGCGGCCGTGGCTGGGATCCGGGCGGGCAGCCGCCCCAACCCTGACTCAGGGGCTACAAAGAGAAACCGGGACAAAGGTTGCCCTGGGGGAGCAGTTGATCAAAGCCCCGCCCAGAGGAGGACAAGGGGACCACACAGGCCCCCTCCCCCCGCCATGCCTGCAATCCGGTCACCCCATCGCAGCAGCGGTCAATGACCTGGCCCTTTGTGCAGCCCCTGCCCTGTGGGAGGAGGGGCACAGGTGAGGCCGGCCACCTGTAACCGGACCTCCTGGGCCTGCTCCCCCATCCCTTTCTCTGGTCCTGGGAAGCATCAGAGAGTGAGACCAAACCATCAAGGGAGGCAGCTTTCCACAGGAAAGGAGCTTCGAGAAAAATCTGTGCCCTCAGGCAGCACGGGACAGGCTGGAGAGTGAGAATCAGGAAGAGGTGATGTCAGGAAGGCGGGAGTGTGCTGAGCAACCTCTTCCCAGGTGCGCAGGGTGGTGCCGCCCAGCGGGTCTCCATCACCCCTGCTTGGCCCTCGTTAACCTTGATAATGGCAACCCTGACACCCATGAAGTACCTCCTTGGGGATGATCCCCATGTCCACACTGACCCTTTGTGGCGGGGGCGGGAGAGGCCCAGAGAGGTTATAACACCTGCCTAAAGCCGCCCAGCTGGTGAGCTGCAGAGCCAGGATTCGAACCCAGGAACATCTGAGGCCAGAGCCCAGGCCCCGAACGCCATGCCTCCCGGCTGGGCTGGGCCTGCCCGCCTGCCAACCACAGGTGTGTGCGGAAGGCACGTCGGCTCTGTCCCAGATGTAAGAAATGGAAGGGACTCGGCCACGCCACCTGCAGAGAGCCGACTTACTAGCATCACCCACTTACTATTTTTCCTTGAAGGGACTCCGCTCTCTGTTAGAGTGAGTTTATTAACACTGCTGAGCTGTACATTTAAAAATGGATAAGGCGACATTTCTTGTTACGTGTATTTTACCACAGTTTTTAAAGAAGTTCATGTTCCAACATGAAAAAGCGAGTTTAGGGAACGTCGAGGAGGCACTGAAAGACAAACCCACACCAACGTCTCCCGCACAACGAGGCGATGGTGGGAACGGAAGGCTGGCGCGTTGACCACAGGGGTCCCAGGCTGTTTATTACACAAAAGCCAGCGTCCCCTGAGACCAAACCATCAAGGGAGGCTCTGCCAGCCGTGCCTGTTGCTCTTGGGGAAACACCAATCGTTGTACAAACGGGGAGACAGAGGCCCAGAGAGAAGGGGCAGCTCCCAAATACAGGGCCAGTTGTCGCAAAGCCAGGCCCTAGCCTGGGCCGTCGGCCTCTGGCTGCACCTCACTCCTGGCCAGGCCTCTCGGGGGTCCAGCCAGGACAGTGAATGCAGCCAGGAGGGCAGGAGGCAGGTGCCCCACGCCCTGCGTCACACCTGTGCTCGGCCCATCGGTGCCGGTGCTGGCACCAGGCAGGTGTACTCTCTCCCTCAGCGGGGAGCTGAGGGTCCTGCAGGGGGAGCGGACAACACGGGCAGCCACGCTCACTGCTCTGCCCCAGGTGCTGCTGGGCCTTGAACACAGAGCGGTGAGGATGGGGACAATGAGGCTCAGAGAGGCGAAGGCACTTGCCCACGTCCACACAGCCAGTGAGGGGCAGGGGTGGGATTTGAACTCAGGTCTGACAGACCGACCCCAGGAACTGTGAGGTGAGTGGCTGGGAAGATGGTGGGGGCAGGGAGTGGTGCTGGGAGGGAAGCTCAAGGGGTCGGCTCCCTCACACCAGCCCACTCTGGCCCCGCAAGCGTCCCCGCTCCCCTTCCCCGGCTCCCGGTGTGAGCTTTCTGAACACAAACTGCATCACGTCATGCCCCGCCCGAGCTGAAACCCACCTGCAGCTCCTTAGGGTACCGAGCGGCCCCTGGCCACCTCTGGGGCCCCGCCCCCACCTGAACGGACCCCCCTGATTTCATCCCCCAACCAGACTGACCCATTTGTATTTCCTTGACAGCGCACCTCAAAAGTTGGGCCAAGGAATTTTATTTTTGAAATAATAAGTAAGCTGGGCCACCCGGGCCAAGTCTGAGCCCAGTCTTCCCCCCACTCTCCCGCTGCCAGGTGGGCCCGTGGAACCCGCCCCGTCAGGGCTGATCCAATAGGAACGGGGCCTGGAAAGCAAGCTGTGAAGGCGGCACCCCATGACATGATGACAAAGGAGAGCAGACAAGCGAGCTGGCCAGTGGAGCTAGGTGCCTAGCCTGCTGGGCCATGGCCTCTCATCCCAGGCCATCCCTTCCTGGCCTCCCTCCACCCCCAGCCCCACCGTCCCCTGGGAATCAGGTCCACCCTCAGATTTACTAGGGCATGTTAAGGACATGGTTCGAAGCCATCTCTGAGGTCACAGGTCATGGCCGTTTGCCGTGGATCTATTTGCCCCTCCCTCGGCTGGAGCCCTTTGCCCCTGCCGGCCCTGAGAGCCGTATCAAACTTCAGCGGCCTCCACCCGCCTGGCTGCTCCTGAGCCAGGCCCCGAGGCGCCCAAACACAGGGCAGGGCTTTAAAACAGGCTCGCGGGCGGTTTACCAGCTGGGCTGCCCAACCCCTGACCTCGGGAGAAGATGTAATGCATCTCCCTGGTTTAGCTGGATCAATGGTGTCATGAAAAACAGCCCCATGTGGGCCGGTTAGGATAGCAGGGAGGGACCCCCGCCCCCAGAAACCCACCGTGACGGCCACCGAGCTGAGGTCTGCCTGCACCAGGCTGGGGCATCTCTGGGTGTTCAGCCTCCACCGACACGTCTCGGGGACAAGCCTGCAAGAGCAAGGATTACTGAGCTCAGCCACCCCGGTTAAGATGGGGAGACTGAGGCTGGGGGCCCCTCATGTCACAGTGCAAATGCAAGGAGGTCGCCAGTTTCCCCTCGGGCTCTCTCCCTGTCCAGCACTTCTGCCTTCTCCTGTGGCAGAGGTGGCCATCATGGTACTTGGGGTATTGCTGGCACCTCAGAAGGCCAAGCCTACCCGGCTGGCCATGGCTCAGTTGTTGTAGCATCGATCTACAAACTAGAAGGTCATGGGTTTGATTCTCAGTCAGGGCACATGCACAGGTTATGGGCTCAATCCCCAGTGTGGGTCACGCAGGAGGCAGCTGATCAATGATTCTCTCTCTTCATTGATGTTTCTATCTCTTCTCCCTCTTCCTTCTTCTCTGAAATCAATAAAGATATATTTATTTTTTTTAAAAAGATCCCTAGCCAGTTTGGCTCAGTGGGTAGAGCGTAGGCCTGTAGACCGAAGGGTCCCGGGTTCAATTCCAGCCAAGGGCACATACCTCAGTTGCAGGATCCTCCTCGGCCCCAGCCCTGGCCCTGGTCAGGGCGTGTGCAAGAAGCAATCAATCAACGTGTTTCTCTCACATCGAAGTTTCTCTCTGTCTTTCCCCCTCTATTCCACTCTCTCTAAGAAATCAATGAAAAAAATATCCTCAGAGGAGGAAGGAAGGAAGGGAGGGAGGAAGGGAGGAAGGGAGGAAGGAAGCCAAGCTTGTCTCTCCCACAGCCTTCCAGCAGGACCAGAGCGGGCCGTGGTGCCACCTGGCTGAGCTCCCTGCCTTTGACTCCAGGTGCCAGGCCTTGGGACGGCTGCAGCCCCTCTGCCAGGGCAGAAGGCAGGGGCCAGAGGCACAGAGCCACCCTGTGCTCGGACCCCGCACTCCCCAGAGAGAACAGTAGCTTTTTTTTTTTTTTTTTTTTTTGTATAGCAAAGGTGGAAATTTATTGAGAAACAAGCACAGACTCCCACATGGGGAGGGGAAAAGAGTCCCGGGTGGCCTTTATTTAGGGAAGAAAGTTTGCAAGAGCTGGAGGATCCTGAGTCTGAAGTTTTCTCCGTCCTCACGTGACTGGCAGGGGACCTGGGAGCTGGGAGCTGGGAGCTGGCTAGACAGGCAGAGTCGGGCCCATTTCCCCAGACCCAGGGCCAGAGTCTGCATCTTAACAAAGCTCCCGCTGGCTCACATGCACCTGAGGGTGAGAAGCGCCCTCCTAGAGCTAAACGAGGTGGGATGTGCGCATGTGCACGTCGGCACGCACGCAGGTGAGCACACTTTCAGATCTTCACCCTAAGGAGCCTGGAAATGGACAGGGAAGGGAGGAGGGGAGAGGAAGGCAAGGCTACTCGCCTGTGTCCAAAAAGTACTTGAAGTAACTTCAGAGCAGCATGTGGCAACTCACGAAACAGAAGCAAACGGAACAGATCCCACCTGAAGGAGGCGGAGGTAGGCAGGTGGCTGGGACGGGGGCTGCTCCAGTGGGCGGTGGGTTGGGCAGGCCCCCAATCACGCAGGCTCTTGCGACACTGGAGGCCTTTGGATGTGGGTGGGGGGGTGGGGGGGGGACGCGGAGGGAGAGTGACATGCTCCGATTTATAGTTTGGAAAGATGATCATTTGAAAAGAGCAGCCACTTCTGCCCTCTAAATGCTGCCTGAGTTGCGGGAAGGGGAGGGGGTGTCTGGCCCTCGAACAGAGGCCTTGGTGGTCCTAGGTGCCTGGATAGGGAAGAGAGGGTGGTGGGTGCAGGGAGGGAGGGAGGCTGAGGTGGAAAACTGGGACGGATGCTCTATCGAGTTACATAGAGTAAATTGCACAAATCTTAAGTGTACAGCTTGATGACATTTTACTACTTAATAACCACCAAGCGCATCCAGGTACAGAGCATTCCCAGCATCCCAGAAACCCCTTACGCCCCTCTGAGTCCCTCTCCATCCAACGGTGTATTAGTTACCTAAGCTGCGTAACAAACGGCCACAAACTGAGCTGCTTGAAACAGCAACCACTGACAATCTCACAGTCTCCGTGGGTCACAAGCTTGGGCTTCCTGGGTCCTGCACTCAGGGTCTCCCACGGCTGCGGGCAGGGTGTCAGCTGAGCTGCGTTGCTAGCTGGCGCTCATGGCTATCTTCCAAGATCTCACAGTTGTTGGCAGAATTCTGCCCCTTGTGTTGTAGGACCCGGGTCCCAGTTTTCTTGCTGGCTGTCAGCTAGGGGCTGCTTTTGCCATGTGGCCAGCTCAGCTTCTGCCACAGAAACTTGCTTCTTCAAACCAGTAGAAAAGCCTTTCTTTTTGCCCAGGCACCATGGTTCAGTGGTTGAGTGTTGACCTATGAACCAGGAGGTCATGGTTCGATTCCCGGGCAGGGCATATGCCCAGGTTGTGGGTTCAACTCCCAGTGTGGGGTGTGCAGGAGGCAGCCGGTCAATGATTCTCTCTCGTTATTGATGTACCTATCTCTCTCTCCCTCTCCTGAAATCAATTTTTTTTTTTTTAAAAGAAATGTACATATATATATGAAGTCTCTTTCTAAGGCTTCCATCTGATTTAAGTCTGGCCTACTCAAAATCAAGCTGATTTGGGACCTTAACTTATAGATGTGAAACGCCTTCATTCTGTCATGTTCTGTTGGCTAAAAGCAGCTCACGGGTCCCACCCACAGTCCAGGGGAGGAGATTATGGAGGCTGTGAGTCCCCCGTGTTACCCTCGGCCTGCCTGCCACAGCGGGAATGACTGTTCTGATCTGCATCATCGTCACTGAGAACTTCTCACAAATGGAGGATCAGTGTCTCCTTGTGTCAGACTCCTTTCACTCAGCACTGTGTCTGTGACATGTGCCTATGCTGTTGCCTGCCTCGGTAATTCGTTTCTGTTCATGGCTGCGTAGTATTTCATTACACGAACGCACCACAATTTATTTCCGTATCCTCTGTGGATGGATATTTGGGTGGTTCCCGGTTTCTGCTATTAAAATAGAGCTGCTAGCCCTGGCTTATGTGGCTCAGTGGGTTAGGCACCGTCCCTTGCACAGAAAGGTTGCTGGTTTGATTCCTGGTCAGGGTACATGCCCGGGTTGCAGGCTTGATCCCCAATAGGGGGCGTGCAGGAGGCAGCTGATAGATGTTCCGCTCTCACCTTGATGTTTCTTCTCTCTTCCTCTCTCTCTAAAAATGAATAAACTGTTCTTTAAAAAATAAAATAGAGCAGCTAGCATGTGGGATTCTGGATTGGACTGTAGAACAGTAAAGAGAAATGAATGGAAAAACGGCTGAAATCTGTAGTTACTGTTCCAACAACGTTCCTGGCGTAGCTTGGGCAAATGCATGGTGGGCCTGTACGATGTGACTGCGGGGAAGCTGGCTGAAGGGCACAGGGGAGCTCTCCGCACTCTCTCTGCAACTCTTCTGTCGCTCTACAATGATTCCAAATAAGTAAATAAAATGGCTCCGAAATGAAAACCGTATTGAAGAAGCAACCCTCTATGGCTGCCGGCAAACGTCTGCCACTGGCCGGGGCGGCGTAGGGGTGCGCCACCAGCCCTCCCACCATAAACGTCCATCAAACTGGACAAAATCTAGGAGGCAGCGGCTTTCAGGCAGCACAAGACTGTGCTCCCCGAGAAATGGGAAACGGTGGGATGAGCCCACAGCCACCCCGTGCTCTGCCTGAGGCCACTTCCCCAACCACAGATTGGGGCGCTGCAGTCCACGCTGAATGCGGGATGGCTGAGCCGGGAGGCAGAGGTGGGACCGTGGGCTGAGGAAGAGGGTGCTGCACCAGGGCGGGCCTCTAAGCGAGTGTCTGTCCAGCTCTGGGCTCGGAATAAGGCTACGTGGGTCTCTCTGAGAGCTGTGGCTCCAGGTGGGAACCGAGATCCTGGGGGGGGGGGGGGGGGGGGGCGGTAGCCTTGGTGCTCCGGTCCAACCAGAGAGGAGAGGCTTAGAGGCCTCACGTAATCAGGAGCACCCAGCTTTGGTGTCTGAGAGTCTCCCCTCGGGACTAAGGGCCGTGCCCGGAGCCAGCCTGCAGGCCCTGGGACAGCCTGAAACCAAGCCCTGGCACAATCCACAGGTGAGCAGAGGAGGGAAAGCGCCGGCAGCCATGATGGGAAAGGGAGGTTTCTGAGCAGAGAGCTCGCCAGAACACAGGAGGCAGGAAAGTGTCCGTGGGCTGCAGGGACGCAGAGCTGTATGGAAAACAAGACGTTGTCACCATCTCTCAAAACAGCCCTTTAAATGATGCCTGTTCATCAGGATGGCTGGATAATCGGGTGGGAGGGTGGACGGATGGATGGGTAATTGGATGTGGGGGTGAACAGGTAGATGGATGGATAAACAATGGGTTAAATCAAATCTCCTCCTTTCATGGAAGCAGAAACTGCGGCCTGGCGAGAAAGGGGAGCTTACAACGGGTTGCACTGAGGCTAAGGAAAGCTGCTCTGACCCCAGGCGTTGCAATGCTTGGCCAAGTCGGTTATTCTGTTTCACCGGAACCCTCCCCCCGGGCCAGGGCAGGCCCCATCTGGGCCCAGGTGGCTCAGTGACTCTGGCCATGACACCTCTACTGGTGGGGGGGAGCGGGGGGGGGGGGCGGCGGCGAGATGTGCGAGCGAGCCTGTCCCACTGTCTACCCCTGTGTCACCGTTGTCTGCCGGCCACGCCCTCCTGCTCCCAGGACCCTCACCCCGCCAGCACTCCCTCCCGGGGCAGCTACTTCCTTGCTCGGTACTTTTACCAAACCCGGAGCAGAAGCCCTGGGTGAGGGTGGCGAGGAGCCAGGCCCTTTTCCAGGCCTCAGCCCAGGTGGGCGCTCCCTCTGCCATGGCTCCTGTTGACGTTTGTCCTTGGATTGTCTGCGCCGTCAGAAGAGGCTGCGTTCCCTGCAGCTGGGCAGCCATTAGCAGGAGGCGGCCGCATTACCCTCTCATCATACAATGCTGGCTAAGTCCGTTATTCTGTTCCACCTGAAGTGCCCCCCGGGCCAGGGCAGGCCCCATCTGTGGCCCAGGTTGCTCAGCGTCTCTGGCCATTCCGCCTCCACCGGAGGGCGGGCGGTGCGAGCGAGCCTGTCGGGCTGTCCGCACTCTCCCTCCTTCCCCTTTATCATCCTCCCAGGGCCGAGCAGGACTTGCTTCCGAGAGTGATGTCAGATGTGTGCAAAACAGACCGATAAAGGCTAATGCACTCACTCCCTTTGTCTGCCCGACTCTCCTCCCGAACATTTTCCACTCAGAAAGCCACTTAAAACACATCAGCAGTAACTCCACACAACAGCCACTTGTTGGCTAATTGTGCTAAGCAGCTGCCAGCAGGGGTGGGGGAGGGCTGGAGAGGGGACCTCAAGCCTGGCTCTTGAGTCTCACTTCTGGGAGAAGCCCTCAGCGCCCAGTGGAGCCCAGCTCGTGGGGAAGGGTGCTGAGCGCCTCCCTCCCTGCCTCTGCACCAGGGGGCTCCCCCAGGAGAAAAGAGGCAGCCATCACTGGGTGTTGGGGGGTATCTCCTGGGTGGGGCCAGGAGGGCAGAATTCTCTCCCATCTCTCAACCAACTTGCTATGGGACCCATCTCTAGTCCTCAGTTCCCCTTCACCCCAAGAGCTGTTTGGCCTGTGGCTTGTAAGGTCTCTTCCAGCTCCCAAAGGCTGCCTGGTACGGTTACTGATCCAGAGCCTCGGACGGTTGGACCCATAATGGGGCAGCCTGACCCAGTTCCAGGAGTCAGAGCGAGCTGAGCCGAGACCTGGGCTCAGCACTGAGCCAGCGCAGGGTGTGGGCAGAGGCGGGGAAGTGGCCAGCGCTGGGTCAGAGGGACCTTTGGGCCACAGCAGAGCCGGGCTTTCTCCTGAGGGCAGTGGGGAGCCCTGGGAAGGACAGGACCAGCAAGGCGTTCTCGCCTGTTTCTCTTTTTCCAAGACCCCTCCTCGCGTCCAGGTGGAGAAGGAGTTAGGGGGCAGAGGTCAAGGGCAGGAGCTCTCTCTCCCCCACGCGGGCACTGGCTGGGTGTCAGGAGTGACCAACCCTCCCTCCGATGGGAAGAGGGAGACGCCAGTGTTCTCTGCTCTGACGCTCTGGCTCTCGGACCCCTCACTCACTCGCCGGCCTCGTGGTGTGGCCGCTGCCCAGCCTGGAGAGGCAGGGGTTAAGCACGGAAGAGTCTCAGAAATCAGAGGATTACAGGTTTGTCACACGGGCAGCCACGCACCCTGCTATCTCTCGGCTCAACTGTCACCGCAGAGCACTGTCCGGGACTCCATTAGGGAGGCCCAGGCGGCGGCTCACAGCTGTCAGGCCGGGGCCTCTGAGGGTGCAAGTCCTCACCCCCTGCGCCTGCGCCGGAGGACAGCTCTGTCCACTGGGCCACCATGCAGGCTCCACCGGCCCCTCGCCGGGAAGCTGGAGAGCCACAGTGCAGCTGGCACGCACGGTCAGGGGTCTGAGACGCTCGGGTGTGAAGCCCCCTCCGCTGCTTCCTGCTCCTGGACCTCAGATGCGATGCTCAAACCCTCTGAGCCTCAATTCTCTCACCTGCGCCGTGAGGACAGGGTGGCACCTCCCCGAGGGGCGCGGAGAGCCAGAGGCGAGCCTCATTCAGCAAACGGAGCCGCTGGCATGACTCGCTGCTTCCTGAGCTCTGCCTGGCCATGCCAGTGAGAGTCGGGCTGTTTTTATGATCCCATCTTCCGCCTCTGCCAGCTCCCCTTTGGCCTTGTCTTTGGAAGTTCGTTCAAAGTCAAAGTGAACTGTTGGTCAAAATAATCACGCTTCCCAGGTTCCTGGTATAATTACCGCCCCCTTCATGTTGCTTCCAGTGCCTCCTCTATTTTTTCTTTGTAAACTTCACTTTAACTGTCTTTTGTGAAGGCGATTTAAAGGGGAGAGAAACCTCGCAAATGAAAATGGCTTAATTGCTTTTTCAGATTTTCAAAGGAACACAAGCTCATTATGAAAAACATGCAGACAATACAGAAAGGTCGGGAGAAGAGAAAGATAATGAGATGATTCTGAAGCAGCTCAGGTAGTTTGCAGCAGAGTAGGAATAAAGAGTCTATAAAACCGGGGTGCTCCCCGCCTGCCCCCCAGCACTGCCCGGGCTCTGGCTCCAGCTGCCCCCACCCCCAGCAGTGCCTTCCCTCACCCACCCATATCCTGCCCACCCCCTAAACCCCAGCTCAGCGTCTTGCTCCCCACAAATGCTCCCTAGACCTCTACAGCCCCCGTGTTCTGTCCTTCCACTGAGCTCAACCAATTCTTTTCATCTCAACAAACATTTATTGAGCATCTGTCTGTCTGGGACCAAGACACAGATCCAGCCGGATGGACTCGCCCCCTCCTGCCTGCGTTTAAATAGTGTTGGGTGATATCATTGCCCTGCGTCTAGACTTCGGCTCCCCGGCCTGGATTGTCAGCCACTTGAGGGCAGAGCCACAGCTTCTGTCTCTGTGTAGCCCACCCTCGGCATCTGTTGCTCCCAAATGGGACTTCCCAGGCACCTGCAGGAAGGCCGCTGCATGGACCACGCATGCTGGTCCCCAGGCCGCGCTCCGCATACAGCCTCCTCTGACTCTCACATCGACTCTGGGCGGTGGGCCTTGTGATTCCTGCCGAGGGGGAAACCGAGTTCAGGCGAGTCGGGAAGCTCGCCCAGGGAACCACAGCATTGAGCTGAGAGCCAGGACTTGAACCCAGTTCCCTGAGACTGAGGCACCAGTTCTGAATTCCTACCAAGGTCTGCCTGTTTGTACGGCTCAGTGGTCATACAAGGCAGGTGATAAATGCTCTTGACAAGGTATGCCCAGGGCAGGCAGGACAGTTAACAATCACCCATGGGGACCCTGGGAAGGCTCCCTGAGGGAGGTGAGTTTTGAAGGATGCATAGGAGTTAGTTAGCTGCGTGGAAAGCATTGGACAAGGAAGGGACGGTGTGTAGGACAACCCAAGGGTGTGAGTCAATGGGAGCTGGAGAACGACAACCCATTCTGAGTGACTCAGGTGCAGCGGGGGAAAGCCGGGAGGTAAGGGGACTGGGGTGACCCGCTGGCCGCACCAGGCAGGGCGCACCTGGAACTTCAGGCATTTAAACTTGAGCTTTAGGCCAACAATTCAAAGGCCAGCAATTCGAAGTGAGGTCCTGGAATGCTAGGGCTTCCTCAGAGACATGCCGGCAACCTGGAGGACGCTAACTCAAAGGCAAGTGGCCCCAGCGCAGCCCTGCACCCAGCTCCCCACCCCGCGCTGGTCCCGGAGAGGGAGCCGATCTGCCGCTGCTTGTACGTTTCGGCTTCCCGTGTAAGATTTCGCTGGAAGGCTCTGCAGCGAGCATGTTTGGAACAGCCCCTGCAGGCTGCGGGCAGTCGGCCCTGAGTGACAGGACCTATTTAGGATGCGTTTGTTCTTCAAAAGCCTTGGCTGAGCCCCACCCTCCGCTTCCCCCGCCCCACGCTGCAGGGAGGGTGTGGTGTGTGCAGGGTGTGTGCTCCTGGCTCCGGGATGCTGCGTCCTGGGCAGGTCAAGGTGGGGAGTCACACCAGGGCATGTAACTTCTTTAGTAAAAGTTCTCTTTGCCTCAAGCAAGCTCTGTCCCTCATGTCTGTGAGTCTCTAGGTTTGCACACCATGGAGATGCCTCTCTTCACACCCCCCCCAACCCTGGACCACCTTTTCAGACCCCCCTTCTAAAGGGCAAGAGGTAAGCCAGGCCCCGCCTCAGTTTCTCCCGTCTCCACGTGGCCTTCCCCCAAAACTGCTTTTCCTTGGCACATTTGGAATCTTGCTCTCCTACATTTGGCTCAAGTGACCTCATAAAAATTCCCTACGTGTTTAGACAATTCTTACGTCAGCACTAGTGGGCGGAGACCCGTGGAGGACAGGGACAGGCGAGTGGATCGTCATCGGCAGCAACGATTGTTAAACGATTGGGATATTTGTCTGTCCATGTCCCTCACCAGGGACCCACCACACACGCCTCACCGTGCCCACCCACGCGAGGGTAAAGCCTGCCCGGTGTGCGGCCACAGGAACCGGCGCCAGCATCCCTTCTGATTGTTGGATAACTTGCATGTTACCCCAAGTGCAGGGGCTCTGAGAGCTCAAATGGGGCGCCCCTGGCCTGGTGGGTGGGGAGGAGGGACCTGCGAGGCTCCTGGAGGAAGGGACCTTTATTTCGGTGACATCTGGGGCTGAGTGGGAGTAGGTGGGTGAGGAGAGTGAGGCAGGCGGGAGGGTGCACAGCTGCAGAGGCCCAGGGCGGAAGGAGCTGGGAATGAAGGAGGGAATTCATGCTGAAGCTGGAGGGGAGGTTGGCGCTGGACCTGCAACACCTTGTGGGCAAGACTTGGCTTATATCCCAAGATCCAGAAGGGGTTCTAGGCAAGGGAGGGGCCTGGCTTGGTGGGAGGAGCCAGAGGGGGGCTGTGGCCTTGTCCCCGGCACAGGTAGTGAGTGGTCAGGGAAGTGGGATGCAGAGAGACACAGCCCCACAGGTGAGTAGAGGTAAAATGCATTAAAAAGTGCCCCTCCCTTTTGTCCCCATCTGTCACGGCCCTGGGGCCGAAAGCTCAGACACTTCCTTGGAGCCCCAGAGCCCCGCAAACAGAACTTTCAGGAACCTACAGCAGGTTCTGAGGCTCAGAACTGTGCCTGGCCAGTGTGCGCATAGCGGTCTCCAGGCCGGACTCCCCGGAGCACCAATTCAGGAAATGACAACCAGAGGCCCGAGAAGAAGGCTGGGAGTGGGCACCTCCGCACCGGCCTGTGTCTGTTGCAGGGTTTGGAAATAGCTGAGATGAAAGAGAGTCACAAGGAGGGGGTGCCCGCCGGGCAGACAGGCCAAAGGCCCCGAGAAGCTGCCGAAGGAAGCTGCTGTGCGGACAGCGAGCAGGAGCCAGGACGGAGGAGGAAGACCTCAGGAGGGGGTGGGGAGTCAGGTCAAGGTCCAGCAAAGGCAAGTTCAAGACCCAAACGACACACATCAAAATGGACCCTCACAAGATGAGCTGTGGTGTGGCCGAAGATTGTGTGTGTGTGTGTGTGTGTGTGTGTGTGTGTGTGTGTGTGTGTGATGTGGACTTTGAGGAGCAATTCAAAAGCCTCCAGCCCTTAGCCCATCTGAACACCCCTTTCTCTCTTCACCCCCAGCAGCCAAGATAAAAAAAAAAAAAAGCGAGAGAGAGAGAGAGAGAGCAAGAGAAAGAAGGAAAACAAAATATCTACAGTTGTCGAGACAAGAGGAGAAAAATAGAGGCAAACATCGGTAATTTTCTCTGTGGGGCTTTGCGGTAATTGAGCCATTTGGATAAAAATAAAGGCAGCGGGCCCCTTAGGTAAGAAGAGCTTTTGCAATCTAAGAAGCTGGAATTATGCGTCTTGTGTCACTTGAAATCCCCCGGCCTCCCCCTTCCGCGGCGACCCGGACCACTCTCCCTTTCCTTATTATTTTTCAGTCCCCTGTCAGTGCCGTCTGCGGAGCAGAGAATTTCAGCTGTCACAACTAATTTCAATTTTTCCACGTGCTTTTCCCCTTGGCGTCCCGGGGGGAGGGCCCGGCTGAGCCCCCTTTCCTTCGCTCTTGGCTCTTGCATCCACTCACTTTTTATTTATCATTGTTGTTATTTCAAAAACAGATTTATATCATGCGTTTGTTTGCAGAGTGTTTAAGGGCTGCGGTTTGCTCCTGCGGGAGGTGGGGCCTGGCTCTGTCGGTGTCCAGCTTCCCGCCCCGCACTGCAATCCCCACCCCCACCCATGTCCCCACCTCTGCCCCCTGAGCCCTGGGACTCCGCCACTCCCTTCCTCCCCCCACCCCCGCCCCACCCCACCCCCACCCCACCATTCACCAGGGAAAATCTAGGCCTCACACACAACACTGATTCTTTTTTTTAAAAAATATTTTTTTATTGATGTCAGAGAGGAAGTGAGAGGGAGAGAGAGATAGAAACATCAATGATGAGAGAATCATTGATTGGCTGCCTCCTGCACACCCCACACTGAGGATGGAGCCCACAACCTGGGCATGTGCCCTGACCTGGGAATTGAACCATGACCTCCTGGTTCATAGATCGACGCTCAACCACTGAGCTACACTGGCCAGACACAACATGAAATCCTCCCTTCCTCCCTCCCTGCCTTCCTTCCTTCCTTCCTTCCTTCCTTCCTATACAACACTGATTCTTGAGGTTCTATCAGAACCAGGGGAACCACATAAGTCTCCTCAGCAGAGGCAAAGGCCAGAGGGGGCAAGCATCATTGGTTTGCCGCCCAGTCCTGCTTCTCCATCTTTCTTTCCCTCTCAGTTCATGCCTCATGGCATTGACCCAGGGCCCCTCCTGTGTGCGGGCCCTGCAGGAGGAGATGATGAGCTAATGAGGACAAAGGCGGACAGATGGCTACTGAGCATTTGACGTGCTGGCCGGTGGCCGTGCAGGGACAGTGTGGCCCCACGGAGGGAGGTCACTTACCTCAGCTCCTTACTGTGAGGCCTCTGCCAAGACGCGTGCTCGAGCGGACTTCGGAAGCGACTGGATGCTGCCTGCTAGACAGCTTGAGGAAGGGAGTTGCAGGCCGAGGGAACAGCATGGCCAAAGGCTGGTGTTAGGAGTCCAATTGTACCCCCCCCCCCCACATTCCTATGTTCAAGTCCTAGCCTCCAGGACCTCAGAATATGACCTTACTTGGGAATGGGATCATTGCAGAGGTAATTAGTCAAGACGGGGTCAGACAGGGCCAGGAGGGGACCCTAATCCAATAGGACTAGACAGAGACACACACAGAGGGGGAGGCCCTGGAAGATGAAGGCGGAGAGGAGATGATGCTGCCACAGCCCCAAAATGCCAAGATTGCCAGCTAACCAGAAGAAGACGGGAAGCAAGACAGGTCTCCCACCCCGCCCCCACCCCCTCCCCACAGCCCTCAGAAGGAACCAACCCAGCCTGGTCGGTTTGGCTCAGGGATAGAGCCTCGGCCTGTGGACCCAAGGCTCCCAAATTCGATTCCGGTCAAGGACACGTACCTTGGTTGCAGGCTCCTCCCTGGCCCGGGCCCTGGTGGGGGCGCGTGCAGGAGGCAACCAATTGATGTGTTTCTCTCACATCGATGTTTCTCTCTGTCCCTCTCTCTAAAATTCCATGGGAAAATATCCTTGGGTGAGGATTAACCAAAATAAAAATAAAGGAAGGAACCAGCCCTGCGGACACCCTGTCTCAGCCCTTAGACTCCGAGCTGGGAGACAGTGGATTCCTGTTGTCGAAGCCGCGCAGTTTGTGGTGCTTTTCACTGCGGCCCTCGCAACTAACACGCGTGGAGACGGGAAACATGTTCCATGCGCGCATGTCATTGAGCAGGCGGGTGCTTGGAGTGGGAGAGGGTGAGGCTGGGGGCAGCGGGCAGACTCTGCAGAGTTGGGGCGTGATGTGGAGGGCAGTGGGGCGTGGGGGGAAGGCAGGGGGGCATTTTAGGCAGGAGGGAGGTGGGGCCGGCTGAGCATCGTTAAACGCACACGCTGCTGACAGCACCAGAGGGAGGAGGCATCCTTTTCTCCCCACTTCCCTGCTTTCCCACCCCCTGCCACACACACTGCGGGCTCGGCTGTGGGTTCTGGGGCCTGGGACGGGGCCTGTCCGTCATGGGCCACAAGCAGGGATTGTTGAGTCAAGAAACAGGTCGACCAGTTCCTGCTTCCCCCTGGCTGACAGCCCTCGCTGAGCGCCCGGTCTGCGGACGCTGATGAGCACGGGCACCGCGTGACTGTGTGTCCACGATGGGACGCCCCTGCCCGGGTGTGAGAGCCGAGGCTGCTGGAGGAGAAGCCGCCGCCGTGGGCAGGCTGGGCGCTGCTTCCCAATCCCTTGTTCCTCCTCGGCCCGCCCATGTTCCTGGTGATGTGAGCAGGAAACGCGCTCTCGCTGTGGGTGATGTGTTAAGACGGTCCGCTGCTCTCTGAACACACTCCCCATTGGGCTGTCGTGAGGAGTGAAGAGTGAATCTCTCCAGAGTGTCACACAGCTCCCTCCTGCTGCAGGGTGAGCCAGCACGTGCCGGCGCCCATGATCCACACCGGATGCCCGTGTGCCTGGTCTGGTGCTGGCTCACTGCTCCCCTCCAGGCCTCCGTCTCTCAGAGCGGGGCTCCTGGTGTCCGGGACGCCCCCCGGCCGGTGGCCCTGGCCTCGGCAGCCTCCCTCCCCCCTAGAGCTGTAGACTTAGCCCTGCCCCGCCCCCAGTTAAGGAAGATGGGCCAGCATCCCCTCCAGGGTCCCCGGCGCGGCCATGCCTCAAGCCCTGGCTCGGGTCTTCTGCAGGGAAAGCAGCTCTCCTAGGGCTTGGCTTCAGAGGGCCCCACTGCCCCCCACGTCCTGTGCCATAGCCTGGGCTGTGCTAGCTGCCTCCTCCCCTACATGTCTCTGCGAAGGACGCCGGTGCCCACAGGGCTGCCCTGCTCCCGGCCCTGCTTGCTAGCCTGTAGGAGCCCCTCGGGGAAACGGCGTGACTTTGGGCCATGGTCTCTCTGAGCCTGTGTCCTGCTTGGCTGCTCCGAGGCCCAGCCCGTTGGTGATGGTGCACAGAGTAAGGGCTCAGCCCATGCGTGGGGTCAAGGCTCTGCCCACCTTTCTCATGGCAACAGACACTGGGAGGATGAGTCGCGAGCGCCCAGGAGCTGCTTCTGAGATGACGTCGCCACGGGCAGCATCAGGGCGGCCCTGGGCAGGCTGCTCCGTGCCAGGGCTGGAAGTTGTGCGGCTGGGAAATGGCGTCCACCAGCCCGAGCCCACGCGCGCGGGCTACGCTACCGTGAGGGAAATTGCCCCAAATGTGAATCCACGTGTGAGCCTGCGGACCATGATTCCGATGCCCAGGAGCACAGAGCGGCAGCCCTTCCGTGCACAGTGTTTTCAGCTCGTCTGCCTCGCAGTCGCTCCGAAATAACATGTTTCCTCGCCGTGACTGCCCACGGGCCCTGGTCCACCCGGCACGGGCAGCAGAAGCACCGTGTTTGAAACCACATCTGCTTTTCATTTGTGATGAAGAACATGGCTGCAGGCTCCCACAGCCCGCTCGCCCCGCGCCCAGGAGCCGCCTCCCGGCATTGCTTCGGGCCGCTGGCAGGCCCATCCCGTGGTTCCGAGGGTTCGGGAAGGGGGGACACGGGCCGCGGCTGGGAAGCAGCGCTCCATGCCGCAGTTCCGGTTCAAACCCTGCCTCCTCCACTTCCTGGCTCTGTGGCTTCCGGCTGCTCTTCCTCTCTGAGCCCCATTTCCCCAGATGCAGGATAAGGTCTCTGCCAGCCAGTGGTTCCCGAATCCCGTTCCCCCGGCAGGGACCAGTAGGAGTTCTTGGTTTGCCCCCACCTTGACAATGGCTTCAAAGGCAGCTTACCTATTTGTACACCATGTTCGCAGGAGCGTTATTCTCAATGGCCGGAGGGTGGAACCAGCCCAATGCCTGCTGATGGGTGATGCGCAAAGTGTGGTCGATCCACACAATGGAGCATTATTCAACCTTTAAAAGGAAGGAAGTCCTGGCCCATGTGGCTCAGTGGGTTGGGAGTCATCCTATTCACTGAAAGGTTGCTGGTTTGAGTCCAGGCACATGCCCGGTTTTCAGGCTCCATCCCCAGTGGGGGGCAGGCAGAAGGTGGGGGTGAGGTGTTTCTCTCTCTCTCTCTCTCTCTCTCTCTCTCTCTCTCTCAAATCAATTTTTAAACATGCAAGTTGTCAGTTTCTATGACGGTCCATCTCGTGTAGAAGCAGGCGCTGCTGTAGAGGCTCCTTGCTGCTCAGAGATAAGGCCAAGGCCGCCGAGATAAACCAGAAAATAGACTTACAGACTTGCCTTGTTGTCAGCGGAAATGCTGAGACCTCTGGGGGCGGGAGGGAGGTGCGGACTGGGCTGGTGCAGAGACGTCTCCATTTATTTACTCACTATTTATTTGTTCACATGAGAACATAATTGAGCACCCACTCTTCTTCCTTTGCTGAGAAGAATGACTCAGCACCTGCTGTGTGCTGGGCTCCGTCCCAGGCGCCGGGCTCCAAGGCCGCAGGGACTGACGACCCTCCTAGCCCACCAGGAGGCTCCCGTTGGGTTGGGGGGACAGATGTGGAAGGGATCTTGGGGCGTGACCTGCCCTCGTGAGCCTGGGCAGGAACTGGGACAGTCCCAGGCCGCCAGGGGTGGGGAGAGGGTAGCTCCAGATACGTCAGGGGACACGCTTGTCCTTGCTTATTCATGTGTGGCTCCACACATGCAACGTGTAAACGTCACAGAGCAACTCCAGCCAGTGTCCCGGGCCTCGCATTATCCCCACGGGAGTCTACATGCAGGGCTGGGCTCCATGAAGACAAGGACTCCACCCCGAGCAGCCCTGGCTGGCCAGCCCGTACCCAGGCCCCACCTCCACAACCGCCCTGGGCTGCCATCTTGTGAGGAAGCCCAAGCCAGCCCAGGCTTACCCGTGGGCTTCTTTCCTCTCCCTGCCTGGGGCAGTGTGCTCGGCCACATGAGAGGCAAACGGAAACCACGGAGGGGTGGGAGGTAGGGCAATTCTGAGGTGTGCCCTACACGGTCGTTCAGGGGACCCCAAAACAATGGCGCCCTAGGTCCCCCCTATTCTAGTTACATTGCTGCAGAACAAACTACCCCAAAACTTAGTGACACAGAACAGCCATTTTATCAGGCCCGCAGATTTATGGACCAGAAGTTCAGACAGAGCACATGAGGGAACTTCGACTCTGCCCCATGGTATCTGGGGCTCCACAGATGGAATGATTGAATAGCGAACGGCCAGGGGCAACCTCAGTGCCTGGGGATCAGCATCCTTGCCGGGGTCCAACCCCAGCGGGTCCAGGCATCCCCAAAGGTGTGGACGGAGTTGGCGAAGAAGGAATGACACGGAGACAGCGTTCAGTTGATCAGCAGCCTAGCCAGGATCTCCAGCCAAGTTCTGGTCTCGATCTCCAGAGAGGTTCTGCTTAGGATCTCCAGCCAGGTTCTGTGTCCATGTTGTCTTGCTAGGTTCTCCAGCCAGGTTCTCCAGGTTCTCTAGCCAGGTTCTGTCCAGGTTCTCCAGCCAGGTTCAGTAGCCATGTTCCCTCACTAGGTTCTCCAGCCAGGTTCTGTCCAGGTTCTCTTGCCAATTTCTGTAGTCAGGTTCAGTCCAGGATCTTTTGCCATGTTCTCTCCAGCGAAGTTCTTCTGTCTCTTCTGAGTAGGTTCTGTCTTCTTACATCTGTATTTATACCGGTTGATTCCAATCCTATCAATCTCTATTCCAAAGGTTAGGGCGTTTCTTATCTCCATTCCAGGGAGTAAAGATTATGTAGCTTAAGCATGATTGTTCGTAGTTAAAGTGATTAATTACCCACCTGGCACTTAGTTAAGAGGTTTTATTCCCTCCCTAACTTCAGGGGAAAATCCCTACCTGGGGAAACAACCTTTCTCAGAGACCTTGGTTAAAACACATAGTGCCAAGAAGGTGAGCAAACATATTAAGAACAGTATGCCATATATGCCAAGTCCCTTGAAACAGCAAGCATGGACCGGCTCCCGGCACATCCTCCGCAGTGTCTTTGCTCACAGGCCTGGCACTGAGCCCGGATGACTGGAAAGCTCAGCTCCGTGGCCTCTTCATGTAGCTTGGGCTTCCTCACTGCATGGCGGCTTCGGGTCAGTCAAGCTTCGTACATGGCGGCTGAAGGCTCCAAAAGTAAGTGTCCCAGGAGCCCAGGCAGGGTGGTGCATTGCCTTTTATGACCTCACTTCAGAGGTCGTGTAGTGTCACTTCTGCTTTATTAGTGAAGTGGATCTCACCTCTTCGTGGGAATTTGTGACCATGGTCAACAATCGCCAGCTCAGGGAGCCTCTATTGCAGTGGTTCTCAGCCTTCTGGCCCTTTAAATACAGCTCCTCAGGTTGTGACCCAACCATAAAATTATTTTCGTGGCTACTTCATAACTGTCATGTTGCTACTGTTATAAATCGTCATGTAAATATCTGATCTGCAGGATGGTCTTAGGCAACCCCTGTGAAAGGGTCATTCGCCCGCCAGAGGGGTCGCGACCCACAGGCTGAGAACCGCTGCTCTGTTGGCTCTCCTCCTGCCCTGCTCCCTGTGGCCTCTCCCCCATTCTATTTGCACCCAGATCCTTGCCCCAGGGTCGATTTCTGGGGCCACTCGGCTACTTGTCATGTAAGCCCCTAACCTCTCCCACCCTCAGTTTCCTCAGCTATAAACGTGGACACAAATGGTCCCTCCTCCTAGAGTCAGCATGAGGCTTGAATGACAGAGTGAGTGTGAGGCGTGTGAAGCAGCGTGTCTGGCGTGGAGAAAACCCTCTGTGGGGGTGACTGGTTTTATGGCCTTGGCCAGAGCCCGCCCTTTCAGCCCCGTCCCCACGCAAAAAAAATCACTGATGCTCCACCGGGCTCGAGGTCCCCAGTCTCACCTGCAGCTGGCTGGCCACTCCCTTGAGGAGGATAACAGGTGGCCAGCCCAGAGGGGGTAAGGTTATGGCAGGATGTCAGCCATTGCTTCCTCCAACCATGGCTCTCATCCGGTGCTTACCGACAAAGTGACTTGGACACTCGCCCATCCAGAAGTGTGTCCCCTCCCCTTGGATCTGAGTGGGGTGCTGTTCCTGTTGCAGCTCAGAGAGGAGGGCAGATGTGTGGCAGAGCCTACCTCGCAGGGCTGCCTCATGGGATATCTGTTCTCAAAGCCTCAACCACTATGTGACCCGTCCAACGGCCCCGAGGCTGCCATATTGTGAGGAAGCCAAATCGAGCCCATGTGGAGAGATGTACGGAGGAGACTTGAGACTTCATGATGAGACAAGGATGCTCGGTAGCCCCCCTCCATCCCAGAACCACCACCCCACCCCCGGCAGTGGCTCCTGTCCCCACCCCTGCTGTTCCAGCTCGCCAGCTTCTGACTACAGCTGCCTGCGCACCCCCCCGCCACCCTCCCCCGCCCCCCCCCCCGGCCACCACCACCACCAGAAACATCAGCTGAGCCTCTCCTAAATCCCTGGCCTGCAAATAATGAGCAAAACAAAATGGTTGTTTTAAAGTGGGGACATTTGGGGCAGTTGGTTACTTAGTGAGAATAACCAGAACAGAGATAAAGGGGCCATTCTGCAGCAGGGAAATTAGTTAACCAAATCGTCTCCCCTGAGCTGGCTGTGCTCTGAGACAGTGTGCCTACAGGAAGCGACGGAGGTTAACCTTCCTGTGCCCGGGTTACCCGGCCAGGCACCTGCACTCTCCATGGCCCCCATGGTGCCTGGCGTCATGGCCTCCAAAGGGTTAAACTGTGCCAGGTCATCTGACACCCCTGCAATTTCTCAGTAAGAGCCAAGAAATTGTTAAGGGCTTAGCAACCTGGACTGCCTCCACCCGGGCCTTCCAGAAGGAATCCCGCAGCCCCGCGGCCCTCCTGTGATTGATGGGGACGCCGCTGCAGAGCCAGGCACCGGCCAAAGCTGCTGTCTCTGTTGAAGGATGGTGTTCCGGGTCTGGGCCTGGGCCAGGACTGATTTGCCCCCAGGGCACCTCCGCCCCAGGAAGAACCCTCAGGTGAGAGAGGCAGGCCTGGCTGGGACCTGGGACAGGCACCTCCTGCTGCTGCCACCTGCCCTCGCCTCACCTTGCTCCCTGCCACAGGTGGAAGGACTCGCAGTTTGGTGGCTTCAGCCGCTGGGACCCAGCCCTCAGCCCCGCCGGCGATGCCAATCCTAATAACAGGCACTTCCAGCTTGAAACCCAGCTCTGCAACGTACCTACCTTTCACTCTCTGAATCTCAGGTTCCTCGTCTGTAAAATGGGAATCACTGCCCTAACTGGTTTGGCTCATTCGATAGAGCATTGGCCTGAGGACTGAAAGGTCCCAGGTTCGATTCTGTTCAAGGGCATGTACCTTGGTTGCAGGCACATCCCCGGTGGGAGGTGTGCAGGAGGCAGCTGATAGATGTTTCTCTCTCATCAGTGTTTCTAACTCTCTATCTCTCTCCCTTCCTCTCTGTAAAAAAATCAATAAAATATATATTTTTAAAAATGGGAATCACTAAAGGTACCCAATTCATAAGGTTATAAGCTTAAATTAGATAATATAGATGAGGGTTTCCAACACCGGCTGCTCCTAGGCCAGTGATGGCAAACCTATGACACGCGTGTCAGAGGTGACACGCGAACCCATTTTTTTGGTTGATTTTTCTTTGTTAAATGGCATTTAAATATATAAAATAAATGTCAAAAATGTAAGTCTTTGTTTTACTATGGTTGCAAATATCAAAAAAATTTCTATATGTGACACGGCACCAGAGTTAGGTTAGGGTTTTTCAAAATGCTGACACGCCGAGCTCAAAAGGTTTGCCATCACTGCTCTAGACAATCAACATTCCCTGCCACGTCTCCCCACCACACTCACTGTCTCCATGCATGTGCATGTCTGTGCACCCATCCTCCGAAACACCTAGTAAACTGAGTGGTTTGTCGGGGTGGTGCATTGGGTTTGTTTTTACACAAAAGGAAGGAGGAGGACCCCAGGTCTGGGAGCTGGGCAAGCCCTGCGACCGTGACACAGGGCCTGTGACACACACTATGTGTGAGTCCGCGGGGGCACTTGACTTTGGCACACTCACCTTTGCTCACCCTGTGGCTTATCTCTTTTATCATCGCAAACAAGCCACAACCCTTCGCTGCCTGAATCACCCTCAAGCCTCGGCTTCTAAAACATCCTTCTCTCCACTCAGCCCCGCTACCCATCAACTCTGGCCAACGGGAGGGCGGCTCTGGAGCTGCGTTTATTTCTTGTCTACAAGATCATGGGAAGGCAGCTCAGGGACTGCAAGGCCTGTTGTCAAGGCCTCTTTTCTTGAGCCCCGAATCTTGGGCAGCTGTGATAATCACCAGGAAAGCCCGGAAAGGCACATGCCCGCTGAGCGTGGAGTGCCCACCTGAGCGTTACAAAAGCGGCCTGGGAATGGATCAAGCCGGGGAAGCGGAGCCCAGAGACAGAGAGAGAAAGCGGGTCTCAGTGACTCTGAGTCCCCGCACCAGGCTCCAGGTCAGTTAAGCTGCTGTCCGCATGGACGCCACCTTTTCTTGCTTTTGCTCACGCTCTCCCCTTCACCAGGACTGCCCTGATGCCATGTCTGCAAATGTCCACGTGTCCCATCTGAGATGCCACCTTTTTCATCCAATTTTCTTCCTCTCTCTCTCTCTCTCTCTCTCTCTCTCTCTCTCTCTCTCTCTCTCTCTCTCGTGAGTGTGTGTGTGTGCGTGCCCATGCTGAAGTGACTTCCTCCTCTTCTGGGTGCTGAATATTATGGATGCCTCTTAGCATTACTTACAGCCATGTACTATTCCTATTATGCATTATTTTAAAACAAAACTGTAAGCTCATTTGTGCTTGGATCCATGTCTGATCTTGGTTTTCTTCTTTTTTAAATTTTTTTTATTGATTAAGTTATTACATATGTGTCCTTATCCCCACATTACCCCCCACCCCCCACCCCACTCATGCCTTCGCCCCCCTGTTGTCTGTGTTTATTGGTTAGGCCTATATGCTTGCCTATAAGTCCTGATCTTGGTTTTCTTCTCATAGCGTGGTCTCTGAGAATATTTACTGGGAGAGATTTCTGGAGGTGGGAGCACAGGGAACCTTCGTTTTCTGCATGAGGCATTCCTGGGGCGATTTATAAAAGCCAGGTGTTGCTTTTGTATTCAGAAATATATATATATATGACTTTAAAACTCATTGACGGAGTGAATTAGCCACTGAGTGCGTTCAGTAGCTTTAGTTCCACGCCCAGATTTCTGCAGGGAGGCAGCCAGTGCTCTGCGCCCCCTTGCTGGCCTCCCACTTGCTCACATCCTTTTCACTTTATTTGTCGAGTTGTCCTTCCCTCCTGAAAGCACAAAGCTCAATCAGGGGCGGCTAAGGGAGGCAGACTGGTGCACAGGGGGTGCTCTTTAGCTTTCATAGGTCTGTGTCTTTGACTCCGTGAGTGGCCAACTCACCCCAATTTTCCTAGGATATTCCTGATTTTAGCACAGAAAAATCGCACATTCCCTAGACACCATTTCCAGGCAAAACTGAATGGCTGACCACCCTCTCTGCTCCTCCCAAACCCACAAATCTTATTTTATGACATGGAAGAGAAACTTTCATTGGTCCCTGTGGTGGACAGAATTCTAAGATGGCAGAGCCCTGTCCCCCCCCCCCCACCCCCGTCCCCGTCCCCTCCCCCCCACCCCCGTAGGGACAGACAAGGCCTACGAATATGGTGGGATAGCATTCCTGGGATTCGTTTACCAAAGCCTGGACTTCGTTTTGTGTTCATCAAAAGAGAGATTCTCCTGGGTGAGCCTGACCTAGTCAGGTGCGCCTTAAACGAAAATGAATTGTCAGAGAGATGTGCTCCTGCGGGTCAGGAGCGCTGGCCTCCACGAGTTTGACAGCCACAAAGAAATGAATCAAAAACCCACGTGAGCTTGGACCCCAAGCCTCAGAGTAGACCTCAGCCCCAGTGAACGCCTGACTTCAGCCCAGCTACACTGTGACCTGATTCTCACCTACAGAAGGCAAGGTGATAGGTTTGTTTGAAGATGCTAAACTTGTGGTCATCTGTCACACAATAAAAGAAAACGTATACCATCCCATAAAGGACACCCTTTCCGTATAAGAGAAAGCTGAGTGGCTGTGGCAAGTTCCTCGGCCCGTCTGAGTCTTGATGTCCTTATCTATAGAATGAGGAGGTCAGCACCCCATTCTCACATCATCCTTGGAAATCCACTCCCTCCACCATCCCTGGCTCTCAGCTAAGCACCTGCAAATCTTGAACAGCCAAGGTCAAAGGTCAATACTTGGCTGTGCTATGCTTTGACTACCTTCCTTTGATGAACAAAGCTCTTCCTACCTCAAGTGGCAACTATTTTGCTAGCAGTGAATAAGAACAAAACCCTAAAGGGTCAGGTCTGGCTTGGGGAGCATGGTCCTTAGGACAATTCCTGTTGCTGGGAGGACATGGCATTCAGTGAGATCTATCTCAGAACCTCCCTGTGAATGATTATAGGGAAGCCTGCCCACCAGACACCTAACCATGCCTGGATGAGGGTGAAATAGGACCTCTTTCTATCCAGGTGCCCATCTTTCTTTTCTGAGTACATCTCAAGGGGACTACCTTCCCAGAGAGCTAGTATGTGCTAGTATGAAAAGAGCACGAATTACAATTCATTTTTATTGAAGCATCAGAGAGATACTTGCACAGCCATGTGTATAGCAACATTATTCACAACCCAAATGTCCATCGACACACAAATGCAAAAAACAAAATTTGGTCTCCTCATCCAAGGAAATATTATTCAGTTTTAAGAAGGAAGGACAGTCTGACGCATGCTGCAATATGGATGGGGCCTGAAGACACCATGCTGCGTGAACTTAGCCGGTTACAAAAGGATAAACAGGGTGAACTCACTGATAGGAGGTCCCGAGAGCAGCCAAATTCACAGAGACGGAAAGGAGAATGGTGGTCGCCGGGCCTCAGAGACGGGGAAGCAGAGAGTTCAGTTTTAACGGGGACAGTTTCATTCTGGAAAGATGAAGTTCTGGAGACGGATGGTGGTGATGATTGCACAGTAATATGAATGCACTTAATGCCACTGAACTGTACTTTACCCACTTAAAAGTGGTTAACGTGGTCGTTTTTATGTTATCTATATTTTACCACAGGAGAACATTTTAATTTTAAAATTCATTTTTTTCACTTCTCCCCCGGATTCCTTGGTAATCTGTCAGTGGGAGGTCCTTGTTCCCGGTCCCTCGCATTTTTCAGCCCCGCCGAGACCTACAAGTCTCAGCTATGCGTGAGTGCATCTCCATCCATGTTGGCCAGGCTGGTGTCCAGATCGGCAATGCCTGCTGGGAGCTCTACTGCCTGGAACACGGCATCCAGCCCGATGGCCAGATGCCAAGTGACAAGACCATTGGCGGGGGAGATGACTCCTTCAACACCTTCTTCAGTGAGACGGGCGCTGGCAAGCATGTGCCCAGGGCAGTGTTTGTAGACCTGGAACCCACAGTCATTGATGAAGTTCGAAATGGCACCTACCGCCAGCTCTTCCACCCTGAGCAGCTGATCACAGGCAAGGAAGATGCTGCCAATAACTATGCCCGTGGACACTACACCATTGGCAAGGAGATCATTGACCTGGTCCTGGACCGAATTCAGAAACTGGCTGACCAGTGCACAGGCCTTCAGGGCTTCTTGGTTTTCCACAGCTTTGGTGGGGGAACTGGTTCTGGGTTCACCTCCCTGCTGATGGAACGTCTCTCCGTCGATTATGGCAAGAAGTCCAAGCTGGAGTTCTCCATTTACCCGGCCCCCCAGGTCTCCACAGCTGTGGTTGAGCCCTACAACTCCATCCTCACCACCCACACCACCCTGGAGCACTCTGACTGTGCCTTCATGGTTGACAACGAGGCCATCTATGACATCTGTCGTAGAAACCTCGATATTGAGCGCCCAACCTACACTAACCTTAACCGCCTTATTAGCCAGATTGTGTCCTCCATCACTGCATCCCTCAGGTTTGATGGAGCCCTGAATGTTGATCTGACTGAATTCCAGACCAACCTGGTGCCCTATCCCCGCATCCACTTCCCTCTGGCCACATATGCCCCTGTCATCTCTGCTGAGAAAGCCTACCATGAGCAGCTTACTGTAGCAGAAATCACCAATGCGTGCTTTGAGCCAGCCAACCAGATGGTGAAATGTGACCCTCGCCATGGTAAATACATGGCTTGCTGCCTGTTGTACTGTGGTGACGTGGTCCCCAAAGATGTCAATGCTGCCATTGCCACCATCAAGACCAAGCACAGCATCCAGTTTGTGGACTGGTGCCCCACTGGCTTCAAAGTTGGCATTAACTACCAGCCTCCCACTGTGGTCCCTGGTGGAGACCTGGCCAAAGTACAGCGAGCTGTGTGCATGCTGAGCAACACCACAGCTATTGCTGAGGCCTGGGCTCGCCTGGACCACAAGTTTGACCTGATGTATGCCAAGCGTGCCTTTGTCCACTGGTACGTGGGTGAGGGCATGGAGGAAGGAGAGTTTTCTGAGGCCCGTGAGGACATGGCTGCCCTTGAGAAGGATTATGAGGAGGTTGGAGCAGATAGTATTGAGGGAGAGGATGAGGGTGAGGAGTACTAACCTGTCAGCTGCGATGTTACACTCCAGTGTCTTGGGATTGTCTTATTTCTGTTCTGTGAAGTCTATTGTGTCCTAAACTTTGCAATAAAGTTGTTTTCATTTTGAATGTCAAAAAAAATAAAAATAAAAATAAAATAAAATTCATTTTTTACATTTTAGTTCATTAGATCTCAAAAAATAAAAAGTAGTCAGCAAGAAGGAGTGGCAAGAGCTCACTCCAGCTGGTGGGACGTGTGCCTCACTTTGGAGATACTGCCTGCGCTGGAGAGCAGTCAGCTACCTCTAGCAAAGCGGAGGGCGTATTCCCTACTCACGCCCACTCCCAGCAACTTCACCCCCGGGCACATATGCAGTGGTCGGCAAACTGCGGCTCGGCAAACCACAGCTTGCGAGCCACATGCGGCTCTTTGGCCCCTTGAGTGTGGCTCTTCCACAAAATACCGGCTCTTCCACAAAATACCGACTTCTGCACGTGGGCCACAAAGTTTCAATCGCACTGTACATGCGCACCCGCACATGGTATTTTGTGGAAGAGCCACATTCAAGGGGCCAAAGAGCCGCATGTGGCTCGCGAGCCATGGTTTGCTGGAGGATCTCTCACGCAAGGACACAGGAGACAAGTTCAAGATAGCTTGTTTGCAACAACATTTGTAATGGAGAAAAAATGGAAACAATCTAAATGGTTATACACAGGAGAAAGGATACATAACTTTTGGTTTATTCAGATAGTGGAATAATGGAGCACAGGCAACTGAAATATGGCTACATATGTGGACTTAGATAAACCTCAAAACAAAACAAAACAAAACAGGACTCAAATTACAGAAGGATACATAGAGCTTGGTCTCACTTACATACTGTTTAAAAGCACCTGATTTTTATGCACATAAGAGCAATCACTAAAAAACACACACACAACGAATATAGCCGGAAAGCTAATTGGTAAATGAAACTGGAATCCTAACCATTTTTCAAATAATCCACAATAAGACATAAAAGGGGAACAGGTGACAATACAGACAGGGGACAAACAGAAAACAAACAGTAAATGGGTAGCCCAAGTCAAACCAAATCAATAATTACATTAAATACAACTGATCTAAGCACACCAATGAAAAGGCAGAGATTGTCCAATTGGATTTCTTAAAATTCATGGTTAAAATTTTAAAACAATAACAACGAACACACAAGCAAACAAAGCCTCTGGGCCCAGATGTCTTCACTAGCAAATTCTACAAAACATTTAGGGAAGTAATAAGACCAGTGCATCTTCCAGTAAATGGAAGAGAAGGCAATACCTCTTGACTCACTTTATGAGGCCGGTATTACCCTGACACCAAGCCAGACAGATAAATTACAAGTAAACTATAGACCAAGATCCCTCATAAATGCAAAACGCTCAACAAAATATTAGCAAATCGAATCCAGCTAAAAGGATAAAATGCAATGAAAGGGATAGTCATCATGATTCAGTAGGGTTTGTTATGGGAAAGGAAGACTGATTCAACATTTGAAAATCAATCAATGTAATCAATCAGTGTAATTCACCACATGAACAGACTAAAAAAATAAAATGCTTATCATCACCTTAATAAATATGGAGAAAACATTTGACAAATGCTTTTCATTCGTGGTAAAAATTCTCAACGGATTAGGAACAGAAGGGGTATTCCTTAACTTGATAAAGGATGTCTCCAAAAAATGTCCAAGGGACGCCATGCACAATGGTAAAAGAATGAGTGCCATCTCCCTGAGATCAGGACCATTCCAAGGATGTCCACTCTCACCACAGACAAGAAATAAGTATAAAAAACATGCAAATTGGAAAGGAAGAACTAAAACCATCTCTATTCGTAGATGACCTAATTGTCAACATAGCAAAATCTCAAGAAATCTACCCCCAAAAGCCACTAGAAGTAATAAGTGAGTTTAACAAAGTTTTGTTTTTGTTTTTAGTTTAACAAAGTTTAAGGATAAAAGTTTAATATAAAAGATCAATATCTGTATACCAGCAATGAACAATTGAAAATCAAAATTTTAAAAGAGTTCCATTTACAATAGTAGAAAAAAACATAAAAATTTAGGTCTATGGCTAACAAAATATATTCTGGATCTTTATCCTGAAAACTACAAAACAATAGTGAAAGGAATAACAGAAAATGAAAATAAATACAGAGATACATAATGTAGATTGATTGGATGACTTGCAATTGTTAAGATAAGTTTCCCCCAAACTGATCTATAGATTTAACACAATTTCAATCAAAATCTCAGTAAGATTTTTGTAGATATCAACAAGCTAATGTTTTGCTAAGATAAGGGAGCTTAAATAGCCAAACAATTTTGATAAAGAATAAAGTTGGGGGACTTATCCTACCTAATTTTAAGATTTACTATAAATCTACAGTAATCAAGACAGCATGGTGTTGGTGAAGAGATAGGCATATATGTCAATGGAGAGAACAGAAATAGACCTGCACATATGTGACTGATTTTTTGACAAAAGCACACAGGCAATTCCATGCAGAAAGGCTCATCCCATTTATAATTAGTGCAGAAACAACAGGATATTCTCATGAAAAGGAAATTCATTTGACCCATACTACACACCTCATGCAAAAGTGAACACGAAATGGATTAGTGCCAACGAAATTCCGGGCATTGTGCTAGGTGGTAGGGAGAGCAATGATAAAGGCAAGCACAGTATGTCTCAGTAGAGGTTTTATCATAATAGACAAAACAGATAATAAACAAATAATTAAATGGTGACGTAAAAGCAGTGGTGATAAACATTAAGATGATGAAGTCCGGGGTGATAGTAGAACATATAACAGCAGACTTGAAGGGGTTTGAGTGATGTGCCCCAAGAAATAAGTGAGTTGCCCAAAGCTGGTCAACCAGTAAAAGGGAGAAACAGAACCTTGTCTTCCTACCCAGTCATTCTGTGGTCTTTGGAGCAAACGTTAACATACCTTATATTTGGGCCAATGACCCTGATTTCACTATTTATACTCAGGGAGAGAACCAGCTAGAATGTAGATGAATAAACATACAAGATTTAAAAATATATATATATTCAAAACACAAGTATCACTAAAATTGGGTCAGTGAAGCCATCCGTGTTCCTGAAGGCTGAGGACATATTCTTGACTTTTACAAGCAAAGTTAAAACAGTCAACCCACCCAGGCTGGGGCACAAACAGATGTGCTGGCAGGTGTTAGCCCGCCTCAGGAGAGCACCGTAACAGCAACAAACCCACTACCTGCTTTCCCACAGGGGTTGGAACATTTTGTCTGAAAATGATCATCTTCCATGTTGCAATTTTGCCAAATTCTTTTATTTTCCCATAATCTAGGAATTTTTCTAATTTGGCATTGCTCAGTTCTAAAGAAGTTTCCTACAGACCTACTATGTGCCAAACGCTAGAGATACAGGGACAAATAAAACTCAGACTCTGTTCCTAAGGAATTCACAGTCCGGTAATGAAGTCATTAACAAATGAAGAACTGCTCTTAATTATCGGCCAGTTATTGGCCCTGCATGCTGACACAAGGGATCCAGAGAAGTCACAATGGGTTTTACTTCTTTAAAAAAAATATATACTTTTATTGATTTCAGAGAGGAAGGGAGAGAGAGAGAGAAACATCAATGATGAGAGAGAAGCATTGATCGGCTGCACACCCCATACTGGAGATGGAGCCCACAACCCAGGCATATACCCTGACTGGGAATCCACCCGTGACCTGGGTCATAGGTGGACGCTCAACCACTGAGTCACACCGGCCAGGCGGATTTTACTTCTTTATTTCCCTTTCTCAGTGCCTATCTGCCTTCGTAACTTCAAGTTAGGCATAAAATGCTTGACATGACTCTCCATTATAATCTAACTCCTTGGTATCATACTTGCCTCCAACAAGGTGTATTTAGAAGCCCCTAAGCCTTGCTTCTTTTCTGGGGTTTTGTTTGCTCATTTCTAAGGTCCACCTCAAAGGCTCAGTGTGTTCCTGCACAAGGACTCCTTCGCTTGCCTTGAACTATCTATACCTAGCTACTACCGTGGACAAAACGTTAAGCATCCCAAGAAGCCCTCTTGCAAGAACGTCAGTCTTGACTCAACAGGCACGGAAGCAAAGGTGGTCCTGCGGTATTTCCTGCTTCCTCCGAGTCCCAGAGTGAGTAATGTGTAAGAGGACGCCATGCTGGTTTTCCAATGGGAGCGTCCCCCCCCCCCCCAGCTGTGTCGCTAGGCAACCCCAGCTGTGTCGCTAGGCAACCCCAGGTGTGTCGCTAGGCAACCCCAGGTGTGTTGTTAGCCCATCCTCCAGCAAACCGATGACGGTGCAGGAACTCAGACCTGGGACTCCCTGCAAACATGGGGCACTGACATTTGTGGTCCTTGGTCCTCCAGCCTCCCTTTGGGTCCTCACGGTGCCATTTCAAAGCGCTCAGTTCCCAATATTCCCAAACCAATGGCCACGCCTGGGAGGGCTGCCAGGGGCAGGCTCTCCGTGAGCCGGCCCTGCTGGGTGCTGTCTTGGGAGAGCCACGTCATCCTCTCTCAGTTTTCAAGCGGCCGCCAGCCGGACGCCTCGGGCCCCATCCGAGCCCCAAGAGCCCGTTAGCATCATGGACCAACCTGGACCAAATCACGCCTGGGGGGCGGGGCCGCGACCTGTCCTTCCAGACCCGACGGCGGCCTCGCGCGTAGGGCCCGCCCCCGCGCCCGCGGCCCCGCCCCCCACTTCCGGCCGGACCGCGGTCACGTGGCCTGACCGGTCCCTCAGACGCGACGCGGCTTCTCTCGCGTCGAGTGTCCCGTCTTCCCTTCCGCCGGAAGTGGGGCAGCTTTCCCTTTCCGGCTACGGGTCCCCAAGCGGAGGGGGAGGCCGGACCGGGAGCCGAGCGGCGGCGGGGGCGGTAATGGCGGAGCTGGTGCAGGGGCAGAGCGCTCCGGTGGGGATGAAGGCCGAGGGCTTCGTGGACGCCCTGCACCGGGTCCGGCAGGTACGCGCGCGGCCGGCTGGCGGGAGCAGGGGAGCCCGAGGCGGGGCCGGCCCGAGCCCGAGGGGAGGAGGGGGTCGGCCTGGGGGCGGGAGGCAGCCCGGCTGACGCCTCCGTCGGGGTTGGCGGATCCTTGGGGCTCCTGCAGCCCGAGGAGCCCGGGCATGAGGCGCCTCCGCGAGGCCCAGGCCCAGCCTGTCGGGCGGGTCTCGGACGGGGCTGCCCCGGACGCCTGCCCCATCGCGTGGGGCGGGAGCTGGACCTTCGCGGCTGCCAGCGCGGGGTTCTGAGGCTCGCGATTGGGGAGCTCACGGTGAGGACCCGGGTATAGACAGGAGGCGGCTGTCTCAGGCCCAGTAGCTTCTATACGTGGAAAACATCGTCTTGGGACTTTGTCTAACTCGGGAGTACTTTGTTTTGGGGGGTCCCCTTGCAGAGGGAAGCACGGAGAGTGTGAAGGGGACGTGGGTGGCCCGTAAGGGGTAGAAATCCCTTCTGGGCCATAGTTTCTCCACTCTCGGGGAGAAGGTGATGTGGGCTCATTCCAGCAGAGAAACTTGCGCATCTGACAGTGAGGTGCATTTTGTCAGAGTTAAATGAACTGATTTTAAGAGGTTACATGCTTCCCTGGAGAATGAATATCGGGCCTGCCATCTGGGGCTTCGGGCGTGGGACTTCCAACAGAACACATCCTTGTATTGTGGGTAAACCGTACAAGGTAGCGCTAACACCTAAACTTCTGCTGTGTTCATCGTCTCTTCCTCTTGAATTGTAGGCATCCTGACTGACGTGGTAAAAGTTGGGCTGTAACTAATTACTGCTTGATTCCTAACAGAAAGCCGCAGGACTCACTGTATTAGAAGATCCACTCGGTCGCTTGAAGATGTGGTCTTTACATCTCTTCCCAGTATTCCAGGGGAGGGAACCCTCCCCGTGTCCCAGATACTGACTTTTCATTTTAATACTGATGCTCCTGTAGACATTATGTTGGATCCCAGAACTTTCCAAACCTATTGGTTCCACCTAAAATTTTATCTGATGCCCTGTTACTTACTGCCTAGGCACCAGCCAGTACAGTAGTGAGTAGCCATCATTCTTAGACTTCAGAGCCAACCAGCGGCTGTCATGGATGAACGTGCCCTCCCGCTCTCCTTCCACCTCTCTGCGTGCCAGCGTGTTGCATGCTCTCCTCTCCAGCACAAGGCCCTGAACCTTGTTTCTCACTGGCTACTAATATGTAATGGCTTCACTCAGTGCTGATGTGGGACAGTCACCTTGTTGGCCTCCTGTGTCCAGGAAGGATTATAGTCCCTACCCTGCAGAGCTCAGATCCTCGGTGTGCAGAAGGCCTATCTAGTTGAACGTAAAATGAATTTTGAACCATTGAGAACACTTTCTGCTTCTCTTGAGCCAGTGGTTCAGCTCATATTCTTGGACAACCTACTCAGGCGGGAGGGCGACCCTCTGTTCCATGCTGACCTAATGTGGGTTGTTGGAGCAGTGGTTGTACTACTAGCAGAGGAGCTTCATTGGAAATGTTCCCAGCTCTGAAATGCACCATTGACTGGAGCAGGAATAAGCCCAATGAAGACTCTGCTGTAAGTGTGTGACGTCTGAATATTAACTGCTGGAGGTCGATACTATCTCCAAGGATTTGATGGCCTTTAAAAACTAAAGAAAAAAAACAGGTTTGTGGGTAATTTTAGATTTATTTATAGGTTTACATTGGGCGAGAATGGCATGTTGGAAGTCTAAAATGTTGTATGCTTATAGTAAAACTTACCTGAAAGGATCTCATGTTACTTGGGCATCTGGATGATGTGGTTCTACTTCTTTGTAGTATACACAGCGATTTTCCCCCAACAGTAACTGGGAGTAAAAACTGTATTTATTTAAATGATTGCAAAGCTTTCCCCCTCTTATGTGCCCTCATAAACACCAGCAACAGTCTATAAGGCCCTCGTCAGTTTGTCAGAGAGCAGGAAGCTCTATGGTGCTCAGTTTATCTAGAAGATGATAATAGCATATGAGTTGATCCTGCTGGGATTTGAACCTGCAGTTTCTGTTAAGTCTGGGTATTTAGGGTTCAGTACCCAATCTACTCAACTTCCCTGCTAGCATCTAGAAGCCTCCTTGTGCTTTTGCTTACTTAATATATGATGTTTCTGACTCAAAGTCCAGTGTGCTGAATGCTCAGTCAGTTTCAGTTATACTTCAGTGTTTGGCACAAATGGATAATCCAGCCATTCTGTAGGGAAGTACACAAGTGTGGAAATATGATCTGATGCAGTCCCAAAGATGAATATCGAATACTGCTGGGTATTTAAAAAAACCATCATGTTCAGTTCTCTTGTCATTGGCAGGTTAGCAAAAATAAGGTACTATTTTTTCAACTTGTTTAGAGAGGGCAGAATCCTAATAAGGGTGGGGTGTGGACTCAAAGCCAAAATAGGTTATCCTGTCCTATAGCTACGCTGCACCTCTACCCTGTCTGTCTAGGCCAGTGATGGCGAACCTATGACACGCGTGTCAGAGGTGACATGCGAACTCATTCTTTTGGTTGATTTTTCTTTGTTAAATGGCATTTAAATATATAAAATAAATATAAAAATATAAGTCTTTGTTTTACTAGGGTTGCAAATATCAAAAAATTTCTATATGTGACACGGCACCAGAGTTAAGTTAGGGTTTTTCAAAATGCTGACACGCCGAGCTCAAAAGGTTTGCCATCACTGCTCTAGGTTATAAGGGGACCTCATGGAGATTATGGATGAGGAGATAAAAATCTGTTTTACCTTGTTTTCTAAGTATAGAAAATCTTTCCAGAAAGCCCACTGCTGGTTTAGGAGCATCCATCATCAAGTGCCTGCACATTTGCATGTTAACAAGACAGTGCGAAATCACAGTGTATTACAGACTCCCAGCAGCCTTCCATAAGCTCCACCAACTGTCTGCCGGTCATCAACTACTAGTAAATAGAAGAAAGGATCTGGCCAAACTGCTAATGCTTTTTAGGACTTGAAGGTTCTCTAGACCCAGTCAGTGCCTCTGTATTGCGTAACTCCAGAGTATTCTATCCACATGAATACAGTGTAATTGGTGCCTCAGGGATTTGAGCATTATGTTGATTCTGCACCCAAATGATTGTGATCAAGCCCTTGTAGAATCAATAGAGAGTAACATTAGAACCTATTCTTTACCAGCACTTTAAAAAAATGCATTGATTAGTGAGGGGCCTCCAGAGAATGCCTCCCAGGGCTGCTGGCTCACACTTTGAGCCTGGGCAGTAGGTGATATGGCGTGAGTGCTGTACACAAGCACCAGATCTGCTTCAGGGAATGTGCATCCACCATTACAAGGAAAAGCCTCTGTTCGTTGGTGTTGGATACTCCCTGAGACACCCTGCCTTAACGTATGACGCTTCTGACTCAAAGTCAAGTGTGCTGCCTGTTCAGTCAGTTTCAGTTATACTCCACTGAGACCATCTCTTAGTTCAGTGCTTCAGTATCTCAAGTCATTTCACCAGGGACTTACTCCTGCATGTGTGTTCGTGTTAGCTTCCTCAGACACTTGAAGAAAACCAGTGTCTACAGGAAATCTGTGGGCTGCTTCTGTATCTCTGATAGGACCCAGCAGCGTACCCTGCAAAGAGTGAGCCCTTATTAAAGAATAGGCGACGGGACTGAGTCCTTTTGGGTCACTACACTAGTGCAAGCACTGAACCTCATGTTTGGTATTGAAAGGTGGACTCTGAGTGAATAGTGTGTGTGCCTCTAAGGCTTTTCTCATTTTCATCTGAGACTATCTTTAAATTTTATTTTTTAAAAAATATATATTTTTTATTGATTTCAGACGGGAAGGGATGACTCTGAAGTCCCAATTATTTGTAGATTCAGATTTACCTGGACCAGAATTCTTAAACCCATGGCCCACGGGCTCGGGAAGGCTCCCAGTGGGCCTGCAGGCATGCCTTGTTCGACTCACACAGTGCCAGCACTTAGGAACCAGAATGATTTCACATAAAACATGGAGATTCCTAGCTCCCGCACTGTTCCCGCACTTTGCCGTGGCAGTACTGTATTCGGCAGGACTGGGGGCCTCTGCCCCTTTGCACACGCGTTGACTCTGGTGGCCTTCATTCCTACCACTTTGCTCATGTTTTACACTGCCCGTTGGGGTGCCTATCCACAGCCTTTATTTTTCTTATCCTTTTTCTTATCCAATTGTGAGCCCATCATTTCTAGGTTTTATTTGAAATTTATAATGGAAAAAACTGGGAGGAGAGTTGGGCAATCTAAGGCTCCTGCAAGTAGCTGGGTGACCTTAGGCTAGGTTAGTCTTTCCCAACATTTGATTTACAGGCTGTTACTATGTCTTCCATGGGGAATACAGGGTTAAATAAAGGTGAATTGGCTTCTTTACTACAAGGCTTCTTAGAGCCTTTAATATGCTTATGTGCACTAAGGCCTAAATGTCCTGAAGTTAAGTCACTTCATACCCTCTTTTCATAAAACCAAATTCCATTCTGTGGATCAAACTTAGGAAATGTTGAGCTAAATAATCTCAGTGGTCCCTTCAAGGCCATGAGCTGGATTTGAAAAAAAAAAAAAATTGGTCATATTATTTTGGCTCTTTTGCTTTATAATACGTTATACAGCAGGTCCTCAAATAACGTCTTTTCGTTCAATATTGTTTTGTTATAATGTTGATGAGATGCCATAGGAATTTTACTCTTACTTATGTCAATTAGCACAGTAAAATTAGTTTCTTTATATGTTATTTCCTGCGGTTCCAAGAACCTTTTTATGACGTTAAGTGAGGACTTACTGTATTGGGTGTCTGTTCAAACTTTCCTCTCCCTAGCTTTTCTGTGCAGTCCTTTTACCCTTAAGAACTGTCTCTCTTGAAAATGTTTTGCATTTTGAGTTTTGTTGTAAAGACACTTGGGAAAGAATAGCCAATATTTCTATTGGAGGCACTTTTATCTTAATACCCGATGAGAACAAATCACTGGCAAGATGGAGTGGTGTTAATGGAAGCAGTGATGTGATTCAGGTTACCTGCCCTTTATTTGAGTATCTGCTGAGGCCAGGGCCGCTTGCTGGATGCTGGGACAGTGCAAAGATAAATCAGACAACTTTGCAGCTGGTTTTATCTTACTATGGATTAAATTCTCACAACAACCAGGTGCGATATTCAGGACAAGGGTTATATCTCTCATTTTATATTTGAAAATAAGCCAAAGGGAAACAAAGCAGTTTTCTCAGAGGCACACAAATAGTATATACATTGTTCTCGGACCCATGTCTTGTGCATTCTAAGAAGGATTTTGGTTCCTTTGCAGAGGTAGTTGCATAGTTTTCATTTCAGTGAGACATCAGCAGTCTTTGAACAAAGCATTGAAAGGATGCTGGTGGAATTAGATGGAACGGAGGGGAGAGAGCTACTGGACATGCCATTGTTAGGGTCTTTGGTGGGGGAACAGCTGGAACAGTATTTCGGCTTGCAGCCTCAGCTGGTCATCTTAGCATTTTTCCTACAGACGGGTTTCTCCATGTGCACTTTAAATTTAGCAAATGTTTTGTTTGTTTTTTGTTAATCCTCACCCAAGGATATTTTTCCATTGATTTTTAGGGAAAGTGGAAGAAAGAGGGAAAGACGGAGAGAAATATCGATGTGAGAGAAACACATCGATTGGTTGTCTCCTGCGTGAGCCCTGACCAGGGCCTGGGCTGAGAAGGAGCCTGCAGCCAAGGTATAATATGCCCTTGACTGGAATCAAACCTGGGACCCTTTGATCCGCAAGTCAAGGCTCTATCCACTGAGCCAAACCAGCTAGGGCAAATTTAGCAAATGTTTAATGAGAACCAAGCATTTTGCCATGCATTAGGGAAGCTGTTCTTTAACTTTGGTAACATGGACCTTTTTATTTTTTTAAGATATATTTTTATTGATTGATTTTTTTTTTTTTTTTTTTTTTAAGAAGGAGAGGGGTAGAAACATTGATGAGAGAGACACATTGATCAGCTGCCTCCTGTACTCCCCTCACTGGGGATCCAGGCCAAAACCCAGGCATGTGCCCTGACCGGGTATCAAACCGGCGGCCTCTTGGTTCATGGGTTGCAACCATGAACCACATCGGCCGGGCAGAACATGGACCTTTTAAAGACTCTTCAAAACTTTGAACTCCTCAGAAATATGTATTGGTTTTGTATATAAATTCAAGAATTTATCAAGCTGAGCCCTGGAGCTCCCAGTGAAGGACTCTTTGTCCCAGGGTTACTGAGGTGATTGAGAAGGTCCACTCTTCAGAGAGTTCCTTGTGAGGAGACAGTGGAACCAGTAACTTTCTCAGTGAGATTCTGCTATTTAGAGCTAGGTTATCAAGTGCTTTGCAATCACAGATAAGGGGGTATTTAATTCTCCCCAAATGTGGGCAGCACCAAGTTGTCAGGAAAAGGTATTAAGAAGAGCTGATATCTTACTTGATTGGTATATAGAATTCCTTGTTTTGGCAATGCCAGTAAATAGGGCAGGACCAGCCGGGGCCCCATCTCTGCCAACACTTGTGCTACCATTTGTTGAGCTTGTGTTATGCTCGGTGCGAGGCACAGCTTTCATAGATGTTTTCTCATTTGATAGTCACAAAATTCCCAGGTGGGAAAGTAGTGAAGTGGTTATTAAGAGCTTGGCTTCAGACTATATGAGCTCAAGTTCTGGTTATGCCACTTACTAGCTTAGTCACTGGACAAGTTATCTACCTTCTTTAAGCCTAAGTTTCCTTATGTGTAAAATGGAGATCATTGATGTTAGTAATAATTTTTTAAAATAGCTAATATTAGAAGTTAGGAGGTTACCCTTAGGGGAGGTGGGGTTGTATAGTGACTGAAGGGGGCCCGAGGCAGGCTTCTGGGGCCCTGGTGATGTTCTGTTTCTTGACCTGGATGCTAGTTGCACAGGCATTTTCATTAGTGAAAATTCAGTGAGCTATAAACGTATCCGTGTAGTTTTCTGGAGCATTATTCTTCAGTTAAAGGTTAAAATAGCAAACGGTCTTGTTCCTTACCATGTGCCTGGCATTGTTCTACATTGTTACCCTGTTATCCCCATGGATACAATTCCAGGCAGGCCCCAAACCCACAGTGATGGGAGTAGTAGCTACTTTATAAGGTCACTGTGAAGATTAAATGAGGGCAACAGCAGGCTTTTAGTGCAGTAAGTTTGATATAGTGCTGTCTTCACTGTGACCCACCAGGTAGTGGGATGCAGAACTAGGACTTGCCCCTGTGCACTGACTCCAGCCCCTGCCCTCTGAACTTCTCTTAGCCCCCGGCTCGGCCGTGGGGAGCAGAGACTCTCAGTCCAGCCCGTGCATTCTCCAGGTCCCGAGCAAGGCCACTCTGGGGAACTGTAGAAAAGGGGTTTCAGGGCGGTAAGTTGGGTTCCTGCTCCCTGGGTGGTGTGAGCTTCCACCTCTACTTATTGGATCCCTGAAAATCATCAGTAGCTATTTTGATAGCATGGACATCGTATGTGGAAGACTTGGTGGTGCTCGATGGCTTTGCCCGTTTCCATTTAAGATAAAGTTCTAATCAGTGTAAAGTTGTGGACACAGTCACAGCTTCCTATTTGGGTTTATAGGATGAGCTTTGATTACAAAACCTGTCAACAGAGAAATTTAGTTCTAAAGGTGTGCACTGGGAATAATTAATCGCCATGTTTGTGAACTTCAGTCATTTGTGTCCTATCTTTGTGATTTTTGCCATAGCAGTGAACCTTCAATATTCTGTTAATATTTTAAAATCATTTTAAAATTTGGATTTGTTTGAAATATTTTTCAAAAAGGAAGCTAAAGCATTGTCATAAATGAAAAACTTTGCCATGTATTGAAGGTAACTGTAAAAAATATATATATCCATCCATGCACCTTTCAAAATCACCTGTGTACCCCTCTGTGGAACACACTGGTTTAGTTCGTCCCTGCATTTCACAGGTGTGTACACCGAGGAGCAAGGCCATTGAGGGTCTTGCCCAGGGTCATACACAGGAAGATCTGGCTGGAAAACCTAACTCTTGACTGACTCCTGGGCCAGTGCTCCCTTCCTTCGTATTTTCGCTGGTTACCGGCAGTGGAGGTTAAATTAAGTCTATCACGTTTATATTTCATCTTTTTCTGTGCTTAAAATAGCGCAGGTCGTGAGATAACCCATTCTCTTCCCCACCTACGCTCCAAAGCGGGAAAAGTAATGGAAGTGGTAGAAAATCGGTAGCAGAGTCCCCTCAAGGTCATGCTTTCAGATAAGAACTGAAGTGGCCTTGGTTTTGTAGGGATATTCTGGCTTCGGTGGCTTGTTTTCTGGCCCATGCCATTAACTGAGAATGTACCCTACTTTCCTTAGCAGCTGCTGCTCAGAATGATCAGTTGCGATGTGAGGAATTGCTTGAGGTCTGTGCACTGTGAACCACTAGGTTTAAGTCCTTGAGAAGTGAAATATGTTTAAGAAAGTATTAGGTGGAGGAAAGAGAGGTAGCTTAGTGCTGTGGTTATAGACTTGAGTCAGGCATGCCTGGGCTTAAATACCATTTCTGCTACTTACAAGATGCATGATTTTTGACAGGTCACTCAGCTTCTCTGAACCTCACTTTTCTTTATCTTAAAAGTGGAAGTAATGCCCTAGACCAGTGGTTCTCAACCTTCCTAATGCCGCGACCCTTTAATACAGTTCCTCATGTTGTGGTGACCCTGAACTATAAAATTATTTTCGTTGCTACTTCATAACTGTAACTTTACTACTGTTATGAATCGTAATGTAAATACCTGATATGCAGGATGTATTTTCATTGTTACAAATTGAACATAATTAAAGCATAGTGAATAATCACAAAAACAATATGTAATTATATATGTGTTTTCCGATGGTCTTAGGCCACCCCTGTGAAAGGGTCGTTCGACCCCCAAAGGGGTTGCGACCCACAGGTTGAGAACCGCTGCCCTAGACTGTTTGGCTCAGTAGATAGAGTGTCCGCCTGCGGACCAAAGGGTCCCAGGTTCGACTCCCGTCAGGGGCACATGCCTGGGTTGCAGGCTCAGTCCAACGTGCAGGAGGCAGCCAATCAATGATTCCCTCTCATCATTGATGTTTCTATCTCTCTCTTTCTCTCCCTTCCTCTCTGAAATCAATAAAAATATATTTTTTTAAAAAATGGAAATAACACCAGCCTCCTAGAGAATCATTGTAAGGAATAAATGAGATAGCATGTTTAAAATGCTCCTAGAGTACCTAGCGCATAGTGAGCACTCATTACATTTCAACTGACTATTTTAGTAGATATTTCATATTTCCTAGGATAAAGTTACATTTATATGAAGAAACGAACACGTTGAATTTTATGGTATATTGTAATATACACTGAAATACCAATGTAAATTGTGATGCAATTGTATATTTTAATGTTAAACTTGTATCTAACATTTGTTTAGCCAAAGTTTAAATGCAGTCTATTGACTTCAGAGCTACACCTCTTAACCATTATTACAAATTTCCCTAGTTATAGATGCCTGAAGCAAACATGACTTAAGAACAAATCTGGCCTGGCCAGATAGTTCAGTAGGTTAGAGCGTTGCACCAACAGGCCAAGGTTGCAGGTTCAATCCCTGGTCAGGGCACATGCAAAATCAACCAGTGAATGCACAAATAAGTGGAACAACAAATCAATGTCTGTCTCTCCCTCCTTCCCTCCCTGTCTCTGTCCCTCCGTCCCTCCTTCTCCCTCTCTCTCTAAGACAATTAAAAAATAAAATAAAATAAAATAGTGGATTAAAAAAACATTTGAAAGTCCCAGTCACAAATTTGGAAGGACACTTACTGATATAATCAATATTAGGAACAGGAAACTATTGTAGCACGTTTACCATATTGGCTGTGGGAGGAAAATAAGGAAGCCCGAGGACTCAGGAATAGCATTTAGCTAGTTTGGCAGGAAGGAAAAAGATTTGGAAGATGAGGCTTCAGCAGAAGGGAGCAGGGAGAGTGCCTGACGGGTAGAGTGCACATTTTGAGGCCCCGTCTTTGAGAGTGAGGTCACATGCACACTATTGAGGGACTCCACTGATAGTCATACCCTTTTCTTTTGTGTTTTGGGGTAATCATGTCTTCTGAGAATGTTTTGGTCGGTCTTTTAAAAACAACTAGAGCAGTCTTTTTTTTTTTTCTTACATATTTTTATTGATTTCAGAGAGGAAGGGAGAGGGAGAGATAGAAACATCAATGATGACAGAATCATTGATTGGCTGCCTCCTGCACGCCCCCTACTGGTGATTGAGCCTGCAACCCAAGCACGTGCCCTTGGCAGGAATTGAACCTGGGACCCTTCAGTCTGCAGACCAATGCTCTATCCACTGAGCCAAACCAGCTAGGGCAACTAGGCCAATTTTGAAAACCCTTACATTAGCCAGTTTATTGTGGCAGACGAGAGGGTCTCTGTGGACATAAGCTCTTGCGTGTTTTCACCTTTTAACCCACCTGCTTTACCAGCTGAGTCCTTACAAGTAACTTTTGCATCTTAAGTAGCCAACCTCTGCAAGCTGATCCAAAACAAATAAGGGAGCAAGCTGGCAAGTAGATAATAGAATGCTGTTAGGCAGGATGTATATGGCCTTTTGTTTAAGGGCAAATGGCCACTTGCCCGTAGAGGCTTGCTTGGATATAGGAGGTGGAGTTTCTATCGGCTGTCTATCTTTAGTATTTGAGATTGTCAAACTTTTTCTTTAAAGGTCCAGATAGTATGGCTTTGCACACTATATGGTCTCTGCAACTCCTTACCGATAACAAATGGGTGTAGCTCTGTTCTAATAAAGCTTTCCTTACAAAAGCAGGTGGCTCACCAACCATAGTTTGCCCTGGTTTAGAATACCTCCTATTAGCACACCTAATGGTGTTCCTGTTCTTGTCCACTTAGAATCTATTTGTCTTGGCCAAGAGGATCTTTTAAAAACAAATTAGCACATTACTTCCCTTAGAAAGCCTTATAGTTGCTTCTGATCACCCTTCCTATAAAATCCAAGCCCCTTACCAGGATCAGTAAAGCCCTGTGTGAGCTGGCTCTTGCCCACTTCTTAGAACACATCTAATTCCTTCTACTCCAGTGACATTCACTTCTTTCTTTTAGGCTTATACCTACCGAACTTGCTCCTGCCTCAGGCCTTTGTATAAGCTGTTTCTTCTTCCTGGACAGCTCTTCCTCAGATTTTTGTGTAGCCAGCTGCTACTCCTCATTTAGGTCTCAGGTTACACGTCACCTCCTAGTGTCCTGCCCTCATCGCCCTATATAAAGTAGCTCTCCCAAGCACTCTATATGTCATTGTCTTTTATTGGCATCATGCTCATTGCCACCTGAAATGCTCAGTTTATTATGTACCTGTGACTCCCCACCGACTGCTGACTCCAGGGAACAGGGGCTTGGTTATTCTTGTTCGCCACAGGAATGTTGGTGCCTGGAACAGCCTAGCACATAGTAGGCAATCACCATTTGTTGGGTGGTTTGCCTTGTTTTACAGCCCTGGTATTTGTGAAGTGCTTTTCAGTGTACAAAGCCCTTTTGTGTTCAGAGTATGTTGTTATCTTTTCAAAAACTATGAAGCAGGTGGTATTATACCCAGAGGATCTTAAGCAGAGAAGAATCGGACTTGCCCAATATCACAGAACCAGTAAACGGAAGGGACAGGCCCTAACTCCAGGACATTTAAGTCTTGCCTGGGGTTTTCGCGATTGTCTTTAGTTGTTTGTTTAAGGTAATTTATCTTTATGTTGGTCCTGGAAGGTCTCACACTTCTGGGCACATTGGGACAAGTTCAGATTTCCACTACAGACTTTGCTCTCTGAGGCAGGTGTGCTAGGCTTAATTCAGGGAGTAACATCAAGAGCAACTGCTATAGACATTCCTTTGATTAAATCAAAGAGTTGATTTATTGTGAAGATCACAATAATTTCCTCATGAGAACAAAGTAAATAAGTAAGGAGTCTATGTAGCATTTGTTTTGGGGGGAAATGTTTTAATAGCTATGTTCTGTTCTTTAACTGATGATAAATAAAATGTTAAAAGTTGAAACAGATCTCAGAGATTATCTTACTTTCTCAAGTGCAGGAATCTTATCATAGCCTGGACAATCATCCCCCTGCTGTTCGGACACTTCCAGCGAAGAGCAGCTTATTGCCTTATATCTGTAGATTGCATCATCACTTTTATAGATGTTACAGTTAATAGGATGGATATATTCCTAAAGCGTTGTCAGTTGAGCAAACATGGCCTTTTAAATATTGTTGGGGAATTCATTTCTTAAAGGAATCCTGTGATAAAACCTTTTGAGCAAAGTTTTTCTTATTTTTGGCCTGCTTTTTTCCTTCAAATGCAGTATGCCTCTATTTTAAGTGATGGCTTAGAAATACTAATTGCTTGTAAAAGACACATTTTTGGTACTATTTTATTTCTAAAGACACATTATTATTAAGACCAAAAGAAAACTCAGCTAACAGTGAAAAGTGTTTATACTACCATGACATTGCCTTACATTAATGTCGATTGGGGCGGGGGCAGGGAGAGACAGTGAAAAAACAGCCCTCTAAAGAGGACTCGTCTTTCTCCCTCGAATAGAGCCATGATTTGTTCCTGAATATTTAAATCTGCTTCTTCTGTAGATTGCTGCTAAAATTGATTCAATTCCTCACTTGAATAATTCCACACCTCTAGTGGACCCCTCCGTGTATGGATATGGAGTACAAAAACGGCCCCTGGATGATGGAGGTAAGTTGTTGTCGGTATCTTTGCCTTTCAGGTGGTAGTGAACCTGTCAGTGCAGTTTGTGCCAGCCATTTCCTTAACAGCTCTCTCCAGCACCACTCTGCAGCGGAATGGCTGAGGGGACGTATTTAGGGTGATTTTTCTCAGCAATTCTCCGGCATTTGAGTTCTTATTTGCCTTGATAATACAGGAATCTTCTTAGCTGCTCTCAGGGAAAGACTTGGCCTTTGAGCATCAGCTTGGAAGTAATTTGACAGATTTGATAGTTTTGCTGGATTCAGCCCTCCGTTCTTCCAGTACACATGTAAGAATTGAAGTTTCCACTTTCCTCCAAAATAAAGCTAAGTTTTGATGCATAGCTTTGAGGAAGCCGTGGCTGTATCTTGACCTTAAAGAAAGGAAAGAGGGGAGGGAGATGACCTTTCTCTGTTCTATCTGCTGGTTTTTCATCATTCCCATTTGTGACAAGTTCTTTCTAGAAACATTTTTCTTTCATTCATTCATTCATTTGTTATTTTGCTGGTTGGCTTATATATTCAACTCCACTCCATCCCCCAAAGTTTAAAACCAATTAGCAGTGCCTATCACCAGGACCCTGGCAGAGAATATACCAAATGTGCTTCTGTAGAGAACTTGGCCTTCCTTTGTCTGATTTGGTCTTCCATACAGTAGGCCTATAACAGGGATTGTGAAATATACTAGATGGTACATGAATGTTCACATAGTGGTGGGCCAGTGTCTTCTCCTTTGCCCTGTCAGTCTGCATATGCATCCAACCGTGTATGCATGTACACATTTCTCTGATACATTAAGTGAAAAAAATCAAGGTGTGCAACAGTATGTATTATGTAATCCCTTTTTCTAAAAAAATGCATGTTTTTACATATATAGGAAAAATGTAATTTGGCTTGATTGAGTGATTGATTTTTCTCTGATCTCCTTGGGATTCTAAAAGGAGATCGCCATTATTTTTTAGACTAGAGGCCCAGCGCACGAAATTGTGCACAGGTAGGGTCCCTAGGCCTAGCCTGTGATCAGGGCCATCTTCCGCCCGCTCGCCAGTCCCCAGTCCCGCCCCGCCGCCACCCACCCTGGTTCCCCGTTCGCCATCCTGTGTTCGGAGCCTGCGGGCCGGGTGGGGAGGGACCGAGAGGTGGTCAATGCACCTCATAGCGACTGGTCGAGCAATCATTCTGGTTCTTGTGCCGTTATGGTCACTGGGCTTTTATTATATAGGATGTGGGAACCTTTTTGCAATAATTGTATAGATTCACACTAATTGTGAAGATTTTAAGGGGATAACATTTGGGTGTAAAAGTTCTTCTCTGTTAAAAACAATGGTTTATGTTTATGTTTATGGTCACACACACATAAAAAGTCTACTCCAGGTCATTGGAACTACGGTGACCATTTAAACTGCTGCTTCCAAATAGTACCCCATGATCTTCTTTTATTTGACTGGTGTTAGTGATTTCTTAGACCAAATATGACTAATGGCATTATCTGCATTTTGCCTTAGCAAAAAGCTTTTTACCTTTTTAGGGCAATTATGCTTCTGTTTCTCCTATGAGACATCAATAGGAAAGTAGAACTAAGTTGTCTGGCACTGAACACGTATCTTGTTAATGGACAGAGCCTCCCTGGCTCACCATTTCCAGAAACTAAGATCAATACATTTCACAACTCTTGGCCTTGTTTTCACCCACTGTGTGGAGTCGAGTTGCAGTGGAAACTGCACCCAGTGACGAGTATTCACTGTGTTCTTTGCATGGGAACACCCAAATGTTTGCAAATTGTAGCCATTGGCATTTCGCAGACATTTTTCTCCCATTTATCCTTTGATACCCATTTGAAAGAAATTAGCGAAAGGTTCTGAACTTAATGATAAAGAGACCTAGGAAGCAAGCTGTAGTTAGTAAGTCACCAGTAAGTGCAGGGCCTCCCTTGAAAGTTCAGTTCATTATCATATTGTTTATTTTCACATTTTGTGGTTGTTGACCCTTTTACAGAGGACCTTCATTTTCTCCCCTTTGCCCTCCTCCACCCAGCTCCCTCACCTCCCTTTTGAGAACCATGATTTTTTGCATGTCTGCCTTTTGGGGACTAAATCCTTGTAATCAGAAAATGAACACAAGTTCTCTCTTTCCTTCTTCTAAATAGTAAGCCATCTTTATAGTAGGAAAGAACCGAGAGAGAACCTTTTGGCACTATGTCCAGCCTCTGGCATCTCTGGATGCCTGTGTCTTACACAACAGATGTATTCGGAGAACAGGAAATGTCCCTCCGGCTTTTTGCATTCTGCATTACAGTTTGATGAGGTCAATCCTCTTCTTGTGAGCACCGTTTCCATAACAGAATCACGGGAATTGTTTTCCTTCACGTTGGTCACATACAGAGTTTGAGATTTGCTGTTGATCTTAGTGAGAACCCTGGGCAGTGGGGCCTGCCTCAGCCTCTGTTGTCAGCTGTCTTCTGATGGGGATAGGTCACTGGGCCAGTTCTGTTCTCCTGAATAAATATGTGGATAAACAGATCCTGTCAAGGAAAGTGTTTGTGTTTGCCCCACAGCTTTCTAGGGGGCACAGTCTTGCTGTTTGTGAGATGAAAGGTTAGAAAAGCAGAGACAAACAACAAACAGGAATTCCATCGCTTTTTCTTTGCAATAAAGATTTCCAAAGGCTTGCAGTGTTTTGTTTGGTTTGGCCTAGGGGTTTTTTTTTTTTGACAGAAGTTCACCAGAACACTTTCAGCAATGTGAACTTTCTAACTTTCCTGTGAGTTGGAGTTCTTTAACCTTCAGGAGGTTAAAGTTCAGTCCACTAGACGTTTTGGAGGTGTTACTTAGGTCTGTTTGAAAGTATTTCAGCTTTGAAGTTGACCACAAAGAACCTAAACCCAGCGTTTATTCAGGACACTGAGGTATACAGACAGGTGTATGAATAGGAGGATTAGAACAAGTGCTAGGCAAGAAAGCCAGGGGACAGGTTTATTCCTGGTGCAGATGGGATTGGCGTGAGTGGTGTTCCTGCAGTTTGAGCCGCCCGTGAGACTGCCCGTCAGCAGCCGCCTGGAACCCAGCAGGAAGAGTTTCGAGCTCAGCCTTCAGAGCCTTTCTTGGCGCCCTGCCCTCCAGCTTGGGGTCACATAACTTTAATTGGTAGCGTCTTCAGTCTTGGCACCCACGCTCTCTAACAGTCTTTGAGGTGTAGAATCTCCAATTCGGGAATCTCCCTGCTGGTGTCGGGTGTGGCACCCTTTCCGTCCAATACTTTCTTCTTGCCACTACTGGAGCCAGTCTGACCAGTTGCTGCCTCTCCTGTGAGGCCTGGGGCAGGTTCCAGTGCCAGGGAGGTCCAGCCTAACCTGGCCGTCACCTCCCTGCCCTTCTGTCTCTCCCCATTCACAGCCTAATCATCTGTTCACTTGGCTCTCCCAGAAACATGTCCTCCGTCCCAGCTCTTACCTGGCTGATTCCTACTCAGCCCATAGGTCTCTAATTGGCAGGTGAGACCTCCTCCTAGCAGCCTGTCCTCATCCTCATCTTCTGACTTGCTTCAGTGCTGGCTCAGGTGCCCCCAGCACTTTATCTTCTCTTGTCTCCTGTTCTCCTTTCCCTCTCTTCCTCCCTTTTCCCTGCAGTCCCCTCACCAGTCCTCTCCTTCTGCCCTGAACTTCCAAGGTTCATTTGTCCCTTAGGGTACCTGTCCTCTCCTGCTTTATTCTGCAGATCCCAGGTGTCCCTCTCCGGCCAGATCCTACATGCCCTCACTCACCATAGAGGCGTTCTCTATTTCTAGCCTGCCTTACAGCGGGAGGGAATAGATGCTCAATGCTTAATTCTCCTTTGTCTCCTGTGATTTGCATTTAGAAAAATTTCTGAAAAGTAAGCTCCACATGTAAGAGAACAGCGAAGTGTTTTAAAACTGTGAATTTCAGTTTAATCTAAATCAGGACCTGGTCTCTGCCCCACCTGCTCAGCCCTGCCATGAGCTTGGAAGCAGCCATGGGCACACGTAAACAAATGCGGTGGCTGAGCTCCAGGGCCTTCTTGTTTACAGAAATAGGCAGCTGGCCCTCAGGCTCAGTTTGCCAACCTCTGATCTCAAACCAGCCTTGTCAAATGATTAACTCTAACTCTTTCTTAATCTGCAGTCAGAGAGAGGTGTACAGAGGGTTCCCCCCACCCCTGATTTCCTTAGACAAGTCTCCCTGTCTCAGGTTCTGCTGTCTAACTGCCTTGCTGAGAAAACGAGCGATTTCTAATGTTTAGCCCAGAGCTGGCTGACAGATGGCAAAGCCGCTCTTCTCATCGTCCCCTCCGTCTTTCTAGGGGCAGTGGGAGCATCTTCTCCAGGTTTCTACCCCGGGAGAGTCTGAGGTAATTATGGCCTCTTGAGCATTTTACTTGAATCAAACAAACCTCACTGTCCCTGCCCTCTCTGTAAAATGCGACACCAGAATCAGAACTTCGGTGAATGCAGCACTGTTTCTGCCATTGCTGGGGGCGGGGAGCATGCACAAGCAACTTTGAAACGTGCCTGCCTTTTCTGCCAAAGGCTTCTCTCTGAGATGGGTGCAAGTACCTTTTTAGTAGTCCCACACCTTCTGCTCCTATCTCCATGATGTTTCTGTGGTGACGGAAGAAGAATTTTTGGGTGTACTATTAAATGAAGTATTTACAGGAAAATTGGAATAGAATTTTTTTTTCTTTTTAAAAAAATCCATTTTGCCCTAGCCCAATGGTAGGCAAACTGCGGCTCGGCAAACTGCGGCTCGCGAGCCACATGTGGCTCTTTGGCCCCTTGAGTGTGGCTCTTCCACAAAATACCGACATCTGCGCATGGGCCACGAAGTTTCAGTTGCACTGTACGTCCACGCCCGCACATGGTATTTTGTGGAAGAGCCACACTCAAGGGGCCAAAGAACCGCATGTGGCTCGTGAGCTGCGGTTTGCCGACCACGGCCCTAGCCTGTCTGGCTCAGTGGATAGAGTGTCAGCCTGTGGACTGAAGGGTCCCAGGTTTGATTCCCATCAAGGGCACATGCCCAGGTTGCGGGCTCGATCCCCAGTGGGGAGCATGCAGGAGGCAGCCGATCAATGATTCTCTCTCATTGATGTTTCTATCTTTCCCTCTCCCTCTCTGAAATCAATAAAAAAGAATACTTTAAAAAAAAATTCTGCACATTGACATAGAGGTAAAAAGAAAATGACTGAAACATTTAGATGAAAAAAAATTTTTTTTTTAAAAGTGTATTTTTTATTTATTTCAGAGAAGGAGAGAGAGAAACATCAATGATAGAGAATCATTGATCAGTTGCCTCATGCACACCCCCTACTGGGGATGGAGCCCGCAACCTGGGCATGTGCCCTGACCGGGAATCAAACCGTGACCTCTTGGTTCATAGGTTGATGCTCAACTACTGATCCACACCAGCAGGGCAAATGAAATATTCTTTACAATTAAGTCCACAGTTTCATATATTTATCTTACATGTCAGTGAGAAATCACCAACTATTATGAAATGACAAATTACATTTAAAAAACAAAAAGGTCTCATAAAAAATATATCCACGGATGAAAAGTACTGTACTCTGTTGTCTGTTTTTTTTTTTTAAATATATTTTATTGAGTTTTTACAGAGAGGAAGGGAGAGGGATAGAGAATTAGAAACATTGATCAGCTGCCTCCTACACACCCCCTACTAGGGATGTGCCCGTAACCAAGGTACATGCCTTTGACTGGAATCGAACCTGGGACCCTTCAGTCTGCAGGCCAACACTCTATCTACTGAGCCAAACCAGTTAGGGCAGTGGTTCTCAACCTTCTGGCCCTTTAAATACAGCTCCTCATGTTGTGGTGACCCCCAACCATAAAATTATTTTCGTTGCTACTTCATAACTGTAATGTTACTACTGTTTTGAATCGTAATGTAAATATCTGATACGCAGGATGGTCTTAGGTGACCCCTGTGAAAGGGTCATTCGACCGCCAAAGGGGTCGTGACCCACAGGTTGAGAACCACTGAGTTAGGGCAGAAGTACTGTACTCTTGATGCTGTCACTTTCTCCTCTTCTGTGTTACAACACGTTGTTTCCTCGGATAAATGCATCTCCATACTCATTCCTCAGTTATCCGTTTTCAAAGTCTTCATATATTCCAAGGCTATATTCATGTAGCCACCCAGGCAAGCCAGGACCCCTGGATAATCTAGTCCAGAATCTCCTTTTACCACCACTGGCATCCAGTGATGTGCCTTAAGAAGTCGCTGGGGGCTTGCTCCTGCAGACTTACTTTAATCCTGATCAGAAATCTGGGAGGTGGGACAGCTGAGTTCTAATCCCAGCTCTGCTACTTAATTAGCTGTGGGCCTTAGGTGACCATTTCACCTCTCACGGCCGCAGGGTCCTCATCTTGTGGCTGGGACCCGGAATTCCTACTCGAGGCGCCCCACTAGCCTGGCCTCCACCCACCTGGAATAGAAGGTTTCTGTGGCCCTTTCCGAGTGGTGTTTTTTTATTTTTTTTCCAGCACTTGTGGCATAGGGCAAAGACAGAGAGTGAGGAAGAACGATTTCTAAAATTCCAGACTTTCTAGGAGGGCAGCAGTGAGAGCCGAAGTTCTTGCTGCCAGTGGGCAAGGGGCACCCAGACTGCCTGTAGCCCACACCACTCAGGCAGGAGCCCGCAAGTACCAGAGTGTCTGCTTTGGAAAGAGAGAAAAATGAATCTCAGAGATGTTGGCATTTTCCCTCAGTGGAGGGTAATGATGGTTGCTGCAGGGAGAAAGAGCCAGGACGGAAACTCAGTTCCTGGGAGGTGGGGAGGTGTAGGGGGAGGGGCAGATTGGCCTTTTATGAAGTAGATAAAGTAAACCAGAGCCCTAGCTCTCAAGCAGCAGTCTTTCGCTGAGTGAATGAAGACCCACCAGGGGTTCGGTGGGCCTGGGAGTTTATAGCAACCCTTTTCCAGCTCTTCCTTCTGTGCACACTCTTCCCTAAAGTGGAGCTCTCTGAGACTTGTGTCTGTGCTGGAGACGTGCCCTTTTCACCTGGGGTATAAACTCCTCAAACACCTCAAAGGGTGGGGAACCCCAAGGTAACAAAGCATGAGAGTCTTGTTAAGAAATGCAGGCCCGCCCTAACCAGTTTGGCTCAGTGGATAGAGTGTCGGCCTGTGGACTGAAGGGTCCCAGGTTCGATTCCAGTCAAGGGCATGTACCTTGGTTGTGGGCACATCCCCGGTAGGGGATGTACAGGAGGCAGCTGATTGATGTTTCTCTCTGATCCGATGTTTCTAACTCTCTATCCCTCTCCCTTCCTCTCTGTAAAAAAATCAATAAAATATATTTTTTTTAAAAAAAAGAAGAAAGAAAGAAATACAGGCCCTAGTCGATATGGCTCAGTGGATAGAGCATCAGCCTTTGGGCTGAAGGGTCCCGGATTTGATTCCGGTCAAGGTCACATGCCTAGGTTGCAGGCTCGATCCCCAGTAGAAGGCAGCTGATCAGTGATTCTCATCATTGATGTTTCTATTTCTCTCTCTCCCTGTCCCTTCTCTGAAATCATTTTTTTTTTTTTAAAGAAAAAAGAAAAGTAGTGACAGGATTGGATTTTGATTTTATCCATGTAACTCATGGCAAAGGCTCATGCAGTCACCTCCCCTTTCATCCATCCATTCATTTTAGGATTATAATTCAGAAGTAAGTGGTCATCATGTGGATGTATATTAACACATATGTGTAATGGGAAATGAAGTGAGGGGGTTTTTCTTGGTAAAGTATGATCTTACTGGTTGGTCTGACAATTGGCTTAGCCAACTAGGTCAAATAGTAGACATTTTCCACAAAAATGAATGATCTAGACCTGTTTGCAATTATTAATCTAGGGGGAAATTTTAGATATCAAATTAAAAGGAGATTTATAGTTTTTTCAAAATCCTTTTAGAAAGTATGTGACCCAGAGTGGCTCTCTACCCTGGCTGAGTGTGAGAACCACCTGAAGAGCTTGTTTGTGTGTTTGTACATCTGGTAAAACTCCTTTTTTTTTTTAACTTAAAATTTTTATTGTTTAAAGTATTACATGAGTCTCCTTTTCCCCCCATTGATCTCTCCCCAGCTGCTCCCATCCCCCAGCACATGCCCTCACCCCCCTACTGTCTGTGTCCATTGGTTATGCTCATATCAGCACCTGAGGAGCTTTTAAAACCACATCAGCCTCTCTAGAAAATTTATAAAACGAAACACGCATTTACATTTTTGGTCCACAGTTCTACTCCTGGGCATTTATTCCTGAGAAGAGAAAACTTATATTTACACAAAACCTATCCACAAATCTTCATAATAGCCCCACACAGAAAACAGCCCAGATGTCCTTCAGCAGGTGATGGTTAACAAACTGGTCCACCCACTGCTACTCGGCAGTAAAAAGGAACAAACTGGTGATACACATAGAGCTTGGCCGCATCTCCAGGGAGTTGTGCCAAGTGAAAAAGCCAACCCAATGGTTCATACTGTATGAGCTCATTTATATAACCCTTTGGAATGAAGAAGAGATGAGTGATTGCCAGGTTTAGAGATGGAGTGCTGGGGGCCCCTGTATAGATCGGTTAATCTGTTCGGTTCCTTCGCTGCTGGAAGGAACGTTGGTGCTTAAATTCCTTATTGTATAGCTAAGGAAGCTGATGTTGAGAAATGATCTGACCAAGCTGATACCTGATAGAACCAGAAAGACTTCAAACCTGGGGTCTCTGTCTCAAAGGCCACGATAGTGTCTGCTTGAAAATGTGGACTCCAAAGTCTGGTGGGTCAGGGCTTGAATCCTAGCTCTGCCTGATCACTGTGTGACTTGGGGCATATTGTTTAACCTCTGCCTTTGTTTTCTTACCTCACAGTGAGATCATACCTGCTTAATGAGGTTATCGTCAGGATTATAACAAGTTATTATCAAACTTTTTAAATATTACTTACCATGTGACAAAAGTTCATATTTCCACCAGAACTAGTTAGCCAACATATGTTAAAACATGTGTAACTGTTGGTCATGACCCTCGAAATGAATGTCATAACCACTGGATTAAATGAAAATAGGCATAGTGCTGCAAATCGGTGGTGTAGACGTACTTTTCCTCTTAATTGGACTACAGAGACCCTTGGGTCAGGCCTTCAGTGGGCACTTGAACTGGGGTTCCTAACACCTCCACATCCCTGGAGGGCCAGGTCAGGTTTCTGCTCATCATGGAGCTTTCTGCTCTCCCGGCTGGACTCTGAAGCTTCTTGAGGGCAGAGATGATCTTGCTCACCATTTTTCCCCGGCACCTGGCACGGGGCCCAGCTCCCAGCCGCTGGAAGGCGCGCTAGGAACAGAGTGCACGTGGGCACAGGCACTCGCGCGCACTGTTCTGAGGGCTTGGGTGTGTGCGCACCTTCCTGGTGGGCGCAGTGGGACTGGTAATAACAGCGCCGCCTCTCGGGGCTCGGCAGGACTAAGGGGGTGCACGCCGCTGCGGCACCTGGGAAGGCGCCTTGGGAAGCAGAGCTGGTGCTCTTTGCCGCTCGCAGGAGCATATGAGACTGCAAGCGAGGGGCCTTATTGAGAGCAACTTGAATTCTCACTTTTAAAAATAATAATTTGCAGAATTAGTAACAGATTACTTGTCTAGGGACTTGCAGCTGAGCTCGGCCTGTCAGTGTTTGGCGGCCCTGGGGCGAGAGTTGCTGCTTAGAACACAGGAAGCCTTTGTATTGTCCTCGGGAGAAAAGCTTTTTAAAATCGCTTGGAAAACTGCAGAAATGGCTGCAGCGAGCTTCAGAGTCAGAGGAGTCTGGAATCCAAGCCAAGCACGGGAGGATTGTTTTCAAAACCTGAAGAGGAAGGTCTGGCTTGTTTATTATTTTTGTCAGTTCTGCAAAAACAGCTGACATTTCTCTGCTGACCGCCACTCACCTGCCTCTGGTCCCTGCTGTGCGCGAGGCCAGCGTGCTGTCTGTGCTGGCAGAGGAGTGAGGGTGCTTTTGTTCTTGGGCTTTTTTGAGGGGGCGGGGTTAACTATTACATTTGATACCTGTTATAAAATTGGGTGTGTTCCCCAGCGACACTTGTTAGCGTTTCTTTTGGGGGAAGAAGACTTTCTCCTCACTGATGGGTAAACATGTGTCCAGCTGCCTTTTTTCCCCCAAAAAAATCATTATTGAAATTGGCAGAGTATTACTCTTCAGAAAGAATTTCTCTTATTGTAGTGTGAATATTTTTTATGGGGAGCTCATTTTTCCATAGCCCAGGGGGCTTCCCATTATGTAGTGTGCAAGATAAATGAGAACTACACCTGTGTGTGTGTTTACGCATGTGTGCTAGAATTGAGTGCAGGTGAATTTTCGAGGCAAGAGGAACTGTTGTCAGCCAGCATGCGCCATTAGGGGAAATAGGGCTGATATTTCAGCAGTTTTCTTTTTGCAGTAAAATGATGGTAGTTACCATTAAATTGAGCTTTATAGGTGTTCCCATATGCCTCCCTCATTTGACCCCCTTCATCATGAAGACTGAGCAGAACCCCCCAGTCCCTCACCCCCCTTTCGTGGAGTTGGACGTTATCAGTGTATGCTGAGTGAGTGCCCAGTGCCCCTTGCCTAACTGCTGCTTTTCATTTTTAGGCACCAAATGGGAATGTTTTTGAAGGGAGTACAACTTTAAACCAAGCGTTTCAGCCTTGGCTACGGCATGGGCATGGAGGATGGAGAGCATTTATTCTTAAGAGTCCACTAACTGAGTTGGGTCTGGATTTGAATTGATTTCCTTCCTGGGTGGTGTGGCTCTCAGCAGTCCATCCGTTTGTGTGCTGATGGTGTGTGCACTCATGTTTTTGGTTTGTAAGCACCTTCACTTGTCAGCAGAGCAGTTGGCCATCAGAAAAGACACCGTGCGTGGTACCTGTGACACACACTTTTGTCACCAAAAAGAAATTTCCTTTTCTGTGATAAGTACAAAATTTCAAATGCCTTTCTGACCAGGAGCCTTCAAATGCTCCCCAGATCTCATGGAGTTCCTTACGGGAGCCTTGCCCTTTACTCTGTTTCTTTGTGTTTCTGTCTGAAATAGCTGACGATCGTCAGCCTTTTGACAAGTCTTCACTGCACAGCACGCAGGCCAGGAGGCACGATCTGGCCGAGGTGCTCTGTTTAGGGAACAGGCACCTCTCCTGTGTTCTCATCATTTCCAGCCATTTTAGTTCCTCAGTCTTCAGTGGATTCTGTGCCCCTAAGAGGAGGATTCTGGCAGTAGCAGGGAAGCTGAGCTTGACCTTCAACGGGACAGCTAACCCAGCTGGAGGGCACTGTCTGGGCTTTTTCTGTCATTCCCACTGCCTAGGTGATGGACCTTCCTCTCTCACACATTCAGGGGCTGAGTGTGCGGTGAGGATTTTTTCCCTAAGCTGCTAATTGTCCAGTTTTCATGTGGAGTGAGAGTCCCCAAGCCAGAGTGTTTATCATATGCAAACTGGAATGCAAAAAGAAAAATTTAAGAGTTGATGAAAAACAACTCTTATCCCTGAGATAAGCAGGTTAATAGTATATAATGTCAATATTTTGGCTGCAGACCATTATCTTGCTATTGATCCAGAAGAAGTATGGTATTGACTCAGTAGCTTCATTTACTTTTGCTGGCATTGTTTCTCTAGGTGTTTCTTCTCCTTTTAAAATAGCAGCATCTGGCTTCTTTTTACGGCCAGTTCCTGTCCAGTCAGAGAAAGACGGTCAAGTTTTAGAAAAAGAAAGAGCTATTGGAGTCCTGTATTTCAGATGCTAAACCATGTCACTCTTTGTTCTGAGGTTCATGTCATTGATCCTTCGCACTTATCTCCTATCTGTCCTGCTTAGAACTTTCCCTGGTCATGTTTTTGAATGCTCTCGTTAGCACATTATAAGGCTCATTCCGTTTCTTGTAATATGTGTAGGATTTATACTGTGACACTGTCTGCTGACGGTGTTTCCTGGGCTGCATTTGCCAGGAGAGAAACGCCACAGAATCGTTTTTGCTAAGCAGTGACGGAGACACTCAACGACAACTGAAAGAGGAGGAACTGAAATAAAAAGCAGAGCTGGGGTGCTTCTGTGGGGATGTGACTACAGAGCCGGTTTTCACAATCAGAGGCTGTTTGGCACTGTTGTCCCTGTGAAATGGGCTTGAAAGGCAGGAGTTGTTCATTTTGAGCGTCTCACAGATTGCTGGATGGGTCAGTGAAGAGGCCGGAGGAGGGAGGAAGCCAGATCCTCTCCTTGAGTTTATGCTCCTGGGAGGGTGGGGCGAATGGGGGCACCCGATGGCCGTCAGGAGCATATGTGCATGGTCTTAGTGACGCAGCTGCCGTGGGGCCGTCCCTAACAAAGCTCCTGAGCTGGCGGGTCAGATCTTCTCATTTGTTTTAAAAAGAGAAAGAAGGAACCCTCGGTATCTTTACATTGAGTTTGGATCCAGAGCAGGAGGGAGGTAGGAAGTGAGAGGGATTTAGGCAAGCAGGATTTTCTCCCAGGCTTCTCAGCATGTGGACACACAGATCAATTTCTTATCCTGCGTTCAGCTGGACTCTGGGTTAGAGACTGTGCTGATCAAGACGTCCCCTCCTGTTTCATATCATATAACGCATTCATTTCAGCCACTGAGCCTAAATTACTATTTGCTTTCTTTCTGCCTTTCTTTTTTTCCCCTTGAAATGGTAAGAACTTGTGTAAGGATGAAGTTAGTTTATCCGTGCTAATGCTTTGATTTTTCTTTTCTCTTTCTCTTTGCCACAGTAGGTAACCAGTTAGGGGCCTTGGTACATCAAAGGTAAGCAGTGGGTTATGTTTTATTATTTATTGATCATTTCTAATTGTTTATTGATCCACCATCTGTACTAGAGTGTTAGAAAGTCAGAGGTTGAGAGTGTGGAAAACCATGGGCTAATCTTTAAGACTTAAGTTTTTGTAGCCCTTTTTAAGCTCAAAGGATAAACTAACACAGCGCATTAAAGATCAGCCGTTAGTGCGTGTAAGCTTAAAAGACTTCTAGAATGTTGGAGCTGTTCGTTCTGCTCACATACATTTCACTTAAAATGAGACAATGACATTTTCCCTCTTGTTTTCACGTTTTTCTCGGTGTTTTATGAACCCTTAACCTCTTCACTTCAGAAAACAGGTCCTTTTCCAAGTGAAGGTACAGCTTTTGGTCCTCAAGGAATCAGGAGCCTGGGAGGCCAGGAACCTAGTGTCCCCCCCCACCCCCCGCACCCCGCCATAGTGCTAGGGACTTGCCAGAGAACCTTAGATAAGTACCCAGTTGATCCCTGCCTCAGTTGCCTCTCACAGCCTTCCCTTAAACATTGAGGATTAGAAAAATGAAAAGACCTCTGGGCTCAAAAAAGATCAGTCTATAAGGTAGGGTATTGTGGTCACATTGTTATCCTTTAAAAAGGATAAAGTGTGCTGGAAACTGTGCCTTAGCTTCTCCTTGTAATGGATGAACTTGTGTGTTTTGTGCCCGTCACTGCAGCATATCCTTAACCTTCACCAGCAAGGATAGTTATGTCCTCTTGTATGCTACACAGTTCTTAGGGAGTTTCTAGAAATCACCAGGCATCAGGTAATCAGAAGATTTATCCTGGGTTTTTTGTTATTCCCTTGTTTGCTTTGTTTTTTAATGAATTAAAGTAATTTAAATGAAGTTGTTAGTATCAAATGTAACTTTCCTATAAGACCTTAATTAATCAGGATTTTACTTTTCAAAGTGATAATACTTTGTGCATTAGACAGGTTTCAGCCTTGCATTTAAAGTAGAGCTTTGTCTTGCTAGAGGCCCAAAGCAGTTCATCTTGATATGTTTCCTCCTCAGTGAGAGTCTGCTAAAATTGTTCCCGGGGCTGAGTTTTGTGACATTTTGTATTGTGATAGTGTTGAACCTCTTCTAGTAAATTCCCCAGTATTGTTTTTGAGAATAGTTTGCGCTACACACGTGAGCAGCCGTCTCTTGGCTACGCAGACAGGAACGCTGTGGCCTTTCACCTGGAACAGGGACCCTTGCAGGGTGTTAGGCCCGCTAAGGTTCAGCGCCAGCATCCACGGTTACTGGTTAGGAAGCCCAGGCTTGCCTGATTTCGGGGTGAACTGAAGATCCCAAGAGGCAGAGAGAATCTCTGGGCATATATAAACCTGAGGATGTAAACTCCACGAGGAAAAGACAGTTTGCTCTCATCATGATGGTACAGTGACAAGTGCTATTTATGCTATTGCATTTCTTCTAAGTGCTGCACTTTCCCTAAAAACATGCACTTTATTCAATTCTTTCCATGATGGGTAAAAATCCAGCTGTGTGCGAGATGTTTAAAAATGCTTATCTTTTTTTAAAAAAAAACTACTTGCATTTAGCTTCCTCCTAAGATAAATGTTTAGATTTAATTGCTTCCCGGGGTGTTGGGCAAATTGGATATTGTCCACAATACTCTATATGGCAAATTTGACGGTTTGTTTGAAAGAGCCAGTGCAATAGTTGTTTAAAAAAAAAAAAGCAAGCACATAATGGAGGGGATAGCATTTAACAGGAGTACTTTGCAGAGTAACAGGTCATTATTCTGTCCTGGTCAACACTGATTAGGCCTCCGCTGGATACTGGCTCCATTTGGGGCGTCTCACCCTAAAAGACAGAAAAATTAGAGGGAGGCCAGAAAGCAACACAAAGATAGGGAAACGGGTGCTGAGGAAAAGCTGGGTATTTCTCCATCTGGAAAGGACACCAGCAAGAAGTCTCAGTTCCCCCCACTTCCCAAAGGACCTTTAAGGGTCCTGGCCTTGATGACCTTTCAGCGCTGAGCCCCACGCCTGGACACTGTCGCTGTATGAAGAAAAGGCAGTGTGAGAGGAGTGGGTGGTTTCAATGAACGCCCAGAGGTTTCTTCTGCTGGCACAAGGTGATGGAAGCTTGGATCTTTTTTCTTTTCTTTTTTTTGAGAGAGAGGGAAACATGGATTTGTTGTCCCACTTATTCATGCATTCATTGGTTGATTCTTGTCTGCACCCGCACTGGGGATCGAACCCACAACCTTGGCATTTCGGGATGATGCTCTAACCAACTGAGCTGCCCGGCCAGGGCGAGGCTTGATCTTTTCAAAGAGGGATTGACCAAGAGATTCATCGGATGGTGCCCCTCGTAGATGGGTATGGACCTGTTGGCCAAGTTGGCACGATTTCTTTAAGCCTTATCTTCCAACATGGTCAGCATGGGAAATTTGGGGAACCTAAAGTGGCTTCAGAATTCTTCTATACAGTTTTCCAAAATGTTCTTTGTTTTAGGGCAGTAATAACAGAAGAATTCAAAGTGCCTGATAAAATGGTTGGATTCAGTAAGTATCCACGTGTTGCACTTTCCCCCTAATTCCTGTCTGTCCCTTTTATTTCCCTCCCCCTCTCAGCATAAGCATCACCTTTAGTAGAATGCTTTTGCACACTGTTTTCCAGTTCCCTAGCGCTGCAGGCCTCTGTCCAGGCGGAGGTCACCCTGCACTCTCTCACCACCCCACTCTCCTTCCTCGAGCTCGGGCACCCTCTGTCTGCTGTGTTCCCCATTTGGTTGCTGTGGGCTTGCTGAAGCAGCCTGATTTGCCTAGCTGTGAGCCATGTGTGAATGTTGGTTGAAGTAAGTCATCCATGCATGGTTAAATATGGATGGGGGGCATATTCTGACCCTGTTCAATTTGTTTCAGTTATTGGCAGGGGAGGTGAGCAGATTTCACGGATTCAAACAGAATCTGGTTGCAAAATTCAGATTGCTTCAGGTAAGGGCTGCTTTTTTCATAGATCTCAGTTTGGTAGAAATGAGTATTATGCAAAGTTTTCCAGGTTCAGTACTTTGCTTGTTGCTAGAAGTGTAGGAACCTGGGTAAGTATATGTGATTGCTGCTCTCCTTGCACTTCTGGAGCTGGACTCCCAGGAGGGAACCAGAGCAGAAGCAGGCTCGGAGGCGAGGCTGCCGCTCTGACCTCGTTGGAGACCCTCCACAGTTCTGTGGCCTGGCGTGGCCCCTCCCAAACGCCCACCACTCTGGCACCTCTGTTTTCTGCACCAGAATGTTATGCCAGACACAGTGGGGCTGCAGGGGGCCTGTGGCTATGGGGTCACTCCTGGGGATTGCTCACCGGCTCCCCTGGCTCGCGCCGTCCCTGCCCTTTGTGGAAAGAGGCACTGGCGGCTCTGGCTGAATTAGCACATGTTGAACACAGTTGAGGACCTTTCCCAGCTGGGTCCGTCTTGACTGCATTATGGAGAGAGGCAGATTGAGAAGAAGAGCTTATATTTTATTTATCGTTTTATCTAATTTGAGTTTCATCTCTTTCCATAGTGAAGGAGGGCATTTAAAGGACATTTGACTAGAGAAATGTTTGTCATTTTAAAGGATAATGTCTTGAAGGCAGTAACTGGTGTTAGCTATTTCTCTCTTTTTTGAGTAAAAATGTTAAGAGGCAATGTTTTTAGGAACAAAGTAACGTGTCATGTGTGGTGTCGGAAAGTAAGACTTCCCTTTCTTGTCAAATGGCCCAGAACCAGTTCTACATCGATGTCACTGATCAGGATATCACACAGTAACTGGCAGTAGTCCAGTGTGCATACCATGACATTGCTTTTTTTTCCCCTTTGGTGGCAGCGGTGGGATACGAGCCCATGACATTTCTTACTAGTGTGCCTCAGAGCTGTTTGCAAATAATCACCAGTAAACTACTCTGCAAATAGAGAAACTGGGGAGTAGCGGGTTAAGTGACTCACACATTTATTAGCACACAGTGGGTCAGAAGTGAAGTTGAAGCTGGGAATTAGGATCAACTCACAAACCTCTGCTGCATTCTCCCACCTTCCCCTAGGGACTCGTTTCTACTTTGAGAATCTTAGGGTACAGCTACCAGTTAACACTCTGTCCACAAGCAGAAGCAAACTGTCTTTTTCTGGGAGCCTGGGCTTCTGTGGGGCCGGTGTAGGCACCAGCCCAGAGACCGCCTTACACAGAGGCAAGGTGCATGGTTGCCTGATGCCCACCAACACACCTCGTCTTCTTGATTCTTCTTATAGAGAGTTCTGGGATTCCAGAGAGGCCCTGTGTACTTACCGGAACCCCAGAAAGTATTGAGTAAGTTTATTTTATTTACTTTCTCCTTTCACTCTTCTTCCTCCTTCCCCAAATGGGGAGAAATGGAAGGGCAAACTGTTATTGAACACTTTCGATCTGTGCTACAGTCTGGCCACAAAAGCAGGTGCTTCTGTAGAGAAGGATCTAGGAGGCTGCCACACCAGGGGAGTTTTTCTGTGACCTAAACACACACGGTATCACCTTTTTAAAAACCCTGCAGAATCCTCACAGCTGTCATAACACCTACTTCATACACCGGGTTCTAAAGAGTGTGCCTCCACCCGCCTGACTGCTCTAATCACCCCACTTTTTCCTCATAATACCTCCTTTACCTGAACAGGTGTGGAGCAGCGAGGCTCTCACGTGGTGAGCCTTTGGGCATCCTGGTGCCAGGTCCTCCGCCTGAGTGTGACCCATTGCTCTTCTGACACTTGTGAGCCCAATGAATTGACTTCCTGGCCATTGCTCCACTCAGAGGGCCACATGGACCGGCCAGGGCGTGTTCCGGCTTTGGGGGCCCTTGTGACCGCCTGGAATCTAGCGTTGCATTCCTGCGTGGTGGAGCCTCGTGCCAGGTGGAGGCCTCATAACCCCAAGAGCCTCCTGGGGAGAGGGATGCACTAACTTCGCTTCTGCTCACTTTCCTCTTTCAGTCTGTTGAGCAGCATTGCATTTGGGGGTAGGGGCGCTGAGATTATGTCCAGCTCAATAGGTAGGGCTCTTTTCTTGTTTCCATTTCTCAGGGAGTCGAGATGAGTTTAAACTCTCGTGTTTTGCTATAACAGTGCAAGCAGTGGGCCAGAATAAATCAGACTGGCAGGTGTGCATTACAGGGCAAGCAAGATGGTTTCTGGTGTCCAGGCACTTTGCTTCCGGCACAGGTTAATCTAGTACACAAGCGAAATATTAAGAAGCTGCAGTAACTGGGAAGACACACGAGGCCGATCCTGCACACAAAGACTCAAGACCACAAAGGGCAACATCTATTTCCTGCCTTTTCTTCTTTCCTCCCACTCTTCTAGTCCTGCTTCCTGTCCTGCCCAGGCAGTGGAGACCACGGATTATAACTTAAGGAAGAAACAATTTTGCTTTTTTCAGTGCACAGTCCAGCCAGTCTGTTTAGTAGCAGAAATGTTTCCTATTAGAGGAACCAAAAAATAGATTGTGCTGGTGATTTGAAGAATAAATAATGCACGTCACAGCCAGGGGAGATTCTGGTGCAGAAAAGGAAATTGGCCTGACAGATGACCTCCTTAGGCTGAGATGTGCTGTTTCAACATTGTAGCTTTCCTCCACCTCCTGATAAATCAGCACAAAATAGCAGTGCATATGAGATGCGGGGCCCGCACATCCAGCGGGAAAAGCGCAAAGCAGGTGTGTGTGGCTGTGGAACTGCGCCAGGGCACCGCCGCCTCCTTTTTCCTCCCGTGAAACCCACCTGGTGATGCGTAGCCTTAAAATCGGCTCAGAAATCAGGGCAGTCTGGTTGGTGATGGAGAAATTTGGCATTTGGGCATTCAAATGACTACTAACCCTTGCTTTCTTTCTTCCCATCTTTCTCATTTCTTTCTCTCATGTCCTTACTTAACAAATATCTGTTGAGTGTATACGCTGTGGATTGGGGAACAGCGAGATGCAGAGGGTTCAGCGTGGTCCCTGCCACCGGTGCAGCGGGCATTCCAACAGGAGAAGAGTCACGGTGGTGGAGTGAATACCAGGCCCGGGCACAAGCAGAGGGCACAGTTGAAAGGGGGCCGTGTCGGGACGTGGTATTGTGTGCATTGCTTTTAAATTCCAGCCCAGTAGCTTGGCGGATGGCAGAGACGTCCCGGGTTGTGGGGGCAGGAGCTGGAGCTGGACGAGGGCTGCCTTGACTCCTTCGTGTGCTCCCCGGGGCAGCGTTCGCTTAATGCCACGGTCCTTGTGGTTCTCTTCCCTCCCAAAGACAAGCCAAGCGACTCCTGGGGCAGATCGTGGACCGCTGTCGGAATGGGCCTGGCTTTCATAATGACACCGACGGCAGCAGCACAATCCAGGAGATCCTCATCCCCGCGTCCAAAGTGGGTCTGGTCATCGGCAAAGGAGGGGAGACTATAAAGCAGTTGCAGGTATGTGAACCCTGAGCAGAGGCCTTGTCTTCCTCACCTTCCTGGTTTGGGAGGTTTTGTCGTTAACTCACTCCCCCCGGTTGACCTGGCTGTGCCTGCCTCGGGCCAGAGCTCCCCTCAGCCCCTGCCCGAGTGGTTCCATGCTTCCTCCTTTCGACCGCTGTTTTCTGGACACACTGTAGCCAGGCCTGGTGCCAGCGATGATGTCGGTCCTGGGGCTTCGTGAACTCGTAGCAGCCATTGTGGTGGTGAAGCTCTGGCACCATCACGTGACAACATCTCGGGTGAAGAGTCTGCATCCAGAGCCACAGCACTGCCTGCGCCAGTCGTGGGAGCTTAAATGTGTTCATGCGTTTTTCAAAGGGCTGGGTCCTCGTCTGTGAGCGCAGGGACGTGCCAGCCTCACTTGTAATGAAGCTGAAGTAATACCCGTTATTTCATATTTAAATGAGACCCTTAGCAGCGAGCCTCTCACTGAGCAAGTGCTCCGTGAACATGAGCTGCTGTTGGCTGTAGAATCCCTCATCTGAGACTCGTGGGGCCGAACGCGGCTCAGAATTTAACACCCCAGCCAGTCCCGCGCTGCACCCTGTAGCCACGTGCTCATTTCCATCGCCAGACAGAACAGTAGCCACACTCAGGACAGTGACTAGAAATATGCTTCCGTGAGTTCAGGTCAGTTTTGCTGCCAAGTCAGTTATGAACAAACTTTTATTTCCAAGCTCTGGGGCTGTTGAAGTTGCAGAGCAGGGGGTGTGGCCCGCCTCTGTGCTCCCTCCTAGCCCAGGCCTCGGACTGCGAAGACACTCTAGTGCAGTGGTTCTCAACCTTCCTGACACCGCGACCCTTTAATACAGTTCCTCATGTGGTGGTGACCCCCAACCATAACATTATTTTCATTGCTACTACATAACTGTAATTTCGCTCCTGTTATGAATCATAATGTAAATATCTGATATGCAGGATGTACTTTCATTGTGCGCGACCCACAGGTTGAGAACCGGTGCTCTAGTGTGTGCTTGAAGAGTTCAGGGTTTGGACTCCCAGAATCCAAATTGTGGCCTCCACTCATCAGCTCTGGACCGCTCTTGGGCAGCTTCCTGTCCCAGCCTCCTCACCGGGGATAGCACACTGGCCTCGCGTGCTGGGCACAAGCCCTTACTGGGTGATATTCGATGGAGTGCTCAGCTGAGGGCCTGGCATTGCATAGAAAAGGCTCATTTGTATCTAGATGTTCTAGAGACTGGACAGGAGGAGAGTGGGGAATGTTTCTGTGTCACACTTGGAAGCTCTCTAGCATGGCCTGGATGTCCACAGTCTCAGAGGCCAGCCTCATGGCCGGGTCAGAGGGCAATGCTCTGTGGTAGGAAAGACATGTCTTCTGAGGACGTGATCCGGCCCCCAGCAGCGTCTTGTACCCTCCTGCATGTTCATCCATGGCGGTGAGGATTGTACCTATGTGTGTGTCCACAGGAGCGGACGGGTGTGAAAATGGTCATGATCCAGGACGGCCCGCTGCCTACGGGAGCAGACAAGCCTCTTCGCATCACTGGAGACCCCTTTAAAGTACAGGTAGGCAAGAAGCGAGCGGGCAGGTCCTGGGTGTGATGAAAGAATCTAGGGTTGTGTTGCTCAATGTCAGAGCCACTGGCCACGTGTGGCTATAATTAAGATTAAGTAGACAATGAGTTCTTCGTTGACACTGGCTATATTTCAAGTGCTCGGGCTACATGTCATGGGCAGTGTATATTTGGAACATTTCCGTAAATGCAGATTTTGTTGGATGGCATAGTACTGCTCAGATGCAATTTTCGACTTATTACCTATCAGCTCAGATGCAGGCTCCATTTGGCTTTTATTTGCTTGTTCTCTCAACTCTTAAAAAAAATTTTTTTAATTGATTTTAGAGAGAAGAAGGGAGAGGGATAGAAAGAAACATCTATGAGAGAGAAACATCAATTGGCTGCCTCCTGCACGCCCCCCACCAGGGATCCAGCCCACAACCCTGGGCATGTGCCCTGACTGGGAATCGAACCAGTGACCTCTTAGTTCATGGGTTGATGCTCAACCCATTTTTGCAAGAGCTCCAGCTGGTGTGGGAAGTAAGCAAAGGTGCCAGCAACCCCTGAGGCATGTGTGCCCATCTAGCAAGCATCCTGTGTCTGAGCTCCTGGCCACAGAGGACAGTCCCAGTTGCTAAGAGCAGTGAGGGACTTGGCTTTATGTCACCTGGGGTGGTTTTACCCTCACTGTTAGCAGGAACGTGTGTGGGCTGTGGTGTAGCGTGTCTGTGCCTGTGAAATAGGAACACTCTCTTCTGCCTCTGCGACCCTCCTTGTCTTTGCTGCACTTAGTGTAGCTCCAGGGTGACGCTCCTGGGTGAGCCCGCCCATCAGGCAGCTGTTCCTCTGCAGGAGCTTTGGGGCGTGGATGAAGTGGAGGTTACCTGACTCAGGAAAATACTTCCCCCAGTTCTTAACACTGTCAGTCAAACTCAAATTGGTATCATTGTTGCTTTTTCAAGGAACATATGTAAAACAGTGGTTTCAAAACAGTGGAAGGCAGTGATTACAATGGCTTCTTCCCTTAGGCCAGTGGTCAGCAAACCACGGCTTTGGAGCCACATGAGGCTCTTTGGCCCCTTGAGTGTGGCTTTTCCACAAAATACCACATGCAGGCACGCACGTACAGTGCAATTGAAACTTCGTGGCCCATGCGCAGAAGCCGGTTTTCGGAAAGGAGATAGACGAAACAAGTATACAAGATGGGTGTGGATGGGAGAGTTGGAAGGGGTCGACCTCAGCAAATGTACCTCAATCAGATTGAGGACGTTTTCAGCAAAGGCCAGCTCAGGAGTACCCTAATTAAGTTAATAACAATGTACCTACCTATAGAGTTTAAGTGTAAAAAATTTAGCTCTCAAAAGAAATTTCAGTCGTACTGTTGATATTTGGCTCTGTTGACTAATGAGTTTGCCAACCACTGCCTTAGGCCCAGGCAGTGCTGCAGCCCTTCACCCCCTCCTGCAAGCCAGGACCCCCTGGCTTTCCTCCCCCAGGGTCCCTAGCCTCTTTGCATGGGAACAGGTGGGCTTTTAAAAAGTCAGATGGCATCTAAGCTTTCTTCAGTTGGCTTATCCAGTCCGGCTGGCGGGCTCCATGCGTGATATGGGGAAGTCTGGAAGAAACTGGAGGGCGGACGTTCCCCGAGAATGCTGGCAACAGAGCCTGTCTCCCAGCAGCTCTCCACTGCCTTCTCTTCTGGAACCTATGGTTTTATCTGTGGTAGGAAAAAATACCTGAGCAAAGAGCTTCTCTCATTGATATTTCATGAATTTGCAGGAAAATAATTGTAACAAGAGGTTTTTAGTACTGGTGTTTATTTCATGTACTCCACATTTTGGGGGGGGGGGGGGAACAGCTATTGTATTTAGGGTAAATTGTTATTGTATTTTTTCTTTCTCCAACTTTTTATTATGAGAAACTTCAAACATCTAGAAAATTTGAAAAGCTAGTATAGCAAATATCTGTATAACCTCATCCTACTTGTCATTGCCATTCATATGCATGCATTTGTTTATTTTGTTTTACCATTTATATGTAAGTGGCAGGTATTGTGACTCTCCACCCCTAAATCCTACAGCATGTGTCTGCTAAGAATAAGAACTTTCTGCTCTGTACCCAGGCCAGAGAAAATGAGTGACCCCATAATATCTCTTAGCCAGTCCATATTCAGAGTTCTCTGAGTGTCCTGAGACCCTAATTCCTGTTTGGGGTTGGTCAGGGGAGGCGGTTGTTTAGATTTGGTTTGGTTTGGTTTGGTTTGGTTTTTCCAGAACGAAGACTCAGTCTGAGTTGCCACATGGCCTTGAGTTGTTAGGTACAGGCGATCCTTAGTGCAGATTCCTGTGGGGCGGGGCTGGCGTGGACAGGTAAACTAACACGTGTGTCCTTTGGGGAGAGGACACTGCGTGTGCCTTGGAGAGAGTCAGGCCTGGGGGTCGTCTTGCCAGGCAGTAGTCGGATATTTGATCTCTGAATGCTGGGAGGTTCTCTGGGCTCCAGGGCTGGCCTTTTCCCTTCACCTTCCTGGAGCTCCGTTGTGATAGCCGCCTGGGGAGTGTCTTTCTCCTGGAACCTGCCCACAGTCAGAGCTCTCAGAAGAACCCTCCCCTCACTAACAAATGGCTGCTGGAAACACCTCGAGGCCACAGGAAGCAAGTTCAAACCAGCACAGATGTGCCGGTCCTACTATGGCTTTCAAGACAGTGGACCCTTCCCTGGGTATTTGGGGCAGTGTAAGAAAACCATGTCATTTAAGAACTGATATATGCGACCCTAGGCAGCAGCCTGCCCGTCCCGTATAATAATAATGGAATAAGGGAGTATTGCTGAGCACCATCTGCGTCTTTAAGCCCAACATAAGAGGGCCTGGTGTTGAAGTTGTACGTGGTGTCATGCCTTTTTTTAGGATTTTGTGTTCCATAACGTCTTTTATCTGTGTTTACACAGCAAGCAAGAGAAATGGTGTTAGAGATCATCCGAGAAAAAGACCAAGCTGACTTTCGAGGTGTGCGCGGTGACTTCGCCTCCCGAATGGGAGGAGGCAGTATAGAGGTATGCTTGAGTCCCAGGTTAGTAGGCAAACGGGATTAGGATTAAGGTCGTAGGTCACACGTCTGCTGGCTCTTTAATCTTGAGCAGGCTATTTCATTTGTGTCTCATCTGTGAAATCCACCGGGACGCGTACTCCTCAGGGTGGGCGTGAGGCAGACAGCCAGAGTGAGGGAGCCGCGGCATGCTCCTGGGGCTGGGCCACCCCTTGGTTTGAAGTTTTGCTTCAAAGCTTTCCCACTGCCCAGGTGGGGACCAGAGGCCACGTTTTCTCGGTGGCCTGTGCTGTGCTTGTATCAAACTTGGGAACCACGTTTATTGGTGAGATGGAATGGGACCAGCATCTACCCTTCAGAAGGAAGTTTGGATCATGCTACAATATGGATGGACCTTGCCATCATTATGCTTGTAAAACAAGCCAGATACAGAGGGGTAGATCTTGTGTGATTCCACTTATACCTAGAGTGGGCACATCTGGAGTCAGAAAATAGCATGGAGGTTACCAGAGGCTGGGCAAAGCAGGAGCTACTACTTAATGGATAGAGAGTTTTTATTGGGGATGATGAAAAGGTCTAGGGCAATGGTCAGAAAACTGTGGCTCACGAGCCACATGTGGCTCTTTGGCCCCTTGAGTGTGGCTCTTCCACAAAATACCACGTGTGGGCGCGCACGTACAGTGCGATTGAAATTTCGTGGCCCTTGCGCAGAAGTCCGTTTTGGGCCTGGGCAAGTCTATTTTGAAGAAGTGGCATTAGAAGAAGTGGGGGGTGTCGGTCGGTGGGTCAGTCGGTTGGTCGATAGATAGGATACGCGGGGGAGGTTTTGTTTTGAGGTACGTTCTCTGAGGTCGACCCCTTCTAACTCTCCCATCCACACTCATCTATCTGAAACAAGTATACAAGACGAGTGTGGATGGGAGAGTTGGAAGGGGTCGACCTCAGCGAATGTATCTCAATCAGGTTGAGGATGTTTTTAGCAAAGGCCAGCTTAGGAGTACCCTAATTAAGTTAATAACAATGTACCTATCTATATAGTTTAAGTTTAAAAAATTTGGCTCTCAAAAGAAATTTTAGTCATTGTACTGTTGATATTTGGCTCTGTTGACTAATGAGTTTGCCGACCATTTGGTCTAGGCAGGGGTGGGCAAACTTTTGACTCGAGGGCCACAATGGGTTCTTAAACTGGACCGGAGGGCCGGAACAAAAGCATGGATGGAGTGTTTGTGTGAACTAATATAAATTCAAAGTAAACATCATTACATAAAAGGGTACGGTCTTTTATGTCAATAGTTTTATTCATTTCAAACGGGCCGTAGTTTGCCCACGCTGGTCTAGGGTATAGATATCTGGGATGGTTACACAATATTGTGAATATATTTAATACCACTGAATCGTGTAATTATGAATGGTTAAGATGATAAATGTTATATGTATCTTTTTTGTTAATCCTCACCCGAGGATATTTTTCCATGGATTTTTAAAGAGAATGGGGGGTATGGGGGCATGGGGAGAGACACAGAGAAACATCGATGTGAGAGTAGCACATCAATTGGCTGCCTCCTGCACACGCCCCGACCAGGGCCCTGATCGATCTTGCAACCGAGGTATGTGCCCTTGACTGGAATTAAACCCGGGACCCTTCAGTCCGCAGGCCAACACTTTATCCACTGTGCCAAAGAGGCTAGGGCTGAAAAACATATTTTGAAGGACCACTATGAATGTTTATGACATACTTATGCTTATTTCATAGAGTTTAGAAGAAAAATTTGTCATTTTAAATCTTTTATCTATGTATACAGTTTATTCTTGCTTTTCTTCATTTTTATAACTATTTTGATCAAATCTCACACTTACTGGATGCATTTAGCAGACAGAAATGCAATCATTAACCACAAAATTGTTCTTAAAAGGGAAAAAATATGGTTTATTACATCACTTCCAGGAATGCCCTGTAACACAAATCAAGTCACACACACGTCCATTGAGAACAGACAGGGTTGCCAAAATCTGATGAGGCTCTTTCTCATTGCTCAGGTGTCTGTGCCTAGGTTTGCTGTCGGGATCGTCATAGGAAGAAATGGGGAGATGATCAAAAAGATCCAGAATGACGCTGGTGTGAGGATTCAGTTCAAACCAGGTTGGTTTTGATAGTTATCAAAAATCCTCTCATGGGGGGGGGGGGGAGGCGGGGAGGGGGGTGCAGGAAGAAATTAACCAAAGAACTTACATGCATAGGTGCATAACCCATGGACACAGACAATAGTGAGGGAAAGGCCTGAGGGGGGTGTGGAGGTCAGTGGGGGGACAAAGGGGACATCTGTAATACTTTCAACAGTAAAGATAAATGTTTAAGAAATCCTTTAATTAGAAAACACCTCATAAACAGGACTTTGTAACCAGCCCATTTGTGTTCTTTTCTCCCTTTCTCTACCTCTGTTTCTTTTTCTGTCTTTTGCAACATTCTGTTACCAAATGCCCGGTTCTAGGGCTCTCCTCCAGGCCCTCATGTCTTTCTTTGAATTTGTCGGTTTGGTTACCCTTGTGCCTGAACACTCTGCACCCGGGTGTCCAGGGCTTCTCCACCCACCCCCCTTAGACTAATAAAATTGGGGGAAATCAACATAGCATTTCCAGTTTTTAATTTTGCCAATTAAAAACTTCTAAAAAAATCTGTTATTGTAATTTTATAAAATTAAAGATAAAACCATTAAAAAAGGGACATTTTGGAATAAAAAACAAGTCTTTAAGTTTTGTAAGTTTATCTTTATAAGCAAACTTATCTACAGTGTCTTTATTTTCTTTATTTCTCTAAAGATGATAAAACATGGTGATGGGCTAATTTTGGGAAAATATTGCTATAGCTCAACTCTATTTTCCTTGGGGTCTTTATGTTTTTTGTTTTGTTTTCTTCTTTAATGATGTCTCCTGTAAATGTCTGCAATTGCGTAAGTATTGGCAGGGGCCACGTACAAAGGCGTAGTCATACACCTTCCCCAGCGGAAGAGGGGAAACCTGGTGATGGGCCGGCCCCCTGGCACTGGGAGGAATGTTGATGGCAGATCAGACTGCCCTTCGTCTCTGAAGCTGGGCGTCCTAATCCCACCACTTGCCTTGTTCCACAGACGATGGGATTAGTCCAGAGCGAGCGGCACAGGTCATGGGACCCCCGGACCGATGTCAGCACGCAGCGCATGTCATCAACGAGCTGATTCTTACAGCCCAGGTGGGTCTGGCTGTGTGGGTTCACCTCACTGGCCATAGGGGCAGGTGCCCCACGGGGCTCTAGCCTGTGGGGCTCTGGGGCTGCTCCACAGCTGCTCCTTCCTGCTGGTGTGTGACTCTGCTGCCTTGGTTGTCCCAGAAGTTAGGTTTTCTGACTAGTTAACTGGGGGAAATGCAGTGCAGACCCCAAGTTTCAAGTAGCTGAGCACTTAAGACTGTAAGCCAAGTACCACCTTAGCTTTAGAAAGCACGTCAGGCCCACAGAGGCTTCCAGCTGTCTTCACGCCCTGGATTCCGGGCTCCTCATCTGGAAAGGGAGCGACCTTGTGCTGTTGTTAGCATCTCCTCCTGCCCCGCTTGCTAGTAGCCCTGGGAACCGCTGTAGCGGACAGTAGATTGGCATGTCCCCCAGGTGTAGGGCTGAGGAAGTTTGAGGATGATTGGAGCTGAAGAAAGCATGAGAAGCTGTTGTCCGGCTCTGCCATTGGCCGCGGGACCTTGGGTGAGGCTTTGAGCCTGTCTAGGCCAAGTATTCTCAGCAGCAGGCGGTTTCGCACCAGGTGGTCCCCCAAGTCACCTGGGAGGACAGGCGGGAGTAGCGAGTTTGTAGAATCTACCAGGATCTGTAGAACCAAAATACCCAAGGCAGGGGTTTGGGTCTCGGCTGTAGCTAAATCCCAGGCCATTCGTAGGATTAGACAAGTTCTAAAAAGAGTCACTAAGGGACCTCTCACATCCTCTTTACTAGTGAGAGGGCGTGAGCCAGAACTGCAGAGGCTGTGAGAGGAGGAGGGGGCGGTCTTGTCCACGAGACCCTGTGGCACACCCAGCAATGGCTGTGTGTGTGTGTGTGTGTGTGTGTGTGTTTTAACGTAAGTCTCTAGATCACCTGTGTGTTTGTCCTGGGTCTCATAAAAGCAGAATGCAAGGAGAAAGCACTCCAGTGACCTCTGCTTTCTGCTGGTGTAGATTCTGGTTAAGTGTTCAGTTTTCTTGTAATTGATATGGGCAGGTTTTGCCAACACGTTTCTTCACCATATTGAACCTTTCAGCTTCTCCCTCCCATGAAAGGAGCTGGGCTTTCCCTTTGAGTTTAAAGGGGTTAAATGCTGCCCCTCCAGAGGGGCTCGGGTATGAGCTTTCTCTGTTAGGTGCCCGATGTGGGTTTTGCTCTCTGGGGAGGGGGGCGCGAGAATGAGTCAGAGACTTCTCCAGCCTCAACCATGCACAGCTTGGCTTGGTCCCTCCCTCCTCTGGGGAGTGGGACAACCGGTTTTTCTTTTCTTTTAAATATATTTTTTATTGATTTCAGAGAGGGAGGGAGAGGAAGAGAAAGATAGAAACATCAATGATGAGAGAGAATCATCCATTGGCTGCCTCCTGCATGCCCCCTACTGGGGATCAAGACCGCAACCCAGGCATGTGCCTTTGACTGGAATCGAACCCAGGACCCAGCAGTCCACAGGCCGACACTCTATCCACTGAGCCAAACCAGCTAGGGCCGGTTTTTCTTTAAAATCCTTTTGTCCTTTTTGCTGGTTGGGTTGCAAGGTGTTCTGACTCATGTAGCAGTATCTGAATAGTTCCTTACAGCAGTCTAGTCAGGGAAGGTCAGAAGTCATCCATTGTCACTCATGTGTCACTGCAAATGGCCGTAGCTCTTCAGCATCTAGTATCTGGTTTCTGGTAGGCCCACCATGTGTTAGCCCCCGGGAAAGGGCAGCTTCATTGAAAAGAAAGTCACCTCTGACCCTGTAGATTAGGGCCCCGTAATGCAAACTCTAGGGAAAAGGGCACTGGGCTTCGGACCTAGGAGTTCATATCTGCCCTGTTTCATCAGGTCTGTTTGTGCTGTTTATGTCGTACATGCATTTATCATCATGTGTGCTCCTTGAGTACACCTGTGATTTGTGTTAATTCTGCTTTTAAAGAGCCTTCACAATTTGAAATGTGGAATGATGCTCAGGCCCTGATTTGTGGCACTGATTACATCCTGTCACTGCACCTCCTCCCTGGGCATGAAAGTGGTGCTGGCGGCAGTGGCAGGAATCTTCACCTGAGCTTTGCTCCTCTCCCAGGAAAGGGATGGCTTTGGAGGCCTCGCAGTAGCCCGAGGACGAGGCCGTGGCCGCGGCGACTGGAGCATGGGAACCCCTGGCGGCATCCAGGAGATAACGTACACGGTGCCCGCAGATAAGTGTGGCCTCGTCATAGGCAAAGGTGAGAGGCAGCTGCTGGCGTTCATGTTCCCTCTCCGCTAGTTAACCCGAGAGCACATGGGTCACATACCTCCCACGCAGGGTGTGGAGCCTGGCTGCTGCGCTTGCCTGAAGGCACCAGGTCTGTAGCATCAGCTGCCTTCTGCGGGGCCTGCTGTGCGGGGGCCTTCTTGTGAATGGGGCAGGGCGTGCGACAGATGATCCGTAGGGCCCACGGCCTGATGAAGCAGCTTCGTTGTTGAAAAGGCGAAATGTTTGCCTTTGGATGTTTGTGGATCGACTGATCAGTAATGAACATGCCTCCAAGGAACTTAGAGGAACAGTTAAGATGATCTCCTCCAGCAAAGATGCTTTCTGAGGGGGTCACGTACTGGGTTTGGGTATTTGGCCTTTGTCACAACATGTGAAAATGGTTTTATCCTTTCAACACTTTTACTACAACACCCTGCGGTGAAATAAAAATAGGTTTGCTAGTTGTTTCTAGGCATTTTAGAGAGCAGGAGGCGGGCCCATCGTGACTGGCTGGTGTGCTCCTGCCCACCTGTTAGTGAAAAGCGCAGGAGGGAGCAGGCGGATTGCTAGGCTGTCAGGCTGGTTCATGGGGCTGGCCTGGCCTGGGAACCAAGAAAGGCCGCTGAGAGCAGGCCTGTGGCTCACCGGGCCCTTCCCCAGCCGCCGGCGCAGCTTCTCTCAGCTCCAGACCGTCTGTGCCAACAGGAGACTCGGAGTTAGCGTTGGGTGTTGTGTTTGAGGAAATGGTAGTCTTCTCCCAGAGGGTCTGCAGTTTGTGATCCCCAGGCATGTGTTCACTATGGGAGGGGTGCTAGTCTCCACAGAACGTCACTTGGAAATGTCTCCAGCAACAGAAAGTTGGGACCGAAGCGGCACATCTTCACGAGCTGGCGTGGGGTGGGCATCCCTCCTGCGCTGTCACTCACCTCCCAGAGTCGGCATGGGCCCTGCCCCTAGGCAGTGTTTTGCTCTTTTCAAACCTGATCTCCTGTGACTGTCGGTCTGAGATGCTCAGAAGTGGTAGGAACAATGGGGGCTTGTTTTCCTCTGTGGCGGGTGTCCCTGCTGAGAAGTGCTTGGCAGATACTGGTAGCTGCCCAAATGCGTGATAAGCCAGACGCCCCCCAGCCCTACACCTGGCTGCCTGAGCATCGGTTCTGTTGATGCCGTAGGTCGAGAGTCAGCTCTGGGCTTCTGGGCCTCGTGAAAACCGTTTTTACCAACGAGGTTTTCCTGTGAACGTGAGTCTCCTCTCGAGCCGGGCTGCCTCCGCTGGGACAGCCCTCGTGGTCGTGAGGGCTCGTTCACAGGACAGCCTCTGTCAGCGCACCCACCCGTCATCCCAGTGACGCCCAGAGGACAGGGACAGCAGAGGACGCAGTCATGGGTACCGTGGCCAGTGCTCCAGTTGCAGCCCAGACAAGCCCAGGAAAAGTTTTGTTGGGGGTCGGGGGGCTTTCCATACCCACAGGGCTGGGTATGAGGTGCTCCTCCCCCTTGGGAAAGACGCATGGGGAGGAGGGGGAGAGTGGAGGGAGCCCCACTCAGTGGGCCCTGCTCCCCCTGCGCCAGCCCTTGGGCAGACGCTGCGCCTCCCAGGCCCCTGCTGGATTTCCATGATAAATACAGCAATAGTGACAGATAGTGTGGCCAGCCCTGCTCTTGTCACCAGGCCTTTTAGCAGGTTTGATTAATTGCTTTACGATTTCACAACCAGCCAGGGGGGCCACTGGTGGGTGGCTTCTGCCCCCCATCAGGTGGAAGAATGGAGCAGGCTGCTGAATGAGTCTATAGACAGCCACCATGTGCCAAGCTGGTGACCTCATTTTGAAGGAAGATAAACTTAAATTAACTCCTTCCGGCCCCATGCAGTTTTGTGGGGCCTCCTCGCCTTATTAGCATGCTCCCAAGGCCTCGGGAGAGGGGCTGTGGGTCCGCTGGGCTGCGTGCCCGCCGGATGGAGGGGCTGCAGGGTCTCTGGCTCAGGCAGACATGCGCACCCTTTGTGCTCCTGCGCACAGCCGGGCGGCGGCTGGCAGTGCCGTGGAAAGGTCTCCGCTGAGTCTTGGCTCTTCACTGCTCTACAGAAGCGCTATTGCCAAGGAGCAGAGCTGCTCACTTTTCACGATGCAAAGATCAGATTCACCCCTGGGAGTGCGGGGCAGTAGGGACAACCTCGGGACTTTCTGCATTGGTCACTGCTATCCCGACACTTTCCTTAAACTGTCGCAGCTTTACGAAAACCATGTACACGCAAGACTTTGGTCCGCTGCGTTCTTTTTCTAATTTGCTTTTAAATGTAAAGCCACCCCACCTATCCAAGCTGATGTTGAACAAAGCTTTATCCAATCCTCGGTTTCCTTCCCCTGTGTGAACGCCGCCAGCAACGGCTGGACCCGGGCTCCAGCTTTGCTTCTTGACCCTGTAGAGTCCCTCGGAGGGGACAGGTGTCCACTGCTCATTTCTTCTTGACAGGCTGTTCAGCCCAGGCCTCCCTCAGTGCGGGTGGAGGCAGGTAGAGTGTTGAAGGGCTGTGGGCATGTTACAAGGAAATGGCACATGTCATGTGAGGTTAGAGTGTCACAGACTGGCCTTCAGTATTTGCTTTTGATCATTTGGGGCTCCCTGGTCCCCTGCACCCGATTTTCCACAGATTGTCTTTTTCTGATTTTGCAAAAACTCTACTAGGCATTTTCCTTGTATTCTGGCTCCCCCCCAATTGAGCCGTGCTGGTCTGTAAATTCTGTGAAATCTCAAAAGAAGAATCAAACCATTGTTACCCTGGTGGAGCTTTTGTTACACAGATTTCATTAAGAGACTGGGACTCTCACAGGTTTTCAAAGAGTCCAACTAAATTTTCATTAGCCCAGCTCCACCCAGGCCGCTGTGACCCCATCCTCTGGCTGCCTCTCTGTCTAGACCTCCCCCCAACCCCCATGGAGGAGGCAGGGACTTGAGAGTGACAGGATGAGATGGGATATTAAAGGCCCGAGTGGGCTTCAGGCATTGTTGGGGCCTGTGGCCGTCTGTTTGACCTGTGGAGGGAGGGAGAGCAGCAGTGCGGTGGCCCACGCAGGGCTGAAGGACCCCATTGTGCCATAGAGGAGCCATCAGGTCGCCATTCTTGTGCTGAGAAGGATGGAGTGCCTTTTCCGGCAAGGCCTCTGGCTGGAGTGGGAACTGGGCACTGGCCTCTAGGGCTGAGCTCCATTGTGTGCAAATCCCTGGGCCTCGGTGCCTGGCTCCTGGCCTCTTGGAGGAGGAAGCCAGCAGGTGCAGGTGCCCGTGGTGTGGTGCCCGTAGTGTCAGCCTGGCTGGAGACAAGGACCAGCTTCGCAGCCTGAGCCTGGTGTGAGAAGGCAGGTGCAGAAAACCCCCTTTCCTTGTCTTCCGGAGCGGAGCCCCGCACAGCCTTTGGGCTGCTACTCATCCTTCCGTCTCGTGTCCTCCTGCCCACAGGGGGTGAGAACATCAAAAGCATAAACCAGCAGTCAGGAGCACACGTGGAGCTGCAGCGCAACCCCCCTCCCAACACCGACCCCAACCTGCGAATATTCACCATCAGGGGGATTCCTCAGCAGATCGAGGTGGCCAGACATCTCATAGATGAGAAAGTTGGCGTACGTACAAGGCCCTTTCCCCACCGGGCTTACTAATAGCTGGATTTTCTGGTGGATGTCCAAGGTACCTGTTTTTCCCCAGAACCTTGTACTTCCTGAACCTTTTTCATCCTCGCATCACGTGAGGGCCCCTCCTCTCACTTTGCCGAGGGGGAAGGTCGGGGTCCAGGGATCCCAGGGCCAGGCCCAGGCGATGAAGGAAGCCTTCTGGCAGGACTCACCAAGGCCACCAGCTCAGGCCCTAGAGCCGTGTCCCCTGCAGGCTTAGATGAGCAGCGGGCAGCACCCTCCCCCCAGTACTGCCCCGGACACTGCCGTGGGCCAGCCCTGCAGGCAGCGCTCATTGACTCTGGCTTTAGTTTCAGGCACCTCAAAGCAGATAAAGAAAGAAAGGGAGTGTTGATGGAGGACAGAGGGCCACTGCTCACCTCAGAGGGGACGTAGAAGGGCAGACAGAGCCGTGGGCAGCCTAATTGACGGAGAGTCAAGCAGGTTGGTCCCTCCCCCAGGGTGACGTGCCAGGGCAAATGTGGTGGTGCCAGCAGTGGCTGTGGTGGTTTTGGTCACTCAGGGGGCAGAAGCCATTTCTGGAAATCAAGTCCACTGTGGGGAAGGAAGGCTAGTGTGAGTGCCATAGGGCGTCTTTCCTTCACTTGGCTCTGTCTCCCCAAAAGCTGTGGTCTGCCTTGGGGGGCCTGGGCAGAGGGCAGAGATGCCCCCAGCAGGAAGTGAGCGTTCCCTCTGTGCCATGACAGGGTACCAGTCTGGGAGCACCTGGAGCCTACGGACAGAGCCCCTTCAGCCAGCCCCCTGCCGCACCTCATCAAAAGTGAGTCTAACGTCCACCCCGACTGCAAGCTCCCTCCCTGCCTCCCAACAGGCCCTCCTTTCCAGCTGCTGGGAGGGCACATCCTGTGGGCAGGGCTCCTCCCACCTCTGACCAGTGGTCCCTCCGGCCCATTTGTAGCTCACTGACCAGTGCTGGGATGAGGGCCTCCCAGGGGCAGCATCCCCGAGGAGCACTCACCATCCTGGGACTGAGGGGAGGTTTTAGCAGAAGTCTTTCTGTTCGCCCTTTAACTTCGTTTTTCACTTTCTCTCAGCACCTTTCCTCCACGGAGCTCAGGGTGCTTCCCGAACATTGCTGCTAAGGTGAACGGAAACCCGCACAGCACCCCTGTCAGGTGGGTGGCCTGCTCCTACTCGTCCGTGTAGTTCTCAGTCAGAACTGGGGTCGTGGTCACCTGGCCACTGCTGGGGGGACCGTTGCGCTTGCCTGGGGTGGAGGGTGAGTGACAAAGAGACAGCGGGATTACGGGGGGGTGGACCCCGGTGCGGAGGGGGGGGTGTGACCTGCACCAGAAAAGGTGACTCTCTTTGTCCTCTGCAGTGGCCCTCCGGCCTTCCTGACCCAGGGCTGGGGCAGCACCTACCAGGCATGGCAGCAGCCCGCACAGCAAGTCCCAAGTAAGTTTCTCCGGAGGAGGTGGGCCTGGGCACCCCCCGCCCCCATGGAAGGCTCGAGGGGGATGGGCCTGAAATGCTCTCCTCCCAACGCTGCCCACAGGCCCAGGGTGCCCCTCCCGGGATGGCAGGGAGCCTCCTGGGGCCTCAGGAGCTGTCGGCAGAGGAGGCTTCTGTGCAGATGGCCCTGGCCTCCAGCCAGGCAGGGGCAGAGGGGCTGGCCCACCTTCTCAGACCTTTCTTTCCCATCCACTCTGCCCTCAGAGCTCTGGGTCAGAAAGCCTGTGGCCACGGGCGTGGTTTGCCGAGCCCCTCGGTTCCTCCTGCCTGCGCTCTGCCTCTCGCTCTGCATTCTGAGCAGCCCCTGCTCGCTGGGCTTGCCCCTCCCTTGGCCGCAAGGTGACCATCTCCCCTTTCCAGCACCGCCTCGGGCTCTCTGTCTCTGGGCGTTCGGGAAAGCACACATGAGAGGGCTCTGCCCGGTGGCACCTGGGAGAAAGCTGATTGGAAGAGCGGGGTTCCATGGGGATCGGTCCGGCCCCACTCTCCGGCCCCACTCTCGGTTAGGAGCCATTCTTACGTTTTATGGCTGGGGGAGCCCACCCTGCATAACCTGCAAAACAGAACACAACCCGGACCTGGCTCTTTCTGACCCTCCCAAGCCGGACTGCGTGGAAGGCGGTCTCCAGTGTATCTGCGCGTGTCCCCCCTGCACACCTGCTGCAGGACCAGGCATCACAGCTTTGCGCACGGGGACCGAGCCCAGGGCCTGGTGTGCCCCCTCCCCTGGAGCAGAGTGCTGCCTGACAGCGCTGCCCCGGGCCCTGGTCATGGGCACAGATGACACCACGGGGTCTGGAGGCCGTGCTGTGCAGCCTCGGGCACATTCCCCCTTCTCTGAGCTCCAGTCTCCTGGTCTGAAATGAAGGGTTTGGATTTGATTTCTAAAGTAACGGCAAGCTCTGAAATTGCACAGTGGTATTTTTTCCTCTTCTTCTGCAGTGTTTTCTTATGAAACATATTAAATATACAGAAGGTTTTAAAGAACTTCAACATGAACACCTAACACTACCTAGACCCGTGGTCAGCAAACCGCGGCTTGCGAGCCACATGCGGCTCTTCGGCCCCTTGAGTGTGTCTCTTCCACAAAACACCGGCTCTTCCACAAAATACCGACTTCTGCGCATGGGCCATGAAGTTCCAATCGCACTGTACGTGCGCGCCTGCACGTGGTATTTTGTGGATGAGCCACACTCAAGGGGCCAAAGAGCCGCATGTGGCTCGCGAGCCGCAGTTTGCTGACCACTGACCTAGACCCTACCATTCCTGTTGCACTGACTTGCTTTACCCTGGAGCTGGTCTGTTGTGTTTCCTCCTGTTCTGACCATTGGAGGGCGACCCCAAGATGTGAGGTGACCTGGGTGGCCTCACATTTGTCCCATTGTCCAGGGCAGGACGGGAAAATGTCTTTACACTGAAGCCCAAGGGAACGTGTTCTTCTGCCCAGGGGACATCGGCCATAGGGCCCAGCCTGCTGCTTGCCCGCGCCCAGGCAGGCCCGGAGGAGTTGGGAGGAGCATCGGGAGGAGGAAGAAGACAGGGCGATGCCTGGTTTCTTCCTCTGTGCAGCAGCCTGCATCTTTTTTCTTTTTTTTTTAATTTATTTTTATTGATGTCAGAGAGGAAGGGAGAGAGGGAGAGAGAGATAGAAACATCAATGATGAGAACCATTGACCGGCTGCCTCCTGCACACCCCCCACTGGGGATGGAGCCCATAGCCTGGGCATGTGCCCTGACTGGGAATTGAACCATGACCTCCTGTTCACAGGTTGACGCTCAACCACTGAGTCACGCCGGCCGGGCACCAGCCTGGAACTTGTGTTGAGTTTTGTTGCTTTATTCGGAGGGTTTAGGAATTGAGTTGGTGTTGGTCAGTGAAATCGGTTTGGAAGAAAAACCCTGCTTGTCCACATTCCTCACGCCTAGCCTTCCCCCAACCAGGTCCTTTACTCCTAGTGTCCTGGTCTGCGTGTCTTCCTGCCCTGGTGGGAGAGGAAGGGGAAGGGGGCTTCTCCCCTCTCTTAGCCTCCCCCCGCTTTTCTGTCCCCCGCCCACAGCCAGGCCCCAGGCCCCTTTGTCCTCAGTGAGTTCACCAGCAGGAGGGATGCTGGGAGGTGGCTGCGGGCAGGCCCTCTGTGCTGCTGCAGACGCTTCTCCCTGCAGCCAGTCTGGCCTCGGCACAAAGATCCCAACTAACTGAGCCACCGGGCCAGGGCTTGCTGAGTTCATTTTATGCTCTTTATGCGCCTGGGCAGGCATATCTACTCCACCCCTAGCCCGTCTTTACTGCCCCTGCTGCATAGAGAAGGCACCGGCTTGTGTACGGAGGAGGAGGCGGGGAGCGAGCCCACACATCCTCTCTCCTGCTCCTGCCCCAAAGGCAAAAGGCTGGCGGCCTGTGTCGGATGCATGTTGTGGCCACAGCCCCTTGCTTTGTGGACCTCATCTTTGTCATCACCGTGAGCTCAGTGTCCGGATAGTTTCCCGAGGGTTTGCTCTACGGCTCTGCTTGTGCAGAGGCGCAGCCGGCGGTCTTGGAGCAGAAGGCTCAGCTCGGGTGGAGAGTGTGCTCGGTGCCGTTTGGACTCCGTGTCCCACTTGAAGCCCCTCCAGGAAGCTTAGACAACAGTCATTCTGGCCCTCAGGCTCGGCTCACCCACAGCACCCGTCTGAAGGGGGTGGAGTGTTCCCGGTGGTCGCCCTGGAAGGGCATCAGTCTGCCCACGCCCAGCCTCACGGGGATCTTAGTTGCACACACACACGTGGGGCCTGAGCACAGGCCCTCTTGGGTGTTGACATATCTCCTCCACCGCCATCTGCTGCCACCTTCTTCCCAGGCCACAGGGTCCGGAGCAGCTGTAGAGCGGGTGTGGCGCAGGGGCGAGCGAGCCAGTGCAGAGCAGGGCCTGGAGTCGCCAGGCTGGGGGCCTGACTGCTTTTGTGTTCTTTGCACAGGCCAGCAGAGCCAGCCGCAGAGCAGCCAGCCCGACTACAGCAAGGCCTGGGAAGACTATTACAAAAAACAGAGTGAGTGCAATGGCCGTCCCAACAACCAGGTCCCCAGCCAGAGCCCCTCGCCTGTAGCCTTCACTGCGCATGGTTCCCTGGCCCCGTCTGGCCCTCTGCGTCTCACGGAGGAGACATGGTGTAGCCATTTGCTTTCCCCTCCGCCCCCATTTTCCTCCCCCTTCTGAACTCCAAAGGGCGTGGCACCGCCACTCGGGGACCCCGGACCGCTGTCCTGGTCCCTTTTAGAGCTGCGTGGCCAGGACGCAGACCAGCCGTCTCTTGTTCCCTGGCTGTCTTGCCGTCGCCTGGCTCTTTCTGGCTCTGTCAGGGCAGGTGAAGAGAAGGGAATGGTGGGACTCGGGGAAGGGAGCCTACAGTTGGAGTGGGTGGGGAGGTGTTTGATTTTCTGAAGACACTAAACCAGTCTTTTAAAAAAGAGGAGGGGAAAAACTAGCAACCAAAACCCCAGCGAAAAATTTCAAACGAGCCCTCAGTCCTCCGTGGGTCTCCCACGGCTGCCGAGCAGGTGGCCGGCAAGGGGGGGGGCGGGGGGGGGGGGCTGTCGTGTGGCTGCAGCTGAGGGGCGTGACTGGCTGGTTGGAAGAGCTCAGGCCAAAGGCCATCGAAGAAACGGTCACCAGGTGGGGGAGTCCTCACTGGGCCCGGGAGGCCATCACCCGAGGTGCCTGGTGAGGGTCCAGGTGCCCGTCTCCCCCACACCTCCCACACCCAGGCTCCCAGACACGGGGGCCAGGCACCCCTCCCCCGTCCCCTCTCCCTGGGCGCCTACGAGTCAGGTGACCTACGAGTCAGGTGACCTACGAGTCAGGTGACCTACGCAGAGCATGTGATTCTGAAGAGACAGCGGGGAAAGCCCCGCAGGGACGGAGCAGGAGGGCAGGGAAAAGCTAACCGTGTTTTTTGCAGCCAGCGCTCGGGCCCCGCCTCACGGACACCAGTGGGCACTAGTTCCGGATGCCCAGGTCTCAGGAAGCGTCTCCAAGCGTCCTTCACGTCCCCTAGCACATCCCGCCTGACGAGCTGTTTCCCTCTGTCCCTCAGGTCATGCTGCCAGCGCCGCTCCTCAGGCCAGCTCCCCACCGGACTACACCATGGCCTGGGCGGAGTATTACAGACAGCAGGTTGCGTTCTACGGCCAGACGTTAGGGCAAGCTCAGGCCCACAGCCAGGTGTGTAGCCAGTGCCAGCTCTGCTGGGACCTCCCAGACCAGCCGTCCCTCCCGCCCTTTCTCCCAGGCGTCGGTGCCTGCTCCTGGGGCAAGAACACCGGCTCCAGGAGGGGGGTGGAGGGGGCAGCACAGGCCCAGTGCTGCTCAGCGTGGCCGCCATCTGCTCAGAGCCCAGCGGCCCGCCCGGCCCCTTCTTGCCCGAGAGAGTAAGTGTGGGCCAAGTGGGAGAGGAACGGGCTGGGCAGTCCCTCCAAGACAGTACCTGATCCTCCCTCAGATCCAGGCCCCAGACCACAGTGCTGAGTGGCCTCAGTTTCCCAGCTGTGAGTGAGAGCACCGGGCTCGAATGATTCTGGACAAGCTTGGCACTGCAGGCGGGGACCGGAGCTCACGCCCACTGCTGCTCTTGGGGTGCTGGGCCAGGCTGTTGCCCTTGCCTCCGTCAGCAGCGAGGGGGCGGGGGCAGGGCCAGGCCACACCCTCGGAAGCTGGGCGGGGCAGAGCGCCAGCTCTTCGTCCTGCACAGAAAGCTGGAGGGCTCTGTCCAGTCAGAGGCCAAAACGGATTTCCTTCTGACGGAGGGAAGAGGGCCAAGAGCTCCCGCAGGGCGTGTTTCAGCTCACCTGATGCCGCTCGGATCGCCATGGGCGGCACGGCAGTTACCAGAAGCCCGGGCCTAAAGCTGACTGGCCATCTCACTGCCAAATGGGCCCTTTTGGGCCTGGCGCAGTGGGAACAGGTGTCCAGGCTGGTGGGTGACCAAGAAGTATCGCGAGCTCACTCCGCTCTCCCCTTCCCAGTGTCCCCCACAGAAAGAGATGCCCGGGACCTCCTTCAAGGGAGGCTCTGTCTGGGCCAGAGACCCTGGCGGGGAGGCGGGGAGGTGCTGAGACACTGGCTGCTTCCTGTGTGTCAGCGCCTGCGATGGAGCCGAGGAGAGAGGGTGACCTGCCACCTCCCACCAGCAAGCGCTTGAGCGCTGGCCACAGGCTGACCTCTCTCCCCTTCCTTCCACAGGAGCAGTAGGACGGCGACCTGTGACCCCTCCCCGAAATCATTGTGAGCGAAAGCCTATTTGTAACAGAGGTTTTTAGATTTTCAAACCTTTTGATGAAGAACCTTTGTTCTGTGAAACACTATATTTAGATTAACAGAATTTTTCTAAAAATCGGGAAATTAGTTACTAAAGACTGTTGATTATTCTTATTTCAATACTTTCGTTACTTCAAATGTGGAAGCTCTGGGATTTTTTTTTTGGAGCAATATCTGCAAATCCAGGCACCAGAATGTGCCTCATAGCAGTGACATTTCAACTGGTGTGTTCTTGTTCGTTTTGTTTTGTTTTTTTTTGTTTCGTGTCTTTTTATTTACAGTTGTTTCTGTTGCAACAGAAAGTGGCTTGGAAGTCTTAGGAGGTGTGTAACAAATTATTTTTAAAAAATTTTAAACAGTATTTAAATGTGTAAATTCATTAAATGTTTTACTTCTAATTTCTTGTATCTTGGCTGTCTGGTTTTGCATTTTTTTTAAAACTGAACTATTCTGTATTGTAATTATGTGAATTCTGAATTGAGACAGAGAATTGTATTGCTGTCCAAAGGGATCGGGAAGGGCATTTGTAGGGTTTGTATAATTTCTAGAGTTCTAAAGGGTAATATAAAAATGTTTTCATGTGTCTAGCATACTTTTTTTTTCATGTCTCATTACCAGTTGCAATTGTGTATCTAAGACCTCCAAGCTTGTTTTAAAAACAAAACAAAAAACCTTTCTCTATTCTCTCAGAAATATAAATCCTGTTATTTTTAATATTAAGAGGAAGTTGATATAACTTTTAACAAACACTGTGGTACATTAAACCGCATAAAAATGTAGTAACTATTTTTTAATTCCGAGGCATTTTTTGCTTTTCTCTTTTAAATATTTTTTAATATTTGTCAAATTAACTAGATGAATAAATAAATCTAGTATTAACCACAATATGAATTAAATGATTTTGATTTAATAAAAGGGATATTATGATTTCCAATGTTTACGTTAGTGTGTCTTGTACAGATAACATGTATTTTTAAAGGAAAGAAAAACGGAATTAAAGCTATTTTTTCTTGCATTTTTAATTGACCTGGGGGACATTCCGTTTGAAATGTACTGAAGTTAACCTTTCGGTTTTTTGTCTTTATTTTCTTTAAAATGCTTGAAATGTCTAACTATTAAAAATAAATATTTGAAGAATGTTATGCATGTTTTTAAAAAGAAAAGTGTTCTTTTTATTTGACTGACAATTCATTTTACACTCTATGTAATAAAATTTCCACAAGACATCTTGTGGGTGAAATATTTTGAGTCTGTTTGCCTTCCATTCTCTTGTCCCACCCTCCACCCTCAGCCCGCTGCCCACTGAAATAAAAGCAAGAGTTCATAGCCGATCCCCTTGCTCTACGTCAGCCCCACTTGGTGCACAACCTAGATTCCCAGCTACTTCCTTCGTTAAGTTCCTTCTAATGGTTTTGTAGAATTTCACAGTTTGCCTTGAGAGCGTGGGTCACCGTCAGTCCCTCCCTCTTTCTTACCTGTCACATCTAAACATCTCTTGCTGTGGGTGCAACACAGAAATCAATCGCGGCTCCTCCCAGAGGCGCTGTCATTGGGCGTGCAGCTGGAAGATTCATTTAAGGGAGTCTCAGTAAAGAGGCGTGGTCAGCTCTGCCGCTGGGTAAGCACACTTTCCAGTAACTGAGTCAGCACCGCGCCCCTCACCCCTCAGCACGCTCCCCCAGCACCCCTGAGAAACGGGCTGCTCGCTTGGGCAGCTCATGCACTAAAATTGGAATGAGAAATATGGAGATTAGCATGGCCCCTGCGCCAGGGTGTCATGCAGACGCATGAAGTGTTTCCTATTTGAAAAGTAAATAAATTGGGCCCTGACCGGTTTGGCTCAGTGGATAGAGCGTCGGCTTACGGACTAAAGGGTCCTGGGTTCGATTCCAGTCAAGGGCATGTACCTTGGTTGCGGGCACATCCCCACTGGGGGGTTGTGCAGGAGGCCGCTGATCAATGTTTCTCTCTCATCGATGTTTCAAACTCTATCCCTCTCCCTTCCTCTCTGTAAAAAATCAATAAAATATATTTTTTAAAAAGTAAATAAATTAGGACCAAACTGGTCTTGGCCTGGTGGGTTGGCTGCTGCCTTCCATGGTGGCCAGGTACCTGCTTTGGCTGCAGCTGCCTGTGACCCACTCCCTCCCTGCCCCACTGCTCAGCCTCTGGCTGTATCCTGGGTGGCATTTGTTCACAGCCCCGGCCTGCTGCGGGCCACGGTGCTGGGAGAGCTGGGAAGGTGCTCATTCTGTTTTTTCAATAAGGAAACAAAAAGGGGGTGTCCTTACCCATGGTTTAAATTCTAGAGGGGCCTGCGGTTTCAGGACACATTATGACAATGTGGGCCCTGGGCTAGGATACTGAGGAATAAAGATCGGCCTTCAGCTCTTTTTTCCCTCCTTCCTTCCCTGTTGATGGAAGCAACTGGCTTTGGACCCAGCTCCCCGCTTTAATATTTGAACACGCCTGCCTCTGCCGCTGGCTGCATGCATGCGTCATCCCTTCATTTAGATGCGCTCGTGTGGGTCCTCCTTATGGCTCATACTCGTGTGTGTTTCCAATTCTGGTTCTTTTTCTTTTCTCGACCCCAAGCTCTAAGAGGAGGGGGAAAAGCATCTGTGGCTCCTTTAGGCCCAAAAGGGGTGTGGAGAGCAGCCCATCTGCAGCCATTCTGAGGCCTGTGAGAGCCGGAAAACAAAAAGGAGATAGGGCGTCTTTAACTACACCTCTAGAGAATCGAGTTTGACGTTGAGAAATTGAATAGTAAAAGCCACTTGAGAAGGAGGGGGTTGAGCCAGAGGAGGGCATAAACGCTGATGATGGGGGTGGGAATTAGGGAGAGGGCATTACAGAGAAGACTTCCTTCTAATTCATCTTCCAAGCTCTGTGCCAAAACAGCATTTGGCATGGTTCTCAGGGAGCGATTGTGTGATAATGAACCCTAAGGTGTCCCTTAATTGAAGAGGGAGCATTGTGGTTTGTGCCAAGAGTCATAAATGGCGCAGGCTTGCGGGAGGATGCATTTTCTTAAATGTATCGGTAAGTACAGATTAGCGCCTGTCCCTAGTGAAATGCCCATACTATAAATTATGGAGATCTCTCTCTCTCTCTCTCTCTGATGCAACCTTTTATTGAGGGGGAAGGCGGGGGGTAATACAGCAGGAGGCAGGGGGGGAAAGTTTGCAAGCGTATGAAATTTGGCCTCATTAACATGGCGCCCACGGAAGATGGTTCTCATCAGCAGTCTGGTGTCCTGGAAGGCTAAAGTGCTTGAAATGTACCAAGTTCAGCGATTGTGTTCCATTAGGAAAGCTGCATGGTCATCACGGAAAGGACAGTCTGTGTGTTTGGGAGGCAGGGGGCGGGGCAGGTGCCCAGTCTGTCTTCCGAGTTCTTGCCCCACCTCCCACGCTCCACCGCACATGCACACTTGGTCGCGGCCAGCTGCCCAAGTTCACTAGTCCAGGGCCCAGCTGTGCTGTTTCAAACCCACTCGAGTTTGGGCCAGGGGTAGGGAGTTTTCCAGCCAATGTGCCTCCATCAGTCCCCCTGGCCTGTCACGAGATAGGAGGCACTTGTCCCTCTCAAATGGTGACCATCCACGATGTCCTGCAGCCCCCATGGTAGGGTTGGCTGGGGCATAGATGGCACATTGCAGGGCCCGGTCCAAGAGGGCATGGGGACACCATGGACTCCGCTTCCAGCTGGCTCCAGCGTGCAGCTTCCTGAGCCCCACTTCTGGCCCACGAGGGCCCAGCTGGGGTTTTGTAAGAGGGGCTAATGCAAATGGTCCTGATAGACTCTTAGAGATTAATGGCCAGAAAGTGACACTCAATTCCACAGAGAGTGCTGGCCCCGGGTCTGCGTCTCGTGTGGGGTGGAAAGGGAAGTGAAAAGGAACCACTGAGACAATGGGAGTCCTTGCGGGCCTCTGTGAGGAAGCATCTACCAGGGGCGTTCTGGCCCTTTCCAGGCCTCTCCTTTGATTGGGGGGTGGCAGGGGGCTCTCCACACCTTGGGAGGCAGACGGGACTATTCTCCTCCTCTTACAAATGAGGGTTCAGAGTCAGAAGCTAAGTGGGTGGGGGCCAGTTTTGTGCCGAGTTCTGTGCTGCACTTTGGGGTTTCCATCGAGAGCAGAAGGAGGTTGACAGGAAGTGAAGTAGTTGACAGGACGGAGAAACGGCTCTGAAAGGTTAATGCTGCGTGCTCTTGACTTAGACCAGCGGTTCTCAACCTGTGGGTCGCGACCCCTTTGGCGGTCGAACGACCCTTTCACAGGGGTCACCTAAGACCATCCTGCAGATCAGATATTTACGTGACGAGTCATAACAGTAGCAACATGACAGTTATGAAGTAGCAACAGAAATAATTCTATGGTTGGGTCACCACATGAGGAACTGTATTTAAAGGGCCAGAAGGTTGAGAACCACTGACTTAGACTAACATGAGGAGGGCTGCCAACTTGGAACTTCAGTTCAACTCTCTTAGGTTCCTCCAGTTTTTCTTTTTCTTTTTTTTCCCCTCCAGCTTTTAAACAGAAATCCTGAGTTATGCCAACACCTAAGGTCACCCCCACTTCACTACACATGAGTAATGCACACATATTTCTGAGCGCCTGCTGCTTACATACGCCTGTCACATACTACAACGGCTGAAGCATCAGCTTACACATTTCAAATGGACTTCAATGAGTAAGCAAACAATGGAAATGTGAGCAATGTGGCAAAGGGTCCTCAACAGTAACAAACAGCGAGTACCCACTGTAAACAGTATCTCATAAACCATCTGGTGAGCTGGGGCATCGAGAGTATCACCCCAGGTCTCGGTTTGATGGACGGGGCACTTCTATCAGAACCTGTCTTCTTAAAGGGCCTGAACACAACACATCTCTTGCAGGCTCCCCCGTGCCTGGCGCATTCACTTTAAGTCTTTTCTTTGCTGATACCCATTTTCTTCTGACGTTTTCATCTGTGGGGAACCATTAGCAGCGAAGGCAGTGACTAACGTTAACAAAGCTTTCAACTCCCTTCGCTTCCACCACGTGGCCCCCAGGACCGGAAATCCGGCTGCCCCGAGTCACGTGATGAGATATTGGCTCTGGTGGCAGCTGCGAGCCGGGGAGGGTGTGCTGAGGCAGCACCCCTTCTCTGGGCGGAGTTTTCCTCCTGGGAGAGGGCCCCGCAGGCTGTGAGGGCAGGGGGAGGAGATGGAGGGGCTGTGAGGGCAGGGGGAGGAGATGGAGGCCTCCTCGAGGGCAGACGGGCTGCAAGCGGAATGAGAGAGGTTGTCTCCTGCAGGTGAAGACTTCACGGGGCCTCCGCCAGGCATTACCTCCGGCACATGCAAATCCGCCTGCACCCCGAAACCAATACTCACCGCACCTCTGCGGACATTCACAGCACATCTGAGTTGCCTGATGCGCGAGTTCCTCCGGAGGCGAGCGAGACAGCCCTCCCTGCCTTCTGGTTTCCCCGCTCACGCTGTGCTGTCCGCAGGTGACCTCGTCGCCCAGAGCCTCGCTTTCGCCGGTTTTACACTTTCTGTTGCTGACGTCGCTGTTGGGAATGGCCCCAGCACAGTGCTGTCGCTGTCCCTAAGCGCAAGAAGGCTGTGACAGCCTGAGGGGGAGATGCAGGTGTGAGCTAAGCTCTGTTCTGCCAGCATCCGTCTCGCCCTTGCCATAAATTCAGTGTCAGTGAATGGACAGCACGCATTCAGCAGGGTGTCTGTAAGTACAAGCGCAGGTGAGCGATGTCATTGCTCTGTGTCGATTGGTTGATGAAGATGTTGCGACCACAGCTGGAAGGAGCTCGCCCGGTGTTCCCCGCGGAGCGATGATGGTCCAGGTTCAGGTTCACAGGGACGTGGTGGAGCACAGCTACCACCGACAGCGCGAGCCGACCATGTTTTGCTTTCCTCTGAGGGCCCACGACTCTTGAGACCCATTTTAGCTTTGAAGAGGTTCTTGCCAGCGTCGTGCCAGGACTCTGTAGCCAGGGCTCAGGCCTCAGGCTGCCCACTTTTCCTGTGCCAGGGACACCTCAGTTGGTTATGGAGGGACCCAGCGGGCCCAGCCCACCTGGGCAGCAGAGTGGGAGGAACAAACGTTCGGACACACAGGCTTGGGTCTGAGTCCTGTCTTCACCCCTCAACAGCTGTGTGACCTGAGGCAAGTTACTGACACTCTGGGCCTCCATTTGCTTATCTGCAGGATGGGCATAATAGCTACCTCCCTGATCAGAGGTCTGAGGCAGGATTCAGTGACCTGCCTATAACGTGCTTGATGCCTGGCTCATCGTGAGTGCTTAGAAAATGGCAGCTGATGGTGATCATTGAGTTCAGGGCTTCTGACGGCTTTGGGGGGCTTGTCCTGCTCCACTGTGAGCACAAGGACAGACTGCGTGATCTGCAAAAAAATGTCGGCCTCACCACTGCCCTCTCGCTTCTCCTGGGCTCTTCTGGTCCCCCCAGGACACACTGGTCCCCCCAGGACACACTGGCCCCCCCAGGACACACTGCCCCCCCCAAGGACACACTGGCCCCCCCAGGACACACTGGCCCCCCCCAGGACACACTGGCCCCCCCAGGACACACTGGCCCCCCCCAGGACACACTGGCCTCCCCAGGACACACTGGCCCCCCCAGGACACACTGGCCCCCCCAGGACACACTGCCCCCCCCAGGACACACTGGCCCCCCCAGGACACACTGGCCCCCCCCCAGGACACACTGGCCCCCCCAGGACACACTGGCCCCCCCAGGACACACTGGTCCCCCCCCAGGACACACTGACCCCCCCAGGACACACTGGCCCCCCCCCAGGACACACTGGCCTCCCCCCCAGGACACACTGGCCCCCCCCCCAGGACACACTGGCCCCCCCAGGACACACTGGCCCCCCCCCAGGACACACTGGCCCCCCCAGGACACACTGGCCCCCCCAGGACACACTGGTCCCCCCAGGACACACTGGCCCCCCCAGGACACACTGGCCCCAGGTCCAGCTCGTTTGTCTCCTGAGGTCAAGGCAGCGAGGCCGTTAGTAAAGAACAGCCCCGCCCCCGAGGGGCAGGTGAGGCAACTATGGGAGAAGCCAATACGCACACAGGTGTGCGGGGAATGCCTTTGGCCGGCCGTGGGGTGGGGTAAGGCTGCTCAGTTCTAGCCACATGATAACATTTAAGGAAACCCTATTTCCGGCACATTGCAAAGGAGTCTGTGGTCCTGCGGGTCTCTCCTTACATCAGGTTCTCTCATCTCCGCTTCCCTTCCCGAGTCGGGTCCCGCCGTCACTCACTGCAGCCACTCTGCCAGTTCCACTCGCCCAGAGCGCCACATGCCTTCCATTCGCGGGATGCTCTCAGTGCAGCTGTGTATAAGGAAAGGGTGACGGCCAAGATTGGGTGGTGACGGGACTGGGGTAGTGGTGTTGTTCTTCGGATTGATGTCATCCCCTAGGGCAGTGGTTCTCAACCTTCTGGCCCTTTAAATACAGTTCCTCAGGGTGTGACCCAACCATAAAATTATTTCGTTGCTACTTCATAACTGTCATGTTGCTACTGTTATGAATTGTCATGTAAATATCTGATCTGCAGGATGGTCTCAGGCGACCCCTGTGAAAGGGTCATTCGACCGCCAAAGGGGTCGCGACCCACAGGTTGAGAACCGCTGCCCTAGGTCCGTGGTTGGCAAACCGTGGATCGCGAGCCACATTCGGCTCTTTGGCCCCTTGAGTGTGGCTCTTCCACAAAATACCGGCTCTTCCACAAAATACTGACTTCTGCGCATGGGCCACGAAGTTTCAATCACACTGTACTTGTGTGCCCGCACGTGGTATTTTGTGGAAGAGCCACGCTCAAGAGGCCAAAGAGCCGCGTGTGGCTCGCGAGCCAAGGTTTGCCGACCACGGGCCTAGGTCACCTGAGGGCACATGTGGGAAGGTTCTTCCCCAACCCTGCCTTCCCTTGAGTTGAGGGAGAGAACAGTCACCGGGGGAGTCCGAGGCCTGGCGTTCGTTCCCTGTTCCCACGCTAACCTCCTCTGTGACTTGAACGGGGCCCATCTCTTCCTGTCAGTTCCCCTCCTTGAGAACTGGCCACAGCAGCCGTTTCCAAACTGTGTTAGGCTGGGGTCTAGCGTTCTACAGCTGTCTGATCAAATTCCAATAAAAAACAGTAAATGTTTTTAAAACCTTCTAATTTTTTTTAAAAAATACCATGCACTTAAGGTTTCTATATGCTCCCTTAAAAAAAATTTTTTTTTTAATTGATTTCAGAGAGGAAGAAAGAGAAAGAGATAGAAACGCCAATGATAACAATTCCTGCACACCCACCCCTGGGGATTGAGCCCACAACCTGGGCATGTGCCCTGACCAGGAATCAAACTGTGACCTCCCAAGTTCATAGGTCAACACTCAACCACTGAGCCACACTGGTGGGACTATATGCAACTTTCCATTTTTTCAATCGGCTCGTCTGTCTTTGTGTCAATACAACACTACCTTCATTATGATACCTTTACAGTAAGTCAGCTCTGTTGTTCTTCAAGATTACCTTGGCTCTTCTCAGCCTTTTGCATTTCCATATAAATCTTAAAATCAGTTTATCAGTTCCCTACTCCTCACAAAAATGTTTCCAATCTGGGATTTTTATTAGGATTACATGGAATCTATTGGTCAATTTGGTAAGAATTGACAACCCAACACGAGTCTTCTAATCCATGAACATGGTATATCCCTTCTTCTGTTTAGTTCTTTGATTTCTTTCTATAATTTTAGTAGTTTTCAGTATAGGGGTTGCACAGCTTTCTTTCCATTTATTCTTGGGTTTTTGATGTTATTGAAAATGGTATATTTTAAATTTTTTTTTTATTTTTTTTGTTACTGGTTGTAGAAATACAATTTATTTTTATATAGTGACCTGATTCTAATGGCCTTACTTAAATTCCTTTTTAGTTGTAATAGCATATAGATTCATATGGATTTCTAATATTAAGAATCATATCATTGATGAATAATGATGATATCATTTTCCCTTCCAAATCCTTACGCCATCTGTTTCTTTTTATTGCACCGGCCTAGTCTACCAGTACACTGTTGACTGAGAGTAGTGAGGGTGGTCATCCTGGCCTTATCAGAGGGAACACTTTCAATAATTCACCATTAATTATGTTTGTTCTGCATTTGTTGTACATACCCAGGGTCAGATGAGGGAGTTCCCTCCTGCTTCTGTTTGCCACAGTTTTATCATAAATGGGTGTTGCAGTTTTCGAGTGCGTTTTCTGCATCTACAGAGATCATCAGACGATGTAGCTCCTTTTTTATTTTAATAATAGTGGTTCCATTTTGGTTTCCCACATGTTAAACCAGCCTGGCCTTCCTAGAATAAACCTCATTTGGTTGTAAAGTATTACCTGTCATTTTCATATAGCGTTGGGATTAGTTTACTAATATTTTTGTTTAGAATTTTTGCATGTATATTCATGGGAGCCGTTGGTCTGTAATCTGTACCGAACTCTCACCCATTGAAGACCTGCAACATGTCAGCTTGTGTTACTCGCTTCACTCCTTTCTGTGCACGTGTGTTGTCACTGCTCACATTCCCGATGAGGGATGCTCTCACTCTGGACCGGTGTTTGAATTCAGGCTGCACGCGGGCATCTGCTCCAGCCAGACCGCACCCAGAGGTTCAGTACTCCGTTCATCACTGCATTCCGCGCTTCGTTAGATGCCACTGTGCAGTTAAACCCACAACTCACGTTGCTGGAGCACCGGCCATAGTCAAGGCACTGTGCTCAGGGCCGGGGGATGGGGCACAGCCCCTGCTCCAGGAGGGGAGCTTGCCTTCCAGAACAGGGGCTTGCTCAGGGAGGGGGTGGTAATGATTCATTCTCTCTGAGTCTTTGGAATTATTTTTTATTTTCAAGTGTTAACCAGGTAAGCAGTTCAAACACTGTGGTCATTTACAACTGCTGCTTTGTCTGAACGGGGATCGTACACAGACTGTGCAGCTGATTTAGGAATAACCTGGCTGCTGAGGCTCATGGGAAACCGTCATTGCCAAACCCCTCGTTTTGAATCTGTCATCAGCCTCACTGCGGCTATTGATTGGCTGACTCTCTAGCAAGTAGACCCTGTCGACATGAACTTTTAAATCCATTGCGATTTAAATGCGCTCCTCCCCAGGAGCATGCCTGTGCTTCCCCCATCTCCCCACTTCCTCTCCTCTTACCTCCCCTCCTCCTCTTCCCCCAACCGCCCCCCAAAAAAATAAAAAGGAAGGGTAAATGCCACCTCTATCTGTTTCCTTTTATTTTCTGCAGTTTGAATATGTTATGCCTGGATGTGGTACTTTTTGTGTGTTTTTTATTGTTTTTTTCTTTTCCTGGGCTTTTAACATTTATTATTCTTTTTTTAAAAAATATATTTTTATTGATTTCAGAGAGGACGGGAGAGAGAGATAGAAACATCAATGATGAGAGAGAAGCATTGATTGGCTGCCTTCTGCACACCCCCCACCAGGGACCGAGCCCGCAACCCGGGCATGTGCCCTGACTGGGAATTGAACGGTGACCTCCTGGTTCATAGGTCGCACTCAACCACTGAGCCATGTCAGTTGGGCAGAATTTATTATTCCTTACCCTGCTTGGTGTTCTCTGAGATTCCTGGATGTGTGGTTTGCTGCCTATCATTATTCCGTTTCTTTAAAAATATTTTCATTGATTTCAGAGAGGAAGGAAGAGAGAGAGAAACATCAGTGATGAGAGAGAATCATTGATTGGCTTTCTCCTGCACTCCCCCAACCTGGGATCAAGCCCGCAACCCAGGCATGTGCCCTTGACCGTAATCGAACCTGGGACCCTTCAGTCCGCAGGCCGATGCTCTATCCACTGAGCCAAACTGGTCAGGGCTCATTACTTTTTGAAAGTTCTTGGCCATTAGTGCTTCAAATATTTCTCCTGCTCTGTCTCGTTTTCTTCTCCTTCTGGTAATCCAGTCACGTGTGTGTCACACCTGGACACTGTCCCACAGTTATTGGCTACCTCTTGTTTCTTTCAATCTCTTCTCTTCGCACTTCAGTTTGGGACATTTCCATTGACATATCCTCAGGCTCACTGGTTCTCCTCTCAGCTGTGTCTGGTCTATTGATCAGCTTGTCAAAGACACTTTTCATTTCTGTTACGGTGTTTTTTGTTTCTAGCGTTTCCCTGCATCTTTTCTTCGAGTTTCCCTCTCTCTGCGTACATTACCCATCTGTTCTTGCATGGTGCCCGCTTTTCCAATTAGAGCCCTTACCATAGTAATCATAGTTACTTTAAATTCCGTCTGATCACTCCAGCACTGAAGTCACATGAGTCTAGTTCTGATTACTGCTTTGTCTCTAGAGGTTTTTTGTTTGTTTGTGGGTTTTGTTTTTGTGTGTTTGGTTTTTTACCTCTTAGCATTCCTTGCCATTTTCGTTGAAATGGGAACGTGTGGCATCAGGATCTGCGGGAAATAGGCATTTAGTGTGATGATGCATGTTAATCTGCCTAGCAATTAGGCTGTGTGTGAAGTTTGCTACAAGTGCCAGAGACTTCAAATTCGCTTTTGGTTTCCCCTCTTGACTTTGGGCTTCACTGAGCCCTCCTCAGACCGAGCCTGAGTCCTGCAGCTCTTTCAGCTCTGGCCCGTGTTCGCCCGCTGGTCCGGCTGCCGAGGTGGCGCGGTGGGTAGATGGACAGCACAGTGGGCCGGGGAACAAGAGGACCTCCCGACCAGCTGCAGAGCAAGGGTGTGAGGCTTTTCTCCTTGAAAGTCCACAGAGAAGAACCCGGTGACTCTGGCTCACATCCTTCGGTGTGGCCTGGGTATGGCGGCCATGCCGGCTTGCTCGGCAAACAGCAGCGTCTCAAAGATAGAGACCTGATGGCTCCTCCTTGGCATCTCCTCAGTGCTCAGACAAGGCTGGCACGCTGCAAGCTCTCGGTAGCTGCCGCCTGAACTAATTCACCTTGAACTGCTGTTCCCAGGGACCAGAAGCTGCCAGGGCTGGGCTGAGGTTTCAGGGCACGACTTGCCTTTGCTCCGTGCCCCCACACTCCAGGTCCAGTCTGGCACATTGTGGGTTTGCAATCAATATTTGCATAATTAAAATAAATGCACGATGATCTGAGAGTCTGGAGTATCCAGAAGGCTACAGAATAAATGCAACTTGCGACTTATTGGACATTTGGAGCAGCAAATGTCCCCTTCATTGTAACTACAGCTCACATAAGTGGTCTCCCAGTGAGTCTGTCTTCCCTGATTGTCCAAAGTCTGCCTCTGCACAGAGGAGGGGAGGGGTAGGCACAGGTATAGGTAGGTGGGAGGGGTAAATGAGTCTAAAATTAAGTCTTTATTCAGCCCAGTTTAACACACTGCCTGACACCTGTTCAGAATTGGGCTTGCACAGGGCACATGGATTTGAAGATACAGTGTCTGAGGGTCTCCTCTCCGGCTGTAGAGAGCCAAGGAAGGGAGAGAGAGGAAGGGCACTGGCTTAGAGGGCTTTCCTTACTCTCCCGGGGCCTCAGCGTCCTTTGCTATAAAATGGGGTGAATGTTGGAACACATCTCGCAGACTTGCTATGAATTGTCATATGTACACGTGTGTGACCCAGTGCTCAGCATGGGAGCAAAGAGGGGCTCTCGGAGAGTGGGAGCCATCACCCCTTTATCCGTGGTGCTGTTGGCGGCTTTGGAACCAGGACTGCAGTGATGATAAAGGTGCTATCGGAGAGGCATCTTGCAGTGTGGACGGCATACAGGCTGGAGGCAGGGAGGCCCAGGGAGTCTGAGGCCCTGGCTGGGACAGTGGGAGGGAAGACGGGCCTTGAATGGGCCAGCTGCCTGCAGTGGGTCCCTCTGCCTCTGGCTTTCGGGTGTGAGACCATGCCCCACTTGCTCACGTGACTTCGGTGGGAGCATTTGTGGCTGGGCCTTAGCATCTCTTCCCACACCTTGCCTGGGCCCCAGGGTTTGGAGGTCTGGGCTGCCCTGGCCTGTTGGCTCTGCCCGGGTGATAGGGGCTGGAGGCCCCAGGTGCTACTTAGCTGGGAACAGAGGCTTCTTTGTGGCACCCAGAGGAGGCAGGCAAGTCCGAGGCCTTGTTGCTCTTCACAGCCTGTTCATGCCCTCCTGCCTCTACCCACCCCGCTGTTCACTCACTGGCTGGGCACCCACTGTGTGCCAGGCCCCACAGCTGGCCTTGGAGAAAGGACGACTAGGACAAGGCCTCTGCCCTCGGGAAGCTCCCAGTCCAGTCACCAGGCTGCTGAGCCGGGCCGGAAGGCACCGCAGAGTTCATGTCTGCTCACCTCATGCCTCGTTCGTCCGCAGCAAGTGAAAGCTGCCCTCCCACCCGCCGGAACAGCCGCTGGGAGTTGGCAGGCGGCGGACGGGGCCTCCTCAGTCACAGGGCCTTCGTCCACAGCAGCCCCAGCCAGGAGGCTGGACTGGACAGTGGTTACGGCCCTGCCCCGGAGTCAGGGCGCCGGGTGGAGTCTCAGCTCTGCTCGTCGCTCACGGTGTGTTACATGGGGATGCCGATGAAGCTTGCCCTTTCTCCTTCCTTCCTCGGTTGTGATGGCAGGGCTGTAGCAGCCATTTTGTGATCATGAGAACAGAGGGCACCTCGGGCCTCTCATCTTTGAACTGCTGAGCCAAGGCCCACAGACACATACCTATCTCTGTAGTCCTTTATGTGAGAAAATAAACGCCTTGCTGTAGCCGGTGTGGCTCAGTGGATAGAGCTTCAGCCTGCAGACTGAAGGGTCCCAGGTTCGATTTTGGTCAAGGGCACATGCCTAGGTTGCAGGCTCGATCCCCAGTAGGGGGCGTGCAGGATGCAGCCGATCAATGATTCTCTCTCATCATTGATGTTTCTATCTCTCTATCCCTCTCCCTTCCTCTCTGAAATCAATAAAAATATATTTTAAAAATAAAGAAAATAGCCCTAACCGGTTTGGCTCAGTGGATAGAGCGTCGGCCTGCGGACTCAAGGGTCCCAGGTTCGATTCCGGTCAAGGGCATGTGCCTTGGTTGTGGGCACATCCCCAGTAGGGAGTGTGCAGGAGGCAGCTGATCGATGTTTCTCTCTCATTGATGTTTCTAACTCTCTATCCCTCCCCCTTCCTCTCTGTAAAAAATCAATAAAATATATTTTTTTTTTAAAAAAAAGAAAGAAAATAAACCCCTTGTCACAGCAGCCATTGAGGTCACTTTTCTGTGGCTCCGTTTCCTCTTCTGAGAAATGGGAATAATTAGAGCAGGTGCCTCAGTGTGTTGGATGAGGATAGATTGAGAAAATCCTTGTCAAGTACTTAAAAGTACTGGTATTTAGTGAGTGCCTAGCAAATGTTGATAATAATAATAATAATAGTTGTTTTTTTTTCCTTTCCAACCACTCTTTGTAAGACACGGACCACACTCTCTTTAGCATACTGGTCAGCTTCCTTCGCATATGGTTTTGCTTTTCAATATCCCTTTGTAAGCAATATTTGGTACCTACCTTCCTTCATACTTTCATATTTCACAAATTTCCAAGCATGGTCATGTGTTACTTCTTAAATGTAATGACCTGCTCATATTTTCCATATTCCAAGTACATTCACTGTTCTATGAGTTTTTCATGCTTTATTGTTTCTTTTCCTTATGACATCCCTCCCAATGGAGGTTCTATCATTATCCCCATTTTGCAGATAAAGAAACTGAGGCTCCGAGAAGGGGAATGGGTGCCTTGGCTTCCAGCAGTACCTACTGGAGCCGGGATTGGACTCATTTTTTAAAAATTTATCATTATTATTATTCATTTTATTTTTAAATCCTTACCCGAGAATATTTTTCCATTGATTTTTAGGGAGAGTGGAAGAGAGAGGAAGAGACAGAGAGAAACATCGATGTGAGAGAAACACATCAATTGGTTGCCTCCTGCATGAGCCCGACCAGGACCCAGGCCAGGGAGGAACCTGCAACCCAGGTATGTGCCCTTGACTGGAATCGAACCCGGGACCCTTTGGTCTGCAGGCCAACCCTCTATCCACTGAGCAAAACTGGCTAGGGCAGGATCGGACTGCCCTGGGCCCCGGGGGTGTCTCCTGAAGGGATCAGGGGACCTTTACATGTGGGGCCAAGTGGAGAGGAGGCAGCGATAGGAATGACAGCCACGGGTGTCCCTTCAGAATGAGCGTACTCACCGGGCACATCAGGCTTCATGCGACAGGCAAGGCTACTGTTTCCACTTCACAGAGCCCTCAGAGAGGCTGCCACCCCCTCTAGCCCCACCAGGACCAGGCCTGCACTTCTGGAAGCTGGCCTGAGAGGGCAAGGACTGGGTCTGGTGCCCCCAGGGCCTTGTACAGGGCCTGACACACAGTAGGTGCTCAGTAAGTGTTTGTTGAACAGGGAAACAGTCCGAGCCTCCAGGACTCCCTGAGAAGCGGTGATGGTGTGGACGGAGCAGGGGCTGAGTCCAGAACTAGGCTGCCACTCCCTGTGCAACCTCCTCCCCGCTCTGGGACACGGGCAGGTGGACGGATGGGCAGGAGCAGGGCTGGGGCAGGAAGGCCGGGCAGGTGGACGGATGGGCAGGAGCAGGGCTGGGGCAGGAAGGCCGGGCAGGTGGACGGATGGGCAGGAGCAGGGCTGGGGCAGGAAGGCCGGGCAGTGGGGATGGATGGGCAGGAGCAGGGCTGGGGCAGGAAGGCCGGGCAGTGGGGATGGATGGGCAGGAGCAGGGCTGGGGCAGGAAGGCCGGGCAGTGGGGATGGCGAGGAGACCAGGTGACTGTGGGGTGGGAAGGGCCTCTGGAGAAGGAAGGGGCTCGGAGACTCACAGGAAGGCTGAGGCCCGAAGAAAAGGGGGCAGGGAGGGGCGCCACCCTTCACTCCCCTACCCCCCAAACTCCTTCTCTCTTCACCCTCCTGCATGCTTTCTCCCCACTCCTCCCCCCACCACCACCTCCCCCCACCTCCCAATCTCTGTGCCTGAAGCGCCCCCATTCCTCCCTCTGGCTCCCTGCCTCCTGGCCAACTCTGTAACTTCAAAAGCCTCCACAGGTCTCTAGGAACCCCTGTCTCTCAACGCTGCACCCCCCCCCCGCCCCCCGCGTGCTTGTGGCTGCACCTCAGACCATGACTTTCATGTGGACACACCCCCCCGCCCCCCCCCCACCCCGCGGCCTCTCTCTGCCTCAGTCTCCCACTCCCCGCCCCCTCTGCTTCCGGAAGCCGCGTCTCCCCTGGCTGCTGAGCCTCCCTGAGCCGCTCTCCCTCCGTCCCGCCGCATTGATCTGCCGGGACGTTGGCGCTGGCATCCCGGAGCCTGGGGACCCGGCGCGGGCGACGGGGTGGGGGAGATTCCGGGAGGCCCGGCGCCCAGCGAGACTCGCGTGCCCGTCACCTGCCCGACACGGAGCCGGCTCCGCGCCCAGGAACCCGACGTGGCGCCCCAGGGCGCGCCTTTGTCTCGGGCCTCGGAGGCTGCTGATGGGGGGGGGGGGGCGCTGTCCCGGTTCGCGGTGCCGCCGCCTCTCCCCGTGCGCTGCAGCCCCGCGCAGGCCGCGTCCATTGAAGCCGTCGTGGCGGCCCGCGCCCACCGCACCGGCGCAGCCGTCGAGCCTTTGTACAAGCCTTTGTGGGCGCCCTGACGCCCAGACCCGGCCTGCGAGGACGGGGGCAGGGAGAGCACACGGGACCCGGGCGGGAGGAAACTTCCCCGGGCCAGGCCGGGAACGGGGCCGGAGAGACCGAGCCCCGGGCGGCGAGGGAAACGGGAGCAGGGAGCTGGGGGGACGCGAGACAGCCTGCGCGGGGCCGGCCGGCGAGGAGGGCTCCCGGGGAGGAGGGTGAGAAGCAGGAACAGGGAGAGACGCCAAGTGGAGAGCGCGACGGTGCGGCCAGCGCGCCGAGGAGGAAAGGGAGAGGGGAGACTGGGCCCCGCCGGCGGGCGAGGAGGGGAGGGGGCGCCCCGGGAGAGGGGAGGACCGGGAAGGGGCTGGGGAGCCCCAAGCAGCCGGACGATGGGACGCAAGGACGCGCAAGGCTGGGGCGCAGCGGCGGGGACCAGGGTCGGGGTCGGGGCGCGGTGCATCCACATTCTTCGCCTTTCCCCCCTCGGGCTCATTCCGGCCGATCGATGCCCGCGCGGGAGCCGCCCCCACCGCTAATATCTTTTTAATGAGTTCGCGGGGCTTAGAGGAGCGCGATCTGCCCTCCAGGGTGGATTTTCCCCGGCAGATGTTTCGGGAGGAGGCGGCGAGCGGGCCGGTGCGGGGGGGACAAATCTCTCCCTCCGAGGGCGAGGGCAGAAGCCTCTTCTAAAGTTCAAAAGAAAGACGGGCTTTCACTCGGCCCCCAAAAACGTGTTTCCCCGCGGACAATGGCTCCTTTCTGCGCCTCGCAGGGCCGGCGGGGCGGAGGAGCGGGGACCTGTGGGCTTCGGCCGCCTGACCGACGCGCACCCCCTCCGCCAGGGTGCCCTCCAGACACCCCACTGCAGCGCGACCCAGGCCTGGGCGCACGGGCGGGGACGGAAGTGCCCTGCGGGTCTGGCCGCGGGGCCTGGGGGCCCCTCGCTGTGCGCCCGGCCTCTGGGGTGCGGCCCCTCAGCCGAAGGGGCGCGCACCGCTGCCTGGAGAGGGGGCAGGACGGCGCTAGGGGCTTAGGCGCGGCCCTGGTTCTCTCCGTGCTCCTCCCTGCGCGGGGCAACAGGTAGAAACCACCCGCCCGGGGGGCCGCGGGACCCCGAGTTCCTCTCAACCTGCCCGGTGCTGCCCTGCGCCCCAGCCCCGTGCCCCCTAATCTGTAGGCCCGCCAGCCTGCCTCAGCCTCCCGCCACTCCCGTGGGCTCGGCGAGAAGGGAGAGACAGGCCATGAGGATGACCTCCGAAGAGCCGCGGCCGATTGATTCGTTCTGCCCGGAGCCCGGGCCGCATGAATGGGGGCCCGGGCGGCGGCTGCGGGATAAAGATGTTCTCTCTGCAAGGGGGTGGGGGCGCGGGGCGGGAAGCGGGGCCATTCACTCCTGGCCCGGCCCCTCGGGAAACGGCACCGAAGAAAGGGGCCGGAGCCTATTCAAGCCCTACGAGCTGCCCACAAAGGACCGATATACTGGGGGCCTCTCTATTAACGCCCATGAATATTAAAGAGATCGCGGAGCAGCGGCCCGCGGGGCGCGGGGGCGGGGCGGGCCTGCGAGCTGTGGCCTGGCCCGGGCTAGCGGAGGGGGCTTTCGTGCCCGCACACTGGGCTCCGTGGAAAACCGCGGGGTTCGTCCGCGGAGAACCCCCTGAAGGTGCGGTGCTCTCCCTGGCAGTCTCAGCCAGGGGAGGTGAAAACGCAAGCTTCTTGGCTCCCCAGTTTCAAGGGGCCCCGAGACTGGGCAGCTCCCTATAGGACTCCCTCCTGGAGCGCGATCCAGGTGGGTCTGCGGCCAGACCAGGAGCACAAAATGTGAGCTCACCGTGGAGACCCGTGGGGCTAGCGGGCGGGCGCTCGAGCTGGATGGCTATTCTGGGCGCCGCGTCCACCCAACCCCCAACACCGCTCCCTGGATTTGTGGGTCTCCGCAAAAGGAATAGGGCTCCCTGGCGGTCGGAGACCTCGATCCTTTCACCTTCTGACCCCTAGGCGGGGTTAGGATCCAAATGTTGCCCGCCAGAGGACTTTCCTTAGCGGGGTGTGGTCTGGAATTGGCACAATCCTCAGGGCTTGCAGAAGGAGTCACCTGACCCAAAGACAGACAAGGCGAAAGAAACCTCCGTTCGCAAAGAGCAGCCCAAACAACTGCACGCACCGGGACACTGTAGCCCAGAGCGGAGAAGGGCCGGGTCCTCATCGCCTTGGTCTCCCCGAGGCGCTGAGGGTGGCTGCGGGGCTTGGGAGCTGCGCCCGTGGCCCCTGGCGGCGCTCCCCGATGTAGTCTCCTCCTCCTCGGGCGCATTGCCTCCTCTACCAAGTCTTCACAGAAGCCAAGTCCTTGGCGCCGGTGAGACTCCCGTGCCAGCGCCCTCGGCTCGAGCCAGAGCCACTGCGACTCGCTGGAGGCGTCTAGAAGGGAGCCTGACTCGGGGGCTGCGCTCTCTCCTCCGCAGCGCTGCCCTCTGCTGGCGTAGGCCCGAAGGTCGCGCCTTCTGCCCGGTGCAACCTCCCAGGCATCAGCCTCCGGGCGGCTCTGGACCCCGGTCTGAAAGCCGGAGGTTTGCCCACGTCCTGGCCTCCCCGCGGATGCGACCTGGGACGTCAGAGATCACTGGCCAGAACCCAGCATGCAGAGCTGCCAGGTGTGAGGATGGCTTAGTAAAGGCCGGACCCCCATGGTGGAGGGGCCTCTTTGCCAAGGAGCCTGAGGACAACCAGGCCTGGTGGGAAGGCCTGTCCCCCTGCCTCTCCACCGAGTTCCCACCCTGCGGAGAAGCCTGGGGCGTCGGCTTCCTCCAGCTAACCCGATGCTGTTAACGGAATCTGACATAATGTGGGTGGGGAGAGGCGCTGAGGAGCTCTGCAGGTTGGGGGAGGTGTCCCCATGCCTCCCTCCCTTGTCTGGCACTGGAGTTGGGGACCTGAAACTAACCCCAGGAGTCAGCAGACCCTGCAGGAAGCCGTGGCCTTCCCGCCTTGGCTGTGGGCTCAGCAGCTCCCGTCCCCGAGAGAGGCCAAGAGAGAGGCTGCGCTGGCGCTCAGGTGCCTCGGAGCCTCAGAGCAGAAGGTCTCCGGGCAGGGTGGGGGCAGAGGAGGAGGGAGGAAAGGGAGAAGATGGAGGTTGCAGGAGAAAGAGAGGTGGAAGGCAAGAAGGAAGGAGTGCCGGAGGGCAACGGGTTTCCCAAGATCGCAACTGAGCGGAGGAGCCAGGAGGCCTGAGTATGGAGCCCCGAGCCCTCGGGGGCTGGCCAGGGACTGCCTGCCGTTTGGGAGGACATCGCTCCGGGCGGGCACGGCTGCTCCCACTCAGTACGGTCCGGAAACCCTTTCCTCCCGCACCTCCCCTGTATCCGGCTGGAAAGCCTTTTCCGAGCCACCCGTGGCTAGTGCGGATTTCGGTCTGTCCCCCGCCCCCCCACGGCCAGGAGCCCCGCGCCCATCCGTGTCCGTCACGGCCCAGCCCGGACAGCGCCTGCAGCCCATCAAGCAGCCCTCTTCGCCCAGGGATGGTTTCACACCGACTGTGAGCAGCAAGAAGAGGGATTGGAGCGCCCGTTTGAAGCGAAGCGCTCAGGCAGATCCATCTGCGCGCTGGGCCTGCGGGTTCTGGGGCGACTACACAGTCCAGGACGTGGTGCCCAGAGCCCAAGGTCGGGCCCAGGAGCTTGGGGCCTGTCCGGGCCTGGGACAATGGGCGAGCCCGGCCCTGCCCGAGGCCAGCGTCTCCTCCCACCCAGTAGAGTCTCTGGGGTCCAAGCAAACTGAACTTCGCTGAGCCCCCTCCCCAGCTCCATCCCCTCCTCTCTCGGAGGCGAGCGGAGCCTCCCTCCCCGCCCGGCTTCCCAAGGGGAGAGGAGGAGGAAGAGGAGGGCGGGGGAGGAAGGGCCGGGGAGGGGCGGGAGGAGCGAATGGGGAGCTGTGGTGGCGAAGGCTCCTCGAGCCGGCCGGGTCCAACAAGTCTGTCCTCCGACGTCAGGGCGTCATTAATAACCAATTAGGAGGGTCACTGGGAATCTTATAAAGGCGCTGAGGCTTTGCCAAGGCGAAGACCGACCGGGCCCGTGTGCGCGAGGCAAGCGCACGTCCGAGAGCCGCTGGCCGCCGCCGATTCTCTACAGCCACCCGCCTCCCACCCGCACCCACCCGCACCCGCCCGCACCCGCCCGCCTTCGCTTCCAGCCCGTCTCTGCCGCCCTCCGCGCCGCCTCTGGCGTCTCCGCTGCTTTCCCCGTCTCCCTTCCTCTCCGCCTTGCTCCCCCTCGTTCCCCGTCCTCCCCGCCACCCCCTCGCCTCCCTCCTGCAGCCTCCTCCTTCCCGGCTCCTCTGCCTTCTCCTTCTGCCCCCCAGCCCTCTCCTCTCGCTCCTCCGCTCCCCTCTCGCCCGACACATCTTCGCGTCTGCCCGGCCGTCCGTCCCCGGCGCCGGCGAGCCCTGGGCCGCCCATGATGGGCTCCGTGCTCCCGGCGGAGGCCCTGGTGCTCAAGACGGGGCTGAAGGGTCCGGGGCTCGCGCTGGCCGAGGTCATCACCTCCGACATCCTGCACAGCTTCCTGTACGGCCGCTGGCGCAACGTGCTGGGCGAGCAGCTCTTCGAGGACAAGAGCCACCACGCCAGCCCCAAGACGGCCTTCACCGCCGAGGTCCTGGCGCAGTCCTTCTCCGGCGGTGAGTCTCGCCGTCGGGCGGCCGCGTCCCCTCCTCCGGGCGGACAGATTCCTCCCCGGCGACGCGCGGGCGGCGGCGGGGACCTGAGCGGCCCAGCTGCTCCGCGTGCCTCGGTTTCCCAGAAGCCGAGCCCGGACGCGAGCAGCCCAGCCCGGGCGGGAGCGAGCGGGCGGCGGACAGCTCCCCACCCCGCGGCCCCGGGAAGGGTCGGGAGCAGGATCGCGGCGCCGAGGCTGCGGAGCCGGCGGCCCCCCGCGCTCCCCGGCCCGCCCCTCGCCCCCTTGAGCCGGCGGGCTCCTGGCATCTACAGCCTTACTCGGCGTGTAATAGCACTTGACTCAAGAAGAAGGGGTTTTAAATTCATTTGGTTAACTTGGGCTTGACCCGCTCAAGTTCCCACTTAAACCGAGAACTTTAAAAGGCGGCGGGGGCCGGCGCGGGGGCGGGGGGCGGACGGGCGGGGGGAGAAGGCCTCGCCGGGAGCCAGGGGGAGAAGGGAGCGAGGAAAGTTTCTTTTCTTTAAGATGTCTCAAGTTCTCGCTCCTCATTCATCACCCCGCGAACAATCCCTCCCGGCGCTGGCATCCCCGCGCGCGCCCTCCCTTCCCCCGGACGGTCTCTGTTCCTCTCTTAATTTACCGTGCAGACTAATTCCACCGCCATTCACGCTATGTCAACCATCTAATCCCCCCTCTTTGTAAGGGGAATTCCTCGGCCCCTTTTAAACAAGTCCCCTCCGCATTGAGCTACAATTTACTGCTACAGCATTCTTCCAGGGCTAATGAATTTAGAATTAGCCATTTCTTGCGAATGGAGCCGGGTGAATGCGCTCACGTTAACAGCGTGACAAATTGCCGCCGCGCTGCAACGGACACCGTTTAACCCCCCTTTCAGCCGCCGGCTGGCCGGGCATTTTCCCAGGTAGCTTAGAGGGGAATCTTGTAAGACATGGAGGCCGCTCCTGTGCGCCTCTCCGTTCCCACATCGGCTGCCAGGCTCTGCGGCCGGGGGACCCCCAGGGACTGCGGGCCGCCCCGCTCTTCCAGACCCAGAATGGCGACTGCAGGGCTCGCCTGGGTTGGGGAGCCGCCCTTCCCGGCGCCCCCGATTCTGGATGGATGCGTAGAGGGACACCGGCGCGCCCGGGGTCACGCAGGGAGCGGCGCATCCCGCGTTCTCTTGGGCCCCCTTGGCCCCGCAGTCCGAGGTCTGTTCCCAGTGCTGCCAGCCCGCCCCGGGAAAGGGGCCTCCCGCACGCACCGGGCAGGAGTCAGACCCCTGGCCGCACCCTGGGGCCACCGTGCTGGCGCCTCGGAGCGAAGCGCTATGAGCTGGCAGTGCGGTGAGCTCCGTGGGAGACAGGGCGGGTGGAAGAACACAAAACCGGACTTGGGCCAGCAGTGTCGTCGTGGCCATCACCTCCTCAAAGGAGCTGGCTTCAGTTTACCCAAGTGTGAAACCACTCACTACGGTCGGTTAAGTCGTTCTTAAACTTTACCGGGCGAGGGCAGGGGAAATGACGGGTGCTTTGAGAATTCGCGGAGCGCGGAGAGACTAAACAAACAAACAAACTAGAAATAAACCCAAAGCACAGCTTTCAAGGCCACTGGGGGTTCCAGGGTTGCAAACAGCGCACGGAGCCCCCACAGCCGCAGTCCCTCTGCACACGCGGGAGTCACCCGGGCGGTTGGGGTTGGTCAGGGCGGCGGGAAGGGCTCCTGGGCGCTGACCCTGCCCGCGCCCCTGCGGCTCCAGAGGTGCAGAAGCTGTCCAGCCTGGTGCTGCCGGCGGAGGTGATCATCGCGCAGAGCTCCATCCCTGGCGAGGGCCTCGGCATCTTCTCCAAGACGTGGATCAAGGCTGGCACCGAGATGGGCCCCTTCACCGGCCGCCTCATCGCCCCGGAGCACGTAGACATCTGCAAGAACAACAACCTCATGTGGGAGGTAGGCTCGGGGTCAGGGTGGGGGGTGGGGGGTGGGGGGGCACCTCCAACGCCCCGCAGCTGCTTCTGCCCTTGTGGGGAGGGACGGCCATTCCTCAAGGCAGGACCCTATGCTGCTGGATCCCCACAACCTGCCCCAGTACGCTTCCCCTCTTCCCCCCAAATCTGATCCTCTTTCCTCTGGTCAAACCTATGGAGCATGCCTGCTGTTGGCTCACTTCACAGAAGACGGCACACTGAGAGCCGGGAGGCTGTGTGGCTTGCGCAGGGCCCATGGCGATCTGGGAGCCTTCTCCTCGCCACCTGCATTCCCCCTCGCCCCTCCTAACCTCACCTCCTCCCGCGCCTGGAGGCCCAAGCCCCTGGTTACTTTCTCTCCTTGTTGCTGGGTTAGGAAGTTGGGGTCCAGGTTGAGCTCTGAGTATCCCTGGCTGCTCTCCCAAAGAGGCTTAGGCTGGGCCAGGCGCCACAGGGAGCCAGCCTTACCTCTCTGGGCTCCTGTGTGCCCTCTGTGCTGTGGCCAGCCCCCTCCGGCTTTGGGGAAACCTCTCCATTCCCGGAGAGCTCGCTGTGTGCTGCTTTGTCTCATCGGTGATCCCTTGGAGACCCTTCTCTACTGGGGATGGGGAGCACACGGCAGCAGGAAGGAGCCTGTGGGGCCTCAGACTCCCTGTTGGCCACTCCTAGCCAGCGGGCCCCAGGCAAGTCGCTGTGCCAGGCTGAGCGTCTCTTTTCTCAGCGGGAAAACGGAGACAGTAAGAGCTGTGCCCCCTTCCTGGGCTGCTGTGAGGATGGAGAGAGAGTGCCTGGCATGGAGCCAGGGCCTGGACACAGGTGGCACACCTGGCAGAGCCCTGCCTCACCTGGTCCCTGACTCCCTGTGCCCAGGTGTTCAATGAGGACGGCACAGTGCGCTACTTTATCGACGCCAGCCAGGAGGACCACCGCAGCTGGATGACCTACATCAAGTGCGCACGTAACGAGCAGGAGCAGAACCTGGAGGTCGTCCAGATTGGCACCAGCATCTTCTACAAGGCCATCGAGGTGCGCGCGTGCGTGTGTGTGTGTGTGTGTGTGTGTGTGCTGCCGTGGAGGGAGCAGCGGGAGCAGCTGGGTGCGGGGTGCAGGGCAGCTGTGTTTGAGGTCTGCTCTGGAGGGAGGGGCCCTGACCGCAGCCCTGCCCAGGCTGTGGGGCTGAGGCCCATGCATCATGGTCTTCAGGAGCACGACCTCCAGGCACCTTGCTGCCGCAGATCAGATCAGAAAGGACAGGACTTTTATTTATTTATTTTTTTAAATACATTTTATTGATATTTTTACAGAGAGGAAGGGAGAAGGATAGAGAAAGAAACATGGATCAGCTGCCTCCTGCACACCCCCTTACTGGGGATATGCCCGCAACCAAGGTACATGCCCTTGACCGGAATCGAACCTGGGACCCTTCAGTCTGCAGGTCGAAGCTCTCTCCACTGAGCCAAACCGGTTAGGGCAGGACGGGACTTTTGATGCCATTGTGAATGTCATGAGCACCTCAACAGGGAGGCCCCTGGGCAGCTGCTGAGGGTGTCCTGGGGTTCAGAAGCCATAGCAATACGGAGAGCCGGACAGAGGAAGGCAGCCCGGGGAAAGCGTCCGGGTGGGAGAGGGGGTTGTGTCTGCAGCCAGCGGTTTAGCCGTGTGTTGTCCCTCCTCCTGCCTGCGTGGGACACTGATGACATGTGGGTCACGATCGAGTCTCAGCTGTCACATACCGGTCGCCCCGGGTGTCAGGCTTCTCCCAGCCGCTGTACCGCATTATCCCATTTAATCCTCACGTATTTAATCCACAAGGGAGGCTCTGCCATTGCTGCAGTTTACAGACATGGGAACTGGATCTCAGTCGGTGGCAGGCAGGCTCAGGAGTGCTTACAGGGCATCGCTTACAGGGCATGGGGGCGATGTTTACACTAATGCCTGCGGTGGGCGAAGCTTCTCAGGAGAGAAAGGGGGCGATAGCAGACAGGTAAATATCACTTCCCATGCTCCTGGGGGGGGGGGGGAAAGGGGTGCTAAGCCAGGCCCAGGGCATGAGAAGGTTCAAGAAGATGGGAGAGAGGCTCGGGCAGAGGCAGACAAGCTCACAGTGTTTGGGCAGGAGCTGATGGCCAGCTGAGGGGTGGTGGCCAAGGAGGACCACCCTGTCGGGACCTTCCTGGGCAGTGTCCCCTGGAAGGAAATTCACTCAGCATCTGGCCCAGGACGGGGCATGCTGTTTGGCCTCCCGGCGGCAGGCTGCAGGTTGTCAGGGAGCGCTGTTCAGGGTAATGGGGTTGTCTGCCCCCCACTTTTCCGGACCCCCTGCTTCTGCTTGCAGGTGGGGAGAGGCACGGTGCCCCGTGGGTGGGGCTGGGCTGGGCTGAGTTTTAGGGTGGTCTGAAGGAGCCTCGCCAGAGCCTGGGAGTGACTTCTTGTTACCCTAGCTCCCTTTTCTCCCGGGGACTCAGATCCCCAAGTCCGCCCAAGGCCCAAGGGGCATTGGGGCCTAGAAGCTTCTGGAATTGAGGTCCGATTGTCCCTGAGTAACTAGGCCTTAGAAATCTCCTAGGGATGACCACAGAATGGTATTTGCCTGGTGTGGCCGGGGATTGGGCCCCAGCTGAGGTGTGTGGGGGGGACCCTGGGAGATAAGGAAGGTGAGCATTCCTAGACTGGGGTTCAGGTGAGGTGGGACAGTGTGAGGCAGTGTGACGGAGGATGGAGGTGGCCAGGCCCAGGACAGAGGTGGTTCTTGTGACCATCCAGCTGGGCTAACACCTGTGAGAGCAGACATCCTGGAATCGGCCTCAGGGGTGGCCGAACCCCACTTCTGATAGAGAGCACCCTTCCAGATCCTCACCCCTCTCAGCCTCACACACCCCCTCACATGTGTACACGGCTACCCAGCCATCCCCATTCAGATGAGCCTGGGGACCCACACCCACCCCATCCCTCCCACGCAGACACGCACACGCACAGAGGAGACCAACAGGGACGCCTGGTGGTTTTGGCAGAAGGCTCGGGCAGACAGCGGGGGATGGGGGCAAAGGGGCTAGGTTTCATCTCGCTGTGCACCATCTCTCCTGCGGCTGGAAGCTGAACGGAGCCGGGACACGCATGTTAATAGACATTTATACAGACGTTCAGGGTCAGAGGGCCGGCGGCCGAAGAACTCTCCAAGGAGGGACCTGGTTTATGAGAGTTTGAAAAAGTCATCCACATTTGATCAGGAGTTTAAGTTGGTAAAAGATTAGGAAAAGTCTGATCATTTATGATATTGGTAGCTAGAGAGCCCGTGTGGCCAGGAATGCTCTAACTTCGTCGAGTAGCACGTGTACGAAGACGGGCCTTTTGAGGGAGGGGCAAGGAAACACAAAGCATCACCCATTTTATTTTTATTAGGTTTGGCTTTTTACTTGGTTTTTTAGAGAAAGAGAGAGATTAATTTGTTGTTCCACTTACTTGTAAGTGCCCTGACTGGGGATCGAACCTGAAACCTTGGCGTATCAGGACGACGCTCCAACCAACTGAGCAACGCAGCCAGGGCCAACTCACTTTATTTTTTACTAAGTGAAGTTGGGCACATTTTTCCGTGGTGACAATTTTCTCAAATTGTGTTGTAATGTCAGATTCCACCTACCAGGCCAAGTGCGTGTGTGGGTGTGTGTGACCATCGGGCAGCAGGTCCAAGGCCGCAGCTCACACCGCCCTCCTAGGCTCCACCGGAAGCAACGGGTGCACCCAGACCTCTCCCCAGGCGCCCCGGGAGAGGCGGCCCTTTGTTCTGGGCCCGTGTGCAAGTGAGCCCAGGAGAGAGCCCCCTGCGTGATCGGTTTTCTTAATCTTTCTGTCACTCGGAACTATTTATATTTCATAACAGTAACCCATTACTTGCCAAAAATAAAAAATAAAAATAAGAAGGAAGATCTTTATTCAGTAAGTGGGATATACTACTGCTGCTCCACAATTTTCAGCCCTCCACAGGAGAGGAGGGTGGGAGTGTCAAGGCCGCCAGTCAGTGGAGAGCGCCCAGGCCTGTTTTGCATCTGGCTTATCTACTGGCATGTTACCCCTGGGGCACCCACCCTCCTTGCTCATTGCAAGCAGGAGGAATTTACTATAGCCTCAGGTGCCTAAAATGACACTTCTAGAAAGTTCCCAGCCCATACATAGCAAGTGGGAGCTCAGTGTTGACTGAGTGCTTCTTTCTGTAGGTGAGGGGGGCTCAGTTGAAATGGGGACACATGGACCCAGTTCTCCCAGGAAAACACCTCCCCCCCCACCCCCCACCCCCGCCCCAAGCAAGACCTTTGACTCCAAAACTCAGCACAAGAAAAGGATGTAGGGCCGAAACCGGTTTGGCTCAGTGGATAGAGCGTCGGCTTGTGGACTGAAAGGTCCCAGGTTCGATTCCGGTCAAGGGCATGTACCTGGGTTGCGGGCACATCCCTGGTGGGGGGTGTGCAGGAGGCAGCTGATCGATGTTTCTCTCTCATCGATGTTTCTGACTCTCTATCTCTCTCCCTTCCTCTCTGTAAAAAATTAATAAAAATATATTTTTTTTAAAAAAAAAAAAGAAAAGGATGTAGGAATAAGAGATAGTGGTGTTTTTTGGAATTGGGAACGAGGGAGAAAATTCCCAGTTTTTTCCCCACCCTGGTTTTTGACACATTACTGGCCCTGAAATGTGGGCTTGTCTTTTTGCTACTTTCCTTCTCATTTCAGGGAGTTGAGCTCCCCCCCCCGCCCCCCCCCCCCCCCCGGAGCCCATAGCCCCATCTCTCCTTTCTTTGGCCCCGTGGGGATAAGGTCGGTTTTCCTTCGACCCTGTTCATCGGTGGGTGCAGGTAAGGGGCTCTGCTTATTAATGAGCAGCATTAATGACCCTGCCACCCATGTGGGCCCTTACCCCGTGCCGGCGGCGCCTTGCTAAGGCTTAGCAACCTTTTAGAAATAGAATCCTCTCCACCCTGTGAGGTGCTCTCCATCACTCTCCCCATTTTAATGACGATGAAACTAGGGTTCAGGGAGATTGAGGGAGGTTGCTGGGCTGTGATTTGAGTCCAGGCCTGTCCGACCCCAGAGCCGAGCCTTTGGCCACCACGGGGCCTCCCTGGCCAATATCTATTTGCTGGAACTCTATTAATTGGTGTGTCAGGACATCTGTGGTACAATGGAAATTGATATCCGCCCAGATGTCACCGAGATCCTTCTAGACGGGGCTGCTGCACCGCCTGGGGAAGGGAGGGCCGCGGAGCCCCTGGGAGCATGTTCAATGGTGTGGCGTGGATTTGTATTAGGAAAACAAACCCCAAACCCTATCACTTCCATTTATAAAAATTCAGAAATGGAAATGGGGCAGGACAAAACTTGTGGGCTGATCGAGAAGGTTAAGAAGCAGGCGCTGAGAGATGGTGTAATTTGTCCATGGAAGACTCGGGCACTGATATTCCGCCCTCCCCTCCAGTCTGGGTGACGGGTGTGGGACTCAGTTGCTCTGGAAACTGTGTGGTTGATCGCATGTCCCGAGCCAGTCCCTGCTCCCAGGAAAGTGAAGGAGCAGCTGATTCTGGTTCTGAGCCCCAGGGAGAGCCTGGCTGGGCCAGGCTGAAGGGTTGGCCTTAAAGAAACAGTGCTAGTGAGGGGATGAGGGGGCCTGCAGGGGACTATGGCTGGTCTTTGCTCTTAGGTGGCAGCTGGTGGGAGCTCGGGGGGGCTCCAGACAATAGGACCAGGATCTCAGGAAGAGGCTGCGAGGTCCAGACCCAGGGCTCAGAAGGCTTGGCGTCGGTGCAGGCCAGGCTGCCTTCCCCGGTGGGGCTCAGAGGGCTGCTGGCTTCTTGCTGGCGGGGATGTGCGTCATTCTCAATTCCAGTAGGTTCTTCCTAATGGATTTTCTTTCTTTAAAAAAATATTTTTTTGTATCAAAATAGTACGAGAGCGGCTCATTTTTTAAAAAATTAGATGCGTCATGTAGAAAATGGAAGTCACTCTGCCCATCACGTTGCTCCCCAGGAACCTGAATCAGCTTCGTTAATTGTCTCAAAATGACAGGCCCTTCACTGCGCAGAAACCCGGTGTAGTGCCTGGCCCCCAGCGTGGGAGAGAGACTGGCTGCTCATTCTCTACCCTTTTACGCGTCTACACATTTTTGTCCGTGGGTCTGCATCACTCTTTTTTTTTTTTTATCCAACAAAAGTAAAATTTTAGTAAACTATAAAGCACTTAGAACAAAAATATCTGTTTGCATGGATGTGCGCATCACTATTTTAATCTTATAATTAATTTTAGTAAAATGACCTTTAGTACATTTTAAAGATTGATTTTAGAGAAAGAGAGAGAAACATCGATCCTGTATGGTTCACGGGACCATGCTGCAACCAGCCGAGCCACAGCGGCCAGGGCCAATTTTTGTCCATTTAAAAAACGTTAGTAAATAAACGACTGAGCATTGTATTGAAACAGTTAATGTTGAAGCTCTGGAATACTAATTTTCAAATTTTGTGCAGTCTCAGAGTTCTTGGCTCCTCAGTCATCGTCACCCTTCTTGTTGTTGTTATGCTTAATTAGTAATTCTTATCGTCAATTAAAAAGGCCAGTGCTGACTTAGTCTGGAGGTGGAGCTGCTGCAGCTCAGGGCTCAGGGCGCCATCACGGGGGAGGGAGGGAAGGGGGGGGGCTTGCTGAACCTCTCACCCCTTGTTTGTGGGAAGTAGTGGGGGCCCAGCCGATGCTCTTGTCAGACAGTGAAAGCAAAGCCACGGTCACGCTGGGCTTTAACGGTGCCAGGTGCCGGCGGCCCGCACCACACCGCCAGCTCTGCGGCGGCGGCGACTGGGGGACTCCCCCGCGCCTGAGATCACTGCCAGCTTCTCTGAGAGGTTGGCAAGCTCTGGAGGGGGGGGCGGGGGGGGGGTCATAGCAAGCTCTCCTGTGTATCGATCGCGTAAAGAGCGTTGTGTGCCTGGCTCCTCTGCACCCCGACAAGCACCCAGTGAGGCCCGGGCAGTGTTGCTGCCCCGCGTTATGGTGGAGGGAACCGAGGCCCAGAGACTGGCCCAAGGCCAGGTGGTCAGCACGTGGGGAGCCCAGGTGGACCCCAACCTGACTGAGCTGGAAGCCTGTGCCGTGCGTCTCCTGAAGGAAAGAGACAGAGGCAGAGGCAGATTGAGACCGTCTGCGGGGGGCCGGTTGCTTTAGAAAATCCAGGATGGATACATGTCAGTACATCTGAGGACTGCAGCCAGGGGTTGGGGCAATGTTGCAGGTGGCTTCCAGCCAGAGTCCTAAAGTTGGGGGACCTCAGACACCCCAGTTCCCTCATTTGAGGCAAAGTGACTTATGTAAGGTCACCCAGGGCCCTCATGACGGAGGTCCCATGTGCGCTGTCTCGTGGAGAGTGGCTGCTTTCACAGTGAGTTCATTTGAAGTATTTTACTTCCATCCTCCTGTTTTCTAAAGGGCTCGCCAAACCCCTCTCTTCGCCGCCCCTTTCCCAGCAGGGCCTCTGGGTCTGACCTGCTGGCCCCTGCTCAGTGGCCACGGCTGTGAATGACCAGAGGCCTCCAGAACTTTCCCGGTGGTTCCTGCTTTCTTTGAGGCACCGCCCACTTTTCCGTGGGTTCTGACTGCACTCGGTTCCTCCATATCAGGGGTCCTCAAACTACGGCCCGCGGGCCACATGCAAATACAAACATTGTATTTGTTCCCTTTTTTTGTTTTCTTTTTTTACTTCCAAATAAGGTATGTGCAGTGTGCATAGGAATTGGTTCATAGTTTTTTTTTTAAACTATAGTCCGGCCCTCCAACGGTCTGAGGGACAGTGAACTGGCCCCGTTTAAAAAGTTTGAGGGACCCCTGCCCCATATCCAGCCCCGTCCCTCTGAGCTGGCGCCACCCTCTGCCTGTTCTCAGCCCTTGCTTTCCCTGAGGCCCAAGGCCACGTGCTCTGGGCCCTGTGGCCGGGGGAGAGGGGCACGGTGACCCCTGGCTACGGTGACCCCTGGCTGCGTCTCAGGAGGATTCAGTCACTGGGCCGCCTCGCACTGCACGTTCCTTCTCCCACCTGCCGCTCCCTGGTCCCTCTGCTTCTGGGGAAGGAACAGAGCCGGCTGTGATGCCTGAGAGTCTTCCTGGCTCTGACCAGAGGAAGAAGGTGTGCGAGACAGTAGGTTTGCAGTATGGAGGGGGCCTGCGGGCCAGAACCGCAGGGAAGGGGTGGGCCTTCGCTGTGACCACAGAAGCCACGGGAGGGCCCTGCCCGGCTGATACCAGACACCCCTACATGGAATCCCATCGGATCTTTTGCGTCACTAAAAGGCCAGGGCCCTGGCTGGTGTGGCTCAGTTGGTTGAGTGTCGTCCCACATGCACCAGAAGGTCACCGGTTCGATTCCGGATCAGAGCACATGCCCAGGGTGCAGGCTTGATCCCTGGCTGAGTGCATGAGGGAGGCAACCAGTATCTGTTTCTCTTTCTCCTTTCCTTTTGCTATAAAAAAAAAAAATCAATAAAAACATTTTTTTAAAAAAAGAGGACCCACCAGGAAAAAAACCAGCTGTGGCCTGGGGTGTCCATTTTCTCTGGGCAGATCAGAGTGCCCCCGGGGTGGGTGCCAAAGCCAGCTCTTCTGGGGTGCAGGCCTCAGGAGGGTGATGGGCCGCGCCTCTCTCATTTGGGCCTGACGGCTCCCCGCTCGGCAGGGGTACTGGTGGCCCCTTGAGATGACCCGGAGAGTGTGCATATGGTCAGCTCCACGCAGGAGCAGGCCTCCCACAGCTCCCTGGATGATCACTGCAAGTCCTCCCTCCTGACGGCCACGCCCAGGGGCAGGTCCTCCCCAGGGAGCAGCGGAGCCCTGCACTGTCTCTGGCGTTCTGTGCCAGAGGCCCAGGGCACGCGCAGTGGATTGTGTAAGGCCCAGGGCCCAGTATTTCCTCAGGTGGAAAGAATCCGGGAGGTCCTTTCGTGCATGGAGCCATACAGAGCCCTGTGATGGGGGAGGATGGCCTGTGGTGTGGTGCTGCCTGGGGTGCTTTGGATGAGAGCTGTTTCCAGACGAGAGCATTATCGGGCAGGGGGTAGCCAAGTGCCAGGGGGCGCCCTGCAACGCAGGCTCCTTGGGAGCATCCGGCTCTGCCCTGCAGACTTGAGGGCTGGCTGACTGCTCCCCCACCCCCCCACGTAAGAAACAGAAAGTCTTCTCACTTTGGGTGGCTGTCACTTCTGCTCGCTGTGAGGCTGCGGTTCTGTTGCCATCCGCTTGGGAGCGCTTGGGAGTCTGGGAGGCAGCGCTGTTCCCAGCAAATGGCGGGAAGCCTGGGCAGAAAGAGGGGAGCAGAGCACCCCAGGGTCTCCGTGACCCTGCAGCTTGTTGGGGATGGCCTGTGGAACAGGACCCACTGGAGACACATCTCCATGGCAAGTGCCAGGACAGATGCCTCCTGGCTGTGAGGTGGTGTGCAGAGTTCTGCCTCTCTCTCTCTCTCTCTCTCTCTCTCTCACACACACACACACACACACACACAGGCCACTGCCTCCCTGACCTCCCCTGGCCTCCTTCTCTGCAGATGATCCCTCCTGACCAGGAGCTGCTGGTGTGGTACGGGAACTCGCACAACACCTTCCTGGGGATCCCCGGAGTGCCCGGGTTGGAGGAGGAGCAGAAAAAGAACAAGCACGGTAGGTACTCTCCATGAGCCCAGTGTGTGTATGCGTGTGTGCATGCGTGTGTGTGCGTGTGTGTGTGTGTGGTGGGGAGGCACCCGGCTCAACCTCCAGCACCACTGAGCACAGGGGACCTACTGGTTCAAGGAGGCCGATGCCTCTGGAGCCACCACCTGGGCCCAGGCAGGAGTGAGAGGCAGTCCTTCTGCTTTCTGGCCAGAACAGAGTAGGGGCAGGTGATGGGGGAGGGCCCACCACAGGCAGCCTGGCTTGGCAGGATGAGCCAGCGGCCAGGCCGAGGGAGCCTGGATGAGGTTCCAGGTCTGCTGTGCAATCTTGGGAATGGCCCTGTGACTCAGTTTCCCCATCTTTAAAGGAAGGTTGGGTAAGATGATCTCTAAGCCGCCTCCGGCCCTGAGGCTCTGTGCCTTCCCTGCTCTGCCGCTGGTGCCCCGTGTAAACCTGTGGAATGGAGGTGGGGCATTGCCTCCGTGTGTTGGAGGGTCGCTGATCTATTTTGTGCCAAGTATTGGGCTAAACCTTTATCCCACTCGGGTCCTCAGAAAATCCTTGTGAAATCTGATTACCCTTATTTCTGGAGGATGAATCTGAGGCTCATGAACTATGCTCACTGAGCCCTTACTCTGCAGCTGTTTGCAAACAGAACTTTCTCTAGTCCTTACAGCAGGCTCATGGCGGTGATGCTATCATTACCTCCGTTTGAGGTGAGGAAAGTGAGCGCAGTTCCCTGGCACATAGTAGGCATCAGTAAATGTTTGCGGGGATAATAAATGAAAGGAGTTTTTCTTGGGGAGGTGGGGGGGCGGGTTATAATAGTTACTTCCGCTTATGGAAGGCTACCGTGAGCGGCACTTTCCATGCGCGGCTCCGGCAGGTAGTGCTCAGCAGAGTGCATTCACTAGCCTTCAGCTTTGGTGACCGTCCCCTCTGGTCCTGCAGAGCCCCCCTGAGGTGTAGTAGGCTCCCATTTTACAGGTGAGAAAGTTGAGGTTTGGTGAGGCCAAGTCTCCGAATCTCACAGCGTGGCGTGGAGTCCAGCTCCTGCATGGCCCCTAAGCCAGGGCCCTTGCTACCCCTCCCATCCCCCTGCCAGCGCTCCCCAGCAGTTGCCCGAGAACCGTCGGGGGATTAAGGTGGGCAGATCCCGGGAGGACCACGTGCGTGGGGAGCGTGGGTGTTGGGCTTTGGCCGCGCGGTTCTAACGAGGCTGCTCTCTCTGCCCCCGCCCTCCCCCCCGCCACCCCCCCCCTCCCCCGGGACCCCGCTCTCCCTCCCGCCGCTCGCGGCCAGAGGACTTCCACCCGGCGGACTCGGCGGCGGGCACCGCAGGCCGCATGCGCTGCGTCATCTGCCACCGCGGCTTCAACTCGCGCAGCAACCTGCGCTCGCACATGCGCATCCACACGCTGGACAAGCCGTTCGTGTGCCGCTTCTGCAACCGCCGCTTCAGCCAGTCGTCCACGCTGCGGAACCACGTGCGCCTGCACACGGGCGAGCGCCCCTACAAGTGCCAGGTGTGCCAGAGCGCCTACTCGCAGCTGGCCGGCCTGCGTGCCCACCAGAAGAGCGCGCGCCACCGGCCGCCCAGCGCCGCGCTGCAGGCGCACTCGCCCGCCCTGCCCGCGCCGCACCCGCACGCGCCCGCGCTCGCCGCCGCCGCCGCCGCCGCGCACCACCTGCCGGCCATGGTGCTGTGAGCGCCGCCCGCACCCCACGCGCCCCACCTGCCGGCCGTGGTGCTGTGAGCGCCGCCCGCGCCCCCACCTGCCGGCCGTGGTGCTGTGAGCGCCGCCCGCACCCCACGCGCCCCACCTGCCGGCCATGGTGCTGTGAGCGCCGCCCGCACCCCCACCTGCCGGCCATGGTGCTGTGAGCGCCGCCCGCACCCCCACCTGCCGGCCATGGTGCTGTGAGCGCCGCCCGCACCCCACGCGCCCCACCTGCCGGCCATGGTGCTGTGAGCGCCGCCCGCACCCCCACCTGCCGGCCATGGTGCTGTGAGCGCCGCCCGCACCCCCACCTGCCGGCCATGGTGCTGTGAGCGCCGCCCGCACCCCCACCTGCCGGCCATGGTGCTGTGAGCGCCGCCCGCACCCCACGCGCACCACCTGCCGGCCGTGGTGCTGTGAGCGCCGCCCGCACCCGCCCGCGCCCCCACCTGCCGGCCGTGGTGTCCGCCCTCCCCCGCCCCCCCCCCCCCGCCTTCCCGCCAGCAGCGCCCCCGCGCCCAGCTGCGGGCCCTTCGGACTGAATCTCCGGGCCGGAAGCGGCCGGGGGACCCCGCAGTGTCGGTGCGCGCCAACAGTGAGCCCCGGGCGTACACTTTTCGCCCGTTTTTCAGATGAGGACCCTGGGGACGACGTTCCTTTCCCGGGGCCGCCCATGGGTTGCAGCGGCTCGGCCGCCTCCCGTTGGGGTGGGTGGTCCCCAAGCCCTAACTCCCCAGTGTCCCTCCTCCTATCGAGCCGGGCGTCCAAGCTGGCATCCCCCTCGTGGGTGGCAGGAGAAGGGACTGCAGGTCTCCGAGGGCCCCAAGCGGGGAAGGGACCTCCACCTCCCCCACCGAGAACGGTGTGCTGGCAATGGAAGGAGAGCGACCCCCTGTCCCAGTGTGGCTGGCGCTCGCCCAGCTGTCTCCCCATCCTGCCTCTTGGGGCTGTTGTCTTCAGTGTCCGCAGTCACTTGAGAGCGTGGCAGCCCGAGGAGGCCCACAGAGACCCGCACTGCCCTTGCGGGGCCGGTCACTTTCAGGCCACCTTCCTTCTCCAACCCCTACGCGGCTCCCAGAGGATGGATGAGGCACGAGTACTTGGCAATGCGGAGGGTGCAGGCAAACGGAAATCCACTGTGGGACCCGGGAAAGACTCTGCCCCTCTTTGGGCCTGTTTCCCCTTCCTCCATTTATAAAATGAGAGAATTGGGCCGAGGCCCCCTCCCCTTCAGCTCTGACATCATGGTTGGGAAAGGGAAGTTTTCCTGCCCGTCCTCGCCACACTCCAGCAGGAGGAGGGACAGACTGGCTGTCTGCGCGGAGTGGGGGTGTGCGTGGGGTGGGGGTCCACCCTGCTGCCCACGCTCTCCCTTGCTCTGTCCCAAGTTTCCCCGAGTTCGGCCCTGAGCGCCCTCTGGTGTCATCTCTCCCACCTTCCAGGCACTTACCAGTATTTCCGTAGGGCGTTTTGTAAGATAAAGAAACTATAATAATATTAATGAAAAGTATAAAATGTATAGAGTTTTCAAGAAACTGTGTTCTACTTCCAGAAAATGGTCACTTTAACTTTGTAAATATTTACCTAAAATGATATTTACAAAAACTGTGGTATATATTATTTGATTGTATATGTATAACTGTAAATACATTTGTACCTCTCTTGTATTCTAAAATAAAAATTACTTGGAGCATTTATCACTTAGCATCTGAATGGGCTGACGCTTTTGTCTACATGAAAAGGAAATATGGAGAGTGCCTGGAAGCTGGAGAGGGGGTGGGAGGAGTTGTCCATTGTGCCATCTATAAGGAAGAATCTTCCTGTCGCAAATGGGGTGTCAACTCCCACAGGCAAAGCAACCTGCCTCCAGATTCTAGGACACCTCAGGAGGAGCTGGGCTGACTCCCACTTTCCAGCTGACTCTCAAATATAGGGTCCCACTTTGTCACTTCCCCAACATTTTTACTTACTTTCCCTCCACCCCTTGCCCCCATGTTCATGGACAACTTGAAGGAATTCAAGCAGCCAGTGGGGGGAGACCAAGATGGACACCAAGTGCCCTCCCAATGCATAGAATTCCCAAATGCTCAGACACCCACTTCAGAGCTTCCTTGAGGAGGACCAAAGAGGAGAGAGGCCATCCATGCAGGGCCAGGCCTTGGCTCCTCCCTCCAGGGGCGTATGACGCCGGGCAGTGAGTTCACACCTGTGTTCCAGCACACGCCAGCCGTGAGGGTGTCACCCTTTTAGGCTACTGACATCCTCATCTAGCCACACGCGTGCGCACATATACACACGCAACTGTAGACGCTGAATGCACACTGGCTCACACAGGACACCCCCCTTTGGAGTTTCAGGTGTGTACTCCCAAAGATCCCCGTACTTTGGGGACTGCACCCTAGCAGGCAGAGGCATGGGCAGAAATGTACATTTAATGTATTCATTTGCATATCCCATCTGGGGTTTCCTTCCAGGGGGGCCGTGGGGGAAGTCACCCTTGGTTCTCCTCCTCCCGCTCCCATCACAAACCTTGCCTTTGCTTTGATACCTCACCCCCAGGTTTCTGATGCCTCTGGTGGCCCCTGGCATTACCATCCTCCCACTGCAGCCCCCACCCAGGCATCTAACCAAATGGGTGACGTAGCATTAAGCGCTCTCCCCCACCCCAACCCTACAGATCACAGGAACCAGAACCCACCTGGTGTCAGTAGGCTGTAATTGCAGTCTAAATGCATATAATAAGTCAGCTGCAGACATTTCCCCCTGCTGGAGGTACAAGGATGAGCCGGCAGGAATCTGGTCATGAAAAATTTGCAATACTCACAATTCCCTAGAATCTGGAGGCAGGGCATAGCACACAGGGCCACACGGGGAAGCAGTGCGGTCAATTAGGAGGCGGAGGAGCAAGAGGAAAAGGTGGAAAGAGCCCTCATGAATTCCATTAGTGTCTATAACACAGACCCCAGAGCCTTCCCTCACTCCTCAAGCCAAGTGAGGACACAGTGAAAAGACAGCTATCTATGAACCAGGAAGCGAACCCTCACCAGATACCCAATCTGCCAATGTCTTGATCTTGGACTTCTCAAACTCCCAAACTGTCAGGAGTAAATTTCTGTTGTTTATAAGCCACTCAGCCGAGGGTATTTTGTTATAGCTGCCAAAACAGACTGAACAGTATCCATAATGCCATCGTGTCAGGCTCTGTAAATGCGAGTGCTGTGAGAATGGGAGGGATTAAGGTTATGTCTATCCCTCCGAGGATGAAACTGAATAATGTGAAGACTATACCCCTTCCTTGGCCAACTGGAACTCCCAGGCCTACCTCCCTAGCCGCTCAAAGGACACTACCGCCCTCTTATGGTCGAGGCTGGACTCAACAGGTGGACCCTTCTCACACTCGCAGTCATGAGCTTTGCTTAGGTGAAAAAAATGCTGTCTCTTTAGAGATTTAGCAAACAATTAGTCTATGGGTCTTCAGGAGGCAGCAAGCCTGATTTTGTGAACACAGTGCACAGGACTGATGCAACTTATTTCATTCAATCCTCTTTAGGGTCCATGTGCCTGAAGAATGATCATCTCCAATTCCCTGACGTTTGGTGTGAATGCTATAAACCGCGCAGGGCAAGGGTGAGGGGGAAGGGTAGAGGGTGGGGAGAATGGAGGGGGAAGTGCTCCTGTTAAACAGGACTTGAAGACAGAGCCACACACACGTATCTCTCTCTCCACCACTGAATCCTTAGAACACAGAGAGCACTCAATTCAGGTCTGAGGAAATATCAGCGAAGATCTTCGCATTATGTGCCCACTTGCCTACCAAATGTACCTGCCTTGCAAGGTTTGAATGTTTTCTCAGTTTCTTGTTTTTACAAAAGAAGTGTTAGAGTAAATCAGCTCATTCAAAAGTCGCCATGAAAGAACGAAGCGGCACCCAGAGCACCGTTCGGGGGTGAAGATGATGGTGGGTGCTGAGCCAGCCCCACGGGGCGGCTGTGATGTGGAATTCTGGCGGCACTACTAGTAGGAGCAGCACGAAAGCGGGCTCTTCTTTCCGTCCATAGTGTGGTCCTCCTGCGCTCATTCACACAATGAGCTGGAAGGAAACTCAGAGGGCCATTTCTCAATTATCTCTGACCCTGGAAAACCATAAACTGGACGATGACTGCGAGGCCGTTTTGGCAAGAAGTCCAACACCGTACATGAGCTTTTATTACCCAGGTGCAGGCTTCCCGTAGTAAAAATGGCGATGCTGCTCCCTCCTTCCCTTAATGTGAGCCTAACTGTTGCCAATAGTGATCATGGACGCCAGAGCACGCGTTCCCATTGGCTGCTGCTCCGAGGCCCCGCCCCCTCCCCGAGCGTCGGCCGGGAATTGCGGAACGAGATCTCGTGGCTCTCGGCCCGGTCGCGCCTGCGCAATTCATTGGCGCCAAGATGGCGATGGAGATGAGGCTCCCGGTCCCTCGCAAGCCTCTTAGCGAGAGCCTGGGCCGCGAGACTAAGAAACATCTGGTGGTGCCGGGGGACACCATCACCACGGACACGGGCTTCATGCGGTGCGTGGGGACCTGGGGGCTCGGGGCCACGAAGGGCGGTTGCTGGGCTCTGCACGTGGCCCGCTGGCCACAACCTGGGCCCCTGTCCCCGGTGATGAAGCGCCCTCGGAACCCCGAATGCATCTCACGAGCATCCCCGCTTTACAAGGCCTTGGGCTGCTGCTCCCCGCATCCTGTGTGTCCCCGTGTGCGTTTGTCCCAGACCCTTGGGGCCCTTCTCTCCCGTCCTCTGCTGGCCATGGGTCTTGGTTCCTCGGCCTGAGGCCCAATTCTCTGAGCCTTCCTCGCCGGAGACCTGGAAAACGGGGAGGGTTCGGAGCAGGGGCCTCTTAGTGGGGACAGCGGACTCCTGATTTGGCGTCATCTCCTACCCAGGTGCACCATTTCGGAATCAGCACTTGTTTGGGCTGAGGGCAAACACGTGTATTGTGCTACAGGCACCCAAGGGTACCCCTTCGAAGCTGAGCGCAGTGCAGTATGTCGTCGTTAAGAGGGGAGGCCCTGGAGTCCGACAGTGTGGGTTCCAGTCCTGCCACCCCATGAATTGTACCTCCTCTCCAAAAGTCGGTTTCCTCATCTGGAAAATAGTGCTAATAACAGTAACTATTTGATAGGGTAACGAGGATTAAATAAGATCCTTATGTGAAGAAGCAAAGCCCACCATGATACCACCATCGTAGATAAACACTAATGGTGTTTCCCCTTTTATTTTCTGGGGAGAAGTGCACCTGCACATCTAAGAAGGGTACAGCATTTACAGAATTGCCCATTCACCTTTTAGTTTGAGCTTATTGGATCCTGAGAAATCTGGTGGTGGAGTTTATATTCTAACCGGGAGAGACATGATAAACCATAAGCACAACAAACAAGTTATTCAGGATGTTTGGTGGTGAATCCAGTGGGGGAAAAAAATGAAAAGTTGAGCAGACGAAGTGGCGTGTGGTTGGGAATATGGTGGGCTGGTAGCCGTGGGGTAGGGGACGATTTTAACGGGGGCAGTCAGCTAGGCCTGATGGAAAAAGCGCCGTGTGTGTAGACCTGAGTGAGGTGAGGGGCATGTCCACGGAGCTCTCTAGAGGAGGAAGTGTGCTAGGCAGAGAGAGCAGTCGCACAAAAGCCGGTCTCCGAGCGGGGAGGAGCCTGTTAGCTGGGGGAATACATTGTTCCTGACGGGAGAGCGCATCTCAGGTGTGACCCTGGTATCCTCGATGTCTTCTTCTTGCAACAGGGGCCATGGGACTTACATGGGGGAAGAGAAACTGATTGCCTCTGTGGCTGGTTCTGTGGAAAGAGTAAACAAGTTGATCTGTGTGAAAGCTTTGAAAACCAGGTGAGAACAAAAGGTGTGTATTCTCTGTCTTGTGGCGCCCACCTTGCACAGCCAGGCCTTTTCTGCCCCCCCCCCCCTCACCCGCCTGCCCTGTCATTCTGGGGGTCTGCGATTTGGAACATGCATAGGTGGCTAGGAAAGTGCGGGCTTCGAAGATTCCCCCACAGTGCCTGGCCTTTCCAAACCTTTGCTACCTCCTCTGTAAAAGGAGGGTAAGATCACAACCTAGCACCTGCGTTTTTTTTGTGGGTTTTTTTAAATGTATTTTTATTGATTTCAGAGAGGAAGGGAAAGGGGGAGAGAGAAACATCAGTGATGAGGGAATCATTGATCGGCTGCCTCCTGCACACCCCCTACTGGGGATCGAGCCTGCAACTCAGGCGTGTGCCCTTGGCTGGAATCAAACCCGGGACCCTTCAGTCCACAGGCTGGCGCTCTATCCACTGAGCCAAACCAGCCAGGGCGCTCCTACGGTTTTTATTAGAGCCCATTGAAAAGGTGCATGTAAAGTACTCAGCCCAGGGCTCAGTGTAGGCCAGCCCCGCCCAGAAGGGAGACCACTGGGGTTGGAACAGTGAGCAAGAGAGAGTAGGAGCTGAGCTGGTGGTTGGCCTGCCCTGCAGCCCTGAAAAGCATTTTGACTTCACTTGTGTAATCCAGGAAGCCCCTGGAGGGGGTGGAGCAGAAGAAGGACATGATCTGACTTCTGTTTTGATGAAATCACTCCGGCTGCTGTGGGGAGATTGAAGGGGGACAGGGACAGGCTTGCAGAGATAGCTGGGGCTTACCAGCTGAAGTGATGGTGGCTTGGACTAAGGTGGTAGCAGTAGAAGTGGAGAGTGATTAATTCTGTATGTATTTTGTGTCCTGGGTGTTTTTATCATGAAAGGGTGTTGGATATTTTATTTTTCAGTGTTGTTGTTTTTTAAATATGAGACCATGTCTGTGAGTAAAGATAGCTTTGCTTCTTCCTTTCCAAGTGGGATGCCCTTTATTTTCTGTGTGTATTTTGAAGGTAGAGCCAGGATTTGCTGGACTTGTCCGAGAGAGACAGAGACACTGATATTGAGATTTCTATCTTTCAAGAACTCCTCTTAAGATCCTAAGGTTTTTGGCTTGAGCAGCTGGAGGATGAGTTGTCATTTACTGAGATGGTGACACTGGGAGGGGATCAGTTTGTCATGGAGGAGGGTGACTGCTGGGAAGCTTTGTTTTAGGTCTGTTACATTTGAAAATGCCTATTAGTCATGCCTACTAGAGGTGCTGGGGAGTCTGGAATTCAGGGGAATGGTACAGTCCCGTGCCTTTAGGTTGGATGAGCTCACAAAGGGGTGAGTGTGGGCTGGAAAGAGAAGGCCCAGGGACGGAGCCTTCAGCATGTCACTGGGATTGGAGTGAAGAGCTAGCAAAGAGGCCGGGACGGGCAGCCAGTGGGTGGGGGAGACAGTGGGTAGACGGGTTTGGGGGGTGTGCGGTCTCACTCTCCTCTCTCCTCCCTTGGCTGATGCAGAACCCGCCTGTGTTCCGTAGCCCACCGGAAGGTATTCCATGATAAAATATCCCATTATCATTGTCATGTAGGTGACAAAATAGAGGTTCAGGCTTCATGAACTGCTTGTAGTAAATGTTTGCTTGAGAATAGTTAACGAAGACTGTGTCTCCTAGGAATGTTGGAAGTGACCAGTGCCCGAGAATAAGTCCCAGCAGCATAGGTGTTGGAAGTCACTAAATGTGGGACCGACTCGAGGCCCTCGTCCTGTCTAACTGAAATCTCAAGTAGTGCCTGGCTTTGTACTCAAGTCCACTGATGGATCACCATTTGTTTTATCTTTCAGATACAATGGTGAAGTGGGTGACATCGTAGTGGGGAGGATCACAGAGGTAAAGTCGCTGTCATCTTGGTCTTTTCGTAGTAAAAGCACCCTGGTGACTTAACGAGCGGGACGGGCATTCTGTGTGCAGTTACCTGAACGAAGCAGTCACTGTGTTTGGCCCTTGCTTGTGACCTGAGACGTAAACAGGTGGCTTGTTATTTGGGGGATTATTGGTCACTCATGTTGTGAGGTCTTGGCCCTGGAGTATGTGTCCAGGCGTGGAATTTCTTTCTGTTTCTAGGTTCAACAGAAGAGGTGGAAGGTGGAGACGAACTCCAGGCTGGATTCAGTCTTGCTTCTGTCATCCATGAACCTTCCAGGAGGAGAGCTGGTGAGGGGCCGCAGCTGGGCCTGTGTACTCTGCTGCCGGGAGCTCTGGTCTTTTGCTCCACCAGAGGACTCTGCTTTACCTTGAGGTGGCCCCGTTTACTCCTGTTGGTCTGCTGCAGGGGTCCTCAAACTACGGCCCGCGGGCCACATGCAAATACAAATATTGTATTTGTTCCCGTTTTGTTTTTTTACTTCAAAATAAGATATGTGCAGTGTTCATAGGAATTGGTTCATAGTTTTTTTTTAAACTATAGTCCGGCCCTCCAACGATCTGAGGGACAGTGAACTGGCCCTGTTTAAAAAGTTTGAGGACCCCTGGTCTGCTGTGAAGTTTGCTGCCCGATGTACACGCAGGCTTTTCACTTGGCCCAGGCCTCCCCACATAGGCAGCAGTTGGGGTGTAGTAGGATCCGGAGTGTCCATGGGGAGGAACCCCCAAAAGAGAGTTGGAAAAGGCAGCGCTCAGGCTTGGTGCTAACCGTTTTCCTTCTGGGAACATCAGCTTTGCACAGAAGTGTTTCTTGAAAAGTGTGTTTTGCGTTTAGATTTGATTCCAGGAATTGGGTGGCATTGGGTTACTCCAGGCAACTGCAGCCTTTTGTAAAATGCCATGGTTTCCCTTTCCCTCCGCCCTGTGCTGGGTTCTGTGGAGAGTGCAGGACAAAGGAGGCATGATTGAGTCCTGAAAGCTTACAGACCACCAGGGGAGTGCGATGACATCCAAATACTGGCAGCCGAAGCACAAGCCAGTGTGGGTTGTACAGAAAGAGGATTGATTTCAGTGAAGGAAATGCGTAGGAAAGTGGGCACTAGAGTGGGTCCTTGAAGGATGGGTAGAATTTCAGGATGAACTCAGGATATCTGAGAGGAAGGGGAATGTGTGAGCAAAGACACAGGCTGGAGGCGGTCGGTTCCTGCTGGAGCGAGCAGGGCTGCCGGGGCAGGTCGCTGGGAAAGGAGGCTGGGCTGTATTCGGAGGGTTCTGAATATCATGTCCGGAGCTTGAATACTTTCAGAGGAGGGAGAAGGAGAAGAGCCGTGGAAGGTTGTAAGTGGTTGTCTCTCTCGTCTCCTTGAGGGGCACGGGTGACCTACGTGGGTGTTTGGGTGCTGTGACTGCTTTCGGAGATCTCGAAGCGAGTGAGGAAAAGGAAGCAGAGAGGCCCCTCTGTAGGAGCTGACTTAGTAACGTCCTGCCTGTGTGTGTTTCAGAGGAGAAGATCGGCAGAGGATGAGCTGGCCATGAGAGGTTTCTTGCAGGAAGGGGACCTCATCAGTGTATCCTGCACCGTGCACTGCAGCCTCTGTGCTTCTGTGGGGCTGGGAAGTGGGGCTTAAACTGTGTTTCCCACAGGAGACACATCTGAGTCCCAGATGGAGTGTCAGGGGCTCTGCCGCAGCCCTGCTCCAGTATTCACGCAGGCGGGCTCTGCAGCTCTTGTTCACATCTGGGCGGCTAAGTCACTGCTTATAGCTAATGGTGGCCTGTGCTTTAAGCTTACTCACATTTTCTTAATGACATTAGCTTTTATCCCAGGGAGTAGGAAAAGTTGTTCATAGCAAGATACTCATGACAAGTAAGAGGGAGAGGTTGGGTCACAGCGATGTCCTCCCGGCCCAGGACTGCCACGCGGGACAGTTGGGTGGGAGGAAAGGATGGGGGGCGGTGCGGGCATAGACACGGGATGCAGATGGCATGAAGAATGTGTGTTCCTTCATCGCCCTGGCCAGGCTGAGGTGCAGGCAGTGTTCTCTGACGGAGCTGTTTCCCTGCACACGAGGAGCCTGAAATACGGAAAGGTAAGCTGGGCCCTTGCTGGTCCTGTTTGCTGACCGAGACTTCAGGTCCATTTCTGAATCCTCGGCGCTCTCTGGGATTCTGACCTGAAGAACCCCAGAAGTTAGGGCCCCAGGCTGGCGTCCCCCTAGTGATTGCCTCACACAGCCATGGGTCAGTAGCGTTGTGGTGAATGACAATTCTTACCTTTTTTTACTGACGAGATTGTTCTGGCAGGAGCCCCTATGACCGAGGACCCTGAGGCCCTGCTGTCTGCTCCCTCCCCCTGGGCGCTGCAGCTCTGCATTGGGCCAGGGCTGAGAGGCAGCCGTGGCACAAAGGAAAGTCTCGGACTGACGAAACAGGACTGTCCAACTCGGACAAATGTCTAATCAATAAAATGGATATTATCGCTAGGAACGATTGTTCACTTGAGCCTCTAAATGAAGTTTTACTGCTTTGCTTCTATGAGGTTACATTATTGAGGCTATTTTTTAAAATGACAGCATACTTCCCAAAACAAATTATAACTTGTTAGTGTCTTGGCTTTATCGGAATGAACCTTTTCATTTCCTTCCCTTAATGGAGTGGCTACAGCCAACCATGTTCATGTCCTTCAAGTAGGAGGTGAAATGGTTGCCCTGCATGCGCTGACCTTTTGGGCCTGGGTACTGCTGACCCTCCCTCAGCCGGGTGTGGGATTTGGGCTGTCCTATCAGAACCAGGGGTGGATGTGCGCCCTTGGTCGGTCCCCTAGGCCCAGTGTTACACATCTTGTGGGCGAGATAGGTGGTCGGGGTCGGGGTGCAGCAGAACAGGGCTTCTTGGCCTACAAGAGACTCGAGCCAGGTCCTCACTGGCTCCAGCTTCTCTAACAGCCAGCGCCCCAGCCCTAGCTTAGAGTGGGACAGTGGCAGAGAAGGATATTGAAAGTCACCTTCTCTCGGGATATGTCAGCAACCTGTGCACCTAGAAGTGTTCTCTGAATAATCACTGTGTGTGTGCGGATGGGTGACCAGCCACAAGCTACTAACAAGAAGGACCCTGATTCCACTGTAACTGGGACATGCGTTCTGTAACCTGCTTTTCCTCCGCCTCACTGATGATCCACAGTGACCTGATCTGTGATGTATTTCTCTAGCTAGGTCAGGGTGTATTGGTCCAGGTTTCCCCCTCCCTGGTGAAGCGGCAGAAGACTCACTTCCATGACTTGCCTTGTGGTGCCTCGGTGATTCTGGGTAACAATGGCTTCATCTGGATCTACCCTACACCTGAGCACAAAGAAGAAGATGCAGGGGGCTTCGTTGCAAACCTGGAGGTGCGTGAACACCACAGCAGCCGCGGGGGTGGAGTGGCACTTGGTCTCCCTTCTGCTGCTGCGGCGGGTGGGGCTTGCTGTGTTTAGCTCTATTATTGCTGTCGTCTGTTAGTGTGAAGTGTTTCGTGAACATTGTATTGCCCTCTTTCTGAAGAGATGAGGTCCGCAACAGATGGCACAGTGGTAGGGTAGTCGCTGAATGAAGAGCCACTGAAGAAGCCATCCTTTTTTAAATCCTTGCCTGAGGATATGCTTTAAAAATGATTTTAGGGAGGGGAGGGGGACGGAGGAGGGAGAAAGAGAGAGAGAAAGAGAGAAACATCGATAGGTTCTTCCTGTACTCGCCTTTAGCAGGAATAGAACCAGCGACCTTTCGTTGTATGGGATGATTTGCCAACCAACTGAGCCACACTGGGCAGGGCAAGGAGCCATTTTTGTGAATCCTGCTTGGAGTTAGCCATTTGATTGGTTTGGAGTCCCAGAGTGATAACTGAGTTATAAACAATTTCTATGGTTTGCTGTGACCGTTCACTTATTTTGGTCCTGTTTCTATTTCCCTCCCCTTTCCCTTTGCATCCGCCGGCAGCCTGTCTCCCTTACCGATCGAGAGGTGATCTCCCGGCTTCGGAACTGTATCGTCTCGCTGGTAACTCAGAGGATGATGCTGTATGATACCAGCATCCTGTATTGCTATGAGGCATCCCTTCCACATCAGGTACTCCTCCCAGAGCTTCCCTTCTCCTCACTGGTCTGGGAGCAGGTATTGCATATTTATCCATTGGCTCCAGCGTTTACTCGGTGATGGCAAGCACATCCCCCAGATGCCTTTGCTGTGTCCAGCAGTGTGAACCGATCGGGTGGACAGCCTTAATGAGCGTCTGGGAGCTCTTTCCCCAAGATACTTGTAATAGTCTCAGTGTGTAGTGTCAGTATAAGGGTTTGGGGCATGAAGGTAAGACAGCAACCCCTGGACTTCATCTTGCCCATTCCGATTTCAGCTCTCTCTTTAGTGAGTGCTGGAAACCTATCTTATTCTTGTCAACTGTATCCCAGAGAGTTTTCTAGCAGATCATAGCCGGTATTACTTAGCCTCTGGTAAATGAAACATAGAAAGAAAGATGGAAGGCTTATGTTAACCATGCTTGCTTTCTGCATTTGGCCTGATTTGATGGTCTGCTGTGATTGGTTTCTTTTCTGAATAAATACTTTTTCCTTTCTTTTTCAGATTAAAGACATCTTAAAGCCAGAAATAATGGAAGAGATTGTGATGGAAACGCGTCAGAGACTTTTAGAACAGGAGGGCTAGGCGAAGTGTCTGAAGGACAGGACTGTGCCTGACAGAGCAGCTCTTGAAAGTGAAGAATCTGAGTTGTAGTTCCGTGTGTGGCTCCGAACCTCATCAGGGACCTACACTGGGCTGCCTCCACCACAGGCCTGCTTTCTTCTGTTCGAAGGCCCGACCTGGGCGAGGCGAACTGCGCTGCTGGCCGCTTGGGCCGCTTGCACATCCCAGCACTTGGCTGGTTTTGCATCTTCAAAAGTACGCAGTGTTCCAAGTGGGCTTCCATCTGGAATAATACGAAGAATCTTTCCTTTTCTACTTAAACATCACTTCACAAAGCACAGTGCATCAAGAAATTGCCTTTATAGCTTGGCTGTATGGCTCAGTGGTTGAGCATCGACCCATGAACCAAGAGGTCCCTGGTTCGATTCCTGGTCAGGGCACATGTCCAGGTTGCAGGTTTGATCCTCAGTAGGGGGCGTGCAGGAGGCAGCCGATTGATGTCTCCCTCTCTCATCAATGTTTCTGTCTATCCCTCTCTCTAAAATCAATAAAGCAGCAACAACAACAAAAATGGCTCCTTGACCCTAAATTGTCTGTTTTGGCTTCCGCTCCCACTCCCTCTGCAGCACAAGTACAACATTGAATGTAGTTGGTAAGGTTAACCCAGCAGTCGGAAGAATAAACTTAACCAAGCAGCCTTTTGCTGGGTTGGAATCTTCCCTTCGCATGTTCCTTCTAGTGATAGATTCAAGTGCATCCACACCAGGCTGCCTTACTCTGTCCTGCCATTGAGGGTGATTTGTAAGAAGTTGAATTATCGATAATAGAATGAATATTTTGGATGTTCCTCCTATATAATTAAAGTAGCAATGCATTAACTTTTTTTTAAAAAAATTGATTTTTAGAGAGGAAGGGGGATAGAATACTGATGTGAGAGAGAAATGTCGATCTGTTGCCTCCCACATTTGCCCCAACCTGGGTATGTGTCCTGACTGGGCATGGGACCTGCCACCTGTTGGTGTCCAGCATCCCCCAGCAGCCTGTCTCCCTTACTGATCGAGAGGTGATCTCCCAGCTTTAGAGATCACCAATGAGCCACACTGGCCAGGGCAAGATGCCGAGTTACTAAGAAATGCCAGAATTCCTGTGCATTGGTTTGTCTGATGTCAAAAAAATGGTTTAAAGGCACTTTCTGTTCTTGTGTTTTTTGTAATACTTGAGAACTGAGTACAGTTGAAGGAGGGCATAGCAGATATAAATTCTGCCAGAGGCCCTAACTACTCTACTTGGCTCACCTAGTAAAATTTAAACCTTGGATAGTTTCAATGGTAGTAACATGGAATACTGTTTTTGACAATTTTGAAATACAATTTGGCTGTTTTTGAATTAAGAGGTGTGTATATGTGTGTGTATACACACACACACACATACACACATATATGATCCGATATATAAATATTTTATATATATTATATAAAATTAATTTTTTTTATTTTCAGAGAGGAAGGGATAGGGGAGATAGAAACATCAATAATGAGAGAGAATCATTGATAGGCTGCCTCCTGCACACCCCCTACTGGGGATTGAGCCCACAGTCTGGGCAAGTGCCTTGACGGGGAATTGAACAGTTACTTCCTGGTTCATAGGTCGACAATCACAGAGCCACATCAGCCAGGCATAAAGGGTATATTTCTCGTATATAATACTCAATAGCTTTTTAAAAAATCTTATTCTTTTTCATTCCAAGTGTATCAGTTGTTTTGAGGAGTTTGCAGACAACTGAATATTCTATAGGTTGTTGCAACTTTGAGATTTGCAACAGCCTATAGAATTTTTGAGAACGCAGGCCAGGCCATATGCCTCTTGAGAGAAGGGAATAAGAAAAGATGGGAACCCGAGTCCCTGGTTTGGTTTTAACCAGGGCCATATGTAAGTTTGTTGAAAGTTATCCTCAATTCTCTCTCTCAAGCTGCCTACCTGTGCTGTTCATTCAGTATCTGCTGAAGGGTGGTACCTACAAAGTAGAAATAACAGAAGGCTAAAAGCGCGGTTTAGTAGTTATTTCCTGTGGCCCACTAGAGGGCGCCCTTGTTAAATGTACTATTCCAGCGGGCAGAAGAAATGGAATAAACTGAATGGAATAGGATAGATCAGTGGTCGGCAAAACTGCGGCTCTTTGGCCCCTTGAATGTGGCTCTTCCACAAAATACCACGTGTGGGCGCACATGTACAGTGCGATTGAACTTTGTGGCCCATGCGCAGAAGTCGGTATTTTGTGGAAGAGCCACACTCAAGGGGCCAGAGAGCCTCAATGTGACTCGCGAGCTGCAGTTTGCCGACCACTGGATAGATGAATTATAATGGTACTGAAACCCTTTAGCAACTTGGTGGATCTGTCAGGATTACCTGGGCTCTGGATTCTAGTTTTAAGTCCTCAAAAATATTCTACAGTGTTATACACAGAGTGAAAAAGTATAGTCAATCTCTAAAAATATAGCCTGGGCTTGGGGCTCACCTAAAATTAGAAAATGGTTAAAGTAGGAAATGGAGATTTGGGATAAGTGTTTTGGTTAAGTACAGCTGACCTCTATACTGACTTTAATAAAGCATAATTTCAATCTTTGTGGAAAACCAAGATCTCATTTGATCCTCCTGATAACCTTGTAAAGTTGGCAGTTATGACTCCACCTAAAAGTGAAAAAAGCGATTCAGGGAGTTAGAAGACTGGATTAAGCCCATTAACAACTGAATGAGGAATAGCTTTAAGCTCTAGAGAGGTGTCAGAGCAATCCAGAGAATGGGCTGGACTGATTGTGAAAGGAATGGGTCTAGAAATTTTATTCCAGCATTAAGACATACTTTGGATTGTTACTCATTTTGCTTATTTCCTGTCATTCCCTCCAAGTGTGCTCTTGGAGAACAGGGATGAGTTGTCATCTCTCCTCTACCCTCCTGTATTGTATCTTAGCCCCTAGAACAGTGCTTGATACACAGGGGCTCAATAAATGTGCGTCCTGAATGAATTGTTAGTTCAAGAAGTGTGTGTTAAAAAGAGTTACCTGATTGTCCAATTTTAAACTAGAGAATGAAGATGAGCAGGAAATTGTGAAAACATGAATAGAAATAAAAAGAAAGCAAGTTGCCGAAACCGGTTTGGCTCAGTGGATAGAGTGTCGACCTGCAGACTGAAGGGTCCCGGGTTCGATTCTGGTCAAGGGCGTGTACCTGGGTTGCGGGCATATCCCCAGTGGGAGATGTGCAGGAGGCAGCTGATCGATGTTTCTCTCTTGTCGATGTTTCTAGCTCTCTATCTCTCTCCCTTCCTCTCTGTAAAAAAATCAATAAAATATATTAAAAAAAAAAAAAGAAAGAAAGCAAGTCTCCAAAAAGAAAAATTAGGGTGGTACTACTCAGGATGAGATAATGGGTAAATAAAGGAATACAGGTCTTGAAGTTTTAAGAGTGATCTATAAGCCAGGACCAAGTTTGTCAGCCAGATTGTTTTGTGACAGAGCAAAGATAAACCAGTTAACATCTGAATATAAATTCCAGCTCTGAATCTGTGCACAAATTTTCTTTCATGTGCTTCATATTCACTTCCTCCAGGTGACTCTTGAAGCCTATGTAAAACATTTCCCAATCCAACAGAAATATTTCCAAAATATATAACAAGATAATGTATAAGACCTATAATTTGGCTGTGGTTTTCCCCTAATATTAGTAGCAACTTATTAAAAAATCAGTGTCTAATTAGGCCAACAGTTATTTGATACTGAGTGGCACAGTAGAAAACCATGGGTTTTGGAGCAACATCAACTGGACTCAAATCGTGACTTTGTCACATACTAAGCAAGTGACCTTGAGTAAGTCACGTTTCTGAAGCTCTTCCCAGCTGTTTAACGGGGACTAGTTCATGCCTCATCGGGCTCTAGTGAGGATTAAATGAGATAATACTGTGTATGAAAAGCATAGCAGTGCCTGGTGTAGAGTAGGCGCTGCGGTGAGTGGATCCTATTAGAAATGGGTATATCCTGGCCAGGTGCACTTTGGGAGACATGGAGAGTAAAGGGTAGGGAACCAGGGTGCTTTTTAGTTGCAGAACATGGGTTCTGACAGGTGTGGGTTTGTGTCTGGGTCATTGGTCAGCTCTGTAGGCCTGGTAGCCAACAGTCCGTACAATTCCTTGGCTTTACACAGTGGATGTTTTCATGTGAATACATGTACACCTGTGAAATGAGGTTTTATCGTCAAGGTTCCGCTCAGCATCTATGATTGCGCCTGGCTTAGCCTCCTGATGCCCCAAAGAAACAGAATTCTCTAGCAATATGTCGGATGCTTTCCAGACATTTATTTTTCTCTAGTTCTCATATTTATGCTTCTTGGGGATGGAAAGGTGGAAATTTAGGATTGGGGAGTGGGCACCAAAAACCTTGGTTTCCAGGAGCGAGCCAAATTTTCTCCCTTAAAGAGCCTCAAGGAAGTAATTCAACTCCGGTTCTTGGAAAATCCAAACCGTAGTTTTCTCCTTGCTTTGGCTCCTCGCGGGTCTCGCAACCCGCGCAGGGTAGACGTTGGTCAGCCCCAAGCGAGACCGCCTAGAGTCCACCCGCTCCCAGGAGGGTGGGACCGAAACTCAGGAGCCTGGGCAGAGGGCAAGAAGTCGCGGGTGCACGCGGACAAGGGGGGAAAGCTACGGACCACAACTCCCGACATGCCCTGCGGGCTGCGCCGAAAACGGTTGGCTGGGAGCTCTAGCTTTATTGCCCTTATCGGCCAATAGGACGCAGGAGGGAGACATGACCCGGATTCTCGGGGACCAATGGTGGGGCAGGGGAGGCGGGTGCTTCCTTACTACTCATCTTGCCCTCAGAAAAATCCTATTTCAAAGGTTGGGCCGGGGCGGGCTCTGGTGGGCAAGAAGAACAGAGCCGGAAGGTGCGGCGGCGCCGCGAAAACGGCGCCAGGAGGGTCCCGGTCCCCGCGAGGCGCGCGCCGGACGCCGCTGGGGGCGGGGCCGGAGGCGGGGCCTGGCCTCGTTGTGGAGCGGCTCGTAATCCATCATGGCGGCCGCGGGGGTCAGTGTCCGTTCCTGAGCAGCGCCGGAGCTGGAGCCGGTTCCCAGGTCCTGCGGCTGAGGAGCACCGCCGTTGTCCACGGCCCCTACCTGCGGGGGACGGCTGGGCCCCGCGGCGGAGCTCGGGGGATGTGACTGCCCGGCGGCTGCGGCAACGTCCGGGGCCGGGGGAGGGGGTGTCTCGGGCAGAGACCCCCGGGCTCGGGGCAGCCGAGGCGGCCGGGCCTCCTCCCCCCTTCGCCGCCTCCCCGCTGCGGAGCCCCGAGAGTCTTTGGTCCCTCACCGCCCTGCGCCGGCTCTGGGACCCCGGGGGTGGTCTCTTCCCCCTGGACCTGGGGCGCCCGGCTTCCCGACGCGGAGGAGCGTCGCCCGAGTAAGCCGCCCGCGCCGCGACCGGCAGCCTCCCTCTCACCTCGAGCCGCCCCTGCGCCGGACCGTCCGACTCGCAGCCCCAAGTTTGGCCTCGGAGCCCCCCGTCTCCCCCTCCCCCCATTAAAACCCCCTCCCTGCTGTCAGGGGGCCTCCCCTCCCCCAGGTTGCTCCCGGGAGCCTCTTCATGCCCTGACTTCTCCCAATGTCACCGACGGCGCCCCTCGTCCCAGCCCTGCCCCAAACTTCCATGCGGAGGAGAAGTCTGGACTCGTTTCACCGGCCGTTTAAAAAGCGGACTTAGGAGCTGCCGGCCATGCCTTCCTCCTCCGCGGAGCCGGGGGCGCGCGCTCGCTGAAGTCGGGGCGCCCCGTGCGGGCCCTTTTCCGGGGAGCAGGGTCGGCAAGCCGCCGCGGCAGCTGGTTGGTCAGGAAATTGGTCGGAAAATGAAGAAGAACCGAGCGGGTGGGTGACTTCCACGGGGAAAGTTCCGGGGACGCCTCCAAAGACGGTGGACATTTCCTTGATGTGTGGGAACCATCGCGACGACTCGGGGTGTCACCGACCCTTTTCCCGCGTCTCCGGCGAATCTTCCTGGTGTAGGTGTTTCTCCTGGAAAGACGTCGGCTCTTCAGCCAGTACAAAGGCACTGAACGGCCAGGAAACTTTTTTGGGGGGGCATTGCCATGACTTCGGATTGACAAACCGCGAAGATAGGCGGACCCCCTGCTGACACGTGTCAGCCAGAAGGCGGCCGGGCCGGCTCCCTCGCGGGGTGAGGGAAGGGGTCCCCCCGCGACTGCCCTCAGTTCCCGGCCCGCGGACAGGCGGTGGCTGTGAAGTCCCACGTGGACGTGGGCCGTTGTCCTCGGCCCGCGCCCGGGCCAGTCTGCAAGGTGGTGGACCCTCCTCCGGAAAGGGGCCCCGTCCTGGCTTTATGGGGCAGCAGCCTGGAAAAGTGCTTGGGGACCAGCGGAGGCCGAGCTTGCCTGCCCTGCACTTCATCAAGGTCGCAGGGAAGAAGGAGTCCTCCCGGCACGGGGGCCCGCCCTGCAATGTGTTCGTGGAGCATGGTGAGTGCTTGCCCCGCGCTCCGGGCCGTTCCCCTCGGTGTACAGCTGGGGGGAGGCAGGCACGAGGGCCGGGAGCCACGGCGCCGGTGTTGGCTCCTTCCCTTTCTCCCCAAAACTTGTTGCTGCAGCTTTCTTGGTTTCTCTGCAGAAGAAAAAGTTGCGTGGTGACGGTTCGTCACTATTCGGTGGTTGGTTGGTTGGTGTTTTTGAGTTGCTTATTTCTTGTCTGACTCTCACCGGCTGTCGGTTGACCTTGGACAAGCCATTTCACTCTCCCAGTTTCCTGAGGAGGTTGGACTTCAGCGCTTTCCCAGGATCCGCCGCCCACGATTCTGCTCCAACCTGCGGCTGGGCCGGTCCCCGCAGGTGCACAGAGCCTGTGCCACTGTATCCACAGAGAGCGTTTGTCAGTCCTCCCCCCAAAGCGGCAGAACCGCGGGTCCCCGTTGGCACCCATATTCTTGCCCTTTTCAGTCACAAGTGCTCACTCCGGAGCTGCTGTGGGAGAACCAGGCAGGGAAGCAGCATTGCATGTGAATGGTTACCCGGCTCCCGTTGTTTTACTCTATACCGGGGTAATCCTTTCCCATGGATGCAGCGAGAGTTCCTCCTCCACTCTCCCTGCTTCAGATGACATTTGGGGCAAAAAAGTGGTCTTTGACATTTTCATGGACATAGTTGGCATTGAGTTCTGACAGTACATGTTACACTGTTCACTTCTAGTAATTCTGCGTGAAGTTTTAAGTAAGGGTCAGCTTAGAAGATGTTTGTAATGAGTGGACCACGAACCAATTAATTAGGGTCCTCTTTGTACACTTGCAGCCTGACATTTTTCAGACTGGGTACTTTGTATTAAAACTAATTTTATATAATGCATGAAATTTGTGCAAGAGTAGGCCTTCCTTACCAACCCCCCCCCCCCCTTCCCGCCCTGCACCCTGGACCTGGGCTTCCCTCCGGCCCCCCTGCAGGCACCTGGGACCCAGGCTTCCCTCACAGCCCCAGCTTCGTCCGGAAGGACATCTGGAAGGATGTCCGGTCTAATTAACATATTACGCTTTTATTATTATAGATATTGGTTGAGCCCACCAATTCTATAAGCAAAGATGTGTGCAAGCGACATAAACTTTAATATTCAAGCATAAATACCTCTTAACAATAGATGACTACAATAAACAAAGGTCTCTGTTCAGTGAACTTGCATTTGACAGTTGAGAATATCCACCTCATCTGAATGTTCTGGGTACTTGGATTTTACTTTGCCTTAAAACATTTGGTTATATTTTAGCATTGGTTTTAGACAGGCAAATATGGTAATATGTTCTGGTGCTTCCCAAATTCAGCATTTGTAAAGTGAATTATTTACATTTTAAATTGCTAGTGAAATAGGAAAATTGGTTCAGATTTCAGGAGAGCTTTGACCAGACTTAGAATTTAAAATGTACATAGCAGTGACCCAGTAAAATCTCACTCTTGGGAAGCTATCCTGGTATAGAACAGTGTAGTCCCCTAGATGTTCCTGACATACCCCTTTGGGGGTCCGGGGTTAAAACTGTTTGCATATTAATGCAATACCAAGATGTTATTTGTACTCTTTGCATGAATGGTGCAAAAATAATGCATGAATCAAGGCTGTGGTACCTAACTACTAGTATACTGGTAGCGATGTATGCATGCTATGCACCCATAGTTAAAAAAAAGGGCTTTCACTTAAGAATGTCCTTGGTGAAGTAGCAAAAACTATTAATTTTATTAACTCTTGACCCTTGTGTGTATGTGTTTAATATCCTATGGGATGAAATGGTAAGAATGCATAGCACTTTTCTGTTGTGTATTGATTATCTCTAGGCAGAGCACTGGGGCAGTTGTTTGAGTAGGAAGCTGAACTAGTGCTTATATCATGGACTATCACTTTTACTTGAAACTATGATGGAAAACTACGACTGACAGACAATGGTTTATTCAGAGTTAACATATAAAGGAATCTTTCAAAGAAAACAACTGGTAGTATCTGTTGTCAAAGATAAAATTTTAGCTTTCCAGCAAAAAATAGATTGTGGAAATAATCTTTTTTTTTTTTTTTTTTACTTTTTTAAATTTTAATTTTGTTTTATTGCTTAGAGTATTACATATGTGTCGTCCCCCCCCCTCCCCCGCCATGGAAATAATCTTATTTTGTAGAGATTGGTGGTAATATTTATAAATGTGCTATTTTGATATCCTCCTATATAATAAAAACCTAATATGCTAAGTGTCTGGTTGACCGATGGCTGTTCAACCAATCAAAGTGTAATATGCTAATGATATGCTAAGACCGCTCAACCGCTTGCTGTGATGTGCACTAACCACCAGGGGGCAGACAGTCGACTGGTTGACCAGTTGCTATGACATGCACTGACCACCAGGGGGCAGGTGCTCCGACTGGTAGATTAGCTTGCTGCTGGGGTCCAGCTGATTAGGACTGAATGAGATGGGCCAGACACGCCCTGGAGCCCTCCCGAGGTCCCTCCCTGGCTGGCTAACATCCCACGTCCCTCCCTGGGCCCCATTCGTGCACTGGTGGGGTCCCTTGGCCTGGCCTGCGCCCTCTCATAATCCGGGACCTCTCAGGGGATGTCGGAGAGCCAGTTTTGGCTCAATCCCGCAGGCCAGGCTGAGGGACCTCACTGGTGTACAAATTCGTGCACCGGGCCTCTAATCTTATAATGAAATGTGTTATTTGGAAGATCTACATAATTCAGTGAATCACTCTTTTCTAAATGATCAACATGTGATATTATAAAATTACAGGTAAAAGATTCATTCAAGGTGCAAGATGAACCAATGAATTTTTATGTAACAGAATACAAAAGTTCATTGATACAGTTTTAGATTCTACATTACAGCTAACCTTAGGAAACTACCAGTTACCAAGTTTTGGTGTAGTTTCAAAGAACATCTATAGTTATCTAAAAGTAGGTTGAAACAGTTATTTTCCAGTTATAACAAAAACATTTATTTTTAAATGAATAATTACAATTTTTCAGTTTAAACTTCTAGTATGGTAAATAATGATAAGCTATATAAATAAGCTATATAAGCTATATAAACAAAAACTCTTCAGGGTCCTCAATAATTTTCCAGAGTATCAAAGAGGCCTTGAGAAAAAAAAGTTTGCCCTAGCTGGTTTGGCTCAGTGGATAGAGCATCGGCCTGCTGACTGAATGTTCCCAGGTTCAATTCCGGTCAAGGGCATATGCCAGGGTTGCGGGCTCAATCCCCAGTAGGGAGCATGCAATAGGCAGCCGACCCGTGATTCTCTCTCATCATTGATGTTTCTCTCTCTCTCTCCCTCTCCCTTCCTCTCTGAAATCAATAAAAATATATTTAAAAAAGTTTGAGAACTGCTGCTATAGAGACTTTATAAAGAGGGCACATAAGGATATGTATCGACATACTGTAAAGTACTAATACTGAAAGATGTCCATGTAGTGGCAGAGGGAAATTTGAAGGTCAGTCTGCATGGTGTGGCTCTCTCTCTCCATATATATATATATGTTTTTATTGATTTTAGACGAGATTGGGCGCATTTAGGGTGGTATGGCCGTAGACTGTTTTTATTGATTTCAGAGAGAGGAAGGGAAAAGGAGAGAGAGATAGAAACATCAGTGATGAGAGAAAATCATTGATTGGCTGCCTCCTGCATGCCCTATGACTGGGAATCGAACTGTGACCTCCTGTTTCATAGGTTGACACTCAACCACTGAGCCATGCTGCCCTGGAACTCATCATGTTTTTGATAGTCTATTGAATATTCTTATTCGTTGGTGTTTGGGTGTTTGGAGATGGTTGTTTTTTCAGCATTCCAGCGTGGGTTTTTTTTGTGTGTGTGTGGTTGTTGTTTTTTTTTGCTAATACAAGCAGTTATGCATTTATTATATAAAAGATAGCATACGATATATACTGTTCTGTACTTTACTTTTTTTTGTCTTTCAATATATCCTCAGGATCTCCCATATGGGAATATGGGTATCTTAGTTTTTCTTATGGCTGCATTGTACCCCACTATATTGCAAGTGTCATTAATTTTTCAACTAGTCCCTTCTTTCTGGACATTTTTGAGCTGTTACAGTGCTGCAAGAATAACCTTATATATGTCATTTTTAAAAAAATATATTTTATTGATTTTTTACAGAGAGGAAGGGAGAGGGATAGAGAGTTAGAAACATCAATGAGAGAGAAACTTCGATCAGCTGCCTCCTGCACACCCCCCACCGGAGATGTGCCCGCAACCAAGGCACATGCCCTTGACCGGAAATCGAACCTGGGACCTTTCAGTCCACAGGCCGACGCTCTATCCACTGAGCCAAACCGGTTCCGGCATATCTGTCATTTTAACTTGTGCAAGTTTAGGTGTGGGAGAGCTTGCTACAAGTGGGAATGCTGGGCTAAAGGGTTAATGCATTTGTAATTTTTATGAGTAGGTAGATGTGACTTTGTAGACTAATAGTAGCAGATATTGATATGGATACTGGTTGGTAGATATTACTCCAAGTTCCCTCCTGTCTTGTACTAGGTTATACTCCCATTGCTAGTAATGCACAAGAGCCTAGCCAAGAGAGTGTGTTGTCAAACTTTGGGACTTTTACCAATCTGATAAGAAATAACATCTTAGTATGGTTCTGATTAGTAGCTCTCTTATGAATGAGGTTGAGCATTTTTAATATTTTGAAGGAACACATATATTTATCTTTTTGTGAACCATCTCTCCGGGTTCTTTGTGTGCCAGATACTTAAATAGGCACCTGTGCAGGGTAATGGCCCTTCACCCCTGTGTCTCACAAGGAACGACCCACCCCAGCCTCTCGAGGTGTCCTGAGGAGGTCGTTTTCAGCCCTGGCTGTACTTCAGGTCCTACTCCCAGGGAGCGACTTAACTGGTCTGGGGAGATGCCTGTGCTTCAGTGTTTTGTTGTTTAGTAAGGAGTGACTTCATTCAAAAGGAAGATCGCAAGGAGGGGAGGGCCTGTTGCAGAGGGAGAGCACTCTGACCATAAGGTCTGCAAGTGTCTCCTTGTTTTGTTTTTGTATCTTTTTTTTTTTTAACTTTCCCGGTTATTCTAACAGGCAGCCTGGATTGAGCATCACTGGCGTGAGCCAGTCATAGGCATCCTAGACTGCTTCAGTCTGACGGAAATCTAGGCCTTTTTTACTTTTCTTTTTAATATTTTTTTTTATTTCAGAGAGGAAGGGAGAGGGAGAGAGAGATATATTCATGATGAGAGAGAATCATTGATCGACTGCCTCCTGCAAGCCCCCTACTGGGGATCAAGCCCACAACCTGGGCATGTGCCCTTGACTGGAATAGAACCTGGGACCTTTCAGCTCTATCCACGGAGCCACACAGGCTAGGCATAGGCCTTTTTTCTTGTGTTGGGCTTGGGGGTCTTTGCTTCTGGAGGCCAACGGAAGCCATGAGGGCAGCTGGCCTCAGGCTGGAGCGGAAATGCTGGGGCTGCTGCAGCCACCTCCCCTATGGACTTTGAATTAGGTGACATGATGCATTTCCCTTGTTGTTTAAGCCATTTCGATTTGAATTGATTATTACTTGCACCACCAGTTTTTATCGAAAAAGTAATACATTTTAACCTAATCAGTTTTTTCTACCTCCCATTTTTTGAAAGAAAAATGGCAGCTTCCATTGGCAAATGACATTACCAATTCTTTTTTTTTAATACATTATATTGATTTTTACAGAGAGGAAGGGAGAGGGACAGAGTCAGAAACATCGAAGAAACATCGATCAGCTGCCTCCTGCACACCCCCCCCTCTACACACTGGGGATGTGCCCACAACCAAGGTACATGCCCTTGACCGCAATCAAACCTGGGACCCTTGAGTCCGCAGGCCAACACTCTATCTGCTGAGCCAAACCGGTTAGGGCTGATATTACCAATTCTTTTTATCTGTGTTTGGCTCTTTAGTTTCATACCACTTTCACACATTTTTTTTTTTTTGTAAAATTGGCAAAATCCTGTTTTCTGAAGATAACCTTACTTCTTCCTACCACAGTGAACAATCATATCCCCAAGGTATATTGTTGGGTGACCTTGTGATAGCATCAGTTGTTAGAGATAATAAGGTCTTTATATTGCCTTGAAGGACAGTCCTGAGATAGTGTGTCCTAGTCATTGCTGCTGCCTCTTCTGGCGATGGACTGGATTGGCCAGTACCAGCCCTCCTGCTTCTCCTAGATTTTGGCTTGTTCCTGCACTTGGCACCTCAAGTTAATGTGCTAAGCCCCAGGCCATGTTTAGAGAACACAGGACCTGTGGCTTAGGGCGCTTTTATTGCTGCAGACTGCATTGCTAGGAAGCCAGAGGCAGAGCTACTGAATGCCAGTGCTGGTTCTTGCTGCCCAGGGAGCAGAGTGGTGAAAAACTCAGTTCGAGTCTTCCTTGAAGCCTGCTGTGGCCACTGTTCAAATAGCTTTGACCTCAGAACCTGTCCATCCTTGAGGAATGATGGTGGATTAGGAAGAAAACAAAAAAATAAGTCCCAATGCAAAGAACCTCCTACCTAAGAAAGAACATTGCCTAAGGGGAAAGAAGTGTCATGATAGTGTTTCCTTTCAATTGCCTTTCCTTATCTAGGCTGGTAATAACCACAGGTAACATTGTTAGTGCTTTCTGTATTCAGGCACTAGTCCAGATTTTAAAGGTGACTTTTAGAGAGAGAGAAGAACACATTGATGTGATAATGAAATAGCGATCGGCTGCTTCCTGCATGCCCCCTACTGCAGATCGAGCCTTGAACCCTGGCGTGTGCCCTGATCAGGAATCTAACTGGCACCTGTTTTGTGTGTGGGATAATGCCCAACTGACTGAGCCATACCAGCCAGGGTCCAATCACTTTTAATATATTAAGTTATTTAATACAACAACAATTGTAGGTATTTTTAACAAGGAAAAAGGAAAATTAAGAATTCATCATTATTAGTACATCTGGAGAGTTTATTTTGTTTGAGAAGCATAATTGAGGTAGCTGCTGGGATGAGGTGATTTCTGAGGACAAAGATGAATGCATTTTTATCTTAACATAAAAATGTTAAAACATGCCCTGGCCAGGTAGCTCAGTTGGTTAGAGCATCATTCTGATACACCCAGGTTGTGGGTTTGATCCCCAGTCAGGACACATACAAGAATTAATCAGTGAATGCATAAATAAGTGGAACAACAAATCCATGTTTGTTTTTTCTCTCCCTCTCTCTCTAAAAATCAAAAGAAAAGTAATTTAAAAAGTTATAACATGATATTATGAGTAACTAGAGGCCTGGTGCACAAAATTTGTGCATGGGTAGGGTCTGTAGGCCTGGGCAGTGATCAGGGCTGATGAAGGCCTTCTGGCTGCATTGCTCTACAATGCAGTCTGTCTTTTGAAACCCTCTGGTAGTTCCCATTATGTACAGAAACAATATTTTTGTATCCTTATTCCTAAAAAAATTTTGAGCAAGCAAATTACACACACACACGCACACACACACACATATGCACATGCATATGGGAAAGTTGTGTTTGAAGTTTGGGAGTTGAATGTTTTTGATTTTATGGAGACAAAGTGGGCAAGGACAAGGTAAGGTGGTGAGAAGGGTACTGTCCCTTCCTTGGAGCCTCATTATGTGGTGCCTTGGCGGTGTTGTGCTGCCTGCCTAATGGAGCACCCTGCCGCTAGGTTTGCAGTTTTCTGTAGAAGGAAAAAAATATCACACAAACAATAGCACAGCTCTCCATACCTCCTGTTCTCCCTCCCTTCCTTCGACTTATATGGCTTCTGATAGGAAATTTTCCTTTTCACTCCCGGAGCGAGGGGAAATGACTTCCACATTTTGGTTTCTAATTCTAAAATTCTAGATTTCAGCCTTGATTCTTTGATAACAGACCTGAGCGCTTATTCTTTGAAATGCATGTGGAAAAATGTTTATCACTGTTGAAATTTGACATTTTTGATCTCATGGAACTCCAGAATTGATTTTTAAATTTCTACTTGTTTGTGGCTAAAATCCTATTTTTAAAAGAGTAGAACGTACTCCCAGCAAATTGAAGATCAAATAAATAAAGAGGACCTGGACAAGTAAGCCTTGACAGCGTGACAGTGTATGGTAAACCAAATCTTCCCAGGCTGTAGAGGAGTTCTTTTGTCCCTTGACAGTTTCCTCCTCTGGGTCTATCTCCTAGTCAAACAGAAGACAGGGGTGAATCATGGTTTTATCTGAATTCAGATCCCAGCTTACCACTTCCTAGCAGTGTGACCGGCATTAACTTAGTAGATACTGGCTGAACACATCCTCTGCACACACTTCGCTAGGTATGGGGAGTACAGCACGTCTTTTTACCCTCTGCGTCCCTGGTTCCTGATTTGCAAGATGGCAATCTTAGTGCTTCCTTTGATTGTACAATTGATGAGGGAATTAAATAACGAATAAAATGTGTTTTACAGTGCCTGCCACGTGGTTAGCCCCCTTAACAAAAAATAATCATTGCTGCTATTATTGTTTACAATTCTAGAATAATATACCTGTCAGTAATAAGCAGGCTGAAAAGAATTAAACCAGAGGACAATTCAGAAATAAATTCTAGTAGTAATACCATTGAGATGAGCAGTTTACCTGCCATAAGGTTGTACAGTGTTGATAATTAAGGATTATCCATAAAACCTGTGGGTTATATCTGAACATATGATGACACTGGAATGCAACTGTTCAAAAAAATTCCAGAGAAACTTGCTTGAACTGTCAACACTTTTTTTTTTTTTTAAACTACTTTCTATAAGGTGGTTGGAGGACCTGAGCTGTAGAGATCTTTCCATCCCTGGGGCATGAACTCAGCACTTCTGATGATGTCCCTGAGGGTTTCCTTGTCTGGGCCTTCAGGCTGTTGGTGCTGAGAGAGGCAGCAGCCTCTGACCAGACTCCTCTTTCCTCCTGTAATTTACTGTGTCTTTAGGGTGAAGTTATCTAATCTTTAAATCTACTGCACACTTCATTGTTTAGGCTCTTTTGTTAGAGTCTGCATAGGTTTCCTTTATGAACCTGTGTGAATCTGTGAAGCACAGTTTGTAATACATTGAGGTTAGTTTGCTAGAGGTAAGTTCTGAGGTTTATGTGTGTGTCGCCATCAGTCCAATCTAGAATTACACAGTAAAGCAAACTTTCAATTTTCCCTGGTCAGAAGGAAGGATTCACTGTACGGACAAAAGCCTAAGGTTACTGTTCCACCAGACTATTTGCATTACTTTTCCTTTATGTTGTATGATGGATAATTCTCCTCATGACTTTCTGGGAATCTGTCAGTTAAAGGAATTTAAAGTAAATCTTATGCTGTGCTAGTTATTTGGTGATTGGTTTTCCAGCTCTTGCTTTTGGTCTTCCTTCTTACGTCATTTAACCGGGTTATTATTTTTTTAAATTCTTATCTTTTTAATCGTGTTTAGAGAGCAGAAGGGAGAGAGAGAGAGAGAGAGAGAGAGAGAGAGAGAGAGAGAGAGAGAGAGAGAGAGTTTTGCTGTTCCACCTTTTTATGCATTCATTGGTTAAGTATTGAACCCGCAACCTTGGTGCATCAGGACAAGGCTCTAACCAGCTGAGTTACCCAACCAGGACTATTCATTTATCTATTGAAGGACATTGGATTATTTCCAGTTATTGATGATTATGAAAGAGTTGTTGTAAATCTTTGTGTATCATTTTGTGTGAACATAAATTTTCAATTCACTTAGCATATTAGTTTTCTATGTTTGCTGTAAGAAATTACCACAAAGTGGATCGCTTAAAACAATAGAAATTTATTTTTCACTGCACTAAAAGCCAGAAGCCTGAAATTAGTATCACTGGGGAAAGTCGTGGTGTCAGCAGGACCTCGCTCCCTCCAGAGGCCACCAGCATTCCTTGGCCTGTGACCCCTTCCTCTAATCCAGTGGTTCCCAATGTGGGCACCCGCTCCATAGGGAGGATTTGATTTTGAAGGGGGGATAATTCAAGAATGAGTTAACTGAATTTTTTTTGCATTTTTTATGGTTCTAGGGGCCTCATATACAGTATATAAATATGTATTGTGGCCCTAACTGGTTTGGCTGAGTGGGTGGAGCGTCGGCCTGCGGACTGAAAGGTCCCGGGTTCAATTCCGGTCAAAGGCATGTACCTTGATGCGGGCACATTCCCAGTAGGGGGTGTGCAGGAGGCAGCTGATCGATGTTTCTCTCTCATCGATGTTTCTAGCTCTCTATCCCTCTCCCTTCCTCTCTGTAAAAAATCAATAAAATATATTTAAAAAAATATGTATTGTGACATATTTATGCATTTCAGTTCTCCATTGTTTTGAAACTTTATTTGCTATTTTTTCATATCACTTCATATTATTTTTTAACAGTTTCTTAGTGATTTCTTCCTCAGTACTTCAACTGTTCTTTCGTTCTTTTGTTTTTTCTCTTTCATGGCTGCCATCTTCTTTGGAAGCTTGCTTAGACCCAGTTAATGGCCGTTTAGGCTTCCTCCATGTGAATAGGAGCTCACTTTTTGTCACAGGGTGGGGGCGGGGCATCAGGATTTTAGAGATGCTTAGGGTGGGGCATGGACAAAAAAAGGTTGGAAACCACTGCTCTAATCCCTCCAACCTCTCACTTCCATTGTTACTCTTCTTCTGTTTTGTAGTCAAATCTCCCTCCCTCTTATAAGGACACTTGTGATTATAGGGCCTACCAGGATAATCTTTTTATCTCAAGATCCTTAACTTAAGCACACCTGCAAAGACCCCTTTTTGCCGTATAAGGTAGCATCACCAGTTCCAGCGAGTGGGGTGAATATGTCTTTGGGAGGGCCTTTTCAGCTTACCACACTTGGGTAAAGACCTAGGCATGTTACTACTGGGTCAGATGATAAGTTTACATTTAATTTTATAAGAAGCTGCCCAGCTGTTCTGTAGAGTGACTGTCATTTACATCCCTACCAGCACCCTTGCAAGCCAGAATTAAGGTATCCTTGCCAGAACTTAATATTATCAGTATTTTTTATTTTAACTGGTCTGGTGGGCACCACATTGTGTTTAATTTACATTTCCCTGCTGGCTGATGATTTTGACCATCCTGTCACATGAAAACATTATGCGTGTAAGTTTCCTTTTTTATTACCTTCATTAGTATGAGGAAGAAAAGAATGAACTGAATCATAGCTAAAAAAGAACATTACTCTTTTACAGTAGAATATTTCTAACAGCATTGTTATACAGTGTAGTACACATTATAAATCTCTTTTATTCCATTTTATCTCCTTTAATTTCTTCATAAAGTTTTGCTTGAGTTAATGATATTCTTGATTCTAATTTAAGAAGTGACGGTTATAGAGCTTTATAATGAGTAATAAAAAATCCATATCATGCCGATTCTCTTTTAAATGATCTTTTTAAATGAAAAATCTTTAACAAGCCCCACCACCATGACCGATGACCCCACGCATGATACGATGTATCTTTTTGTCTGCTGTCAGGCTGCAGTTCGCACTGGTTAATGTTGCTGTAGGTCACTTTTAGGGACATTTAGCCATCTTTTAGATTAGATTTTAAGCACTAACCATTTATTTTGTCTTGAAGCAGTGATTTATAGTAATAAATTATGCAGAATTCTTTTTTGGTCCTTGATTAAGTCTAACATAGTATCATTTATTACTTGAATTCTTGTAGAGTTATGAGGGTTAATTACATGAATGCCGAGATTAATAATTATCTGAGCACATACCTGGGTTGTAAGTTCGATCCCCGGCCCCAGGTCAGGGCACATGCAGGAAGCAACCAATTGATGTCTCTCTCTCATTTCGATGTTTCTCTTCCTCCCTCCCTTCCTCTTACCCACCTCCCTCTACTCTCTCTAAAATCAATGTAAAAAGTATTCCCGGATGAGGATTAACAACAACAACAAAAATCTAGAACGAAGATTTCCTGCTGTATAGCTAGTTTTAATGGGAAGGGATTTATTGTAGAGTATTATATAACAACAGAGTTATTAGGAGGTAGAGGGTGCTAGGTCAAATCATGAATGATTCCCAAGGCCACTCCACAGACCTGGGCCACCAAAGAAGCTGTAGCCTCTTGGTCATTGGGAAGTTGCCAGCTCTAGAACCATTGCTACAGTCAAGAACATTATGTTCCTGGCTCCAGAGCAAAATAGACGTCCTCCCTGCTGCCACTTAATACCCATGAAGCTAATGCCTGACACAGGACCTCTAATTCCACCCCAGAAAGCCAGTGGCTGCCACAGCAGGACTTGCCTCTGGCAGCAGCAGAAGTGTGCTCTGCTTCTCATCTGCTTTCCAAATCTCATGTGATTGTATCCAGTTGGTGAAACCTAAAGCATGCCCAGACCCTAGCTGCTAAGAAAGCGGTGAGGCGTTTTTCACTTCCCAGCCCTGCAGTATACTGGCAAGGACGCCAGGAGGAGGATGGAGTGGATACCAAGCATCATCCACCTTCTCATCACAGGTTCTTACCCTGGCAGTAAGATGCAGCATAGAATTTAGTGAGTCTTTGACTCCTGGAGTTTTATGTACCCTTTGTGAATGTGCATGAGAACATTCTCCTTTGAAAGGAGCCAATGCTTCCATTAGATTCTCAAAGGGACAATGATCGAACAGAGGGCAAACACCATTGCCCAGATAGTTTAGTGATGAAGCACTCAGATTCTGAAATCAGGCAGACCTGGGTTTGAATCCTGTCTCCGCTACTTACTTGGTATGAGATCTTGGACATGTTATTTCACTTCTGTAAGCCTTAGCTTTCTCATCTTTAAAATGGGGATATTGGTGCTTACCTCCTGGGGTTGTTATGAGGGTGAAGTATAGAATGCATGCATATTAACTGCCTACTATACTGGCTAGCTCAGAATAACCAGTAACTAGCAGTTTCATTCATTCATTCTTTAGAAGAAGGTGGCAACATGAACATTTTGTTGTGCTGCTGCCTCTGTTAAGAATACCCCCTGGTAACGCCTATGTGTGATAACCTTATTAAACTTAAGAGGATGTCACTTCCTCTATTCCCACTGTGTCTTGTGCTTCTCACTGTAGTATTTATTACATTTTTAAATACTTGTGTCTCTGTTACTTCCTCTGAAATGTCTTTAGAGGTTGTGCTGTGCCTGTCACATAGTACATGTTCGGTAATATTAATGAATGAATGAATAGTGAATGGTTAAAAAACTGGGTGATGTTTTTAGCTTGAAGAGGAGACTAAGGGAAGATGTGTTAGCCCTCTGAAAATAGTTAAAGAGCTAGCATATGTAAAAGGGAAGCGGTCTCACTGCACTGCTTTGGATGGCAGAATTAGGACTAGTGGGTGGAAGTCACAAAATAAGGCCTGTTGGGCTCCGTGTGAAAAGAGCTTGCAGACCATGAGAGCGATGAAGCAGCAGGACGGGTGTCTGGGAAGGCAGTGATTGATCTGTCATTGAGGATATTCAAGAGGAGGCAAGATAGAAGGATGGGATCCAACTCTGGGGGTCTCTTCTAATGCTCTCGGGACTCTTCCTTTTCTAAGTGCCTTTATTGAATGCACGAGGGAGGGTTCAGGGGGTTATTACCTAGGAGAGAGGGTACTTTAGGAATACTTGGGCTGGGATATTCAGGGGAGTCCACGGATTATGGCAAGAAAGGCATGTTTGGGCTATTTAGAGATGACCTGGAGTACTAAGCCCAAGATTTTGAAGCTGTTTGGTGGGCATTGGGAGTTAAGATAATTCCCAGGGGGATGATTGCACTTTGAAAGTATCCCCAGCACTTAGAACAGTTCTTGGCACGTAGTAGATGCTCAGTAAATATTTGTTGAAGGAACTCATTAAGGATCAGAGCTATGATTTAGCAAAATTAATCTGTAGTTTGAGTTTAGATTGGGAGTAGAAGGGAAGATGTTTAAATAGGAGGTGAGGAGAGCTTGAAGAAAGGGAGATGACACCAAAAGCCATCTTGGATATGGGAGTGACTAGACTTGGCAGAGACGGGGAGGAGGTAAAGATGGTTCCATGAACTTCAGTCTGATGACTGGAAGTGGGAGTGACATTCACAGAAGTAGGGCGATTCTTTGTGGTTGTTCCTTACGCAGAAGGTGAAGCTTGTGGTTCTGGTGCTTTAGTAATGGGATTGGGCTGTCAGTCTCCATTTACCCTTTCCCCCAGTGGTTTGTATTTTTGTGTCCCTCACTTATCACTTATTTGCATGTCATTCATGCTTCTCACGGTGACTTGGAAGTTTAGGTCTCTAGAGAGAATCCACTGTAATGATCAGAATAACTGCCTGGTAGGGGTTATTTCCTGTGGGTTCAGCAGGACACACCTCTTCATGTAGCTTTCCTGTTCACACCTAAGGTGTGTGATGTGTTAGCTGTAATAATGTGTCAGTTAGATCAATTCTCGGCCTTTTGGCTAAGATCAAGTGTAATAATGTGTCAGTTAGGAAGCCCTTTTGATCAGCTCCCGTTTCCCCATCTTGGCATAACCAAAGCCCTGTTTTCTCGAGACCTTGCCGCAGGCCTAATGCTCCTTTCCCGGGGTTTGTGGGGATTGTGGGGTAATGGTAGTGTGTGCAGACCCCGCTCCAGGGGCCTCTGCTTGAATGCTGCTCTCTCTGGTCTCCCAGAGCCCTCCCTGGTCTGCGACCTCCGTCTTAGAGGTGTGCTCTAGCTCTGAAGGTAGTGACTGAGGGCAAGGACACTTGCCAGGACCTGTGCCTGTCAGGAGCTTCATTGTGCAGGAAGAGCGCTCTTCAGTATCATGGATAAGTTTTTGTCAGAACTCAGAAAAGTGATTACACTTCTCATTCATTAAACAAACGACTTGTAAGGATTGCAGTTGTCGCATTATGTAAATCAGTATTTCACAGAAGCACGTCTCTGTGAGAAAAGGGGCAACCACTTTTCTTACAAAGAAGAACAGGTCTAGCAGTGCAAAGGTCAACACATACACATTGGTTTCCTGCCGTAGCCTGCTTCCCAAGTTACACTGCCTTAGAAAAGCAGCTGAATTTGGGAGGCTTCGTGGTTTCTCACTTCCTTGCGCTGTGACTTTTGACAAACTGAGTTAGCACTGAGGCTTTTTCCCATGCAGTTCTCCTGGAGAGAACTGCTTCCCCGGCTTTCTGCATTTGGGTGGGTATTTTAATGAATGATTGATTGGTCAAATGAAGGATAGACATTTGCCTCGGGTTTCTTACATGCTATTGCAACAATCTTTAGATTTCAAATTAGTTCAGTAGGTCACTTAATTCTTCCCGACTTTTAAAACATTTTACATCTTCCAACACAATAACATTGGTGCCTTGATCAGCTGTTTTTCAGCCATGCTATAAATGGGCGCTTTTCTTTTCTAAGCCATAGAGATACATTTTACTCTAGCATTTTCTCTTCGCCTTTGGGATCATCTTGACAGTGTCTAAGGCAACCCGATAGTGTTTTGCCAAAAAAGAAAAAAAGTAAGGGCTGTGGGAGTTGAGAGGAAAGTTGCTGTTTCTGTTGTTGCTACTTGCCAAGTTAGAGTTATCTTCGGATGTCTAAAAGAAACTAAAATAAACTTTTGTACACGGTGCCAGTCTGCTGCTGGCCTTTGCAGCGTCAGCAGTGGCTGCCTGCGGTTCTGCTATGTGGTAACGGATTTGAATCCACTTTGACATGATTGCGAGAAGGTTTTGAGGTGTGTGTGTCTGGGAGTGTTTTAACAGGGAGTGAAAACAAAGCTCCTTCTTTTTTTTTTTTTTTTAAATATATTTTATTGATTTTTTACAGAGAGGAAGGGAGAGAGATAGAGAGTTAGAAACATCGATGAGAGAGAAACATCGATCAGCTGCCTTCTGCACACCCCCTACTGGGGATGTGCCCACAACCCAGGTACATGCGCTTGACCGGAATCGAACCTGGGACCTTTCAGTCCGCAGGCCGACACTCCATCCACTGAGCCAAACCGGCTTCGGCAACAAAGCTCCTTCTTGCCTTGTGCACATGGTTGTGGAATTGGGCGTTTGGAGTCCTCCAGGCCCTCAGCCTGGGCAGAGCTGGCTTCCCTGGTGCTGCCTGCCGGGGATGAGGGCAGCTCTGAACACTGGGTGCAAAGGGGGACTCAGATCACTTTATTCTGCGAGAAGGCAGCCTGGAGCCCTTTGAGGAGCATGCTTTAGAGATGAAGAAACTGAGGCTGCCTCACGTGTACACGCTCAGAACACAGAACAAGCTGTCCTAAGACAGGCTCTGGGACCAGCCCATCTGGGAAGGGCTTGGTCCTGCAGGAGAACGCCAGATGGTGGGAAGTGCACAGGCCCCGCTTTCCTGTTGAGAAGCTAAACTTCATGCAAAAAACTGCAGGAGCTTGATTAAGGTTCTGAGAAAGCTAATAAGCTATGGCCCCACCAAGGCAACCCGCCTGTCCCACCCCCAAGCACTGTCTCTTTCCCTCAGGAGTTTTACCTCAGTTCCTTCAACTGTAAAATGGGACTAATAGTGCCTTCCTTGAAGGGCTGTTGCAATATCGCTTAGATGTTCTGCTGACTTATATTAAGTGCTTCTGAGCGGGATGCTGTGCTGTGTGCTCGATTTACAGAGCGGCTACGAAAGACAGACCTGGGATGGGGTTCTGACTCAGTCTTTACTAGCTTTTCTAACTATACTAGTAGAGATGTAGTAGTAGCTTTTCCAGCTATAGAGATGTAGTAGTAGCTTTTCTAACTATAGAGATGTAGTAGTAGCTTTACTAACTATAGAGATCTAATAGTAGCTTTTCTAACTATAGAGATCTAGTAGTTATCTCAGCCAAAATCATACCTATTTCATTGGATTTGGAAGGCAAGGGCATTATCTTGTTCATCAGAGTGGAGGAAGACTGATAAGACACTTTGCAAAGGTTCTCCAGGGCTGAGGAGGCCTGGGGGCAGCTGCACACCTTGCAGGCTCTCCTGTTTCCCAGGATACCAGCCATTTACTGTAATTGTTGAGTGGATGTTGTGTGTCTGGGATTCTCCTAGGGGTTTGCAATCAGTCTCTTTGCTTAAGCCTCCCATATAGCCCCACAGGGCCTGCATTCCTAGCCACACTTCTCATACAAACTGGCTTGTGTCAGTGGTGGACAGGATTGGCGCCCAAGCTCCTGTCAACCTCAGAATGCTCACCCCCAGGCCACGCTGTGTTTAGTTTCAAAGATTTAACCTGGTGTCACTTTACGCTTGGTCACTGAGTGATTGGGGTTAAGTTTGTTATATCTTTGCCCACAGGATGTCATTTCGCTGCACCAAGGATGGACAGTAGCAGTGTTTGGTCTTGTCCCTCCTTAAAGTCAGCCCTTTACTGTGGGGACTTATAAGAACTGGACTGTTGTTATCAATTACGATTCCTGTTCCTCCGGGGTTTGTAATAAAAACCCCTGTCCTGTAACAAGAGGTCTGTGTTCCTGCATTTCTTTCTGTTCTCTTAACATATAGATCCTTCCAAGTCTTACAAATATCAGGGACTCTGGGAAGCAGGAAATACTGTGATCTTCTCTAAGTGGCTGTATAACTAACTGATCCTTGTAAAAACTAGGAAATGACTTTTCTGCTTAAACGTTAGGGTAAAAAGTCCTTATACTGCTTCTGTACTTTTTAAGGAAGAAAATTTCTCACAAAATTTGGGGGAGCTAAATTTATTTCCCTCCCCTTTTATAACCATTCATGATCTTTTACAGATCATTCAGATCTGCTAATTGACTTCTGGATGGGAGGGTGGCATCTGCCCTTTCTCTAACCTGCCAGTCCTTCCCTGCCCTGAAGCCTCTCACAGCCTTTTTTCTTTTCTTTGTGAAGGAAAGGTCTCTCTTTTGAAGCATTATTAGGACTAGGAGAACAAGATCAAGAATTGCCGAAATATCCTGTTTTAAACCCCCCTCCTCTTTTAAAATTCATTGTTAGGCATTATGCAGTGAGAATCCATTTACCGTTACCAAGCATGAGGGCCTTTCTTCCACATCACCTCACAAACGCTGCTGCAGTATGATCAGGAGACTCACTCTGTTAATATTCTGTTTCCTCTGAAATAGGTTAAGTCTTCATTTAGTGGACTATCCAGCCATTTCTTTAATTTTTTTTTTTTTTAGTAATGTAAAAGTTAATTTTTTCCCACAAATGAAATTTTATATTTATCTCCGTAAAAGAGCTAAATGCTCATTATTCAAAAAGAAAATTCAGAAGTGTATGGTAAGGGATACTGAAGAAAGTAGTATAAATCACCACAATCCCACTACTTAGAGATAACTACTGTTTATTTTGTGGCAACCTTTCAGATTTATTTCTCTGCTTATAGCCACACCCCACTTACACAGAAGGGTTCATATTAGATAAGCAGTTTCTGTTCATTGCTTTAAAAAGCTCACCTTACAACAGATTGTACACATGTTTCCATGCCGCTGAATGTCGATGGTAATTTTTTATTTTGTGTTGTGTGAATTTTATAGTTCATAGTGATTGTATATGTTTAGGATGATTTTCAAACTTGAGTATTTACAAAGAAAACAATTTGCGGTTGTTGGGTGCATAGTGTGCCAGGCACTTTATAGGAATCATCTCATCGAATCCATCACTTCCTCTGGATTTATGCAGTACCCTCCTTACTAATAGTCCTGCTTTCAGTCTTTCTGCTTTATAACTTCTTTTTCATACAGAAACCTGAATAATCTTTTAGGAATGCAAATGAGATCATATTGCTCCTCTCCTTACAGCCCTGCAGTAGCTTCTTATTTCACTGTAACTAAAAGCCAGATGCCTAACTGAGGTCTGGCCTATGTCCCCAGCAGCCCCTCACAGCCACGTTGGCCTAGCTTTCTATTCCTTAAATATGACAAATCTGTTTTAACCACAGGGCCTTTGCACTGCTTTCTAGTTCCTCTGCCCTGGGACATTTGGATAACTGACTCTTTTCATTCAGGCTCCAGTTCAAATTGAATTCACATAAGGCAAACCCCATTACACATATACTTTGTAGAAAATTTTAAAAATTTAGCAAAGTATAGAATAGAACATGTCACTTATAATCTCACCATTCACTCTTAACATTTTTGAAATTCTTTTTCTTACATTTGCTTCATTTATTCATTCTTTTGACAAAATGTCTGCACTATGGCAGGTGTATTGTACGAGTGTTTGGGGAGGTTACAGCTTAAACCAGACGATGATTCTTGCCTTTGTGAGGTCTGTTGGGGGCATTCATCTTCTGTGGAGGAGGTTGCATGCTGTAATAGTCAAGAACTCAGACTCTTGCCGAAACCGGTTTGGCTCAGTGGATAGAGCATCGGCCTGCAGACTGAAAGGTCCCAGGTTCGATTCCGGTCAAGGGCATGTACCTGGGTTGCGGGCACATCCCCAGTGGGAGATGTGCAGGAGGCAGCTGATCGATGTTTCTCTCTCATTGATGTTTCTAACTCTCTATCTCTCTCCCTTCCTCTCTGTAAAAAATCAATAAAATATATTAAAAAAAAAAAAAAAAAAAAAAAGAACTCAGACTCTAGAGTCAGACTGGCAGGCAGGATTCAAAAACTTCGGTGAGCTCGTTACTTACATTCTCAGTCAGTTTCCCACCGGTGTTAGTTATCTATTTCTGTATGACAAATTGCCTCAAAATGTAGTTGCTTAAAACAGCGAATATGTATTACCTCACAGTGTCTGTGGGCCAGGAATTCAGAAGTGGCTTAGCCGGGGGGTTCTGGCTTGTGGTCTCCACTGAGACTGCAGCCTAGATGTGGACTGGGGCTGCAGTCATCTGACCGCTTGACTGGGTTGGAGGATCCACCAAAGGGTGGCTCAGTCACCGGGCTGGCAAGGCGGTGCTGGCTGTTGGCAGGAGGCCTTGGTTCCTTGCCACACAGACATCTCCACCGGTTGCTTGAGTGTCCCCAGAACAAGAATCTAAGAGACCACCACAAGGCAGAGGCTACATTCAGTGTCTTGTGACCTGGCTGCAGAAATCCTAAGGACACCGTCATGTCTGCAGTGTCCTAGTAGTTATGCAGGTCAGTGAGGGAGGGGACTGCACAGGCAGGTGGAAATCCCTGGGGGCCGTTTTGGATGCTGGCTACTATGCTGGCTGCAGCGTCAAAGTGGTAACACATCCTTGGTTTATAATGAGGATTAAATGAGATAATACATATAAGTGAATGCAAAAAAGTTCTCGTACATAGTAAGCACTCAAATATCTTAGTTGGGATTGTGTTGTCATTACACTTATACCACCTCCTCCCACAGCACAAGGGGAAAATGAACCTAGCAGAAAGGGGGCAGGAAGACGGCGGGAAAGGCTTCTCCAGGGAGGGGACATTGATGCTGAGAAGACTGGACTACAAGCAGGCTTTGGAGAAGTTAAGAACATTCCAGGCAAAGGAGCAGTGACCGCGAAGGTCCCGAGTGGGCAGGCAGCTGGCTGGAGCAGGAGTGGCAGCGAGGGAAGCAGTGAGGGGGCAGGGGCCAGGAAGCGGTCGTCACTGTGCCCGTAGGGGAATATAGCCGGGCTTACCCAGAAACCACAGGAAAGCAGGAGCCAAGGTCTCGGGAGTGCATTCATCCTGTGAAGTGGGGTTCGTGTGCCACAGGCTTCCCAGAACTCTTCTCCAAGTTGTTTTACTTCTTTCCCACGGGGGCATGGACCTGGGTCTTCTGGTCCAGACCAGCCCTGGTACTGCCTTCTCACGGGTGGCAGACTTCCTCTCCCTTCAGGGGCCGTGCCTCTCTTGTTTCACGTGTGTCTTCCTTTTATTTAGCAGGATCAGATGCTTGTTCTGATGAACGTGACTTTGCAGGGTGATTTTTTATTGTTAAATGTGACTGATACGCTTCTCTTCAGACTTTCTAGGCCGTCCCGAACGTTTTTTCCACCACGACACCACTACCAGCGATGGATTCGTTCGGTCAGTGCCAGGATTGGGAAAACCGGCCGGCTCTCATGCCCCAGCAGCTTTGTGTAACTTGCAAAAATTTCAGCGTTTGTTAAAACAGTAAACCTGTGGCATAGAGAAGAAAGCAAAAGGGGCTTCCCATGGTTTTTGTTTTATGGGTTTTTTTTTGGTGAGGAAGTTCAAAGCCTTTTCAGCTTCTCAAGGGGTCAGAGGTGCAAGGGGAGGCTTTGATGCAGTTATGATAGTGCTATCGGCACCCAGCTGGGGGGCACCTGGGTGCTGCTCACCCACTTCTGTGGAGTCTTACAGGAGGAGGGAGCGCCATGCAAAAATGTAGCAGGGTGGACACTGAGTCCATGTGACAGATGCGGATACGCCATGGTTCAGTCCCCTGGCCCTCTATTGCTGGACACTAAGTGGTTCGACGTTTTTCTCCCCAGAATCATCTTTGTGATCCATTTTTGTACGTTCTTATTATTTCCTTAGGATAAATTCCTACACGTGGGATTTCTGCATCAAAAGAATAGGTCCTGTTAAAAGCCTTTGAACATATTTCTAACTGCCCCTCTGGAAGGAGTATCTAATTAGATCAGTTACTTGTGCTCTGACAATAACAGATCAGTCTTTATTTAGCTTTTATAAGGGAGGAAATCCAGTTATTTGGTGGCCTAGAGACGAAATTCAACCCCACAGACCCCGTGTTTCTAATCTGTCTGTTAGGCCCCCCTGAGCCCCTTTGGCTTTCTTCTTTATGCCACAGGTTTAATATTTCAACAAATGCTGACATTTTTGCAAGTTACACAAATCTGTTGGGGCATAAGAGTCAACAGGTTTTCCCAGTCCTGGCACTGACCAGGCGCGCCAGTCGGTGGTAGCGGTGCTGTGGTGGAGAATGCGTTCGCCAGCAGGCTTGGTGAACTGCTCTCCTTCCGAGGGGTCCCCAGCAATGGGTGAGTTCATCAGATTGTATTTGGCAGCATGGAGACCAAGTGGGTGCAGGTCGTCGCCCACGACACGGTTCCCAGGGTGGTGGAGAGACTGCTGCCCAGAGCTTCCGACTGGGAGGACCCTGGGGCCATGGCTTGCGTTGGTCGCTCTGAGGAATGCGGCCGTGGCATTCCACAGACACATACCAAGCACACTTGGCCTCCCCCAGCGCCTCTGCCAGCTTGCTCCCCGTCATGCTGAACAACCAGAGCAACCCACGCGACCACAACATGGAAAGTGGGTCTAGCCAGGCAGGACAGAGGCCTGACTGTGGGCGCAGGGAGAGAAAGGGTGATGGTAGACAGACTTCTGAGTAGGACCCTGAGAAAAGAATGGGAAAAGCGCAGTGAATGTGGCCCTTCTGACAGGAAACCGGAGTGTCGCGTAGGTGGCTCACCCGGTGCTGTGTTAGATGTTGCTCACGAGGGCACAGAGGAGAATGTCCCCTGTGGTTAGCAAGATGGAGAAGCACAGGTGCTTTCAAAGGCTTTTCCCCCAAGTTAATGGGATCTCACTAAACCTGGTCTTCACATCCAGTCCTGTCCTGTTCTTGGTGGCTTAGCCTGTGACCATGGCATCATCTTCTCAGATGCCCTGCCACCCCCTCCAGGTGTTCTCCTGGATTCCTCCCTTCCCCTCACTCCCCACATCTGATCTAGCAGCAAACGCTCCAGAATAAATCCCAGAGTAAGTCAACCGCCTGGCCCTCTCTGCCTGTGCATGGCCGTCTCTGTCCTGAGAGACTCCCCGCCTCCCAGCCTGGTCTGTTCCTGTCAGTCTGCTCTCCGGCTGCCCTGAGAAACCTTTCCTCAGGCATCGACATCACCCTTTTCCCTGCCCAGGTTCCTTCCAGCCGGTGCCCATCTCAGTTAGAATAGAATTCCCAGCTTCTCTCCACAGCCTGTGGCCCCGCATGGTCTGAGCCTGGTTTTCCTCTCGTACTTCACTTCCCATCACTCCCTTTGTTTACTGGGGTGCTTTTCCCTGTTAGTGCCTGCCCCAGGCTCTGCCCTGCCTCTGTGGGGCACTCTTATACCACATCTTCTGTGCCTGGCTCATTCACACCATGCAGGCCCCAGCTCCCGTGGCACCTTTTAGGAAAGTCCTTCCCTGACATCCAGTCCAGAGTACCCACGCCAGCACCACTTCTGTATCTCTTCCCCTTGTGATTTCTCCACAGCACATGCCACCTGCAATCACCGCATGTGTTTATGGATATAGTTGTTTGCTCTCCTCCTGGAGCCCAAGAGCCCCTCAGTGATCTCCTTCTTCTAAAGCAGGGTGGGGAACGTCATGCCCACAGGCTGTATAAGGCCTGTGCAATCATTTGGTCTGGGCCTGCCAAGGCATCAGGGATGTGTTAATTACATGTTTAATCAAATATAGCAGGCTGAGTTTTAAGTTGATAATTTTGTATGGCCCACCGAATGATGTTAAAAATATTCAAATGGCCCTTGGCAGCAAAAGGTTCCCCACCCCTGTTCTGAAGGCTCACCTGGCCTCGGAATGTCCTGGGGAGTCTGACCCCCGATGGGAATATTACCTTTTAGTTCTGGAACAGCTTCAGGTTGTATGAGAAAGAAACGCATTTGATTTCTCAAACCAGCCACAGCACAACTTTCAAAACTGAGAGTGCGCACGCGCGCACACACACACACACACAGAGGCATCTCTTTTAAACAGAAATGGTCATCTGTATTTGAGCAAAGAAAGTTTCAGACAGAGGGAAACATTAAAATGTAGCTCCTAACAAATTACTCAGTCATCAAAATTTAGGCCGAGGGGAACTCTGTAGAACAAATAACTTGGCTTCATTAATGGGTAAATTGAAAAAAAATAAGTGGAATTTGTAAATTAAAGGAGACATAATTGCAATGTGTGGAACTTATTAAGATCTGATTCCACACAAACTAGAAAAATTGGGGAAGTTCATTTATGAGCTGATTGGAGAACTTTGAACTGACTGAATATTGGATGATATTTAAGATTTATTGTTAATTTTTTTATTTTTTTTATTTTTTAAAAAAATATATTTTATTGATTTTTTACAGAGAGGAAGGGAGAGAGATAGAGAGCTAGAAACATCGATGAGAGAGAAACATCGATCAGCTGCCTCCTGCACATCTCCCACTGGGGATGTGCCCGCAACCCAGGTACATGCCCTTGACCGGAATCGAACCCGGGACCCTTCCGTCCGCAGGCTGACGCTCTATCCACTGAGCCAAACCGGTTTCGGCAATTGTTAATTTTTTTTAGATGTGATAACCAAAAGAGTCATTATTTTTAAAAGTTAGTCTTACAGCCCTGTCTGGGTAGCTGAGTTAATTAGAGCATCATCCTGATGCACCAAGGTTGAGGGTTTGGTCTCTGGTCAGGGCATATACAAGAAGCAGCCAATGCATGCATAAACATGGCAGCAAATCGATGTTTCTCTCTCTTTCCCTTCTTCTCTCCCTCTAGAAAACCAATTAAAAAAGAAAATAGTTTTTATCTTTTAGAGTCATATTGAAATATTTCCAAATGAAATGCTGTAATCTATATATATATATAAAAGGCTAGTATGCAAAGTGTCCCCTCCGGAGTCTGACCGGGAGACCAGGAGTTCGATTGCTCGCTATGACGTGCGCTGACCACCAGGGGGTGGCGCAAAATGAAGGAAGGCCCTGGCCAGCAGCCAGAAGGCTCTGATCGCCGGCCAGGCCTAGGGACCCTACCTGTGCATGAGTTTCATGCATCTGGCCTCTAGTATCAGATATTTGCTTCAGAATAATCTGGGCAGGAGGAGTGAGTGGGAATGTAGGGAAAGCCGATCGGCTCTGAGTAGACCAGGTGGGGTGGCACATGGGGGTTCTTGGGGTCCTTAAACTGCTCTCTCTACTTTGAGATACATATTTTTAATTTCCATAATAACATTTTAAACTAGGAGGTTGTACCTCCAAAACCCTGATTTTCACATGCCAGCTGTCTGCTGGAGCTGAGTGGCTGCTGCTCTCCTCAGGAGCATCTTTTTAAATGGGAGAACCCTCCCTGTACATTTAATTCATGTGTACAACTGCCCAGTCCCATCTGAGAGTTAGCTTCCTCTTTTTCTGTTTCCTTCTTGATGGAAAGACTGGTGGCGGGATTTACTTGGTTGCCACATTTGTGAGCATATAAATTAATCCATGCTTTGCTAAGTCTACAACTTCATGGGAGGCTTGGCGTGACCTGGCCTTTAGGAGTGATGTGGAGCTTATGGACGACTCACTGGCATGAGCGAAGCCTTCCTACACTAGAGCCAGTGGGGACCTCAGCCTCATGGGAATGGAGGCGAGGCAGCACCAAGTGGCAGAAATAGGAAGCTTTTACCTGAGACCACCTGCCTACTGTCAGGGCTGAGAGCTCCTCTGCAGCCCCCACAGCCCTCCTCAAGTCAGTGTCAACTTGCACTGGTCAAGGGGATTGTTGCTTGTTATAGCCAGCGGAGAAAGGCAGTGAGAGGTAAGATGGCCATGGTTTTCTGACCTGGGGGGTATTGTGTTCCTGGCAGTGCAGTGTTTGCTGAAGGAACAAATTAGTGAGTCTTTCCAAGCCTTGGGGACTTATCTATAATAGACCCACTCCATAGGTCATTGGGAGAATTAAATGAGCACCTCTGTGAAAAACCTAACATAGAGCAATTAAATGTTCATTAACAAGGAACGACAAAATTAATTGTGGCCACCATTCTGTGCAATACTCTTAAGTTGAGAACTTTTACCTTTTCACTGAACACAAGCACTTTATAACTTCTCATTGGCATATCTGGGTCGCCACCATCTTTACTCCTGCACTTTAGGGTCATTAGTAAGTACAATAAGAGTAACTTGAACACGGGCACTGCAATTCCTCAACAGTTGATCTGATAACCTAGATGGCTGCTAAGTGACTGAGGGGCAACCAGTGTATAGAGCATTGAGATGCTGGACAAAGGGATGGTTCACATCTCGGGGCAGGATGAAGCGGGAGGGCTTGAGGTTTCATCACGCTACTCAGAATGATGTACAGTTTAGAACTTATTAATTGTTTATTTCTGGATTTTCCATTTAATATTTTCAGACTGTGGTTGACCACAGGTAACTGAAACTACAGAAAGCGAAACCACCAAGAAGGGGTGATGCTGTATATAACACATGCTATTGGTATCTATGTTGAAAGTGTACTAAAAACATTCACCACAAGGTGGCACTCTTAAAAAAAAGGAACAAAAGATGATAGGTCCACATTGAGTTTTAGACATGGAATTGAGTAGAGGCAGCTAGAGTGCCAATTTATATTCTATACAATTGTGCTTCGAGGTTTGGACAAATAAGGAAATCAAGTGCTTTCATTCTATTGGCTCAGTAAGTTATGCAGATGTCAGAATATAGGAATATTTGTTCTTTCTTAAGCACTATGACATATTCATTGTATATTAACTTATGCTTTATTTTTAAAATCGTCTAGATATTGTCATTCAGAAGCTTGTATGCTTAACAGGGAAAAATATACCTGTAAAGAGAACATCATAGACACTTCTTCACAAATGTTTTAAACATATGTTGCCTGATAATTACTATAGGAAGTACAATTTTAACATTTTGTGGTTCTCTTGATGCAAAGCATACCTGCCTTACTGATTTGAAATGGATACCTCCAAGCAGTTATTGCTGTGACTGGCTGGATTTAGGTTATTTTATCAGAATAACTAAATTTTTTTAAAAATTTTTTAAAATATATTTTATTGATTTTTTACAGAGAGGAAGGGAGAGGGATAGAGAGCTAGAAACATCGATGAGAGAGAAACATCGATCAGCTGCCTTCTGCACACCCCCTACTGGGAATGTGCCTGCAACCAAGGTACATGCCCTTGACCTGAATCGAACCTGGGACCCTTGAGTCCGCAGGCTGATGCTCTATCTACTGAGCCAAACCGGTTAGGGCTGAATAACTAAATTATTATCAGGCTGGGTGACCCTTGTGCACCTTTGGAGGGAGAGGAACTATCTCTCATCTTACTAATTTCCCTTAATAATTTTTACTCCTGTATATGTTCATTGATTTATTTACAGGTTTTTATTGTTTATTCAGACAAGGCATTGTGCTAGAGCTATTGAAGAGTCAAACATGATACGCATTTTCAGGAATCGAATCAAGAAGATGAAACACCCAAACATTCAAGTGTTCGGCATTATTTGGTTCACATTAATGATATAGGCGAGCAGAATGACAGTGGTTGAGAGGAGAGATTGTGCCTTACAACGGTGGCTGGTCAGGGAGAAATATAGGAGTAGCATTTGGTGGGGGAAATGAGAGCGAACATTTGGGCATATGAAGAGCCAGAGTTAATGAGGCCGATTTCCACCCTACCCAAAATATGGCTGTTGAAAGGAGTAGTAGGTGCAGGAAGGAGAGACAGGTTCTGAAGACTTTTCTTAACTATTTTTCATTCATTTTTTATTAATTTTTATTTGGCAGTCATATTTTAACTACTGAACCTCTTATTTAAAATATATTTTTCATATCAAACCACATTCTTGATTTCTGAGACAGATAATCTTTATGGTGTCTCTGAGGCTATGAATTAGAAGTTGTGGGTAGGTTCTCTTTCTCTCTCTCTCTCTCTCTCTCAATTGTATCTAGTTTCCTGAATTATCTGTTTCCTTCAGGGTTAATCTGTTTGTCTTGGTCATTTTTTGTGATGCTCTAGGCTTTCCTCCAAAGTCTGGTGATCCTGGTTGTCCATATTTAAGCAAGTGGAATAGGAAGGCTGATTGGGAGTTCTGTGTATGTGGGTGGGATTATGGATTGCTACATTTCTGGAAGAATGAGTAGGGGAATCAAGAAACCCTCTCCAAGGCTTTACCATTGGGGCAGCAACATGCTGCCTTCGTTTTTCCCAGACGTTCCTGTATTTCTGTAGGAAAGGCCCCTCCTTACCACGGTAAGTGTCTGGGTGTGGAGTGGGGTCAGGTGTGTGTTCGGCTCTCTGCCATTTCACAGACAAATTTATACTCCTCAGTTTTTACCCCGTGGCTCACTCGCCCCCTCCGTTCCTGGCAGATGGGCTCCCTCTGTCGCTGCTCTTCCAAGACTCTCCTCAGTGCAATTGCCCCTCCGCTTCCAGATTCCAAACGCTTGTTGAAATTTCTTATCTGATGACAGCCCCCTTTCTCTTTTCTTCATTGTCCTGGGTAGACTTTTTATTCCTTTATTGTAATTGAAAGGGGTCACAGGAAGGAGAGGGTATAGCACATGTGCTCAGTCTCCCCCTTGTTCCAGAAACCCAGTCATTATTTTAATACCTCTGATGATGGTGGGTTACTGCAGACTTAAGAAAACAGGCCATTAAGCCAAGTATATATCAACTCCTAAGTATTACCTAGAGCTTATTTAGAATTTTTTTAAAAGTTTCTTGCATTTTGAAAATTTGTCATTTTCTCAAAAAAAAAGGTTTGTGAGAAATAGGAAAAAAAAACCTTTCTAGTTAATTGAGAATTATGATTAAGCAAGATTTTAGTATTAGCATATATTGATGAGAACTATGACTTTTAAAAAACAAATATAAGACTTGATTTCTAATTACTTGTTTGAGAAACAGCCCCCTGTGTCATGTGAGAATGGCCTTTGGCCTTAGCACAGGGGTGGGCAAACTTTTTGACTCAGGGCCACAATGGGTTCTTAAACTGGACCAGAGGGCCGGAACAAAAGCATGGATGGAGTGTTTGTGTGAACTAATATAAATTCAAAGTAAACATCATTACATAAAAGGGTACGGTCTTTTTTTTTTTTAGTTTTTTTTTAGTTTTATTCATTTCAAATGGGCCGGATCTGGCCCGTGGGCCGTAGTTTGCCCACGGCTGCAGCTACCAGATGAATGAATGCCATCTGGAGTGATGGAGTGGCAGTAACAGCACTGGAGATATGTATGCAGTTTGTTAAAATGATTCAAATGGTAGTCATGGTAACAAAGAGCAACAGAGGGAGAAAGAGAGAGATACTGGAAAAGCAGCAGCACATTTTAGTAACAGCCATTATTCATAATGGCAAAGTTGTTTACTATAAAAATTCCATCCTTCTTTGCTCTTTGCTGTCCTCCACCATTTTTACTTTGTTAGAGCTTGCTGACTTATAGCCTAGTGCAGTAAATTTCACCTCTCAAACGAAGTCTCTAAAGTCTCGAGACATATTAAAGACTTTAGTCCCCAACAGTAAGTCATGAAAGGCCCTTATACTGTTTAACCTTTTATGCTTGGGGAGGGGCAGCTTATACATTTATATAGAGAAGTGGGCATGTGATGGTGCATTTGACAATGAACTGCCTCAACTAGGCAAACATGGCCACTTCAAGAAAAACTATATATATATACCATGTAAGTAGTATTATGTGGGGAGTTACTTTGTGTTTTTTAATTCCTCACCTAAAGATATGTTTTATTGATTTTTTTTTTTTTTTGAGAGACAGACAGACATGGGTCAGTTGTCTCCCATACATGCTCTGATCTGAGATGAACCTAAAACAAACTGCATCTTAAACTTAGGTGTGTACCCTGACCGGGAATGGAACCTGCAGCCTTTTGGTGCATGGGACAATGCTCCAATCCTGAGCCACCTGGCCAGGGCACTTTGGGTTTAAGACAGTGTCATACTCTTGATGCCTTTAGGTGACTAATGTCTTGCTTGGTAAAGATAAAATAGAAATAAGGTGAAGTTGCACTTGATCTTGAGAGATACTACTAGCAAACTGACATTTAGCTTGATGGGTAGAGGTTTTTTATAATCTTTTCCAGCAGCTCTGCTTTTTGTATTAATAGAGCCCACTCTGCCTCCTGACACCTCGGTGCCTTTTTTAATGTCTGTATTCTCAGAGGAACGCTGAGAATGGTCAGCAGCAAATGTAAGCTACTTTTAAGAAAGCAAACACAGTTTATGTTGGCTCATCCTGTGGTTTTTGGCTGTCCCTTTTACCTGGTAGGAGGGAAGCTGTGGGGCCTTTTGGAAATGGAATGGATCAGGTAACACTGAAGTTACCTGGTTTCAGGTCATGCAGGTCTGTATAGCCTTGTTTGCTTTTATCATGTTGGTGGTGGTCTGGGGGAAACCTTGTAGCTTCCGTTTTGGAATTTTGCTCACTCCCTATCAATACTTCTTGCTTTAGACCTCACCTGCCATTTTTAAGTGAATAGTTCCCTCCACTTCCCATATCTCATGCTTTCCTCTCCTTGGTTGACAGGGCTCATCCTCCTGTCTCATCTTACATGTCACTCTCACAGAGACCTTTCCAGTGTTGGTCAGTATTCATCCTTGGTCTGTATTCATCCCTGCTGGCACCTTTTATAGTTATGGTAAAGTCTGTTAGTGTGGTAGGTATTTAAAGCCTCCCTCCTCCACTAGACTGTGGGCTCCATGCAGGGAAGAGCTGTCTGTCTTGGTCAGTCTGCTCTGTCTGCAGTGCCTGCATTGAGCCTGGCACATGCCATGGGCTGATGCTGTTCACTTTGAATGACTGGGTGGATGGTCTGCCTTTGCCCATCCATCAGTTATCCACTCATGCTCACCATCTTTGGTGGGTGCACAGGGGGACGGATTTAGGTGAGCCATTGGATGTTATCTGTATTAGGACTGGGAGAAATACAGAATTATTTCTGAAAATGGGGTAGGAGAACATGGGGAGGTTTCCCATTTTTCAATAAAAAGATTAGAGGAGGGAACTCTAGATGTGTGGGATATTCAGCACTGGAGAAACTGGAACTAGATTTCTTACTTACTTACACGACCAAGTAAGTCCAGAAGGTAGGTTGGACTCTGAGTGGGCAGAGAAGGTGGATATGAAGTTCTAAGAGATGAGCAAGTTAAGAAAAGATTGTGAAAAAATGGTCAACCTATATTACCAGTTGGAAAAAGTGAGCAGACCATGATGCGATCAAAGGTGAGGAGAACATTCGCGTTACCTCCCTGGTCCTAGCGATTCTGTGAATGGGTACCTGACTGATCTTTTGGCTTCGAAGGCAGCCTTTGCCTGGATATAGTCACAGTCTGTTTTGAAGTTGTGCAGAGAAGCTCACTTGCGTCATTCTGAAGATGCAATGAGTCAACGCAGTCCCACGGGAGCAGTAATGGCCTCAAACAGAAACTTGGGATGAAAAATAGCTGTGGTTTTAAAGACATAGTACTTTCTTCCTATGATTTCATTTGGTAATATGAAGATTAATTCACAGACAACCCTCTTTAATGGTGGACCTTAAACGCATGTGGAATGATTGTTGTCCTTCACTTTTCCTATTTAACCTTTTAAAATAGGACATACAGTTAGGTGTTTGGTTTGGGGGCACTTATTAAAATAATTCTCCAGCACGCACTTGCCATCCATGTTGCCGCCCCCAGCTGTTTTTGGACTTCTCAAAAAATGTCACTATGGCTTTTCTTGGTCTTTCTTGACCTTCAGTCATATTTACATGCATGGGATTTTTAATGGAGAAGAATAATCAGAGAAGAATCTTTTCATTTAATTTTAACCATTGACCATATATACTATTTCAGCCTGATTTTTAAATGGATATCTTTTAATAGAATTACAGGTTAACAAACAGCAAGGGGATATCCAGATTCTTACTTGAAAATGTCTTTTATATTAGCAGATTTGCCAGCTGCATTATTATCTGTTAGTGTGTACCAAAAGTATATTATTTTGAGATTAGAGAATTCCCAGTGGAATTTTCCCCTTAACCATCTAAATCTGTATTGCTTATTGCTTTTTTTTTTTTCTTTCTGTAGTGTCCTACTAAATAGTGAGGCTTCTGGGCAGGAAATGAAAGAGGAGGAGGCAATATAGAATAATTCAGAATGGCTTTAACATGTGTGACGTGCATGAGTATATACTCTACTGTGACCCCCGTGTGTGTGTGTGTGTGTGTGTGTGTGTGTGTGTGTGTGTGTAAAGACAGTCTGAAAAAAGCCTGTGAATTAACACATACCCTTATTATGGAGCACAGTGATGTTTTCTATTTTAACTCATTTTTGGAAAATACTTGCAGTGACTTACTAGTGGATGTCATGACCAAGAATGAGTCCTGACCCAAGTTTAAAGACTGGTCATGTAAAGACTGTGGGCTCCAGAGTTTGTCTACCCACGTTTAAATCCTGGCTGTCCCCTACCTCAAGCTTTGGCTCTGACTCCTGTGAATACCAATGGTGGCAGCACACACCCCCACCGCCTGGGATTTCTGAGAGGATTTGAGGAGATACTGAACTAAAGCTCTTAGCGAAGTGCCTGTCCAGAGTCTTCGTACCTCTCAGCTGTGGCAGCGGTGGTCGTGGCTGTCCCTAAAGATGCTGCACAGCTGTGTTGGCTTCATGAGAAGTCATGGAATTTCATTCCCTGAGGATATTGAGGAAGAGAGATTGTACTTGTCAAGAGCATTCATTATTATTTTCTTTTCTTTATTTTTTAGTGAAAAATTTTAAACGTATAAAAAGTTGAAAAAACAGTGCAAAGAATCACTAGTATATCCCTCATCTAGATTCATCAACTTTTAACACTTCTACTCTCCATCTCTCGCTTTACATACAAATACTTTCCTTCTGCCAAACCTCCTAGAAATTGGCTGTAGGCTCACAACAGCCAAGAACAGGGACATTCTCTTACACCACCACAGCACTATCAGCGCGGATAAGAAAATGAGCATTAGCCCAATAACATTGTATAACATGGGATCCATATTCAAAATTTCCCAAGTCTCAGTAACATTTTAAACTGGAATCATTCAAAGAATTTAGGATGAACTAGATAGCCTATGAAGTTCGTCATAGAGCTAAAGACTCCTGCGGAGTTTAAAATATTAAAATGATGGTGTAGCCCTAGCTGGTTTGGCTCAGTGGATAGGGCATCAGCCTGCGGACTGAAGGGTCCCAGGTTCGATTCCAGTCAAGAGCACATGCCTGGGTTGCGGGCTCGATCCCCAGTAGGGGGCGTGCAGGAGGCAGCCGATCAATGATTCTCATTATTGATGTTTCTATCTCTCTCCCCCTCTCCCTTCTTCTCTGAAATCATTAAAAATAAAAATAAAATGATGGTGTATCTTTTCGGCCTCTTTAATGTAAACTCCAGAGAACTGACAAGATGAGGTAGAGCTTGTGGTTGCCTGCCCCATGTGAGCCAGGTAGCTGGGCAATCAGCTCGCCTGCTTTAGAGATTGTATCCTTTACTTTGCCAGTTCACACAGATTTGTTCTGGTAATAAAACGGGACCAGAAAGATATACCTTGACTTGCAAATTTCCAAAGGTTGTCAAGACTGAGTTTAAGCAATAATGTTTTCTTTTCTTTTTTGAGAATTTTTCACTTTAAAAAATGTATAGTTTTATTGATTTTAGAGAAGGGAGAGGGAGAGAGAGATGGAAACATCAATGATGAGAGAGAATCATTGATTGGCTGCCTCTTGCACGCCCCCTACTGGGGATCGAGCTCATAACCCGGGCCGGTGCCCTTGGCCAGAATCAAACCTGGGACCCTTTAGTCCGCAGGCCAATGCCTATCCACTGAGCCAAACCAGCGAGGGCAAGCAATGACATTTTCTGGTGAAAATGTAGGACTTGCCTCAGAAGTGAACACCAAGGCATACTTCCTGGATGGAAATGCTCTTCGTAAGTATTGTAAAGCTCTACTTATTAACTAGTCTCCAGGCTAATTGGACTTTCCTGTAAATGGATTGCCCTTTGTACTCTTCAAGACATTGTTGATATTATCCTCTCATTGCAGTTTAGAACTTTTGGACTATTTCTTCTGAGAAACAAATTGAGTTCATAGAAGCTGTATTGTGAAATGCATCCTTTGAGTTGAATTTTAGTACTGGGCTTTGCCTGCTCTTAAAAGAGGCAGCAAACCCAGCTAATGAGTGAAGTTTCAAAACTAAGCCATCATTATCCTGCGGGTGACATGGGATCATGGTGCATTGCTATCTTGTTGATTTAGGTGCTTCAAATTGCAAAGTTTGTGACTGCCCTCCAGTCATTTTTTTTTTTTTTTACCTGCAAGCTTAACTCCAAAAGTTAGAATATGTCATAGTCAAGTTCTTTTTTTTCATGTCAAGTTCTTAAACTAGCTGATTTATTTTGTTCATTTAGTGAGCTTGGAAAGATTTTTTTTTGAGGCTAAGTTTAAGATACCTTAGAATATAAAAATATGTGTATTTCCTGGCCTGTTCTATCTTTTGAAGGCCAGATTGCATCAAAATAAATGAATCACTGTTTTTTCTTCTTTCATCATCCCCTAATTGGTTTCCAAAATAAAATGATTAATGGCTGAGTTTCTCAATTGTATTGTTTTGATTACAGTCATACTGGCAGTGCTGGTGATCATTGGGAAACATTTTCAAAATGGGTGATTGTTCCTGACTAGGTCACATGACTTCACCAAGGGTCCCGGATATGTTGCCACTAGGAAGTCTTCAAAGAAGCAAGCAGGCTTTTTTTGTAAGTTAAGGAAAATGATGTTAAATAATGACAACTTAGTTACGGTTAGGGCTCTGTTGTTTTTTTTAAATATTTTTATTGATTTCAGAGGGAGGGAGGGAGGGAGAGAGAGAGAGAGAGAGAGAGAGAGAGAGAGAGAGAAACATCAGGGATGAGAGAGAATCACTGATCGGCTGCCTCCTGCATGCCCCCTACTGGGGATCTAGCCTGCAACCCGGGCATGCACCCTTGATGGGAATCAAACCCGGGACACTTCAGTCCACAGGCTGATGCTCTATCCACTAAGCCAGGGGTGGGCAAACTTTTTGACTGGAGGGCCACAATGGGTTCTTAAACTGGACCGGAGGGCCGGAACAAAAGCATGGATGGAGTGTTTGTGTGAACTAATATAAATTCAAAGTAAACATCATTACATAAAAGGGTAAGGTTTACTTTTATTCATTTCAAATGGGCCAGATCCGGCCCATGGGCTGTAGTTTGCCCACCGCTGTGTTAGACCATTAGTTTGCATGAAAGCAGCACCAGCTGGCCCTCTGGCAGAATATGCTGATTATTCCTGACTTCAGGTCCCCTTTTCCTGGTGCCCTCAAAAGGGGAACTCCCACCCTGGCTGCTGTGGCTCACTTGGTTGGGTGTCGTCTAGTGCACCAAAAACTTGCTGGTTCAGTTCCCAGTCAGGGCACATGCCCGGGTTGCGGGCTCGATCCTTGGTATGGGCATGCAGGAGGCAGAAGATTGATGTTACACTCTCACATTGCTGTTTCTCTTTCTCTCTTCCTCTTCCTTTCTCTCAAAAAAATCAATAAAAAGCCCTAGCTGGTTTGGCTCAGTGGATAAGAGGGTCGGCCTGCAGACTAAAGGGTCCCGGGTTTGATTTCAGTCAAGGGCACATGCTCGGGTTTCGAACTTGATCCCCAGTAGGGGGTGTGCAGGAGGCAGCCAGTCAATGATTCTCTCTTATCATTGATGTTTCTATCTCTCCCTCTCCCTTCCTCTCTGAAATCAATAAAAATATATTTAAAAAATCAATTAAAAAAAAGAAAAAGAGTAACTCCCTTCACATTTCTTAAACACTGTGTTTGAAGAGTGGTGAGGCACGGGTTTCTTCCGAGCACCTGTTTTGCACTGCGGGCCTTCTGTTCACTGGTGCACTGCTCATTGCTGCGCTATTCTATGGCTAGTTGGCCACTGAGAATTTCTTATTATAAAGTGGGTGGTTTTAGAATTCCACCTCAGATGGCATCAACCCTTAATGCAGCTGGTTTCACTTAATACGTTTTGTTTAAACAAACCCTGTTCCTGGAAATGGTTTCAGAATAGTCTGTTCCTTGTAGCTGTTCCTTTGCCTTTATTTTTAAAAATGTGTTCCCAACGATATCATGAGTGCATGAGCACAACAGATTCAAAAATTCTGTTTAAGTTGTTGCATTTATGAATAGTGTTGAATCCAGATATAATAGGTTGGTTCTTATTCAGTACCTTACTGATTTAGTTTGGTACCTTTATTTTGCAAAATTGACCAAATTCCTTTGTTGTTTAGGTATATCCCCCTTTAAGGGACTCGTGCAGAAATCTCCACTGACAAAACAGATAAATTAGGGAATGAGTACTTTTCACTTTGTAAACATGAAAAAAATTTTTTTTTAACATGAAAAATTTTTAACAAAAAGCAAGGACTGAGCTAATTACATAATTAGTATATTTTCAAATGGAATATACTAGTACATTTTAATTTTAGGTATGATGCCACAATATTAAAATTAAATTCAGAAAAAAACTGGATGAAAATACAAAATAAGGTACTCTGACTTTTCTAAAACAAATTTGTATTTTTATTTTAAAAATTTTAATGAGAGAACCTTTTAAAAATAGGAATTTATAAAGCATATATGCAACTCATTAAGAACTTTTTAACAGAAAGTTCGTCATATTGTCATAGGATTTATTTTTGTCTTTGGAGAACTTAGTTTATAAATCATACACTAATTAAAGTGATACTTTGTTTACTGTCTCTCCCTTCCTGACTGTAAGCTCTCTTAGCATGGAGACCATGCCCATCTGTGCTTTATCAACTCTTTTGCACATCATATAACCTGACACATAGTAGATGTTTAGTAGAAAGTTAATGAGCGAATGAATAAATGAATCCGTGAACACTTTTCACACGGAGTGCAGTATGATGATAATAGCAAGCCATGTACATTACTCTTAACTATGTCAGGCACTGTTCTGAGTGCTTTACATCTTTAATTCCATATTTATTAAGTATTGGGTGGTGAATACACAGCCTTCAATAGCATGCTTGATAACATTTAAGTCTTTGTTGCCAAGACCTTTATTTTTTTGTGTTTGACAGTTATTTCAGGCATTTTCCACATAGGCATATTTTGGCAATAAAATAACACAAGATACTCTTTTACTTCCAGGACTATTGCATTTGTGATTCCAGGTGCAAATCTCTGTTGGCAGGAGCCATGGACCTATTCTCAAGTTTAAACACTGCTTCAGAGATAAGAGCTGGTGCCTTTTCCTTTTATCCCTCTTTTTCTCTCCTTTTTTTCCCTCTTTGATTTTCATTTCATTTTCTTTTTCTTTTTAATATTTTTATTAATTTTAGAGAGAGGAGAGGGAGAGGGAGGGAGAAGGAAAGAGAAGGAGAGGGAGAGAGAGAGAGAGAGAGACATCGATGTGAGAGAGAAACATCGGTTGGTTGCCTCTTGTACACGCCCTGACTGGGGATCGAATCCACAACCTAGGTGTGTGCCCTAACCTGGAATTGAACCCACAGCTTTTTGGTGTACGGGATGATGTTCCAACTCACTGGGCCACCCAACCAGGGCTGATTTTCACTTCTTTAGCAGGTCACCACAATCAGTTCTAGGACATTTCTGTCATCTAATGAAGATCCCCTTTGCAGTCAATCCCACCCCCAACCCCAGGTAGCCACTCATCTACTGTCCATCTTTATAGATTTGCCTTTTCTGCACATTTCATGAGTGGAATCATATAACATGTGCTCTTTTGTAACTGGCTTCTTTCACTTCACAGCATGTTTTTGAGGTTTATCTAAATTGTTGCACATGTCAGTACTGTGTTCCTTTTTATTGTTTAATATTATTCCATTCTTTGGAAATACATTTTGTTTATCCATTCACCAATTGATGGACATTTGGATTGTTTCCAATTTTTGGTCCTTATGAATAACTAGAGGCCCGGTGCGTGAAATTCGTGCACTTGGGCGGGAGTCCCTCAGCCTGGCCTGCGCCCTCTCATAGTCCGGGAGCCCTCGGGAGATGTCCAACTGATGGCTTAGGCCTGCTTCCTGTGGGGAACGGGCCTAAGCCCGCAGTTGGACATCCTTAGCGCTGCTGTGGAGGTGGGAGAGGCTCCCGCCACAGCCGCTATGCTCGCCAGCTGTGAGCCTGGCTTCTGGCTGAGCAGTGCTCCCCCTGTGGGAGTACAATGACCACCAAAGGGCGGCTCCTGTGTGGAATGACTGGTCATTCTGCTGTTCAGTCAATTTGCATATTAGCCTTTTATTATGTAGGATGGTGCTTGTACATGTTTTCATTTCTTTAGGGTAGATTCCTAGGAGTGGAACTGCTGGGTCTGGTAGTAAGCTCTCCACATTCTCACCAACACATGGTTTTATCTGTCTTTTTTAATTGTAGTTATTCACGTGGCTGTGAAGTGGCATCTCACTGTGGTTTAGTTTCTATTTCTTGAATAACTAATATGCTGAACAATTTTTTATGTGCTTGTTAGCCATTCATATTTCTTATTTGGTGACATGTCAATTCAAAAATTTTAAGTTGGTTTGTGTACTGTCTTATTATTGAGTGGTAAGAGCTCTCTCTATTCTGGATATAAGTTCTTTACCAGGAATATGATAGAGCACATGGGTTTTTAATTTTCCTCATATCAGCACCGTAGACTGTGGAAAGGGGAAGGGGCAATAGCAAAAATAGTTTGTATTATTTGTGTGTTGTGAGTTGGACACTGGGCTATGTGTTTCACATGGATTATTTAAACCATTTTGTCATTTTCTAAAGCTTATAGAACTGTTTCATATACTTGTTCTGCAATTAACAGTTTTTCATAGATAAACAATAGAAACAGTTGATTTGGAGAATTCTTATATTTTTTGCGAGTTAGAACTGGTCTTTTAATATTATTACCATTAAGACTAAATAGTGATAATACAGATCCTGATTGCCAGTGAATTACAAGCTAGATGTTTATTTCTCTCTCCTATAACTGGCTGACATTAGCCAACCTGGATGTGTGTGGGGACTCCACAGGGTGAAACACCTTATATCCTGTTATTCTTTAAGATGCAATTCTGCTTCAGGATCCAAAAGGCCATTCCAGTTGTCCTGACCCCTTGCAAGCAGTGGGAAGTAGAAAAGAGGAGAGGGATCCCATTCCTTTTTTTTTTTTAATTTAAAATCTTAGTTTTCAATTAGAGTTTACATTCAATATTGTCTTACATTAGTTTCAGGTGTATAGCATAGTGGTTAATACAGTCATATTCTTTACAAAGTGTTCTCCCTGATATTTCCAATACCCTTCCTGGCACCATACACAGTTATTACAGTATTATTGACTATATTTCCTGTGCTGTGCTTTGCATACCCGTGACTCTTCTGTACCTACCAATTTGTAGTTCTTAATGCTCCCTTCTCACACGGCCCCTCAACTCCCTCCTCCTCCTTTGTGTCTGTGAGTCTGTTTCAGTTTTGTTTGTTTGCTTATTTTGTTCTTTAGACTTTACATATAAGTGAAATCATGTAGTGTTTGCCTTTCTCTCTCTGACTTATTTCACTTAGCATAATACCCTCTAGGTCCATCCATGCTGTCGTAATTGGTAAGATTTCATTCTTTTTTTATGGCTGAGTAATATTCCATTGTATGTATGTACCACAGCTTTTTTTATCCACTCATCTCTTGATAGGCACTTGGGTTGCTGTATCTTGGCTACTGTAAATAACGCTGCAGTGAACATAGGGGTGCATGTGTTCTTTTGAACTAGTGTTTGGGGTTTCTTTGGATACATATCCAGAAGTGGAATCGCTGAGTCATAAGGCATTTCCATTTGTCATTTTTTGAGGACCTTCCATACTGTTTTCCATAGTGAGGGAGCCCATTCCTTTTAAGAAGTTGACACCGAAGTTCAAGTATCATTTCTACTCACACACTATTGGTTAAACTTAGTCATGTGGTAATGCCCTGATGTAAGAGAGTCTGGAAAATGTGTTCTTTATTTTGAGGCAATGTGTCCATCTGAAACTTAGGGGTTAAGGCCTAAAACTTAAGGTTGAGGGTAAGAGAAGAGAACAGATGTGGGGGGCTCCTGTAACCAGTCTGTGTGGGATTCTCATTCATTTTTCATTAAAGAAAGACTAGTTGATAGGCCGTTATTGGCCTAAGCCTTATTGAAGAGTTACTTTTACTATTGTCTTTAGAATCACACTAGAATGTTCTTCATGGTGAAGTAGTCATAAGTATAAATTATTACTGCTCAGGGAATTTGAAAATAACTTAGTGATTAAATCTGATTTTGGAGTTGCTATACTGAATATAGATTTTTATATACCAGCTGGTAGGAAGGGTGGCAAATAAGAGGACAGCTCCTGCCAGGTGGACTTTGAAAGCAGAACTCTTTGTTTTGTAGTTTTCTTTTCAAGCGGCTGTTTCCTCCTGATGTCACCACAGCCCCTCACTGAGCAGTTAACTGTAGCCATTCTCCTCTGGTCCATATGAACTTCTGCATTAACATGCCAGATCTGCGCTATAGAGCGAAAAGAGCATTTAGAGTTGTCATTGCTCTAAGGGCAGCAGGGATTTCTAATAAGTGTAGGCAAGAAACTGTCTGGATCCACTTGTTCTCTGTGTGTTTAAAACCTTGACAACAGAAATTGGTACTAAATGTTTTGAAGAAACAAGCAGTAATTTCTAGGTTTCTAGCTCTAGTCTGCTGAGAGGCTCTTAAGGGCGGGGGGAATCCGTTCTTGTGCAGCCCATTTCAGCTGCCCCAGAGGTGCGGTGGGTAAACACGGGCTCCCCCAGAACCTCCTGATCCCCGCTGGCCTCCCCCTGTGGGGAGGTTCAGACAACTTGTTTTCTTTCCCTTCTGGGCCTTCTCTCTACACTCCCCTCCAGCTGCCTTCTTCCCCCACCCCCAGAGTAATGTGATCTCCCAGGCCTGGTCTGCTGCTCTCGCAGATTCTTTTAGTCTTAGAGAAAGAGAGGAAAAAAATTAACCATTGGTTTCCCAGTTCAAAGTTAACAAAACCATAAACGCCCAAAACAGTGCCAGTGTTTGAAAATGAGTGTATTGCTTATAAATAACCAGTGCCTTTATTAATTGTTTATATTTTAATCGTTTATATTAAAGTGTACTCAAGGTTATCCTCTTATAAAGATAGTAAGAGGTCTTTAGGATTATTGCAACTTGCTATTTTTGTTTCTTTTGTAGATATCTTAATCTTTATTTAATATTCAGATTAAAAGCAAACAAAATAAGATTTTTGTGATTTAAAATAAAATTCTGTGGCATTTTTTTTAAAAGTTAACCCAAGTAAAGGGACAAAAACAATTCATGAAAACATGCAAAATGTCTTTAAGTTGAATTCAAGTACTTAGAATTTAATAAGAATATCCCAAACGATTTTTGTTCCATAATATATGTTTATAGCTTAACTAAGCTGTGTGACTGGATTTAAGAATTTGGGGTTTGGTTGTTTCTTCACAACATTGTTAAGATTTGAGACCTATAGTTTACAACAAATTTTAAATAGTTTTTCACTCTCTTGCCCCGGCTGGTGTGTCTCAATGGTTAGGGTATTGCCTGTGCACCAAAGGGTTGTGGGTTTGATTCCTGGTCAGGGCACATGCCTAGGTTTCAGGTTTGATTCCTGGTCGCGCATTCATGAGGCAACTAATCCATGTTTCCCTCTCACATTGATGTTTGTCCCCTCCCCCCCCCCCCCGCCCAAATATCATCAGGTGAGGATTAAAAAAAATGTTTTTCACTCGCATGTCCTAAAACTGGTCTTAAGTATGGGTAACTAGTGGGTGTCATATAATGAAAAAATATCTAACAAGGGAGTTTGGAAATCTGGGTTCTATTCCTGATGCTGCCATTAACTTGCTCTGAGACTTTTGTGCACGTTATTTAACCTGCCTGTGCTTCAGCTATCTCATCTGTAAATGGACAAAGTAGATTTTTATTTAAAATTATTAAAGATTACAGACCTGTCTTTATCACTATTCCCTCCCAGCTGCACTAAAATTACAGTAAAAAGATTTTTTAAAAGTGAAAATATATAAGGACTAAAAGAATTCAAAAGGATAAATGGATAAGAGAGGTGGATACATTTTTAGAAAATGGCAGTCAAAAGCATGGTGCTAGACTTAGCAGAATTGAGGAAGATGAAGTCCAACATCTTCTGAGAGAGACATTGGTTAGAAGTGAGCCTGTTTGCTTATAAGAACCTAAGGGGAAAAATCAGAAATTAGAGGCATTAGTACCATAGAAAGCGGGGGGTGGTGAGGCCTGTAATTGAAATCAAAAGGACCAATTAAAAGTCTGTAAAAGGGATGTTGAGATTTTCCACACCCCTCCCCAGCCCTGTACAGCCAGATCACCTCCCTTCCCACCTCCATGAGACTAGAGATTTTATATTGATAAATTGCCCTCTAAAGTCTCTGGACCAGGGCATGCACCCCCAGCAGGGGTGCAGGTAAGCTATTGGGCTGAAAACAGTGAGGTGGGCAAGAGAAGGTTTTTTTTTTAAAGGCTGCCCACTGGATAGTGCGATTCTCAGCCCTCTCACATTTCCGGCTAGCCAGGGCCTGGACTATAGGAGATGTAAAGATTCTTGTTGGGGGTAGAAAACCAAATTGAATGGCTCTAGAGAAAAGCCCATTTGGGGATTCTTTTAGTGGATAGCTCACCACCTCCCATCATTAAAGCCCACCAGTTGTCATGCCCATTTCATGCTTACTGTTTAGTTCCTCACTTGTACATAATAAATGGACAGCCACATTTCTTTAAACGTTAGAGAAAAGTCTCTAACGTGATAGATAAAGGGTAAAACAACGTCACAGGAAAAACAACTTGGTGGAAATAAAGACAGTGTAGGAAGCAGAAGAATTCAGAACCTTTCTTTGCTAGTCCTCAGAGAGAGAGAGGTTGCAAACATCAAACAAGAGTATGTTGCTAAAAACAATAACAATCCGAACAAGAATGAACTCGTTAATACTGAAAACATTATAGCCAAAATTTTAAATTCAACAGAAGACTTGGAAAATAGCCTATCTTAGAAAGCAGAATATAAAGACAAAAACATGGACAATAAGAAACAGGGGCTGCTGTTTTTATTATAAGACTTTTAGCACTATTTGCCTTTTATCCATGTGTATATATTACTTCGATTAAAAAAATAAAAATTAAAAAATATAAAAAGTTAAAAATAATCAATAATACTAGTTTCCTCCTGGAGGAAAATTGTTTAATAGTCATGTTAACTTGTTAATTATAATAATATAGTGGAGTCTTACTATAATGATATTTTCTAGAAAGTGGATTTACTCAAAGATAGGTCAGTGAGAATCGTAGCCGTGGGAGTAACCAGGGCACTAACGAACAGTCAGTGTTATTTGAAAGACGGTCCTGCGTGCAGTCTGCACATCCCGTCCTGGGCCTGAAATAGCCCCAGTAAGGATGTGGGGTGAGGAGTTTGTGATTTGCCGTAAAGCATGGTTGCAAAACCTTGGCTTTAGGATTAAAAAGTAAGACTCTGTGGCATTTCGGTTTTAGTTGGTACTCCTGCCCATAGCTAATACTTCTTTCCCTTAATAAAATGAACTGCTTTCCTCTTCCCTTGGAAAACCTCCAGACTGCTTCCACTCCCTCGGACTGTACTTTCTGAACCATTTTCACACATCACATTTGTTAATTTTAGCTCTTAACTTAGTCCCAGTAAGACTTAGGCAGGAACACAATCCATTACCTGCCATACTAAGAGCCCTCATTTGGAAATAACAAATAGCTCCTGTTTATTGAGCACTTTCCATACATTATTTCTAACCCTCATAACCCTGTGACATAGCTACTCGTGTTACCACCCCACCCCAATTTTACAGATGAAAAACTGAGCTGAGCGTCGTCACTTGCCCACACCACCACAGTGAGTGCCCAGCTAGAGTCATCGGGCCTTGTGACACGTGGCTGGTAAACGGTGCCATCTCACTGAAAATGTGTGAGACGTAGAGATGAATGTGTCCTTATCCACTAGTGGCAAACGTGGGTGTGACTGATGTGCTTTTTTTTAAAAAAATGTATTTTATTGATTTTTTTACAGAGAGGAAGGGAGAGTGATAGAGAGTCAGAAACATCGATGAGAGAGAAACATCGATCAGCTGCGTCCTGCACACCCTCCAACAGGGGATGTGCCCACAACCAAGGTACATGCCCTTGACTGGAATCGAACCTGGGACCCTTCAGTCCGCAGGCCGACGCTCTATCCACTGAGCCAAACCGGTTAGGGCTTGATGTGCTTTTCTAAGCGGCATTCTCTTTCAGTTGGACACACAGGGGACCCAGAAAGCTAGGGAACCTCGCAGGCTCTCACTGGACAGTGTTTGCAGAATCAAAGGAAGTGGGTTTGTTGGCATGTCATGTGAAATAGCATGCACATACTTCAAGTTTTTTGCCCTTTCCCACTAAAATTATTGGCTGGGCTGGAAACAGTAAAAGGGTCGGTCAGATCTGGGATTATCTGGTCCTAAGGGTCCCACACCAGGCCCCACATCAGATTGACCTACCCGCCTTCCACGCCTGCCGCATCCTGCCTCTTCCTTCTTGGCGACCTGTCTTCCTCCTTCCCTTCACCGCCCGTCTCCTCCCCCACCCCTTAAAACTAGGACTGAATTCCAAACTTTTAAAAAATTCAATTTTTTGTTTATCCTAAAATACTCTTCAGAAAAGAGTACCCTTTTGGCAACTTTTTCTAGAGTTGTACCTTTCTTAAATTCAGAAATTGCTTTCAAATGAGTAAATTGTAGAAATATCCATTGATATTTGTCTATTCCCAGTGAAAATAAGAAGCAAATCTTTCCTCTTCTAAAACGGTGGTTTTTCAAACTTCAGCACCCACGCAGCTCATGCCGTGCGTCCCACATACTCTGGTGCTGGAGGCCTAGTGCGCACTGCTGGTAAGTCTGCCTGTTCGGCAGGTACCACAGGTGGTTCTAAGTAAGCTACCCCTGCACCGTACTTTTGGAAACATGCTCTATTACATACTTTAATCTAATTAAGGACCTTTATTTTTTCGTTCTTCTATTCTTTATGTGTTTTAAAATATTCTTATTAGTTCTGATTCCCAGAACTATTTTTTTTAAAGACTTATTCTTCCAATTTCTTTTTCATTCTCTGGCTTTACACATATTGTCCACTTTTCACTTAAATTGCAAATTATGTGCCATTTTGGAAAATTCAAAGACTTTGGACCTTACTACTTCCTAGCTTTGTATGTTTGGACAAGAATATTTCCTCTCTCTTCCCCTCCTTTCCCAGTTTCCTTACCTGTGAAATGAAATGACATTATACAGTATTTACAGGATTGCTGTGAGGCTTGTGCCGGGACACATTAGGTGCACAGTAAATGTCTATCCTTCCCCAAACGGAATGCAGCATGACAAACAGGTTAAGTAGGTCACAGTCTTTTTTATTTCTTTGTTGTTGTTTTTCTTTATTTTTTTTTTTAAGTTAATACCTTTGAGGCTTAAGAGTGCTTAGAGCAGCGGTTCTCAACCTGTGGGTTGCGACCCTTTTGGGGGTCGAACGACCCTTTCACAGGGGTCGCCTAAGACCATCGGGAAACACATATATAATTACATATTGTTTTTGTGATGAATCACTATGCTTTAATTATGTTCAATTTGTAACAATGATATTGGGGGTCACTACAACATGAGGAACTGTATTAAAGGGTCGTGGCATTAGGTTGAGAACCACTGGCTTGGAGGGAATCCTTGGGCCTTTCTTCAGCATAGTAAGAAGACAGGCTCTACTTGCTTGTAACAGAATGCCTTTTGTATCTTGCAAGTGAGTTTCATAAGGATCAACACTGGATCTGGAAAGGATAGTACAGGTTTGATATGGTGGTGTACAGTTTGGTGATAGTTTCAATATTCGTTGCTGCTAATTCAGTTTTAGACACAGTTTGTAAGCAAGCATTACTCATTTTTAAAAAATATATTTTATTGATTTTTTACAGAGAGGAAGGGACATTTTTTACAGAGAGTTAGAAACATCGGTGAGAAACATGGATCAGCTGCCTTCTGCACATCCTCTGCTGGAGATGTGCCCGCAACCAAGGTACATGCCCTTGACCAAAACTGAACCTGGGACCCTTCAGTCTGCAGGCCAACGCTCTTATCCACTGAGCCAAACCGGTTAGGGCAAGCATTACTCATTTTAAGAGGATAAAGTCATTTTAGACTTAAGAGCAGAATATTAGTAATAGTCATTAGCTTTTTAAAATAAATTTACATCCCAATATAAAGCACAGAACATGCAAACAAATATCTGGGTCTGTATTAACTGATAGTATTCAAGGGTATAGTTAGAATTGCAAAAATACCCACTAATGTATATATAATTCTTGGCATTACTTGCCAATTTGAATATGTAGCCTTTTAAATATGAAATGCTCTATAATGACAGGTTTATCATAGTCTGGTCCAAAGCTCTTGAACTTTCCAGAATAGCACCAAACAGATTATTGTATTTTTCAGCTTGTTTAAACTGGTGTCACCCTTTTGAATTTTATTTTTGACTTTACACTTGGAGGTTGAAAGGTTTAAGACAACACTAACCAAGTCAGCAGTCATTTCCTGAAGGCTCTCTAGTGAGACAGTGTCGCCCGGAGTCTAGATAGCATCCACAGGCACTGTACTTGTTACCTTGTAGCCCTGTAGCCCTGTGTCTCCAGGGGACTGGGCCTTCTTAGCTACTCATGAGGCCTGACCTGGCACTCCAACACTAACCGCAGGTTCACTCTATTACAGTAAAAACATTTTGTACATTGATGAGAATTTGTAAAGTTAATGATGCCTTTGCTGAGAACCCCTGTGATATACACTAGTCACATCCAGTCACATCTTGAATTTTATGTGTTATTCATGGCAGACCTAAATGAAGATCTTCTTAGCCATTCCTGGTGTACTGAAGATACCCATGCTTTGGTCATTACCCTGTAGGCCGGAAAGTAAAACAAATGAATCCAGCTTTGTCTCTGGGGCTGACCACCATAGCCAGGATCTCTCTCTTGCTCTCTTTTTTTTAAAATATATTTTTATTGATTTCAGAGAGAAAGGAAGAGGGAGAGAGAGATAGAAACATCAATGATGAGAGAGAGTCATTGATAGGTTGCCTCCTGCACGCTCCCTACTGGGGATCGAGCCTGCAACCCAGGCATGTACCCTTGACTGGAATCGAACCTGGGACCCTTCAGTCCGCAGGCCGATGCTCTATCCACTGAGCCAAACCAACTAGGGCTAGGATCTCTTAACTAAGGCTTCCTCTGAAACATATGTCAACCTTAGTTATTTAAGCAAAGGTATAGATATTCAAAGCTTTAATCTACTTATAATCTATTCTTGGTCAGATGTGGCTGTGTATTAATTTACTGGTCAGGAGCCTGATCCTTGGATCCAGGTGGACCTGCGTGGAGTCCAGCTCTGCCTGTTTCCATATGTAGGACCTTTGGCAAAGTGCTTGACTTCTCTGAGCTCCAAGAATTGGGGTAATAATACTGTTTTCCTTACAGGACCATTGTGCAAATGCAGTGTAGTAGTGTGGACAGACCATGCTTTTCACAAGACTCCGACACATAGTGAGATCTCAGTACATGTTAGGGGTGTGTGTGTGTGTGTGTACACTGAGTGGCCAGATTATTATGACCACCCCATCAGTATTTCGTTGAGCCACCTTTTGCCTTCAATACTATAGCGATTCTTCTTGGCATTGATTCCATGAGATGTTGAAAGGTGATGCGAGGAATCTGACACCATGCCTGATGAATAGCACTGTCCAGTTCTATGAGATTTGATGGTTGTGGAACCAGCTGCCTGATGGCTCTTTTAACTTCGTCCCACAAGTGCTCAATTGGATTGAGATCTGGTGATTGTGGGGGCCACCTAAGCAAGGTAAAGTCTCCCTCATGTTCTTGGAACCACTCCTGCACAATACGAGCACCATGGCATGGCACATTGTCTTGTTGGAAGAAGCCGTCTCCATTGGGATACGCCATCAACATGATAGGATGAAGTTGATCAGCAATGATACTTAGGTATGCTGTGCTATTCAGACATTGTTCCACACAAATTAAAGGGCCCAAATCATGCCAGGAAAACATGCCCCAAACCATAACACTGCCCCCACCAGCTTGAAGGGTTGTACTCATGCATGCGGGGTGCATGCTTTCATGCTGTTTCCGCCAAATTCTCACTCTGCCATCTGCATGATGCAACTGGAAATGTGATTCATCGGACCACATGACTTTTTCCCAATGCTCAACTGTCCAATCCTTGTGTTCCTGTGCGAGTTGGAGACGTTTTATCTTGGTAACTACAGACAGCAAAGGTGTTCGAACAGAGCTTTGGCTTCCATATCCCATACGATGCAGTGTACGACTAATTTGCCTACAAACGTCAGGTGGTCATAATAATCTGGCCACTCGTGTGTGTGTGTGTGTGTGTGTGTGTGTGTATTGATTTGAGAGAGAGAGAGAGAGGAAGGGAGAGAGAGAAACATCAATTTGTTGTTCCACTTACTTTTGCGTTCATTGGTTGATTCTTGTATGTGCTCTGATCTGGGATGGAACCTGCAGCCTTGGCATATCAGGACGATGCTCTAACCAACGGAGCTACCTGACCAGGGTAATACATGTTAGTGCTTATTATTCATGTGCTCTAAGATATGGACTAACTTAGGTGTTTTGTTTTTTTAAAGAATAGTTTTTGATTTTTAGAGAGAGGGAAAGAGACAAACATGTGAAAGCATAACATTGATCAGCTGCTTCCTGCATGATTTCCACCAGGGATCGAGCCTACAACCTGGGCATGTGCCCTGGCCTGGAATCAAACCAGCAACTTTTTGGTGCACAGGATGATGCCCAGCCAACTGAGCCACACCAGCCAGGACTGGACTAACTTAGTTTTTCTGCCTGTTGCTTTGATACTATTGTTAAATTTTGTTTTCTATTGTTACTGATATTTATCTGATTTTTATTAAATTATTTGGTATGATTGGGGACCTTATTGTTTCCTGTTGACCTGGATTTCTGGTTTTATGCCAAGTTACACACTCTTGTGATTATTATGTTATGACATTGTCTATTATCAGTCCTGAGTTATACACAGATTTGAGCCCAACACGGCAATGAAATGGGTTTTAAACAATGGTGCCATGACACCTGACAAACAAGGGGAAAGTTCTCTGTTGAAGAAAATGAGGCAAAGAAGGGCTCAGGCCCTGCCTCTGAAGAGTTCTCGGTGTGGAGACCTCAGCCCCTTACGGATAACCAGAGATTATGTTTGAATGTGAACTCGCACGTCTCTTCATTCTGCCAACCGTCTCCTCGCCTGAATGTCTGATTTGACAAATGTGTTGCACACTTGTAGCTGTTATGTGGCTTCCAGATCTCTTGATTATTCATTCCTTACCCACCCATTGAGTTTAGCCTTAATCACAGTAAGCTCACTGAATAGAAATGAGACCAGTGTTGGTAATTCCAAAGGAATTTGCATTATTCACCAGCGTTGTGGGGACATCGGGTTTGCCAGGGCCCGGAGCACAGTGGCCTGAGCAGTGCAGGTTGGGAACTTCTCATGGTTTCCCAAGTGGCGCGGAGCACCTGCGGTCTACAGAGCAGCTGGCGCAGCTGTTCCTTTCTTGGGGTGTTAGGATCGCATGTGCGTAAACGCTCTGCGTGTAAGAAATGCTGTTGATTCAGAAGTGGGATTGGTTTTGGGCCGCGGTGATGGTGCAGGACGGCCTGGGCCTGGCCATCGCCTAGAGAGGGTCCCGGCGCGGCGCGGAGGGGGTTAAGGCCGTTCAGGAGGCGGGGGCGGGCCTCGCGGGCCGGGCTCGGGGCCCTTTGTTAACAGGCGCGTCCTGCGCGGAGACGAGACCCGGCCGCGGCCACGGGCGGGCGCGCGGGGCGGCGGGGAGGCCGCATGGCGGGGCCGCGGGGGCCCGGGAGGGCGCACGGAGCCAGGGGGGCGAGCCGAGCCTGAGCCGCGCCGCGGAAGGGAAGGGGGCGCCGGCCCTCACGGCTCCGCACACGAAGATGTTGGAGATCTGCTTGAAGCTGGTGGGCTGCAAGTCCAAGAAGGGGCTCTCCTCGTCCTCCAGCTGCTACCTGGAAGGTGAGCCCGGGCCCGCGGCGGGGGTGGGCGAGGGGGCCGCGGGCCGCCGCCCGGCCTTCCCAGGCCTTTCCCGCCTGCGCTCCCTCCGCTCCCCCTCTCCGTCCCTCCCTTTCCCTCTCCCTCTCCTTTTCTCTCCCTCTCCCTCTCCCTTTCTCTCCCTCTCCGTCCCCCCTTTTCTGTTTCCTCCTCTCGCAGCCCCTGCGCGGCGGCGCCAGCCGAGGGGGAAGGGGCCGGACTCTGGCCCCTGGGGAGCCCGCGTTGGGATGGCGGTGTCGAGGGGGCCCCCCCGACTGCGGGCTTCGACCCGAAAAAGTTTGAGAAAGCGAACTCTGCGGGCCTGGACGGCCCACGTTGTGGAATTTCCACCGTTAACTGGAAATTATGTGTCAAAAAGGTCGCCCTGTGTTTGTGAAAGATAGGATTTTCATTAGGTATCGTGTACTACAAAGAGAACGCGCTCTACCATTTATGGATACAGAATTTCAAGCGCTCTTTCCACTCCCCGTCCCTACCCCAAACAGGCCACGAGGAAGCCTTAGACACGCATTCTCTCCCTTTTCCATGGAGCAAAGAGCGATCACAGCGAGTGCTAAGAAGGCATGTGGATGAGTCCAGAGTGTCTGGGGCGAGGGCGGAGGAACCACGTTAGGTCGCTTCAAAAAAGCTGAGAGCCAAGAGCCGCTCACTTCTGCCTTCTTTCCGTTCTGCTCTTTTTCTTATCTAACCCTCCCCTCCCCCCTTTCCTGTTACTTGCCTTTCATTTTCCGTCCTAGTAAGGTGACGTCTGAGAAAAAGTGAATTGAGGATGCGCGGTTATCATTTGATAGCTTCAAGATGGATCTGAAATTCATCTGCTTTTGGTACTGTCCTCCCAGGCTTTTTGCTTTCAGCTGAAAAGGCTGATTGTACTTAAGAGAAGTAATCCTGCTTGCATTTCTCCATCAGTTTCATTGAGGGCTTAAAATAGGAATAGAGATGTACAGCTCATTTTAGAACAAGTAGGATTTCTACTATAGTGCCAGGAAGTTGTAATGTTTTTCTTTTTTAAATGAAGGAGAAATAAACAGAGGCCTCATTAATTGTCTAAACTGTTTTTCTTTTCACTTTTTGATTTGAGGGCCTGCCTAGAATCATATGTGTAGCTCAAACCATAAACGCCAGTGATATAGGCAAAACCTGTTTGCCATTTTGCCACAGTAGGCGTCCATGGGTGCCTTTCCCTCTCTGGGATTTGGGGCCCGAGAGAAGGCCCACCCAGCTGAAGGGGGCTCACAGAATCTAACATTAGGAGAGAGATGGTTTATTTGTCCCCTAAAAGTTCTTATCTGAACAGCCAAAATCAGCTTCAGTTAATACGTGGCTTGTTTTCCAAGTTGCTCAAAATTCTGAACACATTCTCATTTACATCTGTAACGAGTTAGTGTCAGGCATTATCATCTCCATTTTGCAGATGGATGCCTAAGGCTGAGTAGATGAATGGACTTTTGTAACTGCAGAGCTGGAGGAAAAGTTTAGGTCACAACTGTTTTGTTTTCGGGGAGGGGGGGGGCGGGAAGATTTAGTAGTACCTGGCTGGTTTAATTTTTTTTTCGGGGGAGGGGGAATCTAAAGTGACTTACTATGTCTTGAAATAATGTTGGCTCTCAAGACTAAAAAAAAAAAAAGGATTCTGGTACAACAGACTGCTTTAGGTTAAGGCTTTATCTGGAAAGCTATCACTATAGGAATTCTTTATTGTTACTGAGTTTACCTGATGTCATTGTTATGTTTTATTGGGGAAAGTAAATGAAATTATTATTTTGTAGTTTAGAGAATTTAACAAACGTCAGTGGTCCTTTCTTAAGGACTGGATGTGCTATTAGTCTCTTGGGAAGAATAATTGCCAACATCTGGGTAAGTCATCCAGCCTTTCTGTTTTTACTGACATCTAAATCAATCAATCAGTGCTTATTGACAGCCACTGGGGCCCAGTCATCACACGTCATGGAGCGAAGTAAATATGGTCAAGTTTTCCATCCTATCAAAGAAGGGTCAGCTGTAAAACTTGATCGTGCATCGACTTTGCTATTCGGGCCTAGCTGTCAAAGCAATTATTAAATGCTTACTGTGTGCCAACCACTGTTTCAACATTCTGTGATTTCATTTGCTTACTTCTCATGATGGCCTTGTGGTTATTTCCATTTTATTGATGAGGAAACCGAGGCACCGAAAGATTAGGAAACTAGTCTAAGGTAACAGAGCTAGCAAGTGGTGGTGCTGGGATTTGAACCTGTGCTGTCTATCCCCAAAGAGCCCAGTTTAGCTACTCTGCTTTATGGACTATGACTGTTTATCTTCTTTGGAACTCTCCGTGGATGTTAAAATGGTATCTTCAGAAACACTAATGCCTCAAAAGGGGGTATTCTTTCTTTCTCTTCTGGAAACCTGATACTGATAAGAATGCTTACCTTTAGCCATATTGATTCCTCTCTGAAATCAATAAAAACATTTAAAAAAATAACTGTACATGATAACGAATTCTAAAAGGGTATTTAGTGAACAGTGATTCTGTCTCCTGTGCAGTTTCCCTACCCAGAGGCACTCGGGAGTTTCTTGTGTGTCCTCCTAGAACAGTGGTCGCCAACCTTTCACACCTCACGGACCACCGGTTGGCGACCGTTGTTCTAGAAACATTTTTGCATACGTAAGCATTTATAGCATTTGAATTTTGTTCATCAACTTTGTGAAAGTATCTTTATAGCTGCATCGATTTACCATGCTCATGTTTATCTTTATAATCTTCGGTCTACTTCACTGAACTTTCTGTTATTCCTCACCTCTAGAGATGTGAAAGAAAACATGAACATTAGCCATTTGAATTCACCTTTCCTCCAGTTTATTTTTACTTGTTCATATGTTTGTATTTGTATACATTGTGCATGGATGTTGTACAGGGACCTGTAAGTTCCGTGTGGTGGAATAAAAAACGAATGTGTGTGAAGTGAACTCTTGTTGAACTTTCAAATTTTATTTTAAGGGCCCTCTTTTACGCTTCTTGTCAGCAGTTCACTTTCTGGCGTGTGCTTTATGTGGTCCAGCCACACAGACACTTTTAGTACTTCTGCCTCAGAGATGCTTGTACTCTTTCTAAACACTCGCTCCTGAGCTCATCAACTACTTCTCTTGTTTAGTAACAAAGAAAATCTGAGGCTCCTTCTGGAGCCGGATCGCCAGTCGGTCCATTTCACTTGGGGTTGTGTTAAAATCGTGGAGCATTTCTGATGGGACAGGCCTTGGCACCAAGCACTTCATTGGCATCCTCACTAATTCTCGTACCAGTGCCCCGAGGTCTTCAGAGAAGAGAAGGAAGAAGGGCCCACTCACTTTGGTTAGAAACACTTTTGAATTTGGAGTCAGGAGATCCGGCTTTTGTCCGACTTCTCTCAGCTTTTCTGGTCCATTACCTCTAAGACAGAACAAGCACCCTCTGTCCAGCTCACCTTAGAGGATCGTTTTGAGAACATATGAGATGATTCAGGTGAAAGTTTTGAAACGAATAAAATGCTTAATATATGTATTTACCGGTACGAGGTTCCTTGGAGATGTCCTTAGGTCCAGAGTTCTCTGGCCTGGATGTGTATGCTAAGGTCCCATTCCTATGTGAGGCCCGCAGCTCTGGAGCCGGCCAGCGTGGACCCAGATGCCACCCATGTTGCCCAGGGATCTTGGGCACATTGCTTTCTGAGCCTGGGTGTTCTCATTTCTAAAACGGGCTGTGAGTAGTCCCTGTCTTGTTGAGTTGGTAGATTCACATGAGAGATTTCATTTAAATTGTTGAGCACAGAGCGGGGCACGGAGCAAGATGTTAGCATATGTTAGATGTTGTTATTTTAAACAATTACTTAGTCTGAAATGTTGGTGTTGCCAGTTTTTCTAGTGGCTGAAGTATGATAGAATTGAGTTGAACTCATCCATAGTTTCTCTTTCTTTTTTCCCCCCGATAGTTTTTCTTGTTAACAAAACAAAATTTTTCCAAGTTTGTTTTGATGCATATAATTAATATTTCCTGTCCTTGGTTTTAAGGAAAAGTATCTTCCCTTCCTCTGATTCTATCTTATTCCCATGGTGAAAATGTTAATTGTGGAAGAAAAAATCCTGTTGGTTCATGGTTGGCATCTTCTTTCTTCTCTCCAGAGGGAGTATGTTCATAGCTCCAAACATGTGAAAGCTAAAAATCTCATATTGCTTACTACTTTGTTGCAAAAGTAATTTTGCCAGTGTAATTAAACACTGATCCGAAACAGAAACAGGGAAAATTGTCAATGGTTAGGCTTTAAAAATATATAACAATATTGTACAATGTGATGATTATGGTTAACAAATACTGTATTGTATATTTGAAAGTTGCAAAGAATAGATCTTTATAAAGTTTCTCCTTCCAAGAAAAAAGTTATAGCTATGTGTGGTAATGGATGTTAACTTATGATAATCCTTTCACAATATATACATATATCAGATTATTAACCTTTAACTTATACAGTATCATTATACCTTAAAACTGGGAAAATATATGTAACAAGAACTAAAGATCAAATGGGACATCGGAAGAATATAACTTTCTTCTGTAATGGTGGATTGTAATAGAACACAGAACAATTCTAAAACAAATGCTTAAGTTAGTCTTTCTTTTTCACTTTTTTTTACAGTGGAAAGTTTTAAACCTATGACAAAAGCAGACAACATAATGAACTCCCTGGTACTTATTACCCAGCTGTAATATTACCAACTTTTGGTCCATCTTGTTTTCTTTCCTAGTGAAGTTACAGTTCCAAAGCCTTTGAATAGCTTTGCTAGTTACTGACTTTTGAGAGTCTAACTTTGTCCTCAGATAGTAAGAGTTCTCCACAATTGCTTTTCAAGTCCTTTCCTAACCCACACTGTAGGTGATTTGTTATCCTCTCTGTGTTGGGTGGTGGTGATAGGGAAGACAGACAGATGAGGCCGAGGAGAAACAGGTGGGAATTAGAGAGGGAAGGGGGGGGGGAGGAGCAGGAAAGGGAGGTAGAGACAGAGGGGGCGATACAGACAGACTGGGAGACAGACAGTAGGCTGGGACGGGAAAGGGAAACCAAGACGAGAGGGAAGGAAGACAGAGAGAGGGGACTGGGACAGAGGGAGGGTGGCCTGAGAGGAAGAAAAAGCAAGATCATGAGCGAGCGGCAGGGCTGGCAGCTGAGTAGGATCCCTGGAGGGAGGGTGAGGGGAGTACCTTCTCTCTCTGCTTCTGTTTCCTGCCCTCAAGTGCAGTAATAATGGAGTTTGCGGGAGAAGGTAGCTCAGATTTAGTGCACATAAAGTGCGTGGCACAGTGCTGGTCCTCACTAAGGGATCAATACCTATCACCCATTGTATTGCATTTCGTTGCATAAACTTTAACCTCATTACTCTTAATTTCTCTTTAGAGACCTAATTCTTACCAGTCCTCAAATTTGGCTAATAGCATTGTTCATTGAGTACCTGAAAATTGAATCTAAAGGCAGGCCATGAATAGAATTAGCCATTGCTTTTAGGAGCCAAAAGAATCGTTTTCCGTTCACGTTCAGCTACTCAGGTTAGCAATAGAAATAATAATGGCTAATGGGACATTCTGGGAAAGTTGCCTGCCATTGGGTAACCCTCTGCTTCAGTGACTGGGGTCTGAACTGACGCAGGGGTCCTGGATGATGCTTAAAGGAGAGCAGGAGATGAGAAGTGAGTGCTTTCAAACCGGCTCGGGTCTGGCAGGCAGAGCAGAGTCTTTCGTCGGTCGCAGGCGGCCTGTGGCCGGAGACAGCTGTTTTCCAGCCCGTGCAGCTTTTCTCCCCACAAACACAGCGTGCGTGGAGAGTGCCTCTCACCATGTTGTCCGCCCGTTAGGAAGCATCGAGAAGTGGACTTGTGTCACACCAAGGTGTAATTTAGGAGCCTGGCCACGCTTTACATTCCATTAACAAATACTGCATTTCCTAAATCTTCACGAAGGCTTTCCTGGCCAGGGTTCATGTGCTTCTCATCTTTACTATCTATTATCTCTGTTCTGTTAGAGGTTATCGGGGAGTGAAGGTGCACTCTTAAGGCGTAAGGCAGTGTTTTACCTTGTTGCTAAAGGCCAGCAAATGCAGGTGTTCTGAGTAGGAGGTAATTTAAATAAACGCGGGGCAGTGCCTAGGACTCTGAAAATGCTTGGTCTCTGCCCAAAAGGAGCTGATGTTTGTGGTGACAGTAACAAGAGAAGGAGTAATTGCCCTGTAGTGCCCTAGTGCCAGGTACCACACCTGACATCCATACAAAAATTGTCTGCATGAGTGTGCATTGAGCCCTCCCGACAGCCCGACCAGGGACTAGACCAGGGGTGGGCAAACTTTTTGACTCGAGGGCCACAATGGGTTCTTAAACTGGACCGGAGGGCCGGAACAAAAGTATGGATGGAGTGTTTGTGTGAACTAATATAAATTCAAAGTAAACATGATTACATAAAAGGGTACGGTCTTTTTTTTCAATAGTTTTATTCATTTCAAGTGGCCGGATCCGGCCCGTGGGCCGTAGTTTGCCCACGGCTGGACTAGGTCCATACCGTTGTCCTATTGTGCATTTGAGTCGCCGAGGCTCAGAAATGAACATCTCCCAGATGTGGTGGGCTGAGGTTTGAACAAGGCCTGCCCACCCCTGAGCCTGGGCTGATGATACTGCAAGGGACACGGAGTCCTTAGGGCGGTAATAGGAACAGACACCAGATTCCACGTGAGGTGAAGGGTAAGTAAACCTGAGTTTGAGGCGGGAGGGGGAGGAAGGACAAATCAGAGGTGTATAGAGGCAGTGAGGTCGGGAGGATGAATTCCAGGGAAAGTATAGAGCCCTTGTCAAAGTGCACACAGATGCGGCAGAAACAGGGTTTGCTTGGGGGAAACTGCAAGGCATTTGGGGGGCTGGAGTGGAAAGTAGGGGTCATTGGAGAAGATGGTCCCTGACCGGACCCCAAGGGCCTGTGTGCCCGCTTTAGGAGCTCGGGCTTCTGCAGTGGTGGCACCAAGAACAACCGTAACACGCTGTGAGGACCCGTTACATGCTAGGAGCAGTGCCTCCCACTTCATCTGCAAGCTGCCCGCTGCCTGGCCAGGCACCTGTGCTTAGGTGGCCATAGGTGCACTTGTAGTGAATGGTGACTGATGATTGACAGGCAGGGCCGCCACCCCGACATCTGGATGGGATTTTGACAGAGTGATTTGGTCAGATTTGCCATTTAGAAGGACCCTTCTGGTATGGGCAGGGTCAGAGGGGAACCAGACCGCGGGTATGGTGGGGTAGGGGGAGGACAGGACTGACTAAAGAGATTAGGAGGAAAAGTGGCCAGGATGTGGGTGTGAACTAGATGGGATGAGCGGGAGAGAAGCGGGCACAAATGACAGGTGTTCAGTGTTTTGAAGATGGTGGTCCTCATTTTACATAGGTCTTTGTGCTCCATTTCCAGTAATTGTAGACTTCTTTGCAACAGATTCTTAAAAGGTGATACAAAATTCCTTTTTTTTTTCCAATTTTGGTGGAGGGGGAGGGGATTATAGGGACTGTTTATCTTCAGAAAAGTTAACATGTAGACTGTGAATAGGTTAGGACAGAGAATTTTAATTTCTAAAATTGACTGGCTAGGGACATTACATTGTAAAAAGATTCCAGGGAAAATATTTAAGCCTTAGGCTAAGTTAAATGACTTGATTATTTTTTTTTTTTTAACTTCTTGCTTTTTAAAGGAGATTTCTCTAGGAAACTAACTTTTTGCCTATAACGTGATAAAACTGCATTATTTAGAAAAGAAAATAGTCTCATTTGGACTTCTCACTAATTTGTAGCAGCCTTCTTTCTTGACCCCTCTCCCTGTCAGATCACAGGGGTTACACGGAACCAAATCTGAAGTGCTGGAGTTGGCAGCCGGGGAGGCCCGTGGGTTCTGGGATAGAATTCAGGGGATCTTGTTCTTGGATGGGAAAACATTAAAACTTTATTTTACTAACCTCTAATTGAAAATCAGTATTGTATTTTTTAAGAACTTACAAGATAAACTACAGCAATATTAGCAGTACTTGTGATTTTGTCACCAGTAGAAATCAGATATTTTCCCATCATGTAACAGTTTTGATCATTACTCACACTCATCACTACTTTGAAATGACAGTAGTTACCACTGGATCTTGTTATTTAATGTGTTAATAAAAAGCATTAATATGTTAATAAAGAAGCATATACCAAGTGCATTCATAAAAAGCACTATCACACATTTTAAAAAAGGTTTGGGGACTGTTTCAATATAGTTGTTTTCCTTTGCAATTCTTCATACTTATTTTATGCATTTGCAAACTTTATTCTGAGGAGGAGTCCTTGGGCCTCACCACAGGGTCCACTGCACAGCACAGATAAAGACCTTAGTGGCCTTGGTGGGTCAGGCTGGCCTTGGGTCCCTGTGACTCCTGTCCCTTGCTGGGCACGGTCTTGTTCTGGGTCACCTCCTCCTCAGCCCCTCGCAGCTCCTGGCCCTCAGTGTCTGTGTTCTTATACATCCATCCACAGGGCAGCACTGTCCTCTTATTGGACTTTTGCTTTAAGGCCTGTGCATATCTATCAACCGTGTTTCTCCCCCTGGAGCAGGGCCACGCATGATTCCTTGCATCATTACCACTGTGCCATACCCCTGCTCTCCAGCTGCTGACACGGTATTTGGGGGAGCTGGGACATTCTTTTCAGATTGAAGTTAATGCCAAAGCTGTATTTAGCTAATAAACTTGTTTTTAAAATAATTTTAACTGCTCTGGCTGAGGGTGTAAATGACAAAATAAAGGGCCATGTAGACTGTAGATAAAATTACTTTCATCAAGTTCAAATTGTGGGAAACAATACTTTTCCTCTAAACTCATAAAAAGATGTATGAGACGGTTACAAACTGACTTGAGAATAGTCTGAGCATGATCTCATCAGTTGGAACAGAGTAGGAAATAAAACACGAAGCCTTCCCTCTTTTTTGAAGGGTCTGTTTTATAGATTTTTAAATTACAGAGATTCCTTGAACTGGAGGATAATAGTGAAGGGCCCACAAAGGAACTAGGAATAAAGCAGCATGGGTAAATCATTGCACGTGACTAAAAGTAAAGGGAATGCTTATCGCATCTGACACACCGGCCCTCTCGCCCCTCCCCAGCTCTGAAATGGTGAAGTGCCCTCTGTTCAGGAAACACTGCTTAGGGCAGCGGTTCTCAACCTGGGGGTCGCCTAAGACCATCGGAAAACACATACATAATTACATACTGTTTTTGTGATTAATCACTATGCTTTATGTTCAACACCACAACATGAGGAACTGTATTAAAGGGTCGCGGCATTCGGAAGGTTGAGAACCACTGGCTTAGGGAATTGCAGAGGGAACCCTGGCCTTGGGCACAGTGTCAACAGGAAGGCGGAAAGCTTCCCAGGGAGGTTTTTCCTGGAGGTGAAGTCTCCCCTGCCAGGCGCTGGGGAGAGCGTTTCCTTCTGCTTGCCAGCGGCGGGTTCAGCAGCACAGCCCCTGGAAGTCTAGACCAGATATGCCATATCAGGGAATCTTTTGTAAACATTTTTGATCAGTGACTCACAACTTTAAGAAAGGATTCTTTTGTATCAAACTATCTAAATTGTACTGTAAAGACCCAACCCATTTTCTTAGAATACTAAGTTAATCATGCACAGGTCCAGTGAATTTTGTGGCATTTCCAAACGTTTGATATTCTCATAATTGGAACCCTAGCTTTCTAGAGGTTTGTAGATGTCATAATTCTTGTGCTTAAAATGGCCTATTAATTACTTTTCCTGAGTTTTGTTGGTGATGGAAACCTTTTCATTAACACTATGGTGAAATAACAGTAGACTTCTAAATGGGATGTGAGGCACTTTTGATGATACAAATATAAATATATTTAAAATAAATATGACCCAGAAAGGATGCTGCAGAAAATGTTCACACACACACACACACACAAAATCAAGAATAATAGCAGATGCTAAACTTTTATTTCCTGAGATTTTAACAATAGCCAAAAGATCCATTGGAAGGATGGAGGAGGGGTGCTGTTTTGGGCATCTTTTTTTAATGAAGGTGACAGGCTTCTTTAGGGATTTAACTTCCTGACAGTGAGACTGTCAGAAAGTTCATGTATTAAGCAAGGAAGCTTTAAGTACATTCTGCAACTTTGGCCTTGTAAGCTGTAATCATTTTTAAGGTTGACGAGCATAGTTCACTATGAAATGGAGCAAGGAATTTGGCATTTGTACATTGTGAGTCAATTTTGACATCAGCCTGGATTGGGAATTGACTGGAAGGTTTTGGGGTTGGACTGTGGCTACGCTTCAGTGTCTCGGTCCAGAGGCATGCATGAGCAATACTTCCCTTTGGGCTTTGGCCATTAATTTGTGGAATGGAGCAAGAACTGGAGAGGAAAATGGAGAGACTGCCTTGGATTTCCTCACATCCTGTTGAATAAAAAAAAAAAAAACAGTGGGAGGCCCTTTCCTTCCTGACAAAGGCCTCATCCCTTCACATGGAATTCCCAGCATCTGTCTCCATGTTCGGGACAGTCCCTCTTTAACCCATACTTTAAACCGATGGTCACCCCTGGGTATCTGCCTTCTGCCTATTCCAGGTGTTTTCCAGGCCACTTCCCCTGATTATGTAACGTTCTTTGATCAAATCCAGATGCTGCAGAATGCTTGATAGAAGAGGTCAAATGGCATTTGAAAAGAAAAGCATTACTGTATTCATGACTTTGGTTTAATTTCCTGTATGGGCCTGGTCTGCCAAGGTTAAGCTTGTACACTCATGGCCACGGGGTGGGACACCGAGGGAAAGGAGCAAATACTTTTTAAGGACAACTTGAGAAGATGCCCTCCTCCCCCGTGTACTTTTTAATGTTAGATTATCAGTTATATAAGCACCGGCTGGCTTCCGTTTATAAATTTTTTCCTATTTTTGTAATTGTTTTTGATGATAAAAACAATCCACATTCATTCTGAGAAATATGTCAAAATACAGGAAAAAATTAAAGAAAATTCTAAATGTTTGTAATCTTACCTACCCTAAATTAACCACTTTTTAACTACTTTTAATGGTACTGTTAACATACCACCCTGAGTTAACATACTGTTCACATTTTGGTGTAGTTCCTTCTGGACTTTTCTCTGTTTTCTCCAAAAGTATTTTGAACAGCTTTATGAGTATACTAGAGGCCCAGTGCATGATTTTGTGCATGGGTGGGGGCTGGGCCGGCAGGAGGGCTCCATCTCGCTCAGTCCCCAGCAAGCTAACCTCCCAGTTGGAGCATGTGCCCCCTGGTGGTCAATGCATGTCATAGTGACTGATCGACCAGTCGACTGTCTGCCCCCTGGTGGTCAGTGCACGTCATAGTGGGCAGTTGAGCAGCCTTAGCATATCATTAGCATACTATGTTTTGATTGGTTGAATGGGCAAACAGACACTTGACATATTAGTGTTTTATTATATAGGATTTTGTTTTATGGATGGGACCACAAACTAGCTTATCTTGTGTTGGTAAATATTTTGTACCTTTATGTTTCGCTATTTAAAAATCACTCTATACAGATCATTGTGTGGCTCTTGTAGTATAAATTCCTAGAGGTAGGGCAAAGGTTATGGAATTTTTAAAAGACTCGGTTCATATTTCCAGTTGGCCTTCTAAAATATTACAGCAGTTTCTACACCAAGTACAAGCATAGTATGAGAGTGCCCATTTCATTGAAGTCTCACACTATTAGCCTCAAGAAAATGTACCTGCCAATTTAATGGAGAATTTGTATCTCTTTGATTACTAGAAGGTTAATCTGCTTTCCATTTTAATGGTAATATAAGTTTTCTGTGAATTGCTTATTCATGTTTGGTTTTTTAAAAATTTAAATTCTTTATTGTTTCAAGTACAGTGGGGCCTTGACTTACAAGTTTAATTTGTCCCGTGACGGAGCTCTTAACTCAAATTACTCGTATGTCAAATCAATTTTCACAATTACAATGACACGTGATGCTGGGCTGATGTTGTGGCGTTCACTGTGACGTTCGCTGTGCCAACTAGCAGTGGGGTATCTGAAGCTGGCTCGTAACCCGAATTTTAGCTCGCAACTCAAAGCAAAAAATCGGCCAAGAGATGGCTTATATCTTGCAAAACTCGTTAGTCGGGACACTTGTAAATCAAGGCCCCACTGTATTACATAAGTCTCTTTTTCCGCCATTGACCTCTCCCCAGCCACTCCCACCCCCCAGCACATGCCCTCACCCCCTACTGTCTGAGTCCATTGGTTGCTTATTCACGGTTTTGGTCTATTTTTCCATAGTGGAGGGATTTGTCTTGTTTTTTGATATGCAAAAGTTCTTTTATGTGAAGAATCATCCTTTGTCTAGTAGTTTTATTTAATGTAACGATCGTAGATGCTCTTTTGACTTGCTCCCACTTAACTGACTCGGGCTCAACTACCCTTGCCATGGCTCAGGTACAGGGCTGCCACACCTCATGTCTGCTGTGAGCACTGCCCCTGCCCCCTGGAGTTGCAGCCACAGCAAAGCCAGTTGTGTTTCTTTCTGAATCTGTTTTGTTGGTTTTTTTTTAGATATTCTTGTTGTTTTAATTACTTGGTTAATATGAAACCAATGAAATCCAATGTGAAAAGATAATTCTTTCTATGAAAATGAATGCTTTAGACAGACTCAGTAAAGGCAGGTCACTTTTTAAAAATTGCTACTGGGCTAGAGGTGAGGTGAGTAAGGCACCTGTGCATAATTGGAGGGGATGTACTGGATTCCATAGCAAATGGCTCTGAGTTCTCCCTCCACCTGCAGGAAAGTGATCTGGAGATGAGAGTGCATTACAGGTAGGACTTACAGAAGAAGACAACAGCCAGCTCTGAGTGCATAGCCACACCAAAAGGTTAGTCCTTGGCCCTATAGCCAAGACCAGCAAACCAATGCATATTCCAGTAGGGGGAGGAGGTCACATCTACACTAATAAAAGAGAAAGATGCAAACTGACCGTACCTTCACAATGCCCACCAGCCAATCAGGAGTGAACATGCAAATTAACCCAACAAAGATGGCAGGTTAATTTGCATACACAGACGCCAAGCGGCCAGGGCAGGCGTCCACACTGCCCCAGCTGCTCCGGGTTTCTAGGCAGTGTGGGAAGGTGGAAAGGCGGAAAGGCAGCTCCTGGCCCTAACGAAGGCAGAAAGGCGGCTCCGGGCCCTAACGAAGGCAGAAAGGCTGCTCCGGGCCCTAACGAAGGCAGAAAGGCGGCTCTGGGGCCTAACGAAGGCAGAAAGGCAGCTCCTGGCCGGAGTGAAGGCGGTACCAGCAGCCAGGGGAAGGAAGGCCCATTCTTGCACGAATCTTCGTGCATCAGGCCTCTAGTATTTTAATAAAAAATAATAATTCCCTGCTTTAATGAGCTTTTTTTTTGTTATTGTTAATTGATCAATCCCTCATCACGACGGCACTAAATACACTTTGGAGCAGTGGTTCTCAACCTTCTGGCCCTTTAAATACAGTTCCTCATGTTGTGACCCAACCATAAAATTATTTTTGTTGCTACTTCATAACTGTAATGTTGCTACGGTTATGAATCATAATGTAAATATCTGATATGCAGGATGGTCTCAGGCGACCCCTGTGAAAGGGTCGTTCAACCGCCAAAGGGGTCGCGACCCACAGGTTGAGAACCGCTGCTTTAGAGCCAGTTTAAATACTCAGAGAGCAGGGCCTAACACATCACTAAGCCTTTTCCACATTTTAGGGGGTGGCAGTGTTATTAGACCCTCCTTTAAATTATCTGTGTCCCTGTGATTCATAAGATAAAATTACCAAGCATAGTAATGACATAATTTGGGATGCATTCTTTTAGAAAAACGATTCCTGAAGTTTACTTCAGTCAGTATACAAAAGCTAGAATTGAAAGATCTTCATTATCTATGTTCTGTTGGGTTATTCCAGAGAGTTTTTAAAGAATGCCCATTTTTGAAAGTTCTCCAGTCATGTTTCTGGAAGTTTAGCTTAGTCCCTTAGTCCTGGTTGCCTCCAGTGGGTTTTTTGTTTTGTTTTTAAGTGAACGCTGAAGAATCAGGCCTATTCCTTTTTTTTGTTGTTCTTAATCCTCACTTGGGGATATTTTTCTATTGATTTTTAGAAAGTGTGGAAGGGAGGGGGAGAGGCAGAGAAAGAAACATCAATATGAGAGAGACACATCGATTGGTTGCCTCCTGCACATTCCCTAACTGGGGCCAGGATTGAGCCTGCAACGGAGGTATGTGACCTTGAGTGGAATTGAACCCAGGACCCTGAATTCAAGTCTGCAGGCTGATGCTCTATCCATCGAGCCAAACCATCTAGGGCAGGCCTATTCTCTAGATGGGTGTTATTGCCCAAGAAAAGATATTTGGGTGTCCTCTAATTCCATAAAGAGAGAAAGTTAAAACAGGTTTGTTTTGTTACCATTTGGGTTTGGCTTAAGTATGTGGTAGATCCTTTCATTCTTTCAAATTAGAATCCGCCCCCCCCCCCTTTTTTTAGTTTGATTTCTTATTGTAGTTTCCTGAAATGAGTGCTCATATTTCATTCCATAATATCCTTACAGCTGTTAAGGTCCACTTGGAGTAGATTTGCTGGTTTCAAAGAACCCTTGTGCATGTTTGTCATCATCACAGAGAAGTTCTAGAGCGGCTGAGTGTAGTTCAAGAAAAAGAAAGGCAGAAAAAAACTTCAGGAGAAAACAATGAATTATTTGACCCTGTAGTGACTAATCGTAAATTATTAAAAGATGTTTATTGGTTTCCAACCTTTAGAATCTACCTATAGACAAAACAAGGAAGATTTTATTATTACAGAATAGAAGACAGCCAGCTTTCACAAGGTAAAAGAAAGAGGAAAGAAGGCCCTTTTGGAGAGTGAGCACAGAGTGAGGAAAGCTGGAAGGAAGGCGAGGATGTTAACATAGGTTATGAAGCAGATAGTTGAGAGATAGGTCTCCAGCTGGCAGAAAAAGAAATGTGCAAGTCTGTTACTGAAAATACAAAGGTAACCAGTAGTGGATAGCACAGGAGAGATGGGGGAGGGGCGCAGGGTTATACAGCTTATGTGTAGAGAGATGGAAATGATGGCCAAAAAAAGAGCTGTTGCCTCCAGGTGTGAAGGAGAGTGGATGGAAAATACTTGTTTTTCATTATAAACCCTTCTGTAATATTTGGTTTTTAAATGATGTGCATATGTTTTTAAATTTAAGAATGTTTTAAGGCAAGAAACTTCCCCTCCATATTATAACATAAGCAGAGGCAGACTTACGAGGATGGATTATTTCCAGTTCACTTTGAATTGGTGCATTTAAATGGCTTACACTATTTGGGAACACCACCTTGGAGTGCAAATACGTAGTGTTTTTCGCAAGATTTGGGAAAAGAAGAGTCCATTCTTTACACCACCTTTCTTTTCATATGTAAAGTGCACAGGCGTTAAACAAAATAAATTAGGAATGTATAATTTTGGAAATAACAGAATTTTTTGCTCATGAGAATAAAATTATTTTCCCTAATTATTTTTTAAAATTTCTTCTATTCCCTATTTCTCTTTCAGAAGCCCTCCAAAGGCCAGTAGCATCTGACTTCGAGCCCCAAGGTCTGAGCGAAGCAGCTCGTTGGAACTCTAAGGAAAACCTCCTCGCTGGTCCCAGTGAAAATGACCCCAACCTTTTTGTTGCACTGTATGATTTTGTGGCCAGTGGGGATAACACTCTAAGTATCACTAAAGGTAAAAGGGCTGTGGGCAGAGGTGGTAGTTGCAAGAGCCAGAAATTGGGTGAAGTTGTGGCTTGATTGTTCACCCCTTTGCTGATTAAAAGAGCAGATTTAAAGTTTGGAATGCAGAGATCCCCAAAATAGTCACTTCTCGTGAGAGGAGTTCCTGTGCAGTTGTCCTTCACAAAACAGAGCTTTCCTTCTTCTATCCTGAAAAAGATACCAGACCCAGAAAAACACTTAAAAAAAGTTTTTATTGATTTCAGAGAGGAAGGGAGAGGGATAGAGAGAGAAAGAAACATCAGTGATGAGAGAGCATCTTGGATCGGCTGCCTCCTGCAAGTCCCCTGCTGGCGATTGAGCCTGAAAGCCTTTTATGTGTCCTGACCTGGAATTGAACCAGTGACCTCTTGGTTCCTGGTTGATGCTTAACTGCTGAGTCACACCAACTGGGCAAAACACTTTTTTTTTTAAAGAAAAGGTATTTTTTTCCTAAAAAGCTTCTTGTATTAAGGCACTTGAGTAAACAAAACATAATAGATCTCTAAAAACTGAGGCTATACATTTATCTTGGCTTTCAGTACAAACAGGAAGCTTCATATAAAATGTACTCTTATACACTTAAAATGCATCCATTTATGTGGACTTGTTGAAATGAAGTAGGTATTTAGGAATTTGGAGATTTTTAGTAATCATACAAGACTAAGTGAGAATGCGCGAATTAGCCTGTGAAGCTGATGTGTCTGATTTGCTTCTTTTCTTCTAAGGTGAGAAGCTCCGGGTTTTAGGCTACAATCACAATGGGGAATGGTGTGAAGCCCAAACCAAAAATGGCCAAGGGTGGGTCCCAAGCAACTACATCACACCCGTCAACAGCCTGGAGAAACACTCCTGGTATCATGGGCCCGTGTCCCGCAACGCTGCTGAGTACCTGCTGAGCAGTGGGATCAACGGCAGCTTCCTGGTGCGGGAGAGCGAGAGCAGCCCGGGGCAGAGGTCCATCTCGCTGAGATACGAAGGCAGGGTGTACCACTACAGGATCAACACTGCTTCTGATGGCAAGGTAGGGGCCCGGCCAGGGGAGCTGATGGGCAGGTGAGGGGGTTATTCTTTGGCCAGGAGAACCCAGAGGTGTCCTGATGGCTGGGTTGATAGTTATTGCAACAAAACTCAACCAAGAAGGTGTTTGAAGAAGCTTTCAAGTAAACAGTAGGTATCAATTTATTAGCCTCTTATGAAAGACCCTCTATTGAGGACCAATCACATGATATTATAAGGACTGGTGTGGTTCTCTAATTTTCTTGCTGGACTTTTGTTGTTAGCAGTTTCATAAGATAAGTGGAATATCTGTTGGATTTCGTACATACCTCTTACATTAAGACTCCTCTTTGTAACAAATCTCTTATGATGGTAATTTATCCTCACTGAGGAAAGATTAGATAAAGATGGATATTTTAAAAGTCAAAAGCCACCTTAATAGCACCTCCCCAAAATAAGTCTGGTCCATAGCCTTCTGTCTATGGATAAAATCATGTTTGTGTATAGACAAAGTTTTTATACAAAAACGGGATCACATACCGTAGATTTGCAAACCCAGACTGGTTTTGTAAAGAGGTTGACATACTAGATGGTTTTGTCATCTTCATACAAAGGGTTTAAGAGCCCACAAAGGGAAGGGAGGATGAACACTCAGCAGTTCCTGCTGTGTGCTGGGGCATTTCATCTCGTAGTCAATCTTCAGGACAGATATTGCTGTAATCTGCATTTTTGCATTATGAATGGATGGTCAGAGGGATGACATTTCTTGCCCAAGATTAATTGATGGAATTAGGCTGCAACTCCACTGTTTGCTCAGTTGTTGAGGGTAGATAGATGAATTGTGGGGGTGGGTCCAGATGGTGTATGTATTCTTTAATTATATGTAATACATGCACATGGTTTGAACAAAATGAATTACAATGAAAAGTAATTTTGTCTCCTAATTTAGTACCCTACCCAGAGGCAAACACTGTAACCAGTTCCTTCCAGAGTTACCTGATGTATGTATGTTTACATTTGAAAAATAAAACAAACCATGCATATTGCACGGTGTTCTGCATCTTGCTTTTCCCACCTGATAATATGTTTTGGAGATTGTTTATGGCAGCACATTTTAGAGCTGCTTCATCCTTATTAATGATTACTAGCATGGATGGACCATCATATATTTAAGTAGTCCCTGCTGGTGGATGTTTAGGTTGTTTTCAATCTTATCTATATACTAGTGGCCTGGTGCACAGATTCATGCTCATTGAAAGGAAATTAATTAGAAGAAATATTTTAATATCGCTATTTGCCCTTTCTCTATAATAGAAGTGTCAACCAAATTCATGATGGACAATGACAGATCGAAACACTCATGTGCGATTGGTGCCAGCAAGTGCTTTATATGTATCGCACTTGCGTGAGTCAACTTAGCCTTTTATAGATATGGAATAAACTTGCTTAATTAGACCTGCTTTCTGATGTAGCTAAACTTTTTCCACCCAGTGAAGCACCCCAACTTGTCTTTCAGGTAATTGTCAGCAACACAGCAGTAAGTATCAACACAAAGCAGATTATTATTGTAGATCACGCAGGGAGAACAAAGTGTAGAATATTTAACTGCAGCAGCGTTTGACTATATTCTGCACAGTGAGAAAACCTAAAGTCATTTTCAAGGTCCACCATTTCTTAATTCTTTTCAGTCAGGTCAAATTTCTAAACTTTCTAAATCTCTGTTTTCCAGCTAATGAAAAGAAAATAGGATTTTACCAAGTCTCCTACCTACCTACTCCAGCACTTCTGTGAGGATCAAATGAGATGAGGCACGGGAAAATGCTTCACAGACATTTGGTTAAAGTGTAAAATGTTTGCACCTGGCTATAAAGCAAGTCATGTTCCTGGGCTGAAGAAACTGCAGGGAGGCTAGTCGTTGCTGGAGAGAGGAAGCCGGGCGCTGCTACGTGACATCATTACCCAGCTCCCATAGCGACCGTTTTCGGGCTGGGCTGGGCTGTGGGCCAAATTTTACGCCGTGGGGTCTCTGTGGGGTCTCGGCAGTGTTGGCTGTGATTTACTTGGTGGGCTGTCACTCCTGGGTGGTGGCAGGGCCTGTGTCCCACTTGGGGGAAGCCGAGTGTTGCTTTGTCCGCGCCAGGTCCGTGGTGCCATTTCTTTGTAAATGGCCAGTTCGCATCACCGCAGCTCCGGCATTGAGCGTCTGCACACTGGTGGTCAGTGCGCATCGGTGCACTGGCAATGCAGACCTGGCACCCACAAAACAACACCTGGCTTCCCCCAAGTGGGACACAGGCACCACCACCACTCAGGAGCGACAACCCACCAAATCGCAGCTGATGCTGCCAAGACCCCATGGCACAAAATGCGGCCCACAGCCCAGCCCAGCCCGAAAACGGTCACTGTGGGAGCCGGGTAATGACATCACGTAGCAGCGCCCGGCTTCCTCTCTCTAGCAACGACTAGCCTCCCTGCAGTTTCTTCAGCCCAGGAACATGACTTGCTTTATAGCCAGGTGCAAACATTTTACACTTTAACCAAATGTCTGTGAAGCATTTTCCCGTGCCTCATCTCATTTGATCCTCACAGAAGTGCTGGAGTAGGTAGGTAGGAGACTTGGTAAAATCCTATTTTCTTTTCATTAGCTGGAAAACAGAGATTTAGAAAGTTTAGAAATTTGACCTGACTGAAAAGAATTAAGAAATGGTGGACCTTGAAAATGACTTTAGGTTTTCTCACTGTGCAGAATATAGTCAAACGCTGCTGCAGTTAAATATTCTACACTTTGTTCTCCCTGCGTGATCTACAATAATAATCTGCTTTGTGTTGATACTTACTGCTGTGTTGCTGACAATTACCTGAAAGACAAGTTGGGGTGCTTCACTGGGTGGAAAAAGTTTAGCTACATCAGAAAGCAGGTCTAATTAAGCAAGTTTATTCCATATCTAGAAAAGGCTAAGTTGACTCACGCAAGTGCGATACATATAAAGCACTTGCTGGCACCAATCGCACATGTGTGTTTCGATCTGTCATTGTCCATCATGAATTTGGTTGACACTTCTATTATAGAGAAAGGGCGAATAGCGATATTAAAATATTTCTTCTAATTAATTTCCTTTCAATGTGCACGAATCCATGCACTGGGCCACTAGTGCTATTATAAATAATTAGAGGCCTGATGCACGAAATTTGAGCATGGGTAGGGTCCTTAGGCCTGGCCAGCGATCAGGGCCCATCTGTAGGGTGACTGGAGGGGCAATTGGGGGGGCCCTCGCTGGCACCCACCTTGGCCGGCCTGGACCCCGCGGGCTGGGTCAGCTCCTGCATTGAGCATCTGCCCCCTGGTGGTCAGTGCACCTCATAGCAACCTGTCGGTCTACCGTTCAGTCGGTTTGCATATTAGGCTTTTATTATATAGGATAGGATTTTCTTATAAGGTGGCTTTTAAACCTTTAAAAAAAAACTTGGCTTGCTGTAAAATCACTACCAAATACATTTGTAACATACTCATGAAACCCTGCTTACTCCTAATATATGTAATGCACTCTGATATTTTGTATGCTTCTGTTTCTTTTTTTCTTAAATTCTGGTCATAATCTACTAAATTGATTCCATAGACTCCCTAGTGGGTCATGCCTTGCAGTTTGGAAAAACACTGCACGTACTACTTTGTGTACAGTGGAGCATATGCAAGTTGTTGCTAGAACTGGTGGAAGGGAATGTATATATACATTTGTGTGGATATCACCCACTTACCTTCTGTGGAGATTGTACAAATGTGCTTTCTTACCAGCAGGGTATAAGAGAACATGTTTTTCCTCACCCTCCTCAGCAGCACACGTGTAAAAACATCTCTCTGATTGGTAAAGCTGGTATCTTGTTACATTTAATATGCAAGTGTCACATTTTGAATGATTCCTATGCCTTTTACTAAATGCATCTTTTCCTACATTTCTGAAATACACCAAATTTACATATATATTTAGGTCTGTTGATCTCTCTTCTTCCATTGGTCTTTCTGTACATGTGCCAATACCAGACTTTTACTTTGTAGTGCTTTATAATGTTTTAATGTCTGGTAGAGCTAGTCCCCTCTTCTTAATCTTTTTAGCATTTTTATGATTATTCTCAAATGTTCATTTGTACCATCCATACAAATGCATATAGTGTATACATATATATGCATATTTAATTTTTCTACCTGTACTTTTCGCATGTGTTAAAGTCCTTTGACCAAAGTCCTGCTGCCAGTTTCTGATGCTTTTCATCCCGGCAGACATCTTTGTGCCAGCACTGTGGTTTGTGTGGCAGACAGCATAGTCGCTGTTGATGTGCGACGAGATCAGTCTCATCAGCTTGTTTTTCGGGACTTGTCCCAGATGTGGAGCTAGGACCTTCCATTCTACAGATGTAGGCCCTTGGAAACCTTGCCTTCAGACCACACGGGTGCCTTTTTAATGAGTTAGAACAGCAGAGTGCACCTAAAGGAGGTGATTTCTTGCAACTGACACGTTGCTTCCCATCTGTGCTGTTCATCCAAGGCAGGCCATGCTGCATGGTCATCCGTTGAGGTTTGTATTGAACAGGGCAGTGGTCTCTTCTCCCTGGATGTTTAGTCAGCACCCTTGCTGGCAGATGCAGGCAGGCATGATCTAGTTTGACAATTCAAAGGGAGAGAGCAAGGCCTACGTGTAGGATGCATGACTTGCAGACTCTGAGAGTCAGCCGATGAAGACAGCCCTCCGTCTAGAACAGTGGTTCTCAACCTTCCTGATGCCGCGACCCTTTAATACAGTTCCTCATGTTGTGGTGACCCCCAACCATAACATTATCTTCGTTGCTACTTCATAACTGTAATTTTGCTACTGTTATGAATCGTCATGTAAATATCTGATATGCAGGGTGTATTTTCATTGTTACAAATTGAACATAATTAAAGCATAGTGATTAATCACAAAAACAACATGTACTTATATATGTGTTTTCCGATGGTCTTAAGCGACCCCTGTGAAAGGGTCGTTCTACCCCCAAAGGGGTCGTGACCCACAGGTTGAGAACCGCTGTTCTAAAAGCTGGTGTGCGCCAGGGGTTCCTTTCACTGCAGGTGCAGCACAGGACACTCATTTGATCAGGCACTACCCACCACTGGGCAGCTCATCAAAGGCCTCGGCCTCTGGCCCTTCTCCCTCCCTGACAAAGACCTCCCTTTAGCTGTTTGCACCTGGAGGCATCTTGGCTCCCAGGGTATTGGGCAGCCATCTGCAGAGGCTCCGCTCTGAGGGCTGCACCTGGGGGCTGTGTTGGGTGGGGTCCTGCTCCTGGAATGCGTGGAGCAGCATCAGAACAGGGAGGGAGGTTTCGCAGTGCCCGACTGTGGCTAGGCACTGACAACGCTGCTCGCGCAGAGCGTTGCTGCAGTCCTTTCTGGATTTCCAAGAAGAACATGGAAGGTTGGTAGGAGGGACAGGCTGGGGCTGAATAAGTTTAATCTTGATCTTCAGAAAACAACTGAATTTCAAAGATTCTTCTGTAAGACTCCAGAGGGTTTCTTCCGTCTCCACCCTCTTGGCTCCGATTTGCCTCTCCGTGTGCTGAGCTCTCCGCAGCAGTCGCAGCCAGGCAGCCCAGGGCCACCAGCTCGGCCCAGCGCCCAGGGCCAGGGGACTTAGAGCTAGACTCTTGAAAGGCCCCCACCAGACTGAGTCACTGCTGTTTCCTTAGTCTTGACAGCTTCAAAATCTTCAGATCTCCTGGGCCTGGGATGTCATTCTTCCATGCTTCCTCAGAATTTGTGATCCTCTGCCAACGATGTGGAATTAGACACTGATTTTTATTCACCACCCCCTCCAAATCCTCCTTAGTGCTTCTGGTTGTGTCTTCACGTTAGTTCTGTGAGGTGCCCTGTCAGGTTCCCCAATTTCTTACAGCCCTTGATGGAGTCTTTTCTTTGAAGAGATGCCCAATGACACTTATTTTCTCAGCCTGCTGGAGTGGCAGGTGCAGGGTGACAGGAGTGGAATTTGGGCTCACGCTTTAGCGGAGGTGGCAGGATGGGCCAATATGTAATTTCTAGAATTTTAAGATTTATGTCCCTTGACAGAGGCTTGGCAGGTGCAGGCCTCTTGGTGAGAAGCCTGCTGAACCTGGCTGGCCTTCCCTTTTGGAGGAGCCTGGGAGCGATGCTGAGCACTGCTGAATTATTAACACTGCCCGCGAGAGGCTCTCAGGGGAAGGGCGCTCCTGGCCGAGAGCCTGTGAACAGGACACCTACGGTGGGACTCCAGGGTCAGGCGCCGCAAGGGTACGCGAGTCTAAGCTCTGATAAGCCTGGGAGACGGCTGTCAGGAGGAAAGCCGTTCCCGTTGAGTTTCTTTGACAAGCCCTGTCTGTCGGGTTCCTGATGATCCGGAAGAAGCCTAGCCCTGGCTGAGCACCCAGAGGTTTATGTAACCGGCTGCATAGCATAGTGACGTGCCATTCATAATGCTAATTTCCCTTCTCTGAACATGCCATGAATTCCTGATGGAGATTACTCGGGTCACTAGCAAAAGCTGCTAAAAAACTAGAACTAATCAGAAGGAAGCCATCAGACTTCTTGACTGTTAGAAGATGGCTGTGCAGTGCATTTAAGGAAGAATAATTTTAATACTTGATAAGTGTCGGTATATAAATTTTATGTTGAAAGATGAACTGAGTCACAGGGTCTGTAAATTTAATTATTGAAAAGGGTGAAGTTTGTCCAGTCATTGAAAGCTCCCATAACTCTGAAATGTCTAACCAAGGAGCCTGTGAGGGAATCAAATGACACCAAGAACAAATTATACATGAACTAGGGCTTCGGGAGCCATTAGCATTCTGGCAATTGAGGGAGTGTGATCTTCGGGTTGGGGAGCACTCCTTTTGAGCCGAGGCGGAGAGAGAGGTAATGAGCCGGGCCCCAGGTGACCTGCCTGTGCTGTGCCAGTGATGTCCAAGGTGGGGGTGCTCTGAGTCCAGGGAGTGCCTTCTCGAACGGCGCGCTCTCTTCTCACCATTGCTTGGTAGGGAGGGCACTGTACGCTGAGCTAAGCCGAGAGAGGAGGGCGTGGAGCCTCGCAACCTGAAGTAAAGTATTTGCACGCCTGGCAGACTTTTCCAGAGAGGGGTGGGGCTTTAAGAGCTGTCCCCACGTCCCATTGGGTCTGTGACCTGCACTTGGGTCGGGACTAACACTGATGGTGCTGTGCAGGCTGAGGGGAGGCTCAGCAGGCGGACTGCGCTCCCCAGCCCCGGCAGCACTGATCTGTTCAGGCGTCTGAGCGTGTCACACGGCATGTCCCTAGAGCAGGTCACTTCGAGGTGCTCTCAGGCATAACAGTGGGGCTTCTGGTGGGCCGCCTCCTTACCCTCCAAGGTCCTGCCATTCGAGGCACCATCTCGCAGAGGGACAAGCTCCCCAGACCTGTGGAGTCTTTCTGGATAATTCCTGAGTTGCTCAGAATTTTATCTTTGTGGGGTTGCTACCCAAAGATTGTAAATTATAAACCTGTAAGCTAAAGTTTGCCATTGGTTTGCCTGAGTTTTAACACTTCGTTTACGTTACCTCTCTAAGCAGCAAAAAGAGAAAATCTCCTTGTTGATGAATCTTATTTAATATCCTGTTGAGGGTGATGGAAGGGATCAGCTTGTGTATTTGTCATTTCCTTCCTTTAAAGCACTTTCTCTGGTATCACAACATCCGAAAGGAGTGGAGCGACCGTAACCAGCAGCCAAGGCCTTGGCCTTGCCCTGTGTGCTCAAGCCTTTCCTTCCCTTTCCTTCCTTGAAGTAACCAGAGGTTACAGCCACAGCCGACTGGTCCTGCTCCTCTTTCTCTCTCCTGCCCCAGGCATCATCTCTGTTCCAAGTCTTCAGTCCTCCCTCCCACACCTTTGCAATTTGAGCAAGTCTTACGAACACCTAGTCGTGATTTTGAGTATTCTCTCTGCCTTCTTCAGGATGGTGGGCTGGCCTGGGTGAGCCAGTAGATTCAGTTGTGTGCCTGGAGTCCACATGTTCTGTGGGGATTTTAATGTGGAATTGATTCCCTCACCACATCACTGAAGCAGAGAGAAGAAAAAGACAGCTGTCGCCATCCACGTGGCCCTCTGCCTCCTTCCTTTGCCTCCCCCATCTCTTGTGTCTAGATGAGAACTCCTGGTGGCGGGTTCCCTGCACAGCTGCTCACCGCTGCACATCTCAGAGAGGGACTCGCGTGCACTGGTGTCTGAAAGCCGCCTGACTTCCTGTGTGGAAAAGCCCGTGCGGCCCTCCGCGGCCTGGCTCTCCTGAGGCGCGCTGACCAGCACCCCACGGGGCCCGGGGCTGGGCCTCGCGGGGCTGGGCCTCTGATGCTTCTTACTCGGCCCAAATCCAGGAAGTAGGAATGAGAGGACATTTATGCTTTGTTCAGTAATTTTCATCTCTGATCACTGTTTAGTTCTAGATACTTATATAATTATAGGTAATAATGATAGGTTTTAATAAGCATAATTATCCTATATAATAAGGCTAATATGCAAATTGTCCCCTCAACCGGGAGTTCGGCAGTTCAACCAGGGGGTGGAGCCAGCCAGCCAACCTCCCCCATTTCCTCCCCTGGCCAGATGGGTCCCCATCAGGGCAGGCTGGCCGGACCCCACCCATGCATGAATTCGTGCACCGAACCTCTAGTTTTTAAATATTTTCTAATCAATACTTTTAAAGTTCTATCCTTCACTACTATAATCAACAACTATTATCAAGTACCTATTAGGTGCTCATTCTTGTTCTCAACATTGGGGCTACAGGATAAAAATGGATAAAAATTTTAGGGCTTTGCTCTCATGTAGCTGGCATTCTAGTAAGTGGAGACAGACCATCAACAAGCCGATAAAACAGAATTATCAGTCAGTGGTGAGTGTGGTGCAGAGGAGTAAGACAGGGGATGTGGTAGTGCTGGGTGGTGACTTTAGGTCTGGTGCTCAGGGAAGAATGTTTGGACGTTTACACTGGGCTCAGGATGGCAAGAGAACCAGGCATGTGCTAGTGAAGGTAGGCAGGTGGAGGGTTTCACTCAGGAAGCGGATGCAGTGGCCCGGGGGCATCTTATTGCATCATTCTGCGTTAGCCGGAATTGTCATGCACGTGATAGCCTGGGTAGCTCTTGGTCCTCTGTGGAGAGCCCATTATCTGCGGGTTTGCTGTGCATACATTAAGGCTCACAAAGCCGGTTTGCTGGAGCGGAGTTTGTATTTATTCTGTGGGCTCTTTTCCTCAGCTCTACGTGTCCTCAGAGAGCCGCTTCAACACCTTGGCCGAGTTGGTTCATCATCACTCCACTGTGGCAGACGGGCTCATCACCACTCTCCACTACCCAGCCCCCAAGCGCAACAAGCCCACCGTGTACGGCGTGTCCCCCAACTACGACAAGTGGGAAATGGAGCGCACAGACATCACCATGAAGCACAAGCTGGGAGGAGGCCAGTACGGGGAGGTGTACGAAGGCGTGTGGAAGAAATACAGCCTCACGGTGGCCGTGAAGACCTTGAAGGTAGGCTGGGGCCGCGGGCTGGGAGGCCGAGAGCCTCCTCCGCGGGGCTCAGAGAGACGGCGCGTTGTCTGCAGGTGTGCGGAGGGGCCCTTTCCAGGGGGCTGCCGGCTGCACACAGGGCTGAGGGGTCCGTGGGTGCCGAGGAGTTGACGCGTGAGTCTGTTATCTGTTTCTTTGCACTTTGAGTCACGCTCATAATCTCAGTGTGTTTCCACATATGGTGAGGGCTGAGAAGGGCTGTGGTTTTTGGTGTAAAAAGATGAGTCATTTGGAGAAGTTTTTTTCATTCGATGGCCAGAGTCTTTTAAAGCCGTGGGTTTCCGTTCTGTTTGTGTGGCATTTGAATCACTTCCTATTGAGAGTTAAGGGAAGGAAGGAAGGAAATAAAAACCTAGTTTTGAAAGGAGATTTAACCAAAATGCATTTGACATTTCTGTGGGTTTTTGTTGGCAGCTTTGAAAAGCAAGTGCTATTTGTTTCTAAGCAGGTTCTAGTTCTCTTTATTGTGTGTCCGGACTTACGGAATTAAGGACACATTAAGGCAGCGGTTCTCAACCTGTGGGTCACGACCCCTTTGGCGGTCGAACAACCCTTTCACAGGGGTCGCCTAAGACCATCCTGCAGATCAGATATTTACATGATGATTCATAACAGTAACAACATGACAGGTACGAAGTAGCAACGAAAATAATTTTATGGTTGGGTCGCAACATGAGGAACTGTATTTAAAGGGCCAGAAGGTTGAGAACCACTGCATTAAGGCTTCTTACTAACGTGGATCACCTGCCCCGCCCCCTTCTTTCTTGTTATCTGTGACTTTCATCCTCTCTGCTAATGTGAAATCTGTGGCGTTTCCAGGCAGCTGTTTTCCTTTTGGAAATCTTTAGGATGCCCAGGGAAGGAAGTTTAACTTGCAGCCTTCTTCCCTGTGTGATCCGCGCTTTACCTATGGCGAGAGTGTCCCCTAGTGTTGACCTGCATGATTTTCACTTGTTTTAAGTGAACTCCGACTACGCGGGCGGACGTGTGCACAGAAACTGAGAGTCAGCCCCTTTTGCAGCTAAAGGAAAGGAAAAGAACTGAAACATCCACTGCTGAGAAAATGGACCCACTATGTGTATGCTCCTCAAACGGCCGTCAGGCGCACGCAGCGAGACTGTGCAGCCCAAGCACTCGCCTTTCAGGGACTCCGGCACTCTCCTGATAGCCTCACTCAGAGGCACAGGAAGGTGGAAATGACGATTTCTGATTAATAAAAAGCGATGCTTTAGAAAAAAGGTCACATTCTTTAGGCCTAGCAGCCAAAAGAGCTTCCTGACACTATTCAGTGTGACCCCTGAGATCTGTCCTGGGGCCGAGACTGACATTTGGGTGTGGGGTGGTGGTGGTGTGGTTCAGGGTCACCTTGTGGACTCCTGTGTATTTTCCAGGTGGGATTTTTAAAATTTAATAAGCATTTATGAGTTCCTTACTTTTGTTTGCCAGACCCTGCGCTTAACACTGGGGTTGTGAAATGAATTAGACAGAGGTCTTCACTTCAGGCTAGTCTAGGTAGTTAGGATGGTCTAGTTAGTAGTAGGCAATCTAGTTAGTAGGAGAAATGAGCAAGTATATCAGTAATCGTAGTGAGTGTGACAAGGACCACGTAAGGTATGAGCGTGGCACTGTGTCACTTCACAGGAGTGAGCTCTGCTTGGCGGGGAGGAAGCATGGAGGGAATCGGGAGCTGGGGCCATAGTGGAGGTGCAAGCCCTGGCCAAGGGAGCAAAGGTCAGGAGAGACAGGTGGAGGGCAGAGAGGGCACAGCCAGGGGGCTCGAACCCGGCTGAGGAGCTGGGCTACTATCCTGGAGGCAGTGGGGCCCCTTGAAGGGCTTGATGCACAGGAGTAGGACGATAGGATTTGTGTTTCACAGAGATGGCGACATTGGTGAGCCCTAGAAAGAACTAAACAGCCATTGCCCTGCCGCTTACAGACCAGGGAGCACAGAAAGGGGTGTGTGCTTGTGCTGCAGCACCTCCATTTAGCACTCAGTTGCGGACTTGGGCCAGGGACACTGGGCCTTGACCTGTTAAAAGCCAGGGTGTCACCCACACATTTGCCAGGATTTGCAGAATGAAACAAGGAAGACTAAAAGTACAAAATACGCTGGATTTCAGTCCAGGCAAGGCTTGCGTGAAAACTTTAAAAAGAGGTAGCACGCCTGCAACTTGAAATGTGAGGGAAGCCCAGCTGGTGCTGTGCTGGTGGTTTCTGAGCAGCGGAAGAGAGGGTTTCAGAGGAGGGACTTCTGTAACTCGGTGGTGCTGGTAGTTTCTTATGCCAGTCAATCAGAATGATCTGGAATGTGCTTGTCTAATGACTTATTTTTAAACTTTATTATATGCTTTTAATGATTTTCCCCAAGAGCCTTATTAACTTATGGTCCCAAGGTACAGGATCCAGTTGCATGGAGTTCTGTGAGCAGTCATCCCAGTGGTAGCCATTTGGGGAAAGGAAAATGCATCATTATCTTGAGGGATGTTAACCCAAAACATGGTACTAAGTGACTAAATAAATGGTCCCTCCCTCCCCCTCACACTGCATAAAACATCTCTATGTCCCCCACTTATCAGATAAGATTAGTGTCAGTACTTCGAGCATTTATCTCCACTGTAGAAGTTGAGGACTTGGAGTGGACTCTAAGTGGCAGTGCTGGCTGACATTTACTGAGCTCTTACCACGTGCCTGGAAGAGTTCCGAGTGCCTTGCATATATCATCTCAGTTAAACCTTACAACAACTTTAAGAAAAGGGTAGTACTATTTCCACCATTTAAAGATTGAAAAAACTGAAGCAGAGGGAGTTTAAGTAACTGGGCTGGATCACACAGTCAGGAGGGGCAGAGCCGGGCTTGAAACCCAGACATCCTGCTTCCAAGCCCAGTGATGACGATGTTGGCACTCAGGCTCTTATTCTCCATATACCACAAAATACATACATAAACCACGGTTATGCATCTTAAAAATCACCTTTCCCTCTCCCCATTCACTTCCCTCATAGACGGTAGCCATGATCTGCCTTTCTCTTCAAGACTCCTTGGAAAACCTTGCCGCCCTCAACCAGGTGGTCCTCCGCTCAGTGCCTCTTCGTGCCAGACCCCAGTGGGCCCCTAAGTCAGTCTCTTCCCTCATCCCTGTCCTGCCAGGGATGTGTTGTTGTATTGTTGGCCCCTCAAAGGGCACAACCCGCAGGGGGAGCAAGGCCCTACATTTAACCATGACTCCTCACTGAACCTTGGCCCCTATACCTTCAGGCATAAGGAAGACCAGAAGAAAGCAGGAGAAAAAAAGGAGGTACTAGGTTGACCCCTATGGGTGGGAAACTGGAAATACAGAGAAGGCTTACTGATGGGGAACTACTAGTTTGAATTTTGACAATATTCAGTAGGTCATAGGCTTGACTTTACCCTTGTTAATGGCAGGATGTGCCTAAGAGGACCAATTGTCAGGTACAAAAAGCCCCAAGTTTCACAGGAGTTGTGTTCCAAGTTAGTTTGGAAGTCAGTTTTTTCCTGTGAAACAGTTGTGTAAGTTATAGAATTTGGAAAAGACTGCTGTTAGTCTAGTTCGGATGTTATGATTGAATCATAAGCTAACTAATTTACCATTAAAATAGTGGAACATAATGTTGTTATATGTTGACTTAAAATTGTACCCAGTTCTTTACCTATTTTTCAAACAGGTAAGGTATGCACAGCCTCCTCCTTGATTTTTGTGTCTTTCCAGAAATAGTCCGCGTGTGCATGATTTTCAGCCATGTGGCGGCATGCTGTAGACGCTGCCCCGCACCTTCTGTGTCGACTTCTCGTAACTTGACGGCTGTTCCTTGTCATGCACGTCAGGTTGTCGCCTTGTGTGGCTGTGTTTCAGGACGTACCGATCTCGGCGGGCATTTGTGTTCTTTCCAGGACTTGACTGTTACAAGTAGTGCCACACATGCTTCCTGTTTGCACATGCGGCTGAACGGCCTGCTGGGTCAGCTCGAGTAGAACCACTGGATCGAGGGCCACGTGCATTTACGGTGGTGACCTACTCCCAGGGGCTCCCAAGGAGCACGCTCTTTTGCACGCTGCCGGCGGTGTTGAGGATGCGCGGGCCTCCTGTCCCCTCACCAGCTCAGTGTGTTGGGTTGTATGTGTGTCATTTCCCCCCAGGAAATCGGTTCTATTGGAGAGCTCCAGGAACGAGCGGGAGGAAGGGCTCTCCGGCAGCACTAACACAGGACAGTCCTCGCAGTGGCTCTCTGGCTTCTCCAGGGGCCGTGCACCTGGAGAGGCCGCGCAGCGGCGCCCACTGTTGCCGTGCGCACTGGGCCTGGGCGGCGTCTCTCCTGGCTGCGAGCTAGCCTGGATGCGGCGGCAGCCTGTGGGGACCAGCGCCCTGGGCTTCCTCTGTGAGGTGCTTTCCTGTGGGTGTTCGCTTGGGCTTCAAGTCCCCTATCTGCTTTGTGCCCCACCTTCCTCATAGAGCCGCCTGCCCCAGCCTGCCAGCGTTTTAAACGTGTTGACCCCAGTCCACCTGATGGGTGAAGGATGGTCCTCCCTGTGGTTGTCACCCTGCTCACCTAACGCGCCAGAAATATGTGGAAACGGATCTCAGACAGAAAGAAGCCCTGGGCCAGGGCCGGGGTCCTCACTCAGGGAAGCAGTGAGCGCCCTAAAAGCTGCAGCAGCAGGACGTGGAGCCATTTTTAAAACTTATTTTTAATGACGTAGAATACGCACTCATGGAGGTGAGCCAGTGAGCACACAGATGAAGCGGTTAGAACGTACCTGAGAGAGGGTGAGTCTGGGAGAATGTACCTGTGAGAAAGACAGAAACAGGGTTAAAGAGCCAGCCCGTCGTAGAGACAAGCAGTGTATTCAGTCTCCTTCTCAGGAGTGGAGGCCAGCTGTTTTCATAGTAATGAGCGTTCCGCTGGCGGAGTGCTGACCGCGGCCTGGGCACTGCACGGGGCACTGCATGAGAGGACGCTGCTGTTCTCTCCTCCTGTAGACGCGAACACGGCAGTGCGTGCTGGCCTCCGTGGGATCTGTCTGTAAGTCACTTGTCATGGGTCCACAGAGGCAGAGCCTGGTCGGCAGAACTCGCCAGCGTCTCTTAACCAAAAGTTCACGCGCACCTGGGCCGGGCCAGCAGTCCTTGTGAAGAGAGGCCGGGTGACCCTCCTCCCTAACAGATGAGCCTGAAATTCACCCTAATTAATCTGAGCAAGTTTTATTTTACTATATAAATGGAAGAATTCTCTTCAGAAACATGGTGGGAAGTTTTTAATGGAATTGAAGGAATGTAAATGTGGCAGGATAGCATCAGGGACAGGTCACCTTACCATAGCGTCATGCAGTGTGCGTTAGCAGTTTCCATGGAGTTGAAGCAGGTGAACCAGCAGAGGGAGACAGGTTCACACTGACTGTCCTGAAAGGAAAACAGCCCGGGATTGACGTGTACTGTCCACACAGGTGCAAGCGTGTGTTTGAGTGAATGAAGAGAGAAAGGCTGGCAGAGAGGAGGGAACAATACAGCCTTTGGAAGTTGTGTTGTTCTTTTGTTCATGCCCAAGTCTCAGGATCTAGAACATGGTTCTTTTAGAGACAAGCCAGTAGCTATAAGAGCAAGTGATGTCTCTGAAATTATTTTCCCTGTGCGTGGTTTTTTACATGGCATTTTAAAATAAAAAACTCTGCGTGTCTAGAAAACTTCATGGGAGAGCTACTTTTTGAACATATTGTTGGCCAAGCAAGATTCTTAAAGACCCTGGTCCTACATGAGCAGCATTGAGTCTCCGGTTCTGGCAGGCATTCGCTCTTTGCCATGAGCCTGTCAGCGGGTAAATCAGAGCACTTCACGCCCAGAACAGCACGGTCGGCTGAGCATGTTAAGGAGTAGAGAGGACTCGGAAGAATTAAACAGCTAATGGGGTGGCAGCAGGGATGAGTCCCTTTCCCCAGATAGCTTGACACAGAGACTACCAACCATGTTTAATTGACATTTAGAGCAGCTCGCCATTCTTAAAGAGCAATAAGTTGTTTCGGAGTTTCATTCTCACGGCCCTAATTAAGCACAGTGATAATGGGCTGGCACATAACTCATCGGCCACGCTTCACTTGTGAACACAGTAGACCCAAAGCAAGGGAGCGCTGAGAGGCCGGCTGTCCTCTGGAAGTCTGCCCTCAGGAATGTGCAGTCAGGTGAGGATGGCATCAGATCTTGGTCTCCCGAAGGGGCAGGAGGAATCTAGTTTTCAAGAAGTCACCCCCATCTCCCACGCACGCTTTCTCTTCAGTAAAACTCACACTCCATGTTGAAACTGGGAGGGTGGCGTCATTGCCTTTATAGCCAGGTTCTCACAGCAAACAGACCATGTCCTTTACCGCCACCTGCTTCCTGTGTTGTAGACAGTGGGTTCTTTAAGTGAAAAAGAGGTTTACCGGACAGAAGCCACAACAAGGCTCTGGTCCAATAGGGTCTACCACAGGGCCAGGCGCCGCAGCGCTCCGCACTGCAGCTCAGAGCAGCGATTTCAACCCTTTCCATCTCACACATAACCAGATTACTGAATTCAGCACACCAAAAAGCATATTTTTCTGCCAATCTGACCCAAAAAAGGTATAATTTTGATTCATTCACACCAGACAGCTATTTTTGTATTGGTTGTTGTTTGTCATTTTTTTATTTGACAGTCTAAGGGAATAGAGGTCTGTGCCCTTGACTAAATAGTCAGGTATTGCATGTTTTAAGAATTCTTGCAGCACACCGGTTGAAAATCGCCAGCCTAGACTCAGAATATGTGAGGAAATGCAGAAGTGTCTTACGTTTGCTCTGGGCATTTGCTGATGTCTGTCTCCCCTCGGCATTCGGATGCTGCGAGCTTGCTGCCCTGAGGATGGTTTTGGAATCTGAGTAATGGACCTGGCAGAGCGGTGGCTGCTTCATTAAGAGCCCACGACACCGCATTCTTTCACAGCGTCACGTGCTCTGTTTCTGCCGTATTTTGAGACATCGTTCTTCTTTGGTAACCCGGCACCTTTTGTATCACCAGGGTCTCTTCTCTTAAATCAAAGACACATTTCAGATTCTTTTTTTTTTTTTTACATTATGCATGTTAGGACCCCTTGAAAACTCGCCGTTCCTTAGGGAACTAGTACCACGTTTGTGGCATTTGCCTGTACACATCTCCCTTACCCCCACAAACTCCACGAGGTGATGGAGACAAATATGGCCTGTGCCACCAGAAGCAAGTCACCAACATAAACAGGCCAGCCCAGATGTGCTGCCCTGGGGGAATCCAGAAGTTCAGCACCGAGGCGGGGACTTCTTGGTGCTGTTGAGGGGATCAGCAGCAGCGGTGGAACCTGTCCAGAGCAGTGTGGGGTTGAAACTGACTGGCCAGGGGATTGTTCATCGAAGCTCCAGCTCGTACTGACCATTCACGCCGCACCTTCCCACTCAGACACGTTCCTTGCGGAGATCATTTCACCACTTTTTTTCCTGCAGGAGGACACCATGGAGGTGGAAGAGTTCTTGAAAGAAGCCGCAGTGATGAAAGAGATCAAGCACCCGAATCTGGTACAGTTACTTGGTGAGTGCGCGCGATAAACCCTCGGGGTGGTGCAGGTGCCGTTAGAGCAGAGGTGAGTGGCTGGCGAGAGTTTGGTTTGGACATCTGTTCCCTGCCAGCATTCAGCCATTGGTAAAGGAGGCCTTTGTGGGATTGTGTGTGTCGGGGGGTTTGTGAAAGAGAGAATGTTATTGCTTTAAATTGATACCTAAAAGCATTCAAATCTCAAATTGGCTTCTGAAACTTAAGAATTTTTTTTGAAGTATGTTTGTATTGATGTCAGAGAGGAGTGGAGAAGGAGAGAGAGATAGAATCATCAATAATAAGAATCATTGCTTGGCTGCCTCCTGCACGCCCCCTTTTGGGGATCTAGCCTGAAACCTGGGCATGTGCCCTGTCCGGAATCAAACCGTGACCTCCTGGTTCATAGGTTGATGCTCTACCACTGAGCCACACTGGTCTGGCAAAACTTAAGAATTTTTAACGTTTCTCCACTGAAGTGATTCTGTAAGTAGACATAGCCATCAGACATAACCATTGAGGGTAAACTAACAACGATTTAGGCTGTTGGATGTGGGCCTGGCTTTGCTTCTGAGCTCACTGATAGCCTCTTCCTGTGAGTTCATTGGCTTGGGAGGGAGACAAGAGCATGAGCACGCCCCCCCCCCCCCCCCCCCCAGCAGCACGGCCTCAAGTCATGTTAGAAGCTGCAGCAGAGTCAGCATCCGTTTCGGAAGCGTTTTCCTTCAGTGCCAGTCCTTTCTGACCCTCGTTCAGCGGGGAGTAGAGCAGCACCCTGAAGCCCTCAATGTCTTGTTGCCAGGGGTCTGCACCCGGGAGCCCCCGTTCTATATAATCACTGAGTTCATGACCTATGGGAACCTGCTGGACTACCTGAGAGAGTGTAACCGCCAGGAGGTGACGGCCGTGGTGCTGCTGTACATGGCCACGCAGATCTCGTCCGCCATGGAGTACCTGGAGAAGAGGAACTTCCTCCACAGGTAGGCGCCGGGCAGCCTCCCCTCCAGCAGCCTCCCCCCAGAGCCAGGGAGTGAGCGGGGCGGGCAGCCTCCCCCCAGCCAGGGCGTGAGCGGGGGCCGGGCAGCCTCCCCCCAGCCAGGGCGTGAGCGGGGGGTCAGGCAGCCTCCCCCCAGAGCCAGGGAGTGAGCGGGGGCCAGGCAGCCTCCCCCCAGAGCCAGGGAGTGAGGGGGGGGGGGCAGGCATCCTTCTAGAAAAGCCCAGCCTCTTCTGGCTGGCAACACAGTAGACCTTGAAACAAAGGCAAACACTGAGTCCTGACACACCCGGCGGAAGGCCAGGCCTAAGAAACACCTCACTTTGGAACCGTTTTGAGCTAACTAGAAGATTAAATGATTCATAAAAGGCGTCCTTCCGAGCAGTCGCAGCTCCCTCTGAAGTGGATGCTCGTTGTTCCTCAAGCCGGACGTGCGTCCTAATGGCCTCTTCCTGAGGCAGCGGGCATTGCTTGTACACACATTGGCGGTAATAGCCAGTGCGTGGGTTTTGTTTCTGCGTGGGGTTGGTTTTCCCCCTCCCTGCTCTATTATCATTTCATTCTCCACTTAAGTTGCTGTCATCTGGGTCAGCAGTGTTTCCACAATTGTCAGAATTGTGTGTCTGTGGTTCTAAATGAAGCGCCTTTACTGTTTTAAAGCCTGGAGTGTTTTGACCTTCAAGTGTGCCACAATTATCTTGGTCTTCGCATTCTTTGGTGGTGGAAATGGCTTCCTAGCAAAGTGACAGCCAGTGCAGGACAGAGCTGATGGGCTTTGCCGGAGTCTTTTATGCAGGATGCTCTCCATGCCACCGTGGTGACCTTTCCTACCCAATTAACGAGTACGAAACCCGCACAGGAGATTTCACAGTGAGGGACAAGAGGAGCATGTGTGAAGTGCTGCGCTTCCTTGTACGACGGATTTTCTATGCTCCACGAGACCCTGATTCAGATGCGCTTGTCACTCAAGAATGTGAACCCTCTGAGGCTGCAAATTGAGATTTCCTGACTTCTGGTTTGCCTTGCACAGCAAGGTCCATTCCCTCTTCATTCAGGCAAACTTAAAGTCCTTTCCCAAAATCCTGCTAGGCACAACTCTTCTGTATTTAATTTCCCTCTGATGCTGCTGATGACGCTGTCCTGTGCAGCCATGGCTGTAGCTGCTGCCTCGTCTCATTGCTCCATTCCTGTTTGCCTGTGATTTTATCGCTAATGTCCTTGAACCAAAGATTAGACTCCTAACTCCCTGGTAGAATCAGGAGGCAAGAGGAAGCCGATTGAACGGGAGAGAAGTTTCAGGAAGCATTGGATAAGCATCAGGAAGAAAGAGGAAAGTAGAAAACACAATCTGGGTGAAGGATGCTGCGGGCTTTATTTGATTCTGTCCTCCAAGTCTGGAGAGTACAAGCGGAGACTCACTCGGCTATCCGTTTCTCCCGGCTGAGGACCGGCCTTTGGTTTTGTTCCTGGCATAGAGCAGAGACAGCCAGACAGACGCTTTAGGTGACACTGACCATTCTCTAGGCACCAGTGGAAGCACTTTACATAGTAATGAATTATCACTCACAACAACCCTAAGAAGTAGGCGCTGTGATTATCCTTTTCATTTATGAAGAAGGTAACTTGAGTCGCAGCGTAATTACCTTGCTCCAGGCCGCAGGGCCGGGGCCGCTCCAGTGCCCCCTGCAGCCTCTCCCCATGTTGGGACCCCAGGTGGTTCTGAGGGCCAGGCACTGCTCCCTGGCGGAAGTTAGTGTAAGTTTCCTGGGGACCGGACTCCCTTTTTCCATTGTCGGTGGTGTATTTGTGAGGCTGGAAGGCAAGCCAGCACCTCTCATGGATGAACTCTTCTCTTTCCCAGAGACCTTGCTGCCCGGAACTGCCTGGTAGGGGAAAACCACTTGGTGAAGGTGGCTGATTTCGGCCTGAGCAGGTTAATGACAGGGGACACCTACACAGCCCACGCCGGGGCCAAATTCCCGATCAAGTGGACCGCGCCTGAAAGCTTGGCCTACAACAAATTCTCCATCAAGTCCGACGTCTGGGGTAAGGGCCCTCCGCTCCCTCCTCGCCCGCCCAGGGTGTGGCTGCTTTCCTGTTTTGTTCGTTTTGTTTTTCTCTTGCTTTTTCATTGTCTCTTTCTTGCTCTTTTACCTTTCCCTCCCCCATTATTTAATTCTCTTTTTTGCTTGTTTCTTTTTTATTTAAAAGTCGTTTTTTCCTGTTCTCTCTCCAAAATGAAGTTAGAATGAGCTTTTTCTTCCAAAATAATTTAGGTTAACTTACCCTTTATCTTCATTCTAAGTTTGCCGCTTGGTTTTTCGGGGCACCTAGCCAGCCCTGCAGGGAATGCTCTGTAGTTTGGTTTGGGCTTTCAATAGGCTGTTACCCTCTAAAGCCTCGTGAGAGTATTGTATTTTTACTTTTTTAAAGAACTTCTTCTGGCAAATTGTAAGCATACCCTAAAGAAGACAGAGCTGCCTGATGAGCGCCGTTGCCCCATCACCCGGCCTGCTGGTCACCACCTCATGCTGCTCTTGCATCCTCTGTGCCCCGCCCACTCCACCAACACCTTATTTTGAATCAAATTCCAGGCATCATATTACTTTGTCCATAAGTATTTCAGTGTGAGCCTCTTAAAGATGGCATTTTCAGCCTCATAACTACAATGTCCCCCTCCAAAAATTGACAGTAATTTCCAAATATTATCAAATATCCAGTTAGTGTACAACTTTCCCATTAAATCATAAAAGTCATACTTTTTGCCCTGACCACCGTCCCTCAGTGGTTAGAGCGTTGGCCTGCGCACCGAAGGTCTCGGGTTCGATTCCTGTCAAGGGCAAGTAACTGGGTTGCGGGTTCACAGTTATTTTCCTTGTTGATACTCAGGCTGTCTCATCTTTGCTGGTGGGAAATTCACAGTGCTCCTAGTCCCTTTGACAAGACCCTTGTAGCTTTCGATAGCACCTGTGATGTTTCCCCTTCATTCCCTGCCCTAGACCTGAGCCATCCATTTCTCTAGGGAGGAGTCAGTTCTGCTTCCTTTAATGGGATTAGGAATGTCAAGGCTGTACTAAGGGCCTGCAAAACTTTCAAAGATTTTGAATATATTTTTATTGATTTCAGACAGGAAGGGAGAGGGAGAGAAAGAAACATGATGAGAGAGAATCACTGATCGGCTGCCTCCTGCATGCCCCACACTAGGAATCGAGCCCATACCTGGGCATGTACCCTGACCGGGAATCGAACCTTGACCTCCTGGTTCATAGGTTGATACTCAACCACTGAGCCATGTTGGCGGGCAAAGATTTTGTAAGATTCTTGTGAAGAGTTGGAAGGGACCTTAGCAATATCTCATACTCCAGAAAGGGGAGGCAGCCTGCCTTAAGCACATAACTAGTTGGTCACAGAGTTAGGAGTAGACATGGCTTCCTGACATCTAGCCCTGGATTCCTTCCACACATGTCCCAGCAAGATGGTCATGTTACCTACAAGACCCTGGAGGGGCTCCTCAGTGCAGCCCTCTTCTCCCCTTCAGCGTGTTCTGGTCTGTGGGGGTGAGTGAACTGAAAGTTTCATTCTGTCCTGGGCTGTTAGTAATTAAGAGCCTGGTAAAATGTCAGTGCCTGGCCTGTTTCTGAAAGCGTAGCTTCTGTCTTCTACACAGGAAACCAATTTTAAATGCAGAATACTTAAATTCTGCACATTTCAAATAACCTTTCTTATTCTTTTTTCCCTAGCATTTGGAGTATTGCTTTGGGAGATTGCTACCTACGGCATGTCGCCCTACCCGGGAATTGACCTGTCCCAGGTGTATGAGCTGCTAGAGAAAGACTACCGCATGGAGCGTCCGGAAGGCTGCCCAGAGAAGGTCTACGAACTCATGCGAGCATGTGAGCCTTCCCCTGCCAGTTCCAAAGATTACATGTGGGCTTTGTAAAGCATTCCACTGTGGGAGTGTGTATGTAAAGCAGTGAATGAACGAATTTGATACATATTTTTGCACTTTTTTTTCCTCTCAGTTTTTCTCTATCCTTTTATGTATGAGGGTTTTTTCATTTTTTAATACAAAATTGGGATTGATGCATACTTGGATTTCTTTTTAATAAATACCAACTCCTGGGCCTACCTTCACACATCTGTAGTAGTAGGTAGATACTCCAGGAGACATTTATCTGGTTGGTTTTAGTATATATATAAAACCATTCCTGCAACTTTCTTTGCACTTAGCTGTGTAACAGACAAATCTTTCCATGTCCATAGTTTGGAAATGTCTCTCCTCCCCACTTAATTTTATCTATAACTGTTTAGCATCCCATTAGGTGATTTATTCATTGCTCTTTTCATGAACATTTAATTACACATTTGTTTAGGATTTTGCCATAAGCAAGGCGGGAGTGAGTACCTCCACACACCTGCATTGTACTGGGATTGCTAAAAGTTGAACTGTTGGCTCAAAGGGCTATGTGCATTTTAAGTTTTGACAGATTTTGCCAAATTGTTTTTCAGAAAAAGTTGTACCAACTTATACTCCCACCAGGCTACATCCTCACCTTGATCAGTCCTTCATCCTCCTTTAATCTCGTTGGCTAGCATTTGTTTACTAATGAGGATTTGGGGCTTTGATAATGGTGAAGTAAGGGTAAAGACGAAGACGACCTATTTGGCTTAGTAAATCTGTGCACTTGCTAGAGTGGGGTTGGGAGACAAATATTTGTAAAAGCAGTTCCAGCTGTCAACATCTCTCTGGGGTTTTACAATCTATATTCCTGCTAGTGTCTAGTCTTTTTAAATTCTTAATGTCTAATAGGACACAATGGCCTTCATCACTTAACTTGTCACACTAAAAGGTGGGTAGCAGGAGTGGAATGCTTCTTTCCATTCTAGACTTTTCCTTCAGAATTGCTAACCACACACTTGTTATTGTTAGCAAGGCCTCTTGGGTGGTCTGACTCGGTCTCATCTGTCCAGGTTGGCAGTGGAACCCCTCTGACCGGCCCTCCTTTGCTGAAATCCACCAAGCCTTTGAAACAATGTTTCAGGAGTCCAGCATATCAGATGGTAAAGTGCCCGTCCTGGGGGGCCTGCCTGGGTGGAAGGTTGGGGTAGGAGGGATGGTTGTAGGGGACTCCAGCCCTGGTCCTTTAGTTCACTTCCAGGGAGAAGTGCGCGGGCCAACAAGTTATCTGAGACCAGAAAGCTGGACAGAAGTGTTGAGTGTGGAGCTCTGTCCTTCGTAGCCATGCAGAATTCTGCAAACTATAAGTGTTTCCTTATCATTTGTATCTCTTTTCTGTAAACGTGTGTAGATGACCACTGTTATTTTAAAAAGAAAACCAGCACACCGACAGTGACACCGTCCTGATGGCTGCTGGTGTGTGTGTGTGTGTGTGTGTGTGTGTGTGTGTGTGTGTGTTGTGTTCTTGGTGTTTCTTAGAAGTGGAAAAGGAGCTGGGGAAGAAGGGCGTGCGAGGGGTTGCGGGCACGTTGCTGCAGGCCCCAGAGCTGCCCACCAAGACACGGACCTCCAGGAGAGCCGCGGAACACAGAGACGCCACCGACCTGCCTGAGGCGCCCCACGCCAAGGGCCCGGGAGAGCCTGGTATGTCCCTGCCCCTCCCCACCGAGGCCCAGGGCCAGCGTGGCACATGGGAAGCAGTGAGTGGGACCCGCACAGAAGGGCAGGCAAATCCCACGTTAGTCATCTCCCCCGGAAGCACCCCTCCCCCACCCCCCGTGAGCCATCGAGCATTGGCTTCAGCAGTCGGTCCAGTCAAGCAGGCAGGGATGCGGATGAAACCTGAGGAAGAAGCCACCGTTTCATGTACTCACAGCTGTGGCCCCGAGCGAGCATCCTGTCCTGTCTGGTCTCTGAGAAGTGAGAGGGAGGTGGGAGTGGTTCAGGAGGATTGTCAATATGGTCAGGGGCTGGGTCTGGTGCCTCCTGTGTGCCAGGCTCTATTTGGAGCCAGGCTGCTCTGATATAGCAGTTGTCCCCCTGCCCCCCAACCCTAGAAGCCTGGGTCCTCCTGCAGACCGTGGAACCAAAGTGCCAGAGGTGGGCCAGCATCTGCTCTGATGGGTCACACACGAAGTGGGAAGGGACGGGGCGAGCTGGCAATAGGGGATGTGTTGCCACAGCAGGACCTATAGAACCATGATTCCCGTGTTTTTTGTGTGTTTTTTTTTTGTGTGTGTGTATTTTAAATATTTTTATTGATTCTGAAGAGGGAAGGAGAGGGAGAGAAAGAAACATCTATGTGAGAGAGACACATTGATTGGTTGCCTCCCACATGCACCCCGACTGGGGCCGGGGTTCAAACCTGCAACCCAGGTATGTGCCCTTGACCAGAATCGAACCTGCAACCCTTGGGTGTGCAGGCTGATGCTCTAACCACTGAGAATGCCAGCCAGGGCACATCCTCTGTTCTACAGATGAGAAAGCTGAGGGTGAGCAACAAGAAGTAGCTTGCCCAGGCCTTTCTGAGCCCAGAGCCCAGGCCTCTTAGAGAGTAGGAGGCTCGCTCGAGGGGTCTTGCCGCTCAGGGGTCTTTAGTTCGGACTTGTCGAACCTTCCCCATGTGTTTCAGATCCTCTGGACCACGAGCCTGCTGTGTCTCCATTGCTCCCTCGAAAAGAACGAGGTCCCCAGGATGGTTGCCTAAATGAAGATGAACGCCTTCTCCCCAAAGACAAAAAGACCAATTTGTTTAGCGCCTTGATCAAGAAGAAGAAGAAAACGGCCCCAACCCCTCCCAAACGCAGCAGCTCCTTCCGGGAGATGGACGGCCAGCCAGAGCGCAAGGGGGCCGGAGAGGAAGAGGGCCGTGAAGTCAGCAACGGGGCGCCTGCTGTCACACCCTCGGACACAGCCGAGCCAGCCAAGTCCCCAAAGCCCAGCAGTGGGGCTGGTGTCCCCAATGGAGCCTTCCGGGAGTCGGGAGGCGCAGGCTTCCGGTCTCCCCACCTGTGGAAGAAGTCCAGCACGCTGACCAGCAGCCGACTAGCCGCCAGTGAAGAGGAGAGTGGCAGCAGCGCCAGCAAGCGCTTCCTGAGGTCTTGCTCTGCCTCCTGCGTGCCCCACGGGGCCAAGGACACAGAGTGGAGGTCGGTCACGCTGCCTCGGGACCTGCAGTCCACGGGAAGACAGTTTGACTCGTCCACTTTCGGAGGGCACAAAAGCGAGAAGCCAGCTCTGCCTCGGAAGCGGGCGAGTGAGACCAGGTCTGACCAGGTGGCCAGAGGCACGGTGACGCCCCCACCAAGGCTGGTGAAGAAGATGGAGGAGTTGGCTGATGAGGTTTTCAAAGACACAGCGGAGTCCAGCCCGGGCTCCAGCCCTCCCAGTCTGACTCCAAAACTTCTCCGTAGGCAGGTGGTGGTGGTTCCTTCCTCTGGTTTGCCCCACAAGGACGAGGCCGGGAAGTCCAGTGCCTTGGGGACCCCTGCCACAGCTGAGCCAGTGCCCGCCACCAGCAGAGCAGGACCAGGTGCATCTGGAGGGACCAGCAAGGCCCCCGCAGAGGAATCTCGAATGAGGAGGCACAAGCCCTCCTCCGAGTCCCCAGGGAGAGACAAAGGGAAGTTGTCCAAGCTCAAGCCTGCCCCGCCACCCCCACTTCCAGCCTCTGTTGGGAAAGCCGGGAGGCCCTCTCCGAGCCTGAGCCAGGAAGCAGCTGGGGAGGCCGGCGCCAGCGGAAAAGCAAAATCCACGGCTGTGGTTGTGGATGCTGTAAACAGTGACGCTGCCAAACCCAGCCAGCTGGGGGAGGGCGTCAAAAAGCCTGTGCTCCTGTCCATGCCAAAGCCTCAGTCATCCACCAAGCCAGCGGGGACCCCGACCAGCCCAGTCCCCACTCCCTCCACTTTGCCATCAGCATCCTCCGCCCTGGCAGGGGACCAGCTGTCCTCCACCGCCTTCATCCCTCTCATATCGACCCGTGTGTCTCTTCGGAAAACCCGCCAGCCTCCCGAGCGCATCGCCAGTGGCACCATCACCAAGGGTGTGGTCCTGGACAGCACCGAGGCCCTGTGCCTCGCCATCTCCAAGAACTCGGAGCAGATGGCCAGCCACAGCGCCGTGCTAGAAGCCGGCAAAAACCTCTACACGTTCTGCGTGAGCTACGTGGACTCCATCCAGCAAATGAGGAACAAATTCGCTTTCCGCGAGGCCATCAACAAGCTGGAGAACAACCTCCGGGAGCTTCAGATCTGCCCGGCAACCGCAGGGAGTGGCCCGGCGGCCACTCAGGACTTCAGCAAACTCCTCAGCTCCGTGAAAGAGATCAGTGACATCGTACAGAGGTAGCAGAAGCCAGCGTCAGGCCGGCCAGAGCCGCCTGCAGTGTGTGAGGGCTCCCGTGCCCATGACGGTGGCTGATACCGGACTGAGCTGGGACCTTGGCCCCGGAGCTGGGGGCCACCATGGAGTGTACCGCCCTACTACCTACACTGTGCACCAACTGCCCCCTGCACTTTCCTCCTCCTCAGCCCGCTCTCTGAGCCTCTGTCAGTTCTGTCTGTGGGTTCCGCCTGGTGGACTGCAGTCGGCACACCAGCCCCTCCCCACGGGGCGTCAGGCCTGCCCTCCGGCCAGCTGTGAAGGTGGGTGCGCGCTTCCTCTCTGTCTGTCTTTCTGGGGGATTTCCTCTGGCTATGCCTTCGCCTCCGTCTTTCCCAACAAGAAGTGCCCCGAACGGGAGCTGTGTCACCAGGCCTTGGGAACTGTGGCCTTCACTCACCTGGTGGAGGGAGCCTGTACCCTCATCCTCCTCACACCTCCTGTGCTCCAGACATGTTCCAGCTCTGCATCCTGGGAAGCTCTGCCGGGGCTGGGCCTCCCCATTTCCTCCCGTGAAGGACAGCTCTTGCCTGGGGGGTGAAACAGGTGCTAGCACAAGCCAGCCTCTGGGTCGCAGGAAGGAGGGGGACTGTCCTGTCATCCTGCCGCGTGCCCGCGAGCCCAGTCCCAGTTCTCTGTGACACTGCTCATTCTGGATGGAAAGCCCAGGCCTGCGGGGAGCAGGGTTGCTGTCCAGCACGCAGGGGTGGGGCGGGGCGGAGGGCTGGCTGGTACGAACACTGGTGCTGAGATGGCCCGGCCCCGGCCTAGGCAGGTCTTTGGTGGCCCAGTGTTACCTTCCCTTTGAACTTGCAGGTGCCCGGAAAAGGCGCTTGATCTTGATTTCTGACGGATCTCCATTCCCTCCCTTGTACTCCCCTAAGACAAAGTAGATTCTTACAGGACTTTCTCCTTTGTGACAAGCCAGCCTTCAGTTTTCTGGGGTTCTTGAAGCGTTTCAAAGCTCTGCTCTCAGCACAGCCAATACAGACGTGGGCACCAGCACACAGACAGGAGGAGCAGGCCCGGGCCACCAAAGCCCCACTCGTGTTGGCTGCACCCTCGTGGGCAAATGTCTTATTTAATGACCACAAGCAACACTTAGCCATCAGGGATGAAGAAAACCACAAAGAAATGAAACCCTAGAGTGTCTCGAAGAGCCGGTGTGGTGTAATCTCCCCCTGCGCTGCCCAGGACCAGGCTCGGGGCAGGGGCCCACGCCTCCTTGACAGTGACCCAGAGCAGCTACTGAGGCGTGGGCAGGTACCTGCTGGGTCTCACTCCAGGCCCAGAAGCAGCCCTTGGAGAAACCAGGAGAAACCCACCCTCTGCGCCCCACACCTGCCCGTGACCTCACACAGGCCCTGTTTTCACACTAATCACCCGAACCTGTATTTTATTTCTCTGGATTGTTTGATCCTGTTCTCACAGCGCATCACCTCTTTGCCCCCTCAGACTGCTGTTCTGCACAGCCTGAGGGAGGTGCTAGCACACCGCCAGCGGCCTTGCAGACAAAGCAAACCGGCCCCCGGCCCCTAGCCTCCCGTTTCTGCGAGGCACTGGCCGCCTCTTCACGTGACGTGCCACTATATTTTGCATTTATACGTTGGTATTACACTCTTGTAGACTTGCTCTTTTATAAATGACGTGTAAATAGTTTTCCACTCCCCTCTCTGCCCCAATGCCTATGGTCTCTCTCTCTCTCTTGTTTTTGGTCCAGTACATTTTGTTTCTGTATATGACTTTGTTTTTTGAATCCACATCTCTCCTCCGTAGTATTTTTTAAATAAATGTTTACATTAGAATGTGAGCGGATTGCTTTGGTCTGTAATCTTTCCTGTTGTCCAGAGCTGTGGTGTGGGTCGGAGGGAGGGCGCCCTTGCTTTCTGGAGGGGCTGGAGGCCCCGTGTTGGGTTTTATGGGGCAGAACAATGGCAGGATCCTGCGGCCTGTGTCACCTCGGCCGGCCGTTCTCAGGCACTTGCCCTGCCCTCGTGTCCAGCCCTTCCTGTGCCCTTGACACTTCCTTGCCAGCAGCCCAGCTCTTGGCAGTGGTGCTCTTCGGGCCACTGCTGACTGGCATGGCAAGGAAGACCAGCCCGAGGGCTGAGCCCACTGTCAGGCCAGCATCATGGAAATGGGAGGTGTCACGTCCCAGTTCCTCGCTGGCCTGAGAGAGTTCATCCCTCCGCGGGTGCTCTCTCCCTTCGCCTTTGAGCTCACTTTCTGCCGCTGCCCTCAGCCCCGAGACACCCCTCGCTGTGTTCCCCACGCCAGGCGCCATTGCTTTGTGTGTATGAGGACAAGCAGGGCCTGCTGCCTGCGAGGGCATGGAAATACCACCCTGGGCCCTGCCTTGGCCTCTCCCAGCCCCCAGCCAGGGGCTGACTGCTCTCATCTGGGTCTCCATCTGACACCCGCTGACAGCCAGGAAGTGGAGTCGGGGAAGTGAGCGGCGCCCTGTGGTAATGATACTTATTAAGCCAGCAGGCTTGTCGGGGGTGCGGATCCTGCTCATAAGGCACAGCGATGCGTGAACCTCCTCCCCCCGAGGCCTGGGGCGCAGGAAGGGTGCGCGCCACGTGGTAGAGGTGAAGACGCTGCCTGGGATGGGTTTGCAGGAAGCCACCTGCGCCTGCGCAAGCCGAGGTCAGGTCTCCCCTCACTTCACCGAGGAGAAGGCTGAGTCCAGGCTGCAGAGTCTGTAGTGGTTGAACCATCACTGGGCACCCGCTCGCCTAAGTCCAGCTTCTCCACGGGCATGAATGACAGCTCTCAGGTCTGAGAGAGGGTGGAATGGTTGAAACGACAGCCTGTGTGTGGGACGTGGACTGGTCGCGGAATTGACACAGCAGCCTCTTTGACAGTGTGTTGTAAGACCCTTCTCCCAAATAAGATTCTTCCTTGTAATCACCTGAACTTAAACTTGGGTCTGAGCTTGTTTGGGTCACAGAACCCCTTGAGAGCTTAATGCACACTGACCCTAGCCCCAGAGAAAGGCGCATGTGTGCGCACACAACAGTTCACAGGTAATTGTGAGTTCTGCCCTCGAAGTCCAGGACCAAGGAGGACCCAAGGGCCAACCCTGCCCGTAGGGCCAACGCTGTTGCCATTGTTACCACGAAAAAGCCTACAGCGTCAATTAGGATAGGCACATGGTGTTCATGTAGTGGAATGTTCTGGAACAATGAGACTGAACTCGGCACTGCCACACCACAAACGTAATGCTGAGCAGGGGTAGCCACGCGCACTGGTGATGCCGGAGCTTTCGTCGCTTCGGTGGGCGCGGCTCATCTGCGGGTGGGGTGTGGTGTCAGGGTGGAGGGTAACCTGAGGGGAGGGTCATGCCAGGCTCGAGCACAGGCAGCTCTGGGAGCAGACGGTGCTCTGCTTGGAGTGGTGCTGGCCGCCGGGGTGTCCCCTGGTGAAAGTCCCTCAGGCTGGACACTGCCAGTTGGAGCCCATTCTCCAGGTGCTATGTTTCAGTGGGAGCTTTCTCAACATCCCCGCTCACGTGAGCACCCCAGCAGCTTACAGATGTGCCCTCCGTTCCCACGTGCAGCCCTCACGCCCGTGTCTGGTGAGGGAGGCTCTGTGGCCGGGCTCCTCTGATGGGTGAGGAAGCTGCGGCTCAGGGATGCGAGGAGCTCACCCGGGGTCACCCAGCACGTGCGGCCTAGCCGGCCTAGCGCTGCTGTGCGGGACTGACGTTCTGGCGGGGCAGGTGGCCACTGCACGACTGGCAGAGACCTGTGCTCCGGGGCCAGCTCCTCCCTCCCTCCCTCCCTCCCTCCCTCCCGCGTGGCAGAGAAGCGTTACGAATTAGCTCCCTCGAGTTCTTGGGTGTCAAGGTGTTTTATAGGAGCCGTTCCCAAATCGGGTGCTCTGGGAGATCAGTTTCCAGGTGTCTTGGCCCAGAAGACACTCAGTGGGACAAGCCTGACCGACCACTGTCCCTGTCCGAGCCGGCCCTCATCCCTGGTGCTCACCCAGCCTCGAGGGTGGGGCTCCAGCTCCCCGCTCGGAGGGTCACAGCGCCCCATCTGGGTGGAACGTGTCAGGCAGCGTCTTGGGCACTGGGGCCAGTTGGGACGCAGCGGCCCCTTGTCCACTGCAGCAGCTGCCTGATGGCTTCCTGCCCCCAGGAGCCTCTTCTCTTAAGCAGTTTAATTAATATTTCAAACACATGGGAAAACATAGACGGAAATATTCCCCATGCAGGTTTGTAGCTAAATAAAGACCTTTAGACCTACACCCAAGATGAAGACTTTTTTGTGTTTTAAGTAAACTTGGTGAGCGATGCCAACTGCTCGGGGAGCCTGCGCTGGAGGGGAGCCACTCTGCTTCCAGAGCTGTTGGCCAGGAGCCTGTCCGTCTGGAGAGGAACCTTCCCCACCAAGGAGAGAGTGGCGGGCGCGGGAGTAGCGTGGGAGGCCCCAAACCTCCACAGAGCCCGTGGGGTCGAGTGGGCTGGGTGAGAGAGGAGATTTAGCCACACAGATCGGGAGTGGATTTGACGGGCGAGTGCCTTTAGCAGCTGGGTTGTGCTGATTTTCAGGGTTATTGGGCGCGGATGTCCTGGCACCTGGGAAGGGTAGCCCTGTTGTTGATTCCTGTTTAAGGGTGGGAGCCTAGTGACAGGACACCCATAGCCTTGAAGGCCGCCTCTCCCTTCACCTCTGCTCTCCTCGTGGAGGTTCCTCTGATCCCACAGGAGCGTCGCAGCCTTGGTGACTCCACGGCTAATAATGCCTCTTCTTTTAAGGTGCGCGTTTCCAGGTTCTCGGGTGGGAATCGGCAAGTGAGGGCCGGCCAGGGGCCCCTGCCGCCGTTGGCCCTTGGTCTGTCTGACCTGGTCTCGGGAGCACGCTCCCTGGGTCCCGTGTGGGTGTGTGCATGAGCTAATGGTGATCCAGGTTGCCGTCTCCCACCCCCGCTTTGGCCAGGTGGGAACGCGCACCCACGGTGAGACGGCTGGGCTGCCATGGTGCTTGTCCCAGCTGCCACCCTAGGACAGGATCTGAGCGCGAAGCTGTCCTTTATGGACACGCGGCTTGTTTTGAGGTTTGTCCTCTGTGGGTGAGGCCTGAGTGTCTGCCTCTGTTACCAGCAGACAGAGGCCCGGGCGGCGAAGGTGGGGGGTGTGTGTTCCATCCCCATCGGACCATTACGTTAGCAGCAGGAGCCCTGGATCGCCCCCTCCGTGGACGTGGTGGAGGTGAGAGGACCATGTGCCTCCCACGCTCGGTCTGGTCCCTCAGCCGCCCGGAGCCCCAGGGCACCTGGAGGAGCATGCGCGCCAGGGGGAGGCCGCTGGCCGCAGCCTAGCCCATCCCATTGTACCACCCAGTTTGCCCCACTCGGCGAACTCAGTGAAGTCGCTCTCTAGCTGCCAAGGACGGAGCGCGGCTGCTGGGGAATGTAAGTCGCTAATAGGCTGGAAAACACGGCGAAATGCGCCACGGTGCCAAGCTGGGTCCAGCCCAGCGTGGTCCTAAAAGGCCAATAAAAATCCACCAATTAATTGTGACAGCTCAATGGAAAATTATTCAGTTGCGAACAGGGGCAAGCAGCAGCTCCCAAAGAGGAAGGGAGATGTTGTCATGGTAACATCAATACAGGTCTTCTCAGCGGTTGAAGCAGCCAGGGAGTGAGAAGCGTCAGACTGCGGAGTCTGACAAGACAGGTGTGTGTGTGTGGGGGGGGGGGTGGCGGGGGGGGGAGAAACACCAGAGCTGCGTTAGTAGCGATGCCCCACCTCGCCCCAAGCTGCAGCCCCTCCAGCGGAGCAGGCTTCCCGGGCAGAGAGCTGGCTTTCAGAGTGCTCCCCGCTTGGAGGAGGCCAGGGAGGGGCAGCCGAGTGCAGGAGGAAGTGCACCGCGTGTGTTCCCCTCTCCCTCTGACCACAGGCATTTACCAGCAGCCAATTAGGGGGTGCTGGAGGTGTGCAGCTGCCATCTCCCCAAAGTGCAGGCACTGGCAGCCCAGGAAGGCCAAGTGCCCAGGGCACAGAGGACCTCGAGGCGAGAGGCAGGCAAGCTTTCCCTTAGCGTTTGCAGTTGTTACAGCTTTTATTTCAAAAGGTGCACACGCCACATTTCATATTCGGAGCCTTTGCAATGCAGCCTTGCTGCAGCAGAAACGTATTTCTTGTCCGTCTCCCACGAGAGACTGGACAAAGGCGGTGCCACCGAGCAGGGCGGTCATCAGGAGGGAGGGGGCAGCTGGTCCGGAAGGGCGTCGCGGCACCGCAGCAGGATTCTTGCCGGAGGGAACGTGTGTTAATGGGGTGAAGAACAAGATTCTCATTTCTAACTTTCAGAGCCATACTCGGCCCAGTGGAATGCACTCATCCGCCATTGCACTTGGATGTCCGCTCCAGACATCACCATGGAGACTGTTAAAGCTTTGATTGCCCCACTGATCAGCCTTCCTACCTGCAGCTCGCAGCCCGCGCAGCCAGCTGCCTGTGCAAGTTCACGACCAGCAGGGCCCGAGGGCCCTGAGAACCGCCGCAGGGGGCAGCTTGCTTTTGGTCACCTCCTTTTGGACACGACGCGGGTTTTTGCTTCAGCAAAGTTGGAAATCAAAAGCACCACCTAACCAGGCCTCCAGCTAATCATTTATTACAGTGACACCACCCCTTTGCAGGCTCTTTGAGGCGGGGAGGGGGCCGAGGGGAAACCCTGGGCAGGCTGCCCCGGGCCCTTCACCGCCGGCCGAAGCGGAAGCTGAAGCCGCCTTTCTTCTTGCCGTAGCCGCTGAACTCGTCGGCCAGCGTCCCTAACGGGCTATTAGCCTTCTCGCCATCAGCCTGGAGGAAGCCGGCGACCCCACGGCCGTCATCCTGCCTCCTGAACCGGAGCCTGAAGTCGGCACGCGCTCGGCCCGACATCTGCAGCTCCTTGGCCACGACGAGCCGGGCTTGTGGGTGTGGAGCTCTCGGCCACTGCGAGGACCCCCACGGGAAGGGGGCTGCGTGTCCCCCCGCCAGGTCGGCCCAGCTCATTCCGCCTCCAGTGCCCCCCGTGGTGTCCATGGGCGCTTCTCTGTCCAGGAGAGGAAAGCAGGCGGCCAGCGGCAGGAGGAGGAGGCAGGACAGCAAGTGAAGGCGCACCATCTGGCCCAGAGGAAAGAGGGAAAAGTTACAGGCTGCTCCCGTGGACCCCGCACAGCACTGGTCAGCTACTTCCCAGGGCCCGGGCAGCCATCAGAGGCGTAAGCTGGGGGCTCAGCGGGGCCCAGCTTGCACGCAGCGGGAAGAAGTGTCACTGCGCCGGGGGACCGGGCTTGTATTCCATAGCAGGTGTAGGCGCTGGTTGCCCCAGCTAGCTGGTCTCCCTCTCCTGCCATCTCTGGGTTTGGCGGCAGTAACCGTGGAGGTCTAATCCCACCGCGCGGAGTGGCTCCCAGCAGCACACAGGCAGCCCGGGAGAGCTGTGCGAATTTGGGTTCGTTCTTCTCTCATTGTAAGTATTGACTCTTGAGCCATATCCTCTCAGCCTCGGAGCAGCAAGTTTATAGCACAACCTCTCGGTTCCAACTTGGAAATAAATGGGTCCCGTGAAACTGTTCAGCTGGGACGCTGCTAATGTCTCTCCCTTGGAAACCAGTTGCTCCCAAAAGCAGGAAGCGGATTTGATGAACCTGGTCTAACTCAGACACCCACCCGGAGAGGAGCGTCTAACTCAGACACCCGCCCGGAGAGGAGCGTGGCTGGGGCACCGGCGGTCCCCACTTCATCTTCACAATAAACCTCACTTTTAGGCACTGTTATTTCCATTTTCCCACCAAGAAAACAGTCAGAAAGGCTAGGCCAGTGGTCGGCAAACCACGGCTCGCGAGCCACATGTAGCTCTTTGGCCCCTTGAGTGTGGCTCTTCCACAAAATACCGACTTCTGAGCATGGGCCACGAAGTTTCAATCGCACTGTACGTGCGCACCCACACGTGGTATTTTGTGGAAGAGCCACACTCAAGGGGCCAAAGAGCTGCATGTGGCTCGCGAGCTGAGATTGCCGACCACGGGGCTAGGAGATTGTGCCAGGTCACACAGAAAGTGAAAGGCTCCTGACTCGTGGCCTGTGGGCATTGCTTTCTGTCCACGGCTCAGTCTGCCCTTGCCACCTCCCTCATGGTTTTCCTTATCCCTTTTCAGGGAGGCAGCAGGCCCACACCAGTGACTGGCCCCAATCTCACAGCTTTACTGTGACAGCGGGGGTGGGGGTGGGGGCAAGCCCATGCCTAACTGGGCTTGGCTCAGGAATTGCTACATGGGTGGTGATACGAGGGGGGTTTGAACCCGGATTAGAACTTCCAGACATGCTCCTGCCTCAGCCGTGATTGCTGGGTCCCTCGCAAAGGAAGCCTTTTCGGTAATGACCGTGGGAGTCAGGTTGGCTGGCCCTCTGAGAACCGAGGCTGGAATAAAGAGCTGGATGGGAGAGGACACCCGGCTTCCAGGGCTCTCTCCAGGCGGTTCCCTCCAAGACATCCCGAGTGAACTGTGTGAGCAAGCCTTACAGAAGTCCCAAAGCAGCCTGGGGCTGGAGCCGCCTCAGGCCAGCTTCAGGGAGCCCCTCCCCTGGGCCTGGGTGACCCTGCTTCCCACAGGTGCCCCTCCTACAGGAAGCACTGCTGCAGCTGCTTGAACTGGAGGCGCCCTGAATGGTGGATGGATCCGCTGGGGGATGGCCTGGGCCGCCGGAAGGGGGACCCCTCAATGCACAGAAGGAAGTGGCCCTTCTCAGCTTTTGGGGTCATGGACCCTTTTAAGAACCTGATGGAAGGTTGGGACGCTCGAAATTGGGTCCCAACTTCCAGGGTGTGGCTGGAGGGGCCTGGGGTGGGAGCCCGGGCGGGCGAGTGTGAGCTCTGGCTGCAGGGTGAGGGCTGTCCCCCTGCCTGGCCCAAGGGGCTCCTGTGGGAGCAGAGGCTGTACTCACCGCTGCGGGCTGCTCCCTGGAGGCTGCGGGCTCTGGTGCAGGTGTGCCTGGGCCTCCCTGCTTTATGTAGCTCTGCGGGACTTCCGCCTGCGCTCGTGACGGCCGCCCGCGCCCTGATTGCCGCACATTCCTGGCCCTGGGATTCCATTGGGATCGCTGATGGCGGGGAGAGGCGGGCAGTGTCCGCTGCATTGACGAAAGACTGACACAGATGTGGTGAAGAGCCTCCTCGTTGGCGTGTAATAAACGCCCCAGGGCTTAGGAACAATAGAAGGTTACAGTTAAATTAGGTCATCGCCGTCTCTGGCTCTGTGGCAAAGACCACAGCTCCCTCTTAACATTTTTTACAAGCAGGTCATGGCTTAGCCAGGGGTGAGGAGCCTAACCTTTCTAAGGTATGAGCCTGTGACCTTTCAAAGGTATGAGTCTGTAACCTGTGACCTTTCAAAGGTATGAGTCTGTGACCTTTCAAAGGTATGAGCCTGTGACCTGTGTTGAGAAATGGAGCGACGAACTTTGTGTGTGTTTAGCCAACCGTTTTTGTGGTTTTTGTGAATAAAAGCTCACTTCTACATCTGGTCGGGGCTGCAGTTCAGTCCTTGCTCCGGCGGGGAGCTGTAACTGCAGTCGCTGGCCAGTTAATCAAAGCTCCTAAATTCTACCCTTTGGCTCTGGTGGTCGTCTCTTACGGGTTGCCCAATAACATTTGGAGGCCCCAGCGAGTTAAAAATCCAGCCTTGTTGCCAGTGGCTGCCCCAGTAAAGGAACCTCCGGTCTCTGGCCCAGGTTCCAGGGAAAAAGAGTGTTTTCCTCTAAATTGTGATCCGAAAGAGCGAGCCACCTGGACCTCCAGTGGGGAGGTGAGAATCTGGTTTCTGGTTTCTGGTTGTGGAACGTTCCCTTTAGTACTCAAAAGAGGGCTGGACGCAGCAGAACCTCGGAGTCCGACTGCCCGGACGCAACGGCGTCTGGGGGTCCTGGTCTGGGCAACCTTTGGTTGCATTTGTCTGGTTTGTTTTGTCTTTGTTCTTTGTTGTCTTTGTCAAAATGGGTCAGGGATTGTGTGAATGGATTACTGATCTTGGTTATCAAGGATCTCTAAGGGACTTGTCCTGTATCTGGAGGAATGGCTTCTAGATGTTATTCACCGTCTCTGGGACTTCCAGGAGGGAAGTCAAAACTCAGACCGGCTAAGGGTTCGAGTCTGACCTGTCTTTTAAAAAAGGTAAAAGAGAAGCGTTCCTAGGGGGTTTTCTACTGCCTCTGTTCAGGGACTTGTTCTGTATCTCTGCACAACTGAAACTGATTTGTTGGTATTTTGTGGTGTAAATGTGGCATGCGCCGATGTAAAATTGTTTTTATGTTTGTTTCTGTTTTGTTTTATTTTCTTTTTTTTAAAAAAAACCCTTCTAAACATCTCCTGAGTTTCCGTGGTGATTCAAAGTTGTTAATGGGGGATGTATCTAGTTGTCGTGTCTATTTAGTCTTGTTTTCTTTGTTCAGTATGAGGACCGTTTCTCTCTGGACGAGACATGGGTCAAGAATCCTGTCCTGGGATGTGGGAAAGGGAGGCCCCACATCTGTTCTTGTCAGGCCCCCATCAGGGGACTTGGGCAGTGTTCCTGTTATCTGCTCAAGATCCCAAGGCTGTAAGAGTACTTGTTCACTGAAAGGGTGTAAGTGCAGATGTTTATTTGATGTTTGTATGTCTACCTGGGTATAATGATTTGTTCATGTAAGTATGGAAGTCTGCGAGAGAGAAAACACACAACAACACACATGTAATTTAGGGCGGAGTGCTCTGACTGGTAGCAAAACGCCCCGAGCGGCCTCTGGGTTCTTTTCCCAAGGGTGCTTGCTCTCTGTCAGAGGTGGAGTGGGCCCGCCTAACTCGTAAGAATTTCTGTCTATGTTTGTTTACTAGGGACTTGGATTTGCTCTGTGATTTTGCTGTGTTGGGTTGAGAATTTGGGATTCTGGGGTAGATTTAAAGGTATTTGTGGCTTTTCTAGTCTGATTGGGACATTCAGGGGTGGGCTCACAGCTCCTCAGGGCAGAGAGATTTTTATGGGCCCCGCCCCCTGCCTGTGCTGAATTAAGGATCTTTTCTTTCAGGAGACCCTCCAGGCTTTTAGTAAAATTCCCCTGCACCCTTGTCATCCTCTGCCTTCTTTTCCAGGTCGACTAAGAGTCATTTACCTCCACAGGGATTGTCTTCCTCTAACTCACAATAGGAAATAATACAGGCCAGTGTCATTTGGCTTGCTGGTTAAAGGAAGACAATGGGCCCTGGAATCTGTAAGGGTGGGCGGGAATAAAGCTGGTCAAATGTACTGAAAGGGTTCGGTACCTGTTGTTGCTAGCAGAGGAGGGGCTGATATCCCCTTCCAGTGCACTCCTTGGGAGAGGTCTGATCGCTGCTCTGCCACAGGGGACTGGTACGATGGCAGGGGCCTGGTACCCAACCCACTGCCACAGGAGCGCTTCGTAATATGCAGGGCATGTTTTCCCTGGCCAGCATAAGGGCCGCTGGCCCCCACCATGCCACCGTCGCTGGCTGGAGGCAAGCGCTTTTTCCAGGGGGAGCAGAGAGAAAAGGACTGCCAGATGACAATGCTTTCCCCCCAGGCTCCCCCCGTGGCGGGAGCACCTCCACTCATGGGAGCTGCCTCCACCTATCCAGCTCCCATCTCCCGAGCCCTCTGCTCACTGGGGTTGTAATTGCCTTTTTGATAAAGCCTTGAGCTCGGACCGACTTGCCTTTAGGCAGGAGAATCCAGAATGTACCCTACTCCAGTATGTAGGTGATCTTCTGCTGGCAGCAGATACTGAGGAAAATCGTCCACAAGCCACTGGGGCCTGTTAGGCACCTTACAAGCATTAGGCTCCCGGGGTTCAGCGAAGAGGGCACAGTTGTGCTCCTCTGATGTCACGTACCTGGGGTACAACATTAGCAAAGGCAGACGGACCCTCTCCCTCAGTCGAATAGAGGCAATCTTACGGATCCCCATGCCTACAACCAAGAAGCAGGTTCGGGAATTCTTAGGGGCAGTTGGATACTGCCACCTGTGGATACCGGGGTTCGCGGAGATTGCTAAACCTTTATACTCAAGTACTTGGGGAATGCAGCTGCTAAACTGAACCGCAGTGGAACAACGGGCTTTTGAGGAGCTAAAGAAGGCTCTCGTCTCAGCACCTGCCCTAGCCTTGCCAGACGTCAGGAAGCCCTTCCACCTCTACGTGAGTGAGGTAAGGGGCATTGCCAAAGGGGTTCTCACCCAGACTCTAGGTCCCTGGAAGAGACCTGTGGCCTATCTGTCTAAGAGACGTGCCTTCGGGCAGTGGCCACCACAGCATTGCTGGAAAAGGGGGCAGATAAGCTGATTTGGGGCTAGGAACTAGCCCTGACAACACCCCATGCTGTGGAAGCCCTTCTTCGAGATGCTCCGGAGAGATGGATTTCAAACACCAGAGTCACCCAGTACCAAGCTCTTCTCCTGGACCAGCCCTGCATCCGATTCCATAAGACACTGGCCATCAACCCTGCTAGCCTGTTCCCAGATGATGATTCGGAGGAGCCCATCCATGACTGCATAGAGGTAACAGACGCAGTACAGACAGCTCGCCCAGACTTGTCAGATGTCCCGCTATTATCACCAGACAAGGTACTGTTATGTACAAGATGGGAGCAGTTATGTACAGGATGAAATCTGGTATACAGTGGGCGGTGGTAGTCACCCTAGACCACCCAAGGAAACCAGCTGCAGACCAAGCTGCCAAGGAAGCCGCCCAAAAACCAGTGGGGCCTTTACACGAGGAGGAATTGGCAGAACAGAAGCAAGCTACCAGAGGACCAAACGGGTGGTGGACTCCACCAGATGGCAGACTGCTGGTCCCAGAGGCTCTAGGTCGGACTTTAGTTGCCCAGTTACACCAGGCTACCCACCGAGGCGTCACCAAGACTTCTGAACGTCTGAGAGGCAGGTACTATATACAAAGCTTAGATAAGATAATTAAAAGCATAGTCACCAGATGTACTGTCTGTGTACAGGTAAATGCTAAGCAAGGTAGGGGGGTCCCCCTGGGAATTCGGACCCAGGAAAACTCTCCAGGAGAGCATTGGGAGGTATAAGTATGGACTCCTTCTCGGGATGGGTTGAACCCTATCCACCAGGACAGAAACTGCCTCTATAATGGCCAAGAAATTACTCCAGGAGATGTTACCTAGATTTGGGCTACCAGCAGCCATAGGATCAGATAACAGCCACTCCTTGGTAGCAAAGTATGGCTCAGGTCTTAGGCATGAATTGGAAACTCCATTGTGCATACCAGCCACAGATTCAGGGCAGGTTTGAACAGGACTCTAAAAGGACTTTATGTAAATTTATCCCAGAAACCGGTGAAAACGGGACCAACCTCCTGCCCTTTGCCCACTTACAGGCCAGGTGTACCCCCAACCGGGAGGGGTTCTCTCCTTTTGAAATCATGTTTGGTAGACCTCCCCCGATCCTGCCCAAAGTTAGGGGAGGAATTGAAAGCTAAAAGTCATAACCATTCCTTGCTCAAGTCCTTGCAGGCTCTGCAGTATACCCAGAGAGCCACCCATAAGCTTGTGTGAGACGCCCTGCCGGTGCCCACCTCGGACCCTTACATCCTTTCCAGCCTGGGGACTCGGTGTGGGCAAAGAAGTTCACTACCCAAGGACTCACCCCAACTTGGAAAGGATTATACAATGTCACCCTGTTGACGGCATCCAGACCTGGCTACACCACTCCCAGCTCCTGCACCAGGAAGCGGCCTGGATCCCGGCAGCCAGCGGCCTCACCCATGAGATCCCTAGCCTGAGCTCCACGCAGGCCAGGAGGAGGCTCGACGCCCGCAGGAGGGGAACTGGACTTCAGTGAGGACAGTACTGACGGGGACCGTGGCACTAGGGGACTTGATAAATGTAAGAACATTTTTACTAGCCAGTGAGAAAGTCCAGGGCCAAGTGGGGCTAGATGTGCTAGGGGACAGGAGAGCAGGAACAGAATAGAGAATGCCCCTAAAAGACGTGGGGTGAGTGAATAGAACTAAAATGTGCCACGCAGGCAGTTTAGAAAAATTAATTCAGTCAAACTACTTGTAGTTAGGGGGGCAGTACAATTCCCTAACTAATAAGGATGAGTCCAAGATTTGACTCGTGTACATAAAACCAGTGGGGAATGAAGTATGGTAGCAATCATCTCAGGTAGAAACTGTAATTTAACTCTAACCCTGCTGTTTGGCTTAACCATAGAAAAGTTATTTTGATTTTCTGAATTATATAAATCATCCCATTCGATTGAATGCCTTATTGATTGTAATGTGAACATCCCATTGATTGTGATCTTACTGCTTTTAGAAAGAAAATTCCTCTGTACCTGGGAACCAGGACTGCACAATTGTCTCAAGACCTGAGGGTTCCAGGTAATGTTTCTGTCAACTCAGTGGTCCTTCAGAACAGAAGAGGGCTGGACCTTCTGTTCTTAAAGCAAGGTGGACTATGTCTCGCCTTAGGAGAAACCTGCTGTTTTTGACACCAACCACTCAGGGGCCATTAGAGAAAGTCTCAGTCAGCTCCGGAAAAGACTGGCAGATCGGGAGGAGGCCCAGCGGGCGGAGGGCAACCGGTATGGAAACCTTTCCTCCTGGGCCCCTTGGCTGACCACCCTCCTGTCGCCCCTAGCGCCCGGTAGTCCTCCTGTGGCTAGGTCTCCTTTTTGGCCCCTGCATCGCCAAATGCCTCCTCAGTTTCATACAAAATCGAATACAGGCTGTAAAGTTGATCGTTTTACACACCCAATACTCCAGAATCTTAGAGGAGGACGCTGAATCGAGGATTTGATTCCCGTAAAGACCAGTAGGGAATGTAATAAACGCCCCAGGCCTTAGGAACAATAGAAGGTTACAGTTAAATTAGGTCATCGCCGTCTCTGGCTCTGTGGCAAAGACCACAGCTCCCTCTTAACATTTTTTACAAGCAGGTTACGGTTTAGCCAGGGGTGAGGAGCCTAACCTTTCTAAGGTACGAGCCTGTGACCTGTGACCTTTCAAAGGTATGAGCCTGTGACCTGTGACCTTTCAAAGGTATGAGCCTGTGACCTTTCAAAGGTATGAGCCTGTGACCTGTGACCTTTCAAAGGTATGAGCCTGTGACCTTTCAAAGGTATGAGTCTGTGACCTTTCAAAGGTATGAATCTGTAACCTGTGGCCTTTCAAAGGTATGAGTCTGTGACCTGTGTTGAGAAATGGAGTGACGAACTTTGTGTGTGTTTAGCCAACCGTTTTGTGGTTTTTGTGAATAAAAGCTCACTTCTACATCTGGTCGGGGCTGCAGTTCGGTCCTTGCTCCGGCGGGGAGCTGTAACTGTAGTCACTGGCCAGCTAATCAAGGCTCCTAAATTCTACCCTTTGGCTCTGGTGGTCGTCTCTTACGGGTTGCCCCATAACAGGCGGGGAGTGGGCAGCAGCATTAACTGAGTCAGGGCACAGGCCCTGGAGTCCCCTGCAGGCGGCGTCGGTGCCCACCTTAATGACCCCAGCACCCCGCCTTGGTCAGGGCTGCTCACCTTTCTGAGAAACTACGCCTCACACACCAGCTGCCTGGCCTGTGCCGCTCCCTGGGCTCAGGAATCCAGGCCCTTGTGAACCAAGATGGCCTCTCACTTGTTAGGTGAGAGTTGCTGGGAGCCATAGGTCACTGGCTCTGGAGGCCCTGAGGCGTCGGTGCCCAGAGGCCGAGCCAGAAGTGGGAGCCCCATGAGAGGCAGCGCAAGGGGCCCGGAGCCCCAGCCCGGGCGAGCCCTCCCATCACCCCGTGCCTGGCTCAGCGCCTGCACCTTTAGGCCGGAGGGGCTGCTCTGAGGGGCTGGCCCGGTGTGTGCATCCACGTGTGCGTGTGTATGTGCACGGAGGGGTTGGGGCGGGGCCGTCACTTGATCTGCATACTTAGCGCTGGTTGGTCATGACATTGGGTGCTGGTTAAAGATGGGTGAGGCCCTAACTCGCTGTGAGGCCTTGGGCCAGACACTTGCCCTCTCTGGGCCTCAGTTCCCCCAGCTGTGCTCTTCAGAGTCTTCGGGACAGCTGCGGAGGGGAGGAGGGGAGCTGTGGGGTCAGACCCGAGGGCACCTCCCTGCACAGGAGAAAGCTCCCTGGGCTGTGAGACCCAGGGGCTCAGGACGAGGCTCTGCTGTGAGAACAGCCGCTCGTCCGGGGTCCCTTTCAGGACTGGGACTGGGAACAGGAACTCTGGGATGTGGCCTCTGAAAGTCCCGAGTGTTGGGCACAGGTTTGGGGTGGGGGCCAGTTTGGGGGAGACATGCGGAGGCCCCCATGTGGCCCCCTGATTCCTCAGCCCAGCCCCAGCCTCCACCCGGTGGAGGTGTCTGGAGCCAAGTCGGATTTGGTGCCAAACGTCACAGCTGCGGGTTTCCCAGGTCCCCCCAGAGCACCGGGCCCAAGAGGGTTTTCCCGTGCACTTCCTGCTCCTCAGAGCCTCCGGGGTCCCCCCCCCCTCGGGAATTAGCTCCCCACTCAAGTAGCTGGGGGGTGGCAACTGTGACACTTTCTACCACCCCGAGACTCAGGGCCTCCAGCAGGGGCGGGGGGTGGAGGGAGGGGGGGGCGTCGCCTGCAGCTGGGTCTCAGGACGTCGCCTTTCAGGCCGGCTTCTGCAGCCCAGGCGCTTCGGGGCTCAGGGCACAGGGGGCGCTGCGGCATTGGGAGAGGGGGCTCCTGGGAAGCCATCGGAGGAGGGTCTAGGAGGCCCACACTGACCCACAGCTGTCCTCACCTCGGAAAGTGTGGGCTGAGACTGGGCCAGGTCAGGGCCTGGCGGGTGACAGCCCGGTGCTGCCAAGCCCCGGCCCCACTCAGCTCTCAGATCGCCCCCACTCTCAGCCCCACACGCGCGCCGCGAACTGGGTCCACGCCTGCCCAGCCCCCACCAGCTGTGGCCCCAGCAACTCCGGTCACTCTCTGAGCCTCCGCTTCTCCCTGACGGGGTAACAGTGCTGCCCACACCCGGAGGGTGGTGAGCTACGGGGAGGCAGGGGAGGTGGCGGCTGCTGGGGTTCAGGAGCCTGGACGGTGCCCTCTGTGGGCCCGGCCTTCCAGGGGTGCTGGCTCCCCCTGTCATGGGCACCCCTCCCGTCTGTGTTTGGCACTGTGTGTGGCTAAACCACACGCACCCCGTCAGCCCTGAAGACCTGTGACCGAATCACTGCATCTTCCCAGGTGGCCCCGCGAACCGAGCCGGAGCAGCACCCTGACGGGGGTACGGCCACCGGGAAGGGACCGAGCTGGGCAAGGCTGTCACCTGGGGCCCGTGTGGCCTGTGGAGAGGCAGGCGGCCATGGTCGCCGCGGTCACTGCCCGTGGCCTGGCTCTTCCCCAGGTGTTCTGTGGGCCCGACACGGAGCTGCCTGAGCGGGCGGGACCGTGTGCCTGTGGCCGAGGACACTGGAGGGGCCTCGTGCTCCTGCCACGCAGGGACGAGCAGACACACACTGGGTGCGCGGGCGGCCCGGGGCCTGGACCCACTCGGGGCCTCCTGCGCAGGCACTCGGGAAGTCCTGGCTTTTATTAAATAAGCTCAGGGCACTGTTTTGTCTTTAAGCCTCAAATTGATTTATGAATAAATAGCCATTAGGGGCTGTTCTTAGGACTCGCAGCTCCTCAGGACTCCAGCCCCAGCCACAAGGGACCCACAGGGATCATCTGTCACCCTGGGGACCCTGATGGGATGCACAGGTAGAGCAGCCCGGGTCACCCCGCAGCCCAGCCCCTGGGGTCCACGCTGTGCCGGACCCACCTCGTGCTCCTGTGTGGGCGCCGAGCTGGCTCAGAGGCGAGGCCCGAGCCAGGTCACCACAAGACTTTACTGAAGACGGGGACACACAACGCCAAGTGCGCTCGGCCCAGACTGGCTTCGTCTGGCTGCACACCAGGCTTCATCCATCGGCAGCTCTGCCGGCCCTCAGGCTCCCTCCCACCCACCCAGCCACCTTGTGGTCAGAGCCAGCCCAGGGCCCTCGCTGCCCACCCCCCAAGTCCCACCAAGTCAGAGCTCAGCCCCAGGTTTGTGGGTCCTGCCAGCTGCCTGGCCCCCTGGCGATTGGGAACAGCCCTCTCCCTGCAGCAGATGAAGAAATGGAGGCCCCGGTGCCTTGGCCACTTGGACCAGGACGTAGTGTCCTTTGTTCTGGGGTCAGTGTGTCCCCTGACGTGTCCTCCTGCCCGCACGTGGCTCCTCAAACTCCACAGGACAGCTTGCGGGCCTCGCTCACATCCCCCGGCACAGCGGATGCAACCGGCAGTTCCTGCGGACACTCCTCGCCAGTCCTCCGAATCCGGGGGACAGGCCTCCCGGCTCCCGGGTCTCTGGCCCAGCCAGGCAGCCAGAGGCCTGGGCGCTGAGGGAGGCAGTGCAGGTGGGGGGCCAGGAAGGGTGGACACTGGCGATACCACTTCTTCCCCCAAACAAACGTAAAACCTATTTACACGCGGCTGCAGACGCAACGTGAGAACCGCTCGCAGCGCTGTCCTTGTCGCCTGCTGACCGCTGCGGACGTCAGGGTGGAACCCGGGTCTGTCCACCCTTGGGACTCGGAGCTCAGCCCAGCTGGTGGCCTCTGGTTTGACTCCGGTGCATCCGGAGTTCGGGAGGCGAGGCCCGAGGCCACTGGCGATTCCCCAGAGCCTGTCTGTGCTCGCGGAGGAGCTTACAGAATCTGGGGTGTGCACTGCCTCCAGAGCCCAGTGTGGACACCCCTTTCCTGTAGCTCCTCTCATCGAAGGAGGAAGGCACGGGGCAGGTGACAGGGGACAGCAGGGCCACAGGCTCCCCACCATCAGACTGGGGTTCTAGCGCGGCGACCACAGTCCTGGGTGATCTGCACACGTCTGTCTGTCTGTCACCCTCAGGTCCTGGGGGAGCTGCCCCCTCCACTGGCTCTCCCAGCGTCTGTTTCCCTGTGGTCACTCCTGTGTGGCCACCCGCTGACGACACTGCGTGGGCTCCTCCAGGCCTGGGCCCTGGCCTGCCTCGCTCACGGCAGCCTGCTGGCCAAGTGGGTGCGCAGGGCCCGCCTGTGCTCAGCACAGCCTTGTAGGGGTGCCCTCTGGAAAGGGGGGCGCTGGCCTGCTGTCCCCACCACGATGGGCTTCATGCCCGTTCAGCCAGCGTTTGGCCAGGCCACGTTCCCTGGTGATGCCAGGCCTGGGCTGCGAGCGGGGCTGGTGCTCTTGAGCAGGGAGGGTGGGTGTCTCCAGGCTGGCCGCCCTCACCCGTCCCTCTGCCAGGCCGAGCTGTGGCACGTCAGTTCCTCCGCCAGGCCCTGGCGAGCCCGAGCCTCCGGAACATCACTCACCAGGCGTTTGTTTGATGGCAGATCAGAAAGCACCTGGCACTCTGCACACAGCGGCTGGCTCTGCGAGGCTGGCGGCTGCTGGGGAGGGGCTCCCAGCTCGAGCCCTCGGGGTCCCCCCCCACCCCCCCCACCCTCCCCCCCGCTGCTCCTTGGCTGGAGGTCCCGCAGCCCGTGGTGGTGGGCGGAGCTGGCTCTCTATATCCAGAGGATGGGAAGGGGGCAGCAGAGGGTTCGCTTCAGGTCGAGTGTGGTCCTCAGAGCCCCCATCCCCGTCCTGCCTGTCTCTGAGCTGCTGTCAGTGGCCACACCGGCTATAAGCCCGTTTCGCGGCCGTCTCTGCTTTGAGCTGAGTGCCAAGAGGTGGGACTTGGTCTTGGCCAGCACCAGGGTGGGCCTTGGCGGCAGCAGATGTCCATCCAACAAACCTTTGCTGACCCGAGGTGGCAGCGTGAACAGTCACCAGCAGGGGGCGGCCTCCCCCCGCGAAGGCAGTCTCTGGCCGGAAGGGCAAACAGCCACCCAACTCCTCCAAGTCCAGCCTCCACCCTCCAGGCCAGGCCCTCGGGAGTCAGGATCCTGGAGTCCCTGGAAGTTGGGGGAGGTACAGCCCCTGCCCATCCTTGCCCAGACCAGTGGTTTGGGACCTGCCCCCTCCTTCCACCAGCAGAAGGGAGTGGGGCAGGGCTCCCAGAAGGGCAAGAGGCTGGGCACAGCAGCCAAGGGCACTGGGGACCCCCCAGGCCTGAGGGGACATGGGGTGGCTGGGTGGGGACTTCAGGGCACCGGCCTCAGCATCTTGGGGCATGAGTACTGGCAGGCGCTGAGCCAGAGCCTGGCCTGGGGCGCGGTGGGTGGCTGCCAACAGGTGGCCATGGGCACCCTCAGCACCAGCTGCTCCCCAGGGCTCCTGGGGGGGGGGGGGATCTCCAGGCACCATGGAAACGAGGGAGGGGGTCGGGAGGACCAGCGGCGGCTGGCTCCGAACCGGTCAGATCCGAGCATTCCTCTGCTGCGGGGGGGGGGGGGGGGTGAGGGGGGGGGCGCTCCAGGGGCGCCGTCCCCTCCTCCCTGTGCCCCCAAACGCTGGGTGCTTGGACTGGCAAAGCGGAGGGGCTGCCGGGAGCGGGTGCGAACTCCGGGCGGAGAAGACAGACAGCCCAGCAGCCAGAGTCTGGGCAGGTGGAACTGTGGGCCGTTTGCCCGCCCTGCATCAGAGGCAAACTGGGGTGAAGGGACGGGGTGCAGGTGATGTGCAGTCTCACCCCCAGGGGGCTGTGTGTCGGGGGCGGCCTGGTCCACCCCAAGGCAGTGCGCTCAGCCGGGGCGGGCGGGCGACTACAGAGCAGGACCCAGGACCCAGGACCCAGGACCGGGGCGGGTGGGGGATGGAGGGGGCGGGTGGGGGATGGAGGGGGCGGGTGGGGGATGGAGGGGGCGGGTGGGGGATGGAGGGGGCGGTGCGGGCGGGGAGGTGGGCGGGGCGGGGCTAGCGGTCCTCCCGGACCGGCCGGATCTTCATCTCGGAGAACTTGAGCGAGTACTGCCAGCCGGTCCAGGACGACCACTCGACGCCGTCGGCGTAGGAGGCGTGCGCGCCGCGCAGGTACTGCCCGTTGAGGTTGGACGTGTGGCAGTTGCGGTACCACCAGGCGCCGCGGTAGAAGGCGGCGCAGTTGTTGTCCGAGTGGTCGCTGTCGCGGTCCTTGGTGGTGAAGCGCATGCCGCTGTGCTTCAGGAGGGAGTCCCCTGCGGCACAGGGCGCGCTCAGGGCCCGTGGGCACGGTGCACCCCCTGGCGCGCGCGCGCGTGCACACACGTCCACACGTGCCCCAGTTCACACGCGGTGTCCATGCAGCTCCCAGGAGCCCCTGGCGCCACCCTGGGGTCCCCCCCCCCCCCCCGTCCCTCCTCACACGCCCTTCCCGCTCTCTCGCCTCTGCCTCAGGGGAGGACCCAGCCCCGAGGACCGGGCGCCTCGCTCTGGAGGCCAGCGGGGCCCACACCCCAGGTGCCCCTGGTCTGCACAGGGAGCACTCCAGCTGGATGCGGACCAGCTGGGACGCGGGGGGCGGGGAGGGGGGAGCCTTGCCTGCAGGACCGGGAGGCGGGTGGGCTGCCGCGCCCCCCGCAGCTGGAGCCCTACCTGCCGTGCCCGAGTAGTCGGCCACGGTGAGCGGGTACCCGTCCTCCTCGGGGTCCACGGAGAGCAGGCCCACCCCGAAGCTGCGGTAGTGGGCGTAGGCCGTGCCGTTGTCGAAGTCCTCCAGGTCCACGTGCAGCTCGTAGGCCGCCTGGGCCGTCAGCGCGTGGAGCCTCTTGAGCCCTGGAGTGGGGGAGAGAATGCGGAGTGGGGGGGGGGGGCTTGGGAGGTGACCCCCAGAGAGAACCAGGGAGAACCAGCAGCTAAGCGCATGTGGCTGGTGACAGAAGGGGACGACCAGGGAGCTGGGGCTCCGTACACAGTAGGCGCTCAATGAATGGAGAGGAAGAAGGGGTGTCTGTCTCCTGCCGCCTCCAGGCCTGGCTTTGTACCCCCCCACACTCACACCACCTGGCCCAGCTCCTCCTGCCCCCTCTCTGCCCCCCCCCCCCTTGCCCCGAGCTCTCCTGTGCCCACCCTGCGATCTCAGGCCGCCCGCCGCCCTCTCCCTGCCACTCACGCACTCAAGGTGCTCCCTGCCCGTCTGGTTACCTCCTGATGAAAAGGCCCTTTAGCTAAACACCTTGCCAGTGGCCAGCACCCATGACGGTTCATCCCTCCTGCCTGCCTTTCCTGGGGAGGGGGGGGGTAGTGATGTGACAGCAGGGTTTCCAACTGGCCACCCTCTCCCTGTACACACCCACCTCGGGGGGGCAGGGGGAAGGTCTCCCCACCTAGAAGCTTCTCTCCCCAATCCCTATCCTGCCCCTGCTTTCATTCATTCAGTTCAGGGTACATTCAGAGCCTGGGGGGCTCCAGCACGTGGATCCTGTGCAGGTCCCCAACCGCCCCCCACACCCCACACACACTTCGTGTCACTGAGCCTCACTCAGTTTCCTCACCCACTCCTGGGGGGGGTGAGGTGCCAGGCCGGGCACAGAGGGGGTGCGTCTGAGTGGGGACCGGCCGTGAAGTCCACCCCGGGTGCCTGGCCTCCCCTGCGGGGTGCCTGTGTGCTGCCAGGGCACAGCAGGGGGCGGGGAGCGAGGTCGAAGGAAACAGACATGAAGCAAATGGCAGCTTAAATCACCACCCAGCACACGCAGGGGAGCGGGCACACACCTGGACCCCACCCACCAGCCACCCCTCACACCTGCCGCACACCTTTGCTGCCACCTCCTCCCCTCCTGCCCGGCCGCCCCAGCCTCGCTGGGGAGGTTCCCAGATGCCCGTGCGGGAGGCGGGGCGGGGCAGGTGTGCTGTGGGGGCGAGAGGGAGGTCATGCCAAGGACGGGCCGTGCTGTCCCAATGCCGCGTGTGCATGTTACTATGTGCCAGTACCCATGGGGGCGACTGCTCGGGGGTCCGGGGGTCTGGTTGGAATTGGATGGTGGTGTTGGCTCACAACCCTGTGAGTACATACAAGCTGCTGACCTGTGCACTTTGACCCCGTGAATTATAGCTCAAAAAACACCCAAACCACCCTGCCGGGGGGGTCCTGCCCCAAAGGGTTGGGTTCGATTCCTGGTCAGGGCACAGGCCTGGTTTCGGGGCTGATCCCCAGGTGGGGGCCTGCAGGAGGCAGCCCATCCATGTTTCTCTCTCTCCCTCTCCCTTCCTCTCTCTCTAGAATCAATACAAACATGTAAGAATTTTTAAAAATCTCACCTGGAGCCACAACCGCCCCCAGATATATAGGGACTCAGTTCTGAGCTTTAAATGGATGTTATTCTTTAGAATTCAAGTATGTTAGACACTCAAAATTTAAGTACTGAGTGAGTTTGAAGGTAGAGAGTAACAGTAGTAACAACGTGAACCTAAGCTTTGGGAGCCAGCCGTGCGAGGCGGGTGATGGCCATGGGGGGCCAGGCCTGGCGCACCCACCCGCTGGCTGCTCTGGGGGGAGGGCCCCTGCGGCGGGCGGCGGGGCTCACCTAGCCAGTGCTCCCCGGTGAGCCTGCCGAAGCCGTCCCGGTAGGCCTCCCAGCCGCGGAAGAAGTTCACCGAGCCGTCTGCGCGCCGCTGGAACACCTGCAACGGGAGGTGGGGATGGAGCGCTGGCGCCACCCGCCCTGGCCCCAGGTCTGTCCCCTGCCCCTGCTGTCCCCGCCCCTCCTGTCCCCCCTCCTGTCCCCGCCTCTCCTGTCCCTGCCCCTGATGTCCACTGCCCCTCCTGTCCCCGCCCCTCCTGTCCCTGCCCCTCCTGTCCTCTCACCCGTCTACACACACACACACACACACACACACACACACAGGCTTGGCCTCCAGAGCTCCTGCTCTTAAACCTCCTCTGCCGTCCCCACCCGCCCCCCACGCCCCGGGCAGGGAGGGTTCCGCGGGGGCCTGGGGAACCGAGAGCCCCCAGCACCTCGGGGAGGGTGGGGGGTCCGCAGCCGCAGGGCTGACTCAGTGCCCGGTGAGCAGCCGGCGGCTTCTGTTCCTCGTGTAATAACATTCCTGGTTTGGGAGTCGCGAGTCCCATCGGTTAAATTGCTTTGAAATAAGTACCAGGCTGGTCCCGGCCGGAGCCGCCCGAGTGCGCACAGATCCGCCGACAGGCCCTCCCGCACCCACGTTTCTGTCCAACAAGCCTTCGCTCCTCGTTTGCTGAGGCCGCAGCCCGGCCGCCGACCCCTCCACCTGGGCCGTCTGAGGGGTGAGGTTTGGCTGCGGAGCCTGCGACCTGCCAGTTTCATTGCTAAGCAGCCTGGTTCCCGTCACAGGAACGGAGCCGCCGGGTGCGGGTGTACCCCGCCGCTCCTGTCTGTCCCTGGGGACCTTCAGTCTCAGCATTTGGGCAGCTCTGACCTCAGGCAGCGGGAGGGAGGGGACGCCCCTTTATCTTTTTCTTTCTCCAGGGCCTGAAACCTGGCCCAGCCCTGACGTGTGAACGTGGTCAGAGGGGCCTGCTCTGCAGAAGGAAGCCCACCAGGCTCCCGGGATCTGAGAGGCGTGGACGGGTATTGACAGCTGCAGACTTGCTACCCTGAGCACGCCGCCCCGCGCTGCAAGGCCTAATCCAGGCAGCAGCTCAGGGGCTCCCCCGCCCCGTTCCCCTAAGAGGAGAAGGCAGCCTGCTTGTGTGTGTGTGGTGGGGGCGGGGTGGTGGTGGTATCTGAAAGGAGGGATGGGCCTTGGTTCCGGACCTGGGCTCCAGAGCACCAGGGAGTTACTCCCCTCCGGAGCCTCAATTTCCTCATCTGTAGAATGGGATCCTAACAGCACCTCCCGCACAGGCTGTGGCCGTTCACTGAGGGAAAGCTCAGGCCCTGGCACATCGGTCCTAGGAAAATGCCACTGGAGACAGCAGCCCGCCCTGGCAGGGTCTCCTCTCCTCCCCTCTGCCTCCCTCGTTCTTCCTCCCAGAGCTGGGCCCTGTACCCTCTCATCCCTGAGCTGCCCCAGGCCCCTGCCATTCACTCAAATGTCCCACCGAGCACCTCTGCACCAGGTGCCGGCTGGGGAAACTGAGTCAGGGCCCTTCCCCCCCAGGGCCCTTGGGGCAGAGGAACAGGGGAGAAGCCTGGGCTCTGGGGACCCCCAGGCAGGAAGCAGGACTGATCGGAGGGGTGAGGAGGGAGGGACTCCAGGCGGCCCTGGAGGAGGGACAGGCTGCTGGCCGCCTTTCCCCGCGGTGTGGCCGGAGTGAGGCATTTGTCCCCTCTGGCCTCACTGCCTCACCCACTGAGAAGCCCGCCCCCCCAAGGCCTCAGCTAGGAGTTAAAGGCACAGCGGCTGGTATTATTATTGCCATTGTTGTTGTTTCCTGTTAGGAAGTAGGAATTGCAGAAGCCGCTCGGCGTGCTGACCCGGGGCGTGCGCTTTGCATGTGACACACGTTCCCTGGAGCTGCTGCCGAAACGGGAGCTTCCTGGGTGGCACCTGCCCTCCTGGGAGGGACGGCTCCGGTGTTTTCCATCCTGTTTTACTCTATTCCACTCCGACTGAAAAAGTCATGCTGGTCACAGCCCGTCACATGGATCTCACCGCCGGCCAACGCACCCCGACCCGTTGCCGCCCGTTGCCGCAGGCTGTCCTCCTCCCTGGGCGCAATCAGTGGCCGAGCAGCGGGCCGGGCCGGGCTCTCAGACTCGGGGCCCCGGCCTCGCCCTGGAGCCGGCCAGTGCCAAGCGCCCAGGCGCCTGCTGGTCCCGGGCTCCCAGGTGGGCGGGGAGGTTACTCAAAGCGCAGGGCGGACTGCAGCTGTGGCTTCAGTCTCAGGGACACTGGGTGGCAGGCCGTCACCAGGCCAAGGCCTGCAGCGCGGGGCAAGGGTCAGCCACAGAGGCAGGACAGAGAGGGAGGCGGGCGAAGAACCGGGTCCCCTCCCCCTCCCCCGCTGCCCACAGGACATGGATCCTGCTTCAGAAAAAGAGGGGGGAAATGTAGGGGAACTAAATAATTAGTTATTCATTTTGAGGCAAAATATTCATCGGCTCAGCCCCTGGGGCACCTCCGTTGAGTCCGGCTGCGAAGCGACGGACGGAGAGACGCTGGGGCCGCCGCGGCCCCGTGGCAGGTGCCACACGTGACAGACAGCGGGTTTCCGTGGTGCGGAGCCTCTGGAGCCAGCCGCCCGGCGCCTTCCAAGTGCCGCCGCCGCCGAGGGGACTCAGCCAAGGGAGCCACGTGCTCCTGCAGATGGTGCTGCCGGTTTCCGAGGGAGGACTGGCTGGGCGGCGGGAGGACGGAGCTGGCCGTCCCTGTTTGTCACACAGGCTCCGGGGAGCCGGCTCACCTCCCCAGGTCCGGGGCCTTCCTCACCTGCGGGGTCCCTTCCTCACCTGGTTCCCTCGGTGCCCAGAGCAGGCGGCGGCGGCCAGCGCGCAGGAGCCTGGTTCTGGGGTCACCCCGCACGGGCAGGGCCCACAGCCCTCCTCACCTCAGGCCGGGAGGGGGTTCGTGCTCCCATTTCCCATCAGGCAGGTAAGAAAACGAAGGTTTGGAGAGGTGAGGTGACCTCTGCAGGGTTGGGGTGCCTCGAGGCTGGGGTGCTGGACCCACTGAGGCCAGAAGAGGGGGCTGAAGGTGCACAAGTACAGACCGAGGGGTGCCCGTGGTCGAGGGGATGGAACATTGCTCCCCCACCTGTGAGCCCACCTGGCCCTCATCTCAGAACCGGGCCAGCCCGGCTGCACGTTTAGCTGCTCCCTCCCCGACCTGGGCTGGCCGGGGAGGCCCAGTTTCTATCCAGACTCCAGTTAACGGGCGCGCAGTGTGGCCATCTAAGTCCCGGCTTGTGAGAGGGCTGCCTTCCCGGCCCCATGCGGTGTCCCTGGGCTCATAGGGGTGACCCTGGCCCTCCGACAACTCAGAGTACAGGAGCCATGGACGCACAAGCCAGCGGTTCAGGTAGAGCCACCTGGGTCGTGGCGGGTTCCCATCTTTGTGCCTCACTTTCCTCACCTGTAAAGTGGGGATGCAGCAGCCCCTGCTCACCAGGGTCTGGTGATGGTAGGCTGTGCTGGCTGATACACAGTGTCCCATCATGGTAACAACTGTGACTGAATTTGCTGGGAGCGCAGAGGAGGACGAGCCATCCACTGGGGTTGGGAGGGATCCAGGAGGGCTTCCTGGAGGAGGAGGTGCTCAGCTGAAAGGCTGATGAGCAGATCTGGGCAGGCGGTTGGAGTTGCTGAGGCCCAATGGGTGGGCACTGGGCGGGTCCAAACCCTAGGAGACTGGGAGAGGGGTCCCTGCCACCTCAGGAGGGTCCTCAGGAGGCAGCGTCGGGATTTTTCCTCGACTCTGATGAAGCCACCTGTGGAAACCAAGTCCTGGCAGCACTGTGTTGGGGTGTCGCTGTGGCGGCCACCAGCCTCTGATTCTGGGGGGAAGTGGGGGGGCTGTGGCAGAGGCGGATTCTCGTTTCTAAAGAACAAAGACCGCAGATGCGCGAGCGAATGCAGCCCTTCAAAGGCGGCCCCTGGGGAGGCTCTGCCCGCGTTCCTGGGACGCAGCTGCTGCTTCAGTCCTGCCTGGACACCTGCGGGCCTTGCCCAAACCCCAGCTCTGCCCCTCCCAGGATGCGTGACCTCAGAGAAGTCACAACCCTCTGAGCCTCAGCTTCCCTCTCTATGCACCATTAGCGACCCCTTTGTTGCCCTGCAGGGATGCAGGCGGCACACAGTAGGTCTAACCAACATCTCCTCCCTCCCCTTCAGAACCAGCTGCCAAGCGGAGTCCGCCCTGCCTTGGTTTTGACTGAAAATGGCCGCCCTGGGCTTGGCTCCCTGTCACGCTTCCCAGGCTTGGCAGCCAGCGCCTGGCGCACACCGCTCCGCTGCCACTTACCAAGCGCGAGGCACCGCCAAGCCTCCGCGGGCACCACCCCAGCGACCTTCAAAGTCTGAAATACCCCAACTGCTCTGGGCAGAGGCAGGTCGGTCAAGGGCAGGTGGGGGTGTTGTCACGGCCATGGTCAGGCTCCCAGACTCCCCGGAGCATGTGCAGGTGCATCTGGGGGACACAGGGGCCCCTGCTGTCACAGCAGGTTCCCTGGGCCACAGCCTCCGGGACGAGGAGGACTGGCCGCAGCCCTGGGGGCTCAGGCTGGGGCCCGGCCAGCACCGCTGGGGCGGCCAGGAGCAGCTCATCTCTCCCCGAGCTGATCCCACTGCCGGCTGGACTGGCTGGTGGCTCCTTTGATGTTTCCTAAGCCCAGGAAGGATTTGCCTCCCGCCGCCCGGGCAGCTCAGGCAGAAGGGAATGGGGCTCGGAGGGAGGGGCAGGGAGGGCTTCTCCCTCCATGGAGCCATCCGGGGGGCTCTGAGCGACGGCCTCGCACAGCATAAAATGCCTGCAGAGCGCGGTCACCGTCAGAACGGGGTTTGGGCCCCTGGGTTCTGGCGCTGGGGACCCCGCAGGGGCTGAGATGCAGTGGGAGGTGCTAGGCTGGACCCAGATGATTTCTGGGACCCCGGCTGGTCATCTTGCAAAGACGAGGGCATAGCAATCGGGCCCGGGTGGCAGCGCCCGACAGGCAGACCTCCTTGAGGGCAGGCTGTGCCTTCCAACCACCCAGACCTGCCCAGGCCCTGGGCCCGGCCACTGGGCTCCCAGGCCTGCGAGGAGGCTGAGCCAGACAACAGGCCACCCTGCTGGCCAGTGAGGAGGGGACGCCACACGGCGGCGGGAGGGGAGCTGGAAACCAGCCTAGTCCCGTGCACCACCTTCCAAGTGAGGAGATTTCGCCTCTACTTATTCGCATCTTCCCCTCAAGGGCACTGCAGGCGGCGCACGTCCCTGGTCACCCCCGCTCCGGCCCCTCACAGGTGAGCAGCCTGCAGAGGACTCTGTGTCTCCCCACCGTGAGCCGCGCTATGCCACCCCCATTTAACAGACGGGAAGAGCGAGGCTTAGAGAGGTGAAGTCACGCTGCCGAGAGATGCCAGGGGTCACTCATTTGGCAAGAACTTAGAGCAATGATGGCGAACCTATGACACGCGTGTCAGAGGTGACATGCGAACTCATTTTTTTGGTTGATTTTTCTTTGTTAAATGGCATTGAAATATATAAAATAAATACCAAAAATAGAAGTCTTTGTTTTACTGTGGTTGCAAATATCAAAAAATTTCTATATGTGACACGGCACCGGAGTTAAGTTAGGGTTTTTCAAAATGCTGGCACGCCGAGCTCAGAAGGTTTGCCATCACTGGCTTAGAGAGCGCGGACAGCCAGCAAGGACCCCGTGGAGCCCTGAGCTACAGCGGCCAACAGATGATGGGTGGCTGCCGCGGCGCCCAAACCTGGCCAGGCCCAGACAGGAGACACATGTGGCGGGTGCCAAGGAGCAGGAGGGTGGACGAGCGGTCGGGAGGCCTCCCGAAGGACGTGGTGGCTGAGCTGGGCCCAGCGAGGGAGGCCCGAGCCCAGGGTCACAGGTTAGCGGGGTGGGGGGGTCCTTCCTGCCGTCCCCCCTCCATTTTTGGGGCAGGGCTGGGGATGGGTGCTCACGCCAGGTGCAGACGGGGCCTTGATGCTCAGCGTGACCGTGTGTGGCCGGGGCCACGGGGGCCTCCGTGAGCGTGGAGAGGAGGCTGGGACTCAGCCAGAGCAGCGGCCACGTCGGCTGAAAGGCCACCTTGAGGCGTGTCTATCTGCCCCTGTGGCCCTCGCACCCCACGGAGCCATGCCCGGCCTCCTTCCCACGCGGCGGCTCCCACTCTGCGGCAGGGATGCCGGGCCCACGGAATTCACGCTCCTGGAACTGCTCCCACACCCAGCGCGCCTCTCAGCCCCCCGCCCTGGGACCTCCCTCCCACCCTCAGGAGAAAGCCCACCTCCTCACCCTCCAGCGCCAGCGCAGCCCACACTACCCCCCCCCACCTTGCCTCCCCGCCTCATCTCCAGAAGCTCCATACCCCAGCCGAGCGGGTCACCATGGTCCCAGCACAAGCCCCCCAACGCCCTGCTGGCCCCCACGCATGCTCCCTTCGCCTGGGACGCTGTGCCCGCCCCATCCCTCCGCACCGGGGCCTCGCCTGGCCGCCCCAGGAGGTCTCCTCTGGGCTCCCCCTGCCCCCAGCCCCGCAGCGGGGTGTCCAGCCCCCCCAGGCCAGGAGCTCCTGCTGGCCCCCTGGCAGTGGCTCAGGCCTGGGTGTGCCCGGCTGGCTGCTCATTTGCTGGGTGCCCTTGGACAAAGCCCTCGCCCTCTCTGAGGCCGCTGGCCGGCTGCCCGGGGCTGGAGGGGCTGGAGGGGCTGGAAGGGCGGGCAGGGCCATGGCACATACACCGTGAGGCGCCCCTGAGGCGGCCAGCGGTCATTCCCCCCTCGCTGCCCGGCTCCAGGGAGCAGCTTGGTTGGCGTCCACCCCAGCGCCCTGCCCCCACCCCACCCCCGGGAGCACCTCCAGGCTCGGCTGCTGGACACGGAACCTGATGGGGGGCAGCCAGCCCCCTCCCACCAGCAGTGGGCTCTGAGCACTTCCGCAGGGGGCGATCCCGACAGATGCCCAGAGGGACCTGGGAAAGGGTGTTTTTGACGGAAGCCCAAATGGATATTAACGTTTATTGGCGCCAAAGCATTTCTCAGCGGAGCTGAGCCTCTCTCCCGGGCCATCCGGGTGTCTGAGTGGGAGGCCGAGGCCCGCCCCATCCCCTCCCCTCTGAGGCCCCGAAGCCAGTCCAGGAACTGCCCCTCCGGCCCAGGAACTGCCCCTCCGCCCATCCTGAGTGCCCGCCCGGGACTGGCTCAGTGCAGGGAGTGAAGACGGCGGCAGCGTCTGGTCTTTCATTAAGTCTGTCCTGACCTTAACTCTGATTTTCGGGCTCTGGCTGGTAGCTGGTGCGGCTCGTCCCGCTGAGGGTCCCAGAGGCAAACACCATAACTCAGACGCTCTGAGTTAGGAAAACAAAAGCGCTCTCAGCTGGTAAATCTCTCCCCGGAGCCCGAGGAGGCGCCGGTCCGTCCGTCCGTCTGTCTGGGCCTGCGGGGAGCTTCGGCGCGCTCCCTCAGGTGCCTAATGCCCCCCCACATGGCACCCGAGGCAGCGGGGTTCCACCCGGTGGCCTGGCGGGGCCTGGGGCTCTGTTCCTGGCGGGGAAGCGGGGGGGGGGGGGGGGGGGCGCCAGCTGGTTGCCTGGCCCGGCCTCCCTCCAGCCCACCCCTTTCTGCTTCATCAGCCTCTGGCTGCTCGAGGGTAAGGCCTCGCAGTGAGGCAGGCGGGTGTCCCCACTTCACAGCCGAGGAAACGGAAGCTCAGAGAACAGGAAACCTGCCCGCGACCCCACGGCAGCAGAGCCACGCCCGGCCTGTGCGTGAGCTCCTGGGGCAACGGCCACGCTCCCGCCCCTGGCGACAGCCACGGCCTTGCCCCGCCCCGCCCCGCCCCCCACCCGTCCAGACCCTTCATCGTGTCCCACCCAGGCAGGACCCAGAGGCACGGGGAGGGCAGACGGCTCCTGGCCAGGGAACCCCAGTCTCTGCTCCCAGCAGCCGCGTCCCCTTTAATCTCCTCCGCGCGCGAGGATGACGCGAAGGAAGGTCAGCGTCCACACACATCGCCCTGGACTCCCGTCAGCAACAGGGTCCCCGGGACCCAGCCCCACCCTCTCTCTGGGACCCGCTGACAGGTAAGGGGTCTGTCGTCTGCCCAGCAGCTCCGAGGTCGTCTCACCGCCTCCACGCACAGGTGTCATGGGGGGGAGCCCCTTGGTGAGAGCACAGGCAGGGCCGAGGGGCCGGAAGGCACTGGGTGGGAGGCCAGAGCGCCGGGGTCCAGGGCCTTGGTCACCCCAGGGCCCGTCAGGAAGCCGGCCACTCACCGTCCAGCCGCCGCCGTCCGTGCGCATGTCGCAGTAGACCTGGAAGCCGGCGGGGTCGTGCGTGGGGAACACGGAGTACACGCCGTCCTCCTGCCGCCCGCTCAGGAGGACGTCCAGGCAGTCGCGGGGCCGAGAGCCTGAGACGGGGAGCCGTCAGGGCGGCTGGCCGCCGCCAGGGCCCCCGCCCGCCCCTCTGTCCTGGGGCCTCGCCTTGTCTGTCCCCCTGGTGTCCCTTGGGCTCCAGAACCCCGCCTCGGGGTCAGACCTTGGCTCGGCCACTCCCTGGGTGGGTTTGGGTGAGTGAGCAACCTCTGAGCCTCGCTTTCCTCATCCGGAAAATGGGCACAACGGGCCCCTGGTGGGGCTGGGGGACGGCTCAGCAGGGGGTGCGGCTGGGGCTCCCGGTGCTGCCGGCAGCAGGACGTCCTTGGCAAATGGAGCCTGTTTCCTTATCCGTGCGGCCAGTGGGGGATGATGTGGGGGGGACAGAGCTGGGCACCAGGTCACCCAAGGAAGGCGGCCCCTCACCCCACTCACCGTTGGCACAGCCCCGGGGCCGCGACCCCCGGGCAGGCGCCCTCTGAAGGTCGGCCTTGACTCGGGGCCGGCTCAGCCCCCGGTCCCTGTGCAGGGCATCCAGGACGTCACTGACCAAGTTCACCAGGTGCGCCATGTGGCCTTGGCTCTCGGAGACAAGCTGTGGGGCACGGGGGCGGGGATCAGAGGGGGCAAAGGCACGACACCTGGCCCCTCCCAGGCGGCCGGGGCTGAATGAAGCCTGTGGAGGCAGCACCTGGCCTCGGGCAGAGCTGGGCTCAGACCCCGACTCTCCCGTTTCCCAGCTGTGCGACTGGGACTGACGGCACCGAGCCCTGAAACCGGCTAACAAGGCCTCCCTGGCCCAGCCGCTACGGGACCGGGACCGTGATGACTGTGGGAATGCCCGCCCAGTGTGGGGCCCACAGCAGGGGACTCAGGACTGGGCACCTCTTACGTGAATTCTTCAGGCACCTTCCAGGTCCCCAAATTCCCTCACCCCACTTCTCCTCTGATCTCCGCAAGGCCTGGAAGGCAGAGGGCTGGATCCGCACACAATAGGGGGGACCCTGGACTCCCCCCCAACATCCCCCACTAGCCCTGCTGTGACTTCAGGCTCTCCGATGTCCAGCACCTCCCCTCACCCACAGCTGCCAGGAGGGAGGACTGGAGTTGTCCTCTTCTTGTTACAAGTGGGGAAACAGGTCCAGGAGGAGAGGCCCCCGATCGAGAATGACCTCAGGCCCCGTCCCCGTCACTGTGCGGGGCCCAGGGTGAGGGCAGAGGCTGGGCCGAGGCTCCGGGGCTGAGTCTGGGTTTTGACTCAGGACCTGGGAGTGCAGCCCACCCTCCCCGACTTCAGCTTCCCCCCGTGAGCGGAGTAATGGGACCCGTGTCTCCGGGTTCGTGGCAGCCTGTGTCGGGGCCTGAGGCTCAGCGGGTGTTCTCGGTATGCTCCTCACTTCCCACGACCGAGGTCGGGGGCCTCAGCCGGGCCTGCTGCGAGAAGGGTCTGGGGTCTGTCGCCTGCCCACCCCGGGCTCCAGGAGGCTGCAGGGCCCGGGCAGCAGCCAGCCAGCGGGGAGGAGCCTGTCACCTGCCAGGTAACAGCCGTCGGAGGAAGGGAAATAGGAGGACACTGGCCGGCAGTTTACTGAGCGTGATCCCAGCTTGTCCGGAAGCTGGGCCTGCAAAGCTCTTATTTGCTGTCAGTTTCCTCGTTGAGCAGGGGATTGAGGGCCGAGGCCTGGGGGGACAACGGGGATGGGCAGGCGGGGCTGCGGGCCAGGTTTCTCCTGCTGGCGGGTCTCTCCCCGGGTGCTAGCGTAGACGGCTGGCTCCTGGCAGAACCGCAGAGCGATGCGGGCAGCCCCGGGGGTGGGGGTGGAGAGCAGGGGTGTGGGGGGCAGAGATCACCGGCTCATTGGTTACGTCCCTAGGGCTCTGCCCATGTGTCTCAGACGATGCAAACTCATGAGAAACTCAGGCACGACCCACTCTTGCCAAAGGCAGGGAAGCCCTCGGTTTAGACCAGAAAATGATTAAAGTTAAAACGTACATATAAACATGCCCCGAATTAATGGGGAAAGTCGGTCCCTGCTGGCCGAGCTGCGTTAAGGAGGACTCGGCAGCTTTTGGCGGCAGTGAAATCAGAGTTGCCGGCAGCCCTTAGACGAGGCACTCGTCAGGCGGAGCCTCAGTCTGCCCCTCCCTAGAATGGGGCCACGGTCCCTGCCTCCTGCCTGTTAGCACACGGGCGGAACTAGCTCGCGGGGTCCGTCAGGACTGTGTAAAGGGGCTTTCAGTCAGGGCTCCCGTGGCTGCAACTTCAGAGATTTCCGCCGTAACCGTAACGATGCTGATGTGCAGGGTCAGGGGTCAGGGGCTCTGGCGCCCTCCCAGGTGAGGACTGTGTTACCCCATCTTACAGGTGAGGAGACCCACTGGGCGGGCACCTGACATGCCCAAGGCCCCACAGCGGGGACTTGACCCTGAGAGCCGAACCTCCCGGGCCAGGGGCCTCAGTCGTGTGCGCGTGTCCCCTGGTGCGTCTGGGCCGTGGGGACCTGGGAGTTTGGGGTGCGGTCCCGGATGTGCCTTTTCACCAGCGGCTCTGAGGGGGCCGTGGGCACTGCTTTGAGAAACCTGGTGCGGGCTGACCGGCTGAGGTCCTGGCAGCGTGGAGAGGAGCTAGCAGCCAGGCGACGTGCTCTGTAGGACACCGCTCTCTGCGACCACCCGCGTCCCGGGAGATGCGTCACATTAAACGTGGCTTCGAGAAGGGCATGTCAGAGGGGCCAGAGCCCGCCTGGGCCCAGGAAAGCCATCAGTCTCGCAGGAGCACCCTGGCCTCTCAGGTGGGCGGGACACCTCAGGCCCGTCCCCAGCCTCCACCCCGGCCCGAAGGTGAGGCGTTTGTGGGCCAGGCCTGGCTGACCAGGGGCCAAGCCTCATGGAGAGCAAGGTGGGGGGCCAGATCACCCGGAATTCTGGAGGTCCCCGGAGCCCTGCTGATGGGGCAGGGATGTGCAGAGGGCTGTCGTGGCAGCTGAGCGCCCCACCCCTCACCCGGGAGGGAAGCCGCCTTCCCCTCAGTCACCCAGACAGGGTGACGAGGACTGTGATTCCTCCAGCTGCAGCCTCGGGGGAGGAAGAGAGCCACTGCTTGGGTGCCGTGGGGTGACCGCGCGCCTGCTCCTCCCCTCCCCGTGTCCGGAAGGGGCTGGGGCTGTTGTCAGCGGCGGGGCTTGTCTCCTAGTCTCTAAGGACCTGAGTCACAGGGCGACGGGGTGCAGGCGGAGGCTGGGCCAGGTGCCAGGAGGTCAGAGGCCAGGACTGGCCTGGCCACTGTACCTGGGGGCACCCCTGCCCCATTCTGGGCCTGTTTTTCCCAATGAAAGAGGTGGGAGACCAATGAGAGGCCCCTAAACCCCAGTCCGAGGCGGGGAGTTCCTGCTGAGCTCCAGGCGGTCAGCATTGGAAACTCTTCCCCCAGCTCTACCCGGTCGGTGCTGCCTGGGGCCTGGCTTGGCTCGGGGTGTGGTGGGCAGGCTGAGGGGCTGCTGGGCCCCTCACTGGTCCCTCCTTCCCTGGACAGCTGGGCAGTGAATGGGGTAGATCTGGGGAGTGAGTGCCGCTCTCTCTCTGGCCATGTGGCAGCACCGGAAGAGGGCTTGCCACTGACCTTGAACCTCAATTGGCTGCTGAAGGTCATGATCAGCCTCCTAGCATCTTACCTGCACTGAGCCCCTGGGAGGCCCCAGAAGCCCTGACTGCTGGGTGCCAGGGGTGCCACACGAACATCCGAGACCGCTGTGTGGCCGTGGACAAGAGGCAAACCCCTCTGAGCCTCGTCTGCCCGTCTGCAGGAATACCACCGCCCCTGGTCCCAGGGCACTGGGGGAATCAGTGCGGCCAAGGGCATCCTGTGCCCAGCACAGGGCTGGCTGGCACACAGTAGCAATAACCCCATCCTCCCACCAAGCTGGGACCCTGCCCCTTACCTGGAGGAGGTGGGCCTGCTCGCTCTGCAGGGCACCGAGGCCCTGGCCCAGGGCACCATGGCTCTTCCGCAGCCCCGCGCACTCCGCCTGCAGCTCCGAGGCCCGGGCCAGCAGCCGGGGCAGCTGGTCAGCCAGCGTGTCCAGCAGCTCCCGGTCCTGTTCGCCCACCAGCGGGGGCTCGGCCTGGCGCTTAGTCAGCGCCTGCAGCACGGAGGCCTGGGCGCCCTCCAGGCGGGCGAAGCCGTCGGCAAGGTCGGGACAGCGGGGGTCGATGAGGATGCTGAGGCGCGAGCTGTCGGCTCTCTCCACGGTGACCAGGGCGCCGTTGGCACCCGCCGGCCCCGTGCTGACCACGGGCGGGAGGGCCGTGCCGGGCGTGTGTGTGTGATTCAGGAAGAGCACGGCCCCGGTGACGGCCACGGCCAGCAGCACGGCCAGGGAGAGCAGCACCGTGCACAGCACGTAGCCACAGCTCGGCCGCTGCAGCCAGGCACACGGACACAGGCACGGACGGACGGACGGACAGACAGACAGACAGACAGACAGGAGACAGAAGAGGCAGCATCAGGGCAGACCCAGGCCTGTAGCTTCGCCCTGTGAGGACCCGGCTCAGGGAGGGCCCTTCTCAGGGAAGGGAGTCACAGAGAGAGACGAGAGACAGAGAAGGGCCACCCCAAAGACGGAGCGAGAGCGAGAGACGCCGGGACACAGAGCTGGAGAGGATGGAGAGGGAAACCGAGGCAGAACAGGGACACCAAAGCAGAGGGTGACCCTGCCCTGTCGCTGGCCCTGCCCTGCCCTGCCCCACTCAGCCGGCTCAGGGCAGGACCGTCCTCCCCAGCGAGCCCTCGGGGTCTGCTCTCCACAGAGCAGGCCCCCAGCAGGATAAACAGAACAAACACCCCGGGGCAGAGAACCGCTCAGGGGGGAAAGGCCTCCCTCCTTCTCAAGAGGCCAGGGCTGGGGCGACAGGGCAGCTGTGACTCCCAGACCAGGAACAGGACGGAGGCGGCGGGCCAGGGAAGAACTCGAACTGGGCTCTGGACGCCGGGGGCGCTGGCCACACAGGAAGCTGGGCCCCAAGTGCAGCTGGCAGCACCGAGACACAGTGGCAAACCCAGACTCACTGGACCCAGTCTGTCACGGCCCAAAGGGAGCTTGGAGAAAGCCACTGAGCATCTGACACATGGGTGAACGGAGACCAGAGAGGGCCAGGGGCTTGCCCAGGGTCACACAGCACATTAGAAGCAGAGCTCAGACTAGACCCCCAGCCTCCTGCCCCCTAAAGACTAAATTTCCCCACATTTTCAACTCTCTGGACTCGGTGCATCTTTAAATGAGTTAGTGCACGAGGCGCCTGGCCCGCTCCTGGCGCGATGGGCGTGGGCAGGGAATACCAGTGGCTTTTACTGCCTCCTGGTCAGCGGGCACGGAGCAGCGGGAAGCGCCTGGTTTTTTATTTCCCACCGAAAGTGCTATTCCTGTGTGTGGCTGGTGCCGGGCGCACCTTCTCTCTTTTTTCCACATTTTAACATCTCTGACGTTGGGGTGCACCTCACAGCTGTAACTGACAGCTTGCCTGCTTGCTTAGTGACGTAGAGTGCGTCCTCTCGCATCACACAACAGAGCTCACTGTGAGAAAATGTGGGAGCGCAGACCGCCTCTTTGCCACAAACGCAAACGCAAACGCCGCAGGACTCCTGAGCGTGCTGCCGGCCTGGCCCGGGCCCGTGGCACGCAGACCCCCAGGAAGCCACCCGCGCTATTGGCGAGATGAGGGAGAGAATTCCGTAGCCCAGCGATTTTCAGCCGGGGTGCCGCAAGAATCCCCTAAACATGCAATGCCTGGCCAGTCAGGGGCACTGACCTTTTCCCCTTAGATTGTCAAAAAAAAAAAAAAAAAAAAGACCACAAGCCAACACAACAGTAGCTGTCGGTGTGAATGCCCTGCCTTGACCCACACATGTGTAGGTCATATAATAGAGTTGCCTCTATTGGTCACGTCGAATAATAAGTTTGTGTGTGACTGGTTAATTTTTGGTACCAGAAATCCTTACATACAAGTATAGGCACCTGATTTTTTTAAAAAGTCACTTTGGAGCAAAAAGGATAGGTAATTATTGTTCCATTGTGTGTGTGTGTGTGTGTGTGTGTGTGTGTAAATCAATCAATTACTGTACCATTGTGTGTGTGTGTGTGTAAATCAATCAATTACTGTACCATTGTGTGTGTGTGTGTGTGTGTAAATCAATCAAAATTGTACCTATTTTTTGTCAGATCAGCAAAAAGTATTTTTTTTGTATGCCGCGGAATTTTAATAATTAGTTTATGTGTGCTGTGAAGATGAACAAGGTTGAACGTCACTGCCTTAGCCTGAACCTGCAGGGATGGGGACACACTGTCCCCCAACTCGCTCCAGGCCTCTCTCTCCACACCTGTCCAGGCCCCAGGGGCGCATCCACCCCGGGCTCCCCACATAAAAGATGGTTTACTGCAGCCAGACCTGCCACGGTGGCTCCCCTTCGGCAGCTCTGCACAGGCTGCACGCTGAGCCTGACACATCCGCTCCTCCTGTTCCTCGTCCACTGGCCTAACTAGATGCCGCCTCCTCCAGGGAGCCTCCCTTGACTGTTTCCTCAGCCCTCCTCCCAGTTTAGGAGGGGCTCCTCCTCATGTTTCCATAGCTCTTGCTGCCCCCTCAGTGGTACTTATCACTGAGTCATCGCTTTGACTTCATTCATTCACTCATCGACACATCCAGCCGGCGTTCACTGGTGTCCCCATGAGCCAGGCTCCAGCCAGGCCCCGAGGAGGCCGTAGTGGACAGCTGTCCTGGCCCTGCCCTGAGGGAGCACTTGCCCCATAGGCTGTGATTGTTAACCGTCTTTGGGGGGGCACGGATCCCTTTGGGGGGATAAAGGCTGCTGGCATTCGGGGGCCGCCAACCAGGAGCCCCCCGAGGGCAGGCACCGGCTCGCTGTCTGGCACAGAGGGGCTGGCTGTTGGGTGGATGGAAGAGCAGGCGGACTAGGCCATTCCTCTGGCCACACTGGTGTGGGGAACATGTGGAGGTCCTGGGACCTCTAGGGCTTGGCAGGGCAGAGGCCCATGACATCCATGCTGAACCCTGGACCCCGCGGCAGGGCACCTCTGACCCTGTGGCCGCCTCCGATGGCCTGGCACAGATGTGGCAACGTCCCAGCCCCCCGGTCACCGCGGTCAGCGGCCTCCGGACCGGTGGGCACCGTGTTGCCACTGCTGTCCTCTGAGTCTGTGCCGTGTTCCTGCCACTGGAACCCACAGACACCTCCCTGCGAGGGGGGCTCATTTTGCAGGTGGAAAAACCGAGGCTCAGAGAAGACGTTGCCCACGGTCACTCGGAAGGCAAATGGCCCAGCCAGCGCTTGAACCCAGGGCCGGGTGACTCTGGAATCTCACCTCCGTGCCCAGGCTACTCGCTGGGCAACCCGCAGGGTCCCGCCCTCTGCCTGGGGTGGGACTGGGGTTTGCGAGACAAAGCTGTGTGTCACCAGCAGGTCTTGGTCAGGTCCCTCCCGGGTCCCCGGGACCCTCCCCGGCAGCTCAGAGCCATTCCTCCCACTGACGAGCACCTACGTCCAGCCGGTGAGGCTGGGCGGCCAAGTCCCGTGTCTCCGGCGCCCTGGTCCTCTCGGCACCCATGCTGCCCAAGCCCAGGTCCCGGGGTCGCGAGGAGAGGAGGGGCTCAGGAAAGCTGCAGGGGGTCCCCCGGGGGCAGGGCAGCAACGGAACTTGGAGATGAAATGCGCCACTGGGCGGAGGAGAATTAGTCTTCCGAGACCGCCTCACACACGAAGTGCTGTGCGCTTATCCGCTGCCGTGCACGTGCCTTGCAAAGGAATCTGCCCGGGATAACATGGGGCTTTGGGCCTGAGCACCCAGCTGCCGCGGGTGCGGCCTGAGTCAGCCTTGGCCGTGGGGGAGCGGGCACGCACCCTGCTGGCTGCCAGGCGCGGGGCGGGGCACACAGGCCCCCCTTCCAATGGTGAGGAGCGGGAGGCCGGGCAGGTGTCCCCGAAAGTGGGCAGGAGAGGAGCCCCGGATTCAAGCTTCCTGCTGCCCCACCTGGAGGGACGTGGTTTTGTCCTGTGTGACCCCCAGTGCCAGCCGGCCCACAGCCAGGCTGCTCAGGGAGCCCTGGCTCAGGTGAGGACGAGATGGGCCCGTGATGCCCCAGAGGTGCCTCCACTGCGGGCGGCATCTGTCCCACTGCCTCCTGAGGCGCCAGCCTCGGAAGTGGGCATGGGGTGCGGCAGAGGGAGGAGGGCTCCGAGGAAGGGCCTCTCAGCCCAGCCTGTCCAGCCGCCACTGCCTGCTCCTGGTTACCGAAGGGAACGGGTGACGGCTGCGCCTGTGGCCTGAGCCCAGGCTCCCGGTACCAGGAGGAAGGAGGGTGCCTCCCTCCGGGAGAGGCCGGGAGACCGAGGCCAGGCACAGCGCTCCCAGCCCCGCCTCCCAGGGGCAGCCCGGCCAAAGGCAGGCTGTTCAGGACGGAGACACGCCGGTGGGCTGATGGGGTCTGTACCGCGCTCCTGCCGCCGGAACCTGCATATAACCCCCGCAGGGGGGCTCATTTTGCCGACGGGAAAACAGGCTCAGAGAGCAGAACACTTTGCCCAAGGTCTGGGAGTCCCCGTCACCTCCCCCAGGAGCCCACCCCTGGCCAAACGGTTCCTGATTGGGGTTGGACTCTGAGGCCCTGGCCCCGGACGAGAAGGAGCTCAGACCCCTAGAGTGAGGGGCTGGTTATTCTGCTCAAACTCCGGGTCCCAAAGATGAGGGGAGAGGATCTGCGGCTGTTCTGGGAGCCCTTGGCCTAGGGCACCTGCAGGCGATGCCCTCGGCCCCTGGCGGCCCGGTCAGTCACAAGGGCTGGCTAAGAGTGAGGGGCCGAGGAGGGACCCGGAGGAGGGGCCCAGGAAAGGACAGGAGGAGGGAGGCCTGGACTTGTACCCCCAGGGGCCTCTTCCTTCCTCTCACTCTCCTCCTCTCCCAACCTCCTCTCCCCTCTCCCAACCGTGTGGCCCAGGGACCTCACCCCAAACCCCAGGGACCAGCGGGAAGAGGCGTCATTTTCATGGCCCCGCCCACCTGCTTTGTGATGACACCTGTCTGGTGAGTTTCTTCCCAGGAGACTGAGCTCCCCGGGGCACAGGCTCCCGCCGCCTCTCCTGGCGAATGAAACGCAGCGGGTTTAGGTGAGACCCCAGGAAGAACTTCTCAATGGGAATTATGTTTTTCTTTCTGGAGTGTTTTTAGAAAATTTGGAAGTATTCAGAGAATTGCCTGGGTAGGTCAGAGGTGGACGCCCTGTGGGGTGGCTTGGCTGGGGGCTACTCAGAAACAAGTCCCCACCCCGGGAGATGGCTCCATGGTGACTTGCTGCCCCCCCCCCCGCCCCGCCCCACATCTGGGCGAGAAGAATCATGCTACTTCTAGATCCTTTCATCTGAGCAACCCCAGCTCCTGGCAACTATTCCCCCATCATCTCCTGCCCTGAGGCTAATGAAGTCATGAGGTCACCCAGAAAGCAGGAGCGGAGGCAGAGGGGCGCGGATAGAGCTGGCAGCGGGTGCTGTGAGCCTGGGAATCACGAAGCCAGGACGCTGGAGCCGGCTCCCCGGGAGTGCAAGGTCAGCCAGCCGCTCTTCCCTTCTCTTCCCACCGAGGCTCCTTGGCGCCTGAGGACCCAGGTTTGGGTCCTGGCTCCAGCTCCCTTAGCCTCAGTCTCCTCATCTGTCAAATGGGGCGATCATCCCTGCCGCCAACCTGCCAGGCTGGTTGTGACTAAGAAATGAGAGCTGCCGAAACCGGTTTGGCTCAGTGGATAGAGCGTTGGCCTGCGGACTGAAAGGTCCCAGGTTCGATTCCGGTCAAGGGCATGTACCTGGGTTGCGGGCATATCCCCAGTAGGAGATGTGCAGGAGGCAGCTGATCGATGTTTCTCTCTCATCGATGTTTCTAACTCTCTATCTCTCTCCCTTCCTCTCTGTAAAAAATCAATAAAATATATTTAAAAAAAAAAAAAAAAAGAAATGAGAGCTGTGGGGAAGGGGCCGCTGGTGCTCAGGCCGTGGCACTGGCATCTATTCTCCCAGAGAAAGGGCCGCGTTACAGAAGCTCAGGCAAGCAGGCCCTGCTGCTGGGAGCAGGGAGGTCAGGTCACTTTCCCTGGTGGGCAGAGGGGTGATCCGGACACTGACAGTTTGCCAAAGGCGACAGGCTGCTGTGAGAGGCACCCTCCTGGAGGGTGCACAATGCTTTACGGTTTGCAAACACACCATTACTTCATGTGACCCTCCTCGCAGCCCTCATGAAGCGAGGGGGGTGCAGGGATTGCGGATCCATTTTACAGATGGTCAAGTCCAGACCCGGAGAGGGGCAGTCACTTACCCAGACTCACACAGCACGCCCATGGCCGAGATGAACTAGGAGGGCCCCGGGGAACAGGCCTGGAGGGAAGCAGGGCCATAAAGCTCTCCCTTTCTTTTTTAAAAAAATATTTTAAAATTGACTTTAGAAAGAGGGGAAGGGAGAGATAGAAACATCGATGAGAGAGAAACATCAATCGGCTGCCTCGTGCACGCCCCCTACTGGGGATCCAGCCCGCAACCCGGGCATGTGCCCTGACTGGGATTCGAACCAGTGACCTCTTGGTTCATGGGACGAAGCTCAACCATTGGACCACCCTGGCCAGGCAAGGCTCTCCCTTCCGACAAAGGGCCCAGGAAAGGCCTCGCCTCTTATCCGAAGCTTCAAACAAGCCTGGAGCGGGCACAGTGCACAGCCGCCTACATGCTGGGGCACGAAGGAGCTGGGGGTGAGGCAGCGTTTGATCCCGGGCCACAGCCCTCAGCTGCCTCTGATGCCACAGGGCAGGCAGCTGGACCCTGGCCTGGCGCAGCTGGAGCATGTGTCCCCCAGGAGCAGCAGAGGAGGCCCTGACGCCACATTTCAAACAGATGCCTCAGGAGCCACCTCCCTTTGAGACACAGCAGCCCTGGCCGGCGCCTCTCCCACAGCGCCTCCTGGCTGAGGCTTCATGCCCTTCAATTCAACAAACATCCCCCAGCTCCCAACCCGAGCTGCCCAAAGGGCAGGAGCCTGGGTCCCGGGGGAGACCCCAGGCTGGGGTCACAGAAGGAGCATGTGTCCAACGGGAGCTCCTGATAGAGGAGAGACTCAGGGCTAGGGCACAAGGCAGTGAGGTAAAGGCAGCTGAGCAGCACAGGCGAAATACCTCTGGGCATCAGGGAAGGCTTCCTGAAGGAGGAGGCATGCGGTAGGTGTTCCCTAAGGGAAGGGTTGTGTGTGTGTGTGTGTGTGTGTGTGTGTTGGGGAGCTTGTGCCGCCAACAAGATGAAACAACAGAGGTTTGGAAATGGACAGCCTCGTGTGGGGCCAGGGTTGGCAAACAACAGGCAATCGGTACCTGTAAGGGGCTAATAAAAAGGAAGAACGGGCGGGGGGGGGGGGGGCGGGGTGGCCTTGATTGACACATCTAGAAGGTAATTCTATTCTTGCTAAGAGGGGAGAGAGTCAGATTTCAGCAAGAGGAGGCTATCTGGGGGGGGGGGGGGGGTGGCCTGGGCGTGGACCTGACCTAGCAGGGAACAGACCACCAGGAGGCACGGGGAGCCTGGGGTCAGGCCTGGCTTCTAAGCCTTGCTCTCCCGCCAACGTGCTCTGTGACTCGCCTCTGCCACTCTGAGCCACCCACCCTCTGTGCCTGGGGAACACGCACCCCTGCCCAGTCCCCAGGCTGCTGTGGGGAGTGGGCTTTGCCAACGGTAGAGCGCGGGGCCCCACACCAGGGCAGTCGCTCCAGGCAGAATGAGCGTAGCTGCTGCCAACAGTGAGGGGCCTTGGCGGCCGCCCCTGCAGCCCCCCTCCTGCCGCCAAACACGAACTGTTCCTTCCCCAATGACATCTGTCTGGGAGAAATTTGAAATTTAAAACGGGCAGCCCCATTAATTCCTCTCCTGGGTGAGCGGGCCTCCTCTCACTGTTCTGCCCCAGTCCCTTGGCGGCCTGGCCTGGGGCAGCCCCAGCGCTGCGAGGCGCCTCCCCACAGCTCCTGCTGCCAGCCCCTCTCTGCCCGGCCTGGAGCTCTGCCCTCACCCTCTCCCGGTGCTCAGCCCCAGGCCCCCTTCCAGGCCTGTCCCTGAGGAGACAGCAGGGAGCGTGGCCTGGACAGACCTGGAGCTCACAGGCCCTGGTGGGAGTCCCCGCAGAGCTGTGTGGCCGCAGGAGGGGCAGCTGTCTCTGAGCCTTGCTCTCCGGCTGCAAAGCTGGGGGCTCACCGGGCAGCATTCCCACAGGAGGCAGATACTTACTGATCCGCTCCGGCGGTGTGTGCGGGGGAGGGGGAGCTACAGTGTGAGGACTCAGAGGAGACGGGTAGGGGGTCCCCATGAAGCTCAGGGGACCATGCCAGGCACCTGGCACAGGGTGGCACTCAGCTTAGTAGGTGGTTAAGGTGCCCTTGTAGAGGTGATGAAACAGATTCAGGGAGAGGTCACTCAGCCAACCACAGGGCTGGTCCCCTTGTGAACGTAAGGGCCCTCAGACACACGCGGGCACACCAGGGACTCTGTTGGAGGCACAAGGGGGCCCTCCTGCAGGGGTACTGCCCCATCCCGAAGCCCAACTTCAATCCTCCTCCGGAGAAGGAGAGGAGGGCGCCCGCCCTTCCCCAGGCCTGCGAGCCTCGCGGGGTTGCCCCCCAAACTCCACCCGGGGGCTGGGCGTCCATCACCCCGCCAGTCGCAGCCGCCACCGCCCCGGCCGGGGATGTCCCCACGCCCCTGGCCCGCGCCTACCTGCGGCTTGTCGCGCGGCTGGTCCTCAAGTTGTGACGCGCCGCCCATGGTCTTCCACCGCTCGTGGACCATCTCCCGGCAGGACGGCCCGGCTGCCGGCTGCGCCGAGCGGCTGCCGCGCGCAAAGGATCCGAGGTGGGCGCGGGCTCGGGGCGCCTCCCGCCCGCCCGCCGATCCCCGCCTCTGTGCCGCGCGCGGGGCGGCCCGGGCCAGCGGGAGTGCGTTTGCAGGTGTGTGTGTGCGTGTGTGTGTGCGTGTACGTGTGGGCGGTGGGTGTTGCGGGTGAGAGCGGGAGCGCGAGAGCCGCCCGCCTGCCCGCCGCTCTGCGCCCGCACCTCCCCAGCGCGCTCCTCTGCCTCCGCCCTCCTCCCTCCTCCCTCCTCCTCAATCTCCGCGTCTTTTTTGTGTGTGTGTGTGTGGACTCTGCTTTTTATTGCTCCCGGGTCTCTCTCTCGAGCTCACACAGACACACTCACACAGACACACTCACACACTCACACTCACACACAGACACACTCACACCCGCAGGCTGCGGTGGTTACTTCCCACCCCCACGAGGCCAGGATAAAGGAGGCGGGACGGGCCCAGCGGGAGGGCAGCCCGGCCCTCGCCCGCCCCCGGGGGGACCTGAGCGCCCCGGGGCGCCCCCTCGCAAACTTCCTCCCCGGCCGGACTGGCGCCCACTCGCCGTGCGCCGGGCGCGGTGCCGGGCTGGTCCCGTGGGCGCCTCGCCCGGCCGTCGGGCGTCCCCGGGGAGCGCTCTCCAGGGGCGCGAGGCGCACCCCGAGACCCGGGTTTTGGGGAGGGGGCGCGGCCAAGCGGGGTCCTCCCGCTGCGGGAATGCGAGGTCTCGTTCCGGGCCCGGGGCTCGTGGGCTGCGCCGGGAGCCTCTGGCCACCGGGGACCAGCCCTTGGGGACCCAGGCGCGCGCGGTCGGCTCTGGGGGCGTCTCGGCCGAGACCTGGGGCCCGAGTGGGGGTCCCCGCCGCCACGACAGCAGCCCGTGCCGCGGTGGCGAGGGCGAGCCGACCGGCGCTCTGCCCGCGCTCCCGGCCCCGCGCCCGCTCCCCTGCGCGCCCGCCTCCCCCGCCGCCGGCCGGAGGGATTTGCGCCAGGAGCGGCCTTCCTAGTCGCCCCCTCGCACCGGCAGCACTTTTAAAAGCCTCGCATCCGCCGGGAGTGATTGACAAGCCCTTAATTCGCCTCGTTAACGAGCTGCTATTGTGGCTTCTGACCGGGAGCCGCCCACGCGGCCCCACGCGGGTCCGGGCCGCCGGGTGTTGGGGGGAGAGCCAGGCCGACTGCCCCTCCCCCGCCCCTCTCTGTGGCCCCTTCTCTTCTGCTCCCCCAACTGCAGAATAGACAGACCCCCTCTCGCCCCCACTCCTCCCCAAAGCTGTTTTCCGGCTCCCGGGGCGGCTTGGCCCGCCACGCTGTTCCCTGGCACTGTCTTCGTCTCTCCCCCACTGGCTGCCAGTCTGTCGTCCCATCTTTGTCCCTCTCCGCGGTCCTCTCCGCGCCCCACACTGGCGGACAGGCTGCGGGGGGAGGGGGCGAAGGGGGGGCTGCGCTCTGGGCCTGAGAGCTGGGGCGGAGGAGGGTCCTGTGTGCCCCATGCCACCTGAGTAGCTGTCATTCACCCACACACGCTGCGTTCACAAGCCCCCGGCTGTTTGTCCGCAGCCTCCTCGTCCTTCGAAGGCTGCCCTGCAGCTCGCTCTCAGCCTTGCTGCACGGGCCGCGGAGGCTGCCCAGCCAGCTGGCCAGGACCCCATAGCACTGGCTGGGTCAGGGGGCCCGTGTGGAGCCCTGGCCCCGGCTCTTTCTGGGCTCTGTGCCTGCGGGTTGAAGGGGCTGGCAGGTGACTAGAGGGTCATGAGGACGGAGACGTGTGGTGGGAGGCACGAGGCCCTGGCTGTGTGGCCTGGGGCCAGTCCTCTGCCTCTCTGAGCCTCGGTTTCCCCATGTGCACCACAGGGTTAGCAGCACCCTCTTCAGAAGGGCTCCTGGGAAGTTCTGAGAGTGCACGGAGCCCCTGAGCAGGGTTCAGACTCTCCCGCTGTGACCTTGGGCAGCTTTCCTGTCCTCGCCAGCCTCCGTTTCCTCACTGAACAAGAAATCGCAACCTCCCCTTCGCAGTGGGGCCTGGGAGGTGCAGGCATGCGGACTTCCTAGCTGTGATTCCAGTTTGAGGAGGACGGGGCATGAACTCCAGCCCTGAGGATGCACAGATGGAAGAGCAGCCTGGGGGTGGGGGGGGTGGGGGGGCGGGGAGCCGGAGCTAGCGGGGTGGGCGCTGGAGGGGGAGGATCCTAGGGCCAGCAGAGGTTCTGAGCATGTGCCCCAGGGAAGGCATCCTGAAGAAGAAGGGGCATGAGCCAGAACACGCACAGAAGTGGGGACATCTGCATGTTAGGGAAGAAGGCATGGCGGGCGGTGAAGCCGCAAAGCAGAAGCTGAGCATGAAAACCAAACAAACAAAAAACAAAGCCGGGATTGGGGAGGGACACGGCGCTGGCGGAGGATCTGCTCCCAGGCCTGCAGAAGGGCAGCTGGACAGGTAAGCGGGGGCCACCTAGCGGCCCCTCCGGGCACTGTTCGCTGTCAGGTTGTCTCACCTGTTGAGCCTCAGGCTCCTCCCTTTCCTGGCTGCGGGTGCGGTGAACATGTGTCTGGGGCGGTCTTCACCCATCACCACCCCCTCCCCCCCCGCAGCTCAGCACCCAGAAGAAGAGCCAGGCCTGGGGCAGCTTTAGCCTGAGCCCACAGGCGTTTGGGCAGCGCTTTGCACGTGACACGTGTCTGACACTCTTAGGGCATTTTCTGGGAAGAGGCACCGGCCACCTTTGTTCATTGGCCCTGAGATCAGCGTGAGGAAGAGCTCAGCTGACTCCACAGGGGGAACAGGGCCCCGCCCTCGGGCTTATGTTTGCCAAAGCTGCTGGCCCAGCGCCCAGGGAGGAGCCCAGTGCGCGCAGCTGGCCGGGAGGAGCGGGACTCCCAGCCCGCCCAAGACAAGGCATTCAGGGACCCGCCAGGACCTCCGGGCTGCATGGCGTTAGACCCGAGGCTGCCCTGGCACCCCTGCCCACTCCCTGCACACCCACTCCCCCCGCTTCCCTGGCTCACCGATTGTGTTCCCACTTTTCCTGCCGAGGGCCACCTAGACGTGATGGCCCACCAAACACGTTTCGTTTAAACCCCAGAGAGGTCTGCGATCCATCTGCTGATCCTTTAGAGCCAGGACATGTCCATCATAGGTCATCAGCTGGCCACCACAGTTTGATGGAGGGCATAGCTGTGAGGGTCCTGATGCAGGCACCTCTCTTGGCAGGGCAGGGGCACAGGGCGGGCAGTGCGGCGTGCCAGCATTGGAGGGATGAAGAAGAAGAGAGCCATGAAGGAGACAGAAAGAGTGGCCAGGGGTGTCAAGTGACAACATTGAGGGTGCCTGTCCTTCGACTGGCTGTGATCTGTTGAGCTTCACCCCTACACTCAGCCCTGTGCGAGGCACCCTGCATCCTCCCAGCCACCTTTGTAAGTGGGAGGGAGGGTTCTCCCCATTTCATGGACAAGAAACTGACTCGGAAAGGTAAGTTACATAACATGGGCAATGGTGCCATTAGTAAAACGATATAATTAATAGCTACCATTCGGAAAGCATTTTCCATGTGCTGGCTACCTTTCATCAACGATATATTATTTCATGCAATCTTCTCTGAGAACCTGTGGGTGTTATTAATATCCTCATTTTGTAGATGAGGCAACTGAAGCTCAGAGAGGTTAAGTAACTCGATCAAGGTCACACAGCGTCGGGTGGGGCCAGAATTTGAACCCTGATCTCTGCATGGCCTCCTTCCTCTTGGCTGGCGAGAGCTGGGCCCAAGACACTCAGTGAGGCTGCGGAGCAGGCGTGCAGGGTGCCTGGCGAATGTTAGGTGTGCCTGTCTCAGGGGCCCTGGGGGACGAGCTGGTCAGGAGGCAGGGACCTCTGGCCCTCGGCCGCTCAGCCCCTGCCCTACACTGTGAGGGCACTCGGCTCTCTCCGTAAAACTGTCTCAACTTAACGATGACAGACGCATTTATCATTAAAAATAAATTTGTCTGGCTTCCGTGGCATGGAAAGCTACTGCGCCGTGATTCAATGGGCTTGTCAGCCTCGCTGTTAGGCACGGGGAGCTGAGCGGCTGGACGGTCTCCAATGCCAGCGCCTCGTTTTCTGCAGCTGGAGCCAGAAACGTACCGTGGGCTGACATTTAATTTAGAATCCAACATACCTTGACATAAACCCATAATACAAAGGCGGGGGCGGCTGGGGGGCTGCCAAGCCCAGCGCCGGGCGGGGGGGAGTCCAAGTGGCAGGATGGATTTTTTTCCTACTTTTGTTTTTTGTTTTGCTTTGTCAACACTGAGTGGGGCTGACAGCCGAGAGGCCGTGCTCAGAGGAGAATTAGCGCGGAGGGAGTGCGTGTGTGCGCGGGTGTGCGCGCTCTCTGTGTTGACAGGCTGTGCATGGGCGGTGGGTCTGCGCCCCGGTCCACTGGGCTGCCGTGTGTGGCATCTTGTGGTGCGTCCGTCGGATGGAACCAGGGAAACGTGCCAGGCCGGGTCCAGCAGGCTGGGACCGGAACCCAGAGCAGGATAACAACCGGATGGTCAAGCCGGCACTGCCCACGGGTCTTTGGGTCCCCGGCCTCCCCACAGCTCCCCCGACACGTAGTCGGTGCTCAATAAAACAGAGCAGGAGGGAACGAGCTATTGGAACAGCCGGGAGTGCCGGTCTGGGTTTTAATTCAGCAGCACAGTGACTCAGTGGGCTTGTCACCGGGTGGACTCGTTGGGTGTGAAAAGCTGAGGCTCTAGGCTGGCCGAGGAGGGGAGGGCAGGACCCAGGAGGGAGGTGAGGAACCCAGGGGCCTAGGAGGCAAAAGCAGCCGGAAGGGGTGGGCCTGAGGGGCGTGGGAGAGGAGCAGAGGGAGCAGGAGAGGGAGAGACGGAGCCCCCCAGCCCCGCCCTCCCGTCCTGGCTGGGAGCCCGTGGTCAGCCGGGGGCAGGTGACCTGGGCTTGAGCGGTTTAGCTGTCATTTCACGGAAGCCTCCCGCGTGCCAGGCACCCTGCGGGCAACTTGGATTTCGTCACTGAAATGTTCATGAGGACCCGAGAGGCAGCTCTGTGATCATCCCATTTCACAGACAAAGAAACAACTCGCGTGTGTGAAGGTCACCTCCCGTGCTCAAGGTTATCCACCGCATAGACACAGCAGCTTGAATTTGAGCCCCGCAATCTGGTTCCTGAACCCACAGCTGCAGAATCGGGGGACCTCTGCTCAGCTAACACTTGGGTTACAAGTGTTTGCTGTGAATGGAAGAGACTGGACGTAGAGAACGGAAATGTCCCAAGTGTGGCCACACCCCAACCTCCAGGCGGCTAGACTTTCAAAACTGGCGCGTGCCTGCCATCCTCCTCCTGTGTCCTGTGCGCTGGGAGGCGCGTGCCCGCCGGAGGTCCCTGGGTGCCAGCCCCGTCTGTCCGTCACTATCTCCTAGGGCTCTCTCTCGCCGCTGTGTCCTCGAGGCTTCGTCACTGCGGGTCCGGCATGTTCTGGCCGAGTGTCCTCCCGGGAGGAGTGGCGTTCCGGCGGGCGCTCTGCCCTTGGGCCCCTCGACGCCCTCCTGGGCTCATGGAATCAGTTCAAACCCCCGGCCTCGGAGGACAGGCTGTGGCTGTTCGCTGGTGGCCGGGCGTTGCCTGTCGTTGCCTTTTCCTCCCGCAGCGGAGTTTATCCCGTCGGCCTTCTCCACGCAGCCTCTCTGTCGCCTTTTCACTTCTGGACCCTGTTGAGCTCCCTCCTTTGTTTTTGTTTCACTATCATTGAAAAGGATGTTTGGCTCTAGCTGGTTTGGCTCAGTGGATAGAGCGTCACCTGTGGACTGGAGGGTCCCGGGTTCGATTCCTGGTCAGGACACATGCCCAGGTTGCAGGCTCGATCCCCGGTAGAGGGCATGCAGGAGGCAGCCGATCAATGATTCTCTCATCGTTGATGTTTCTCTCTCTCTCTCTCTCTCTCTCTCTCTCTCTCTCTCTCTCTCTCCCTCTGCCTTCCTCTCTGAAATCAATAAAAATCTATGTTTTAAAAAAGAAAAGGATGTTTGTTATAGCATATTTAATTCTTGTAAGTTTTTGTTGGTGTCTCGTCTACCATATTATTGAAACCAGAAATCCTTATTCTCTCATGTCTATTTTCCTTCTTTTAACTTTAAGAAATAACGAAAGTCTAACTTACATGTAATCAAATGCACAGATCTTAAGGGTAGAGCTTGGTGAGTTTCAACCGCACGCACAGCCCCAGTGGTACCCACTGTTCTCATTTCTGTCACCACAGCTTCCTTTCGCCTTGTCTTGAACTTGACCTAGCACAGCGATGTGGTGTGTCCGTCCGCTTTGGGGTCTGACTCCTTGCCCTCAGCGCTGGGCTGCTGGGATTCATCCGCGTCGTGGCGGGTATTGGTAGGTTACTCCTTTTCCTTGCCAATAGTATGTCATTCGCGGCTGCGCACAGTTTGTTTAACTGTTTTCCTGTTGATGGACATTTGGGCTGTTGGAACAGTGTTGGTGTGAATGTTTGTACACACGGCCTGGTGCACACATGGACACGCTGCTTGGCTCTCTGTTCAGGATTGGAATTGCTGGGTGATAGGGTGGGAATAAGTTAAACATTATGCGAAGCAACCAAACTGCTTCCCAGTGTGGCAGCACCGCCTGACACCCCACTCTCAGGCATGGGGTGCAGGTGGCGCATGTCTCACACGTGGGTTTCTCCCAGTGTTCCTTTGGGTGCCGTGGAATGTACTGGTGGCACTGGTGTGCCTTCCAGGAACCCCTGTCACTCACTCACTCACTCAGTTTATTCATTCATTCATTCATTCACTCACTCATTCCACAAACACTCACTGCAGCCCCAGCTTCCCCTAGTCCAGTGGTCGGCAAACCACGGCTCGCGGACTCTTTGGCCCCTTGAGTGTGGCTCTTCCACAAAATACCACGTGCGGGCGCGCACGTACAGTGCCATTGAAACTTCGTGGCCCATGCGCAGAAGTCGGTTTTCGGAAAGGAGATAGACGAAACAAGTATACAAGATGGGTGTGGATGGGAGAGTTGGAAGGGGTCGACCTCAGCGAATGTACCTCAATCAGATTGAGGATGTTTTTAGCAAAGGCCAGCTTAGGAGCACCCTAATTAAGTTAATAACAATGTACCTACCTATATAGTTTAAGTTTAAAAAATTTGGCTCTCAAAAGAAATTTCAATCGTTGTCCTGTTGATATTTGGCTCTGTTGACGAATGAGTCTGCCGACGACTGTCCTAGTCCATCCGGGCTCCCGGGGTGGGCAGGGCAGCCTGTCTCCAGGTGCAGCTCTACCCACAGCTGTGTCCTCCCTCCCTGTCACACCTGCCAGAAGGGCATGTCAATCACCATCAACCTATTTCCCTGTCCACCCTTCCCCACTTTTCCAATTCCCACCACCTGGCTCCCAACATCACGGGTCGAAGGGCAGTGCTTTTATGAAAAACAGCCCGATTGCTTCCTGGGGTGTCGCGTCACCTGGTCCCCTAACCCCACGGGCAGTGAGGGACAGCAGGCGCTCCAAGCCCGCGTCGTCAGGAGAGCAGCCTGCTCATGCATTTGCAGGGTGGTTTCTCCTCGGCGTCTGCCTTCACTTGCAGGTGGATTTCTTGTTCTCTTCTGCCTCTTCGCCTGGCCCTGCCTTCCCGGAGCCACGGCCTTGAGGGCGGGGGGGCTCCAGGTGCCTTCTATCTGATGCTCCAGCTCCTGGAGCCGCAGGCGAGGCTGGACGGAGCGGGCCCGGCAGGCAGACAGGCATGGGTAGCGCCTGCCTAGACTGAGCAAGGCAACCTCTCAGTCTCTGGGGATTCGACCACCTCCCGTCCCCCCACCCCGGTGCTCAAGAACTGCGGCTCTCTCAGAACCCAGGCCCCTCTGGACCTGCCTGCAGGCTCCCCGACCAGCCGGGCTCCCAAGAAGGGCCCTCATCCTCCCACCCCTCCCTACCTCCCGCATCTCAAACACCGGTGAGTTCTTTGTCTTTTTTTAAAACTTTACTGTTATTATTGACACAGTTACAGATGCCCCCGTTTTCCCCCTTTGTCCACCTCCACCCAGCAGCCCCCCTTCCCTCTGGCCGTCACCACACGGCGTGGTCTGTGCCCATGGGTTGTGCATACATGTTCTTTGGCTGATCCCTCACCTTCTTTCATCCTCCCAGTCTGTTCCATACATCATGCCCCTGTTTCTATTTTGTTTGTCAGTTCATTTTGTTCATTAGATTCCAAATATAAGTGAGATCATATGATGTTTGTCTTTCTCTGACTGGCTTACTTCACGAAGCATAATGCTCTCCAGGTCCCTCCATGCTGTCGCAAAAGGTAAGAGTTCCTTCTTTTTTACTGCTATTTAGTACTCCATGGTGTAAGTGTACCACGGCTCTTTTATCCACTCACCTACCGATGGGCACTTGGGCTGTTTCCAGATCTTGGCTGTTGTCAATAACGCTGCCATGAACATGGGGGTCTTTTGAATTGGAGATTCGGGATTCTTAGCATATGTCCCAGTAGTGGGATCCTGGGTCCAAAGGCAGTTCCGTTTTTAATCTTTGAGGTAATTTCATACTGTTCTCCACAGTGGCTGCCCCAGTCTGCATTCTCACCAGCAGTGCAGGAGAGCTCCCCTTTCTCCGCATTCTCGCCAGCACTTGTCCTTTGTTGATTTATTGATGGTAGCCATTCTGACGGGTGTGAGGTGATACCTCATTGTGGTTTTAATTTGCATCTCTCGGATGATTAGTGATGTTGAGCATGTTTTCATATGTCTCTTGGCCTTCTGTGGAGAAGTCCTTTGCCCATTTTTGAATTGGATTGTTTGTCTTCCTGGTGCTGAGCTGTGTACATTCTTTATATATTTTGGAGATTAATCCTTTTATCAGATGTATCATTGGCAAATATGTTCTCCCCTACAGTGGGCTCCCTGTTCACTTTGTTGATGGTTTCTGTTGCTGTGCAGAAGCTTTTTAGTCTCGTTTATTTATGTTTCCTTTGGTTCCCTTGCCCTAGGAGATGTATCGGCAAAAATATTGCTAGGAGAAATGTCTGAGATTTTATTGCCTATGGTTTTTTCTAGGGTTTTTACGGTTTCGGGACTTACATTTAAGTCTTTTACCCATTTTGAGTTTATTCTTGTGCGTGGTGTGTGTTGGTGGTCTGGATGTATTTTTTTGCATGTACCTGTCCAATTTTTCCAACACCATTTATTGAAGAGACTGCCTTTACTCCACTCCATTGTATGGTCTTGGCTCCTTTGTCAAATATTAATTGACCACAAAGGTGTGGGTTCATTTCTGGGCTCTCCATTCTGTTCCATTCATCTATGTGTGTTCTTATGCCAAACAGGCTGCTTTGACTACAATGGCCTTGTAGTATCATTTAATATCAAGTACTGTGGTCCCTCCAACTTTATTCTTTTTCCCCCCTCAAGATTGCTGTGGCTATTCAGGGTTTTTTTGAGTCCATATAAATTGTTGGAATATTTGTTCTAGATCGATGAACTATAACATTGGTACTTTAATTGGAATTGCACTGAATCTATAGATTGCTTTAGATATCATGGACATTTTTAGTCATGTTAATTCTTCCAGTCCATGAACATGGTACATGCATCCACTTATTTGTATCGTCCTTAATTTCTTTCTTCAATGTTCAGCAATTCCCAGGAAAGACTGTGAGACGCGAGGCATGAGTGTGTCTGAGGGGCGGTGGGTGGTTGAGTTCAGCTCAGCAAGGGGGAGGGACCTTCTCTCTGTGTCGGACTTAAGATGTGATGGTGAATCCAGCAGCCACATGGATGTGGCTACCAGGGCCTGGTCCCCTCAGCAGCCACTGCCTCCTAAGGGCTGAGGGAAGGGCCATGGCCTGGAGCCTGCGCAGGGGCTTGTGAGTAGGACCTGTAGGTATGAAATTTGAGCCACCTGCTCCTGGAGTCTTGAATGCCAAAAGCTCGAGCAGTAACCAGAGAACTCTAAGTGAGGGCTGGGGCTGGCCCGTGCAAGGTCAACCTCTAGCCCAGCTGTGGGCACACTACGGCCCGCCGGCCGGATCCGCCCGTTTGAAATGAATAAAACTAAAACAAAAAAGACCGTACCCTTTTATGTCATGATGTTTACTTTGAATTTATATTAGTTCACACAAACACTCCATCCATGCTTTTGTTCCGGCCCTCCGGTCCAGTTTAAGAACCCATTGTGGCCCTCGAGTCAAAAAGTTTGCCCACCCCTGCTCTAGAACCACACCTGGTTCATCCTGGGAGCCCATACATAGTTGCTGTCCTCATCTTCATCCTCACCATTATCATCATCACCATCACCACCATCACCATCATCACCACCATTATCATCATCACCACCATTACCATCATATCACCATCATCACCACCATTATCAACACCACCACCACCATCATCATCACCACCAACAACACAATCACCACCATGTTTTTGGAATAAAAGCTGCTCCTAGAACTATACCCCAAAGCAGGCTCCACCTCTGCAGTGTCACGGAGGGTGGAGGCATAACCCTGGGCAACCACCACTGGGCCCCCAGCTCCTGGCTCTCCCCTGGGGAGCCTGCCATGCCCCACTGGCCTGAGCTTGGGGTACTTGGAGCCTCCCAAGGAGCGCACCTCTTACAGAAGCTCATGCTGCCGGCCCTGCCCCCCTCTCATAGCGGACCTTGCCGGGTGATGTTACAAACCCCTGGTCCCGGGGCAGGAGAAGGACGGCCTTGCCGGAGTCCCTGCTCCACGCCCGGCAGCGGAGGAGGCAGACTGTCCCTTCTCTCAGGGGAGCCTCAGTGATGGGAGACAGCAAGGAGTGTGAGGGCCATGGGGTGGGCTCTGGGCTCTGCAGGGGGACCCGGGGGCCTCCCCGATGCCCCCAGCTCCTGGCACCAGCTTTGTTCCGCTCAGAGCCCCGTGGCTGAGCCCTTGGCTCAGAGCAGTCAGCCCAGCTAATCCTCTCGCGGGCTGATGGCCGCCCCTGGCCAGGAGGGGCAAGCCAGCCACCTGGAAAGCTGGTCTGGAGTCCCCGCTCGCTGTGGATGGCATCACAGTGCCGCCAGGGATTGTCCACAGGCGGCTGGTCCCTGGCGGCAGCCCCGGCACCCCAACGGCAGGCAGCGGGCCATTAAGGAGGCTCATGGGGAGGGCAAGGCGGCAGGCAGGCCGGCAGCCGTCCTGACTGTAATTGTCCGAAGGTGCTGGCCTCCCTCGTGACCGCGCCGACCGCGGCTGCCTCTGCGTCTCCCGCGTGGCTTCTCCCGCGTGGCTTCTCCCGCTGGCCCGTGCAGGGTAATGTTCTTTTGACATAACTCTATTTAAATTCACATTCCCATCGTCCCCAGAGGAGCCGGCGGAGAGCTGAGCTGCGTGGTATAAGCCGGGGAAGGATTAGCCGGGGTGGGTGTGATTTTTCACTTTCCCTCAGTGATGGCGATGGGGTGGTATGTTGGGGGGGTGCCGGGGGGCGGGGGGAGAATTCCAGAACCCTTTAATACCGGAGCCCATTAGGGGCCATCTGTGTCCAGATGGGAAGCTGAGGCCCATCGCGCCTCAGCACGTGCCCCGGAGCCCCTTCCCCGCTCCTTCCCCGGCTGCACCCTGGGTCGTGGGCAAGGCGGGGCCTGCAGCCGGCCTTCCTCCTTTTGCTAGGCGGGTGGCTTGGCTTCCTTCAAGCCCACAGCCTGCGAAGCCCCCAGAGGCCCAGCCCCTTCCCTGCTGCTCTGCTGAGCTGTGGGGGGCGGGGGGGCGGCGTGAGCCCCGGCCCTCATGAGTCACCTTCTCACAGCACAGCTGGAGCCTCATTTCCTCTGCAGCGGCCCCGGGGGGCTGTGCCAGCGGCCTCGCAGGAGCAGGTGATGGGCCATCAGGCAGGGCCCCGGCCAGGCCGGGTCCCGAACGTGGCTCTCAGGGGAGGCAAAGCTAGCTGGGGCTCAGTGCCTGGGAGATGCAGCGTGGTGAGGGGTGAGGGGTGAGGGGTGTGGGGTGAGGGGTGAGGAGTGGGGGGGAGGTGTATTCTGATGTGGGGCCTGGAGGGGGGAGGCTGAGGGCAGGACAGGAGGCAGCAGGCGGGGAGGAGGGAGGAGGGCGAGTTAGGATGCAGCTCCCAGCCTCATAAACGCCAGGAATGTTCAGAGAGGCATCTGGTTTTGTTTTTTCCAACTTCCCCGTTGTCGACAGCTTGGGTGCTGCGGAGGGGGCTGCGGCCCAGCCCGGGGTCCCCTCTGCCAAGAGGCTTTGCCACCATGGTGACTGCGGCGCATGTGTGTGCATGTGCATGTGTGTGTGCGCGTGCACGTGTGTGTGCGTGTGCGTGCGACCTCCTCCTCCTTCCCATGGGACCCCCTGGCTCAGCCTGGATGTGAGGCTCAGGAGCCACCCTGGTCGAGACGGTAGGCGGGGCCCTGGCTGGTCTCCAGATGGGCCCCAGCCCAGTGGGAGGCGCCGGATTCCCCTCCAGGGCGAGGACACCCGTGGTGGGCAGGCGCGGGGTTGCTCCTGCTGGATCGCAGGGCTCTGGGCTGCCACACTGTGTTCACTGCGGTCCTTCTGCGCTCCCGGGGACCAAAATTTCCTCGCCTGCCAGGGCCCGTGCTGAGTCCCGACCAAGGGCCAGAGAGGTTGAGACAGTTACCTGTGGTTGCACAGTCAAGAGGTGCTCGCCTCACTCCTTGTGCTGCCCCCTCCCATTGGGGTGCCCCCCATGACCAGCCTGATGGCCCCGGGGCGGGTGGAGGGAGAACCCGCTAAGAGCCGGGCATTCGGCAACCTGGCCAATCGCCTCCTCAGCTGTGCTCCGTGACCTGCACCAGTCACGGCCCCTCTGGCTCAGTTTCCCCTCTGCCAGTTGGGTCTGCCTCGCAGGACCCTGTCGGAGGTCACAGAAGACAACGGCTGTGAAGTCACTCCGCAAAGCGGTTGCAGACTCAGATGCTGATGCGGGCGGGTGTGAGGCGGCCCGAGAAGGTGGGGGGAGGGGGGAGACCTGTGCTTTGTGTCCCTACAACAGGGGCACAGAGGGGTGCACACGGTGCAGCGCCGGCTGGCAGACGTGGGGTCCTGTCCTGGCCTTGCCACTTACCACCTGCGGACATGGCCGCCTCCAGGGCTCCTGCCCCAAGATGCAGTGGGGTTCCCACCGCCTACATCCCCCCCGCCCCGCCTTATGGGAATGGGGGACCCTGGAGCCCTGAGAAGAAAGGGGATGGAGCCATGGCCGTGTGCTCTGATGGTTTAACACAGAGCGGCCCTGCTGCCAGCAGGCGGCCCCACAGGACAGGTTCCTTGGCCCTTGATGGGGAGGCGGAGGCGAGGGGCCTGAGCGCCCTCCCCAGAGGCCGGCGTGGGACCCTACCCAGGAACCGGAACCGTCTGGGCTCATGACTGGCTGCAGGGCCGGAGCGGGAGGAGCAGGCGGCCTGAGGCCAGGATGGGCTCGTCTGCCCACGCGGCTGGGCCCACAGACCTGCCTGTGCCCCCAGACGCACAGTGAGAACCCCAACTCCTAGAACCAGAGAATCGTGGGATGTGCAGTCATGGGCCTCCCAGAATGCTTGAGAATCTTTTTCCAAAACAGAGAGATAACAAATGGCAAAGGGACTTGGAAATGCTCCCCGATGTGCAGCTGGCTGGTTCCCTCGTGCCATCTTGGAGAGTGGGTGTGGGGCGTCTGGTCGGGGGTGGGAAAGGGGGGGCTGGAGGGACATTGACAGGCTGCCGGGCCACCAGCGAGACCCAGAGAGGAGACACGCCCCCCCAGATGTCGCCAAGCTCGCTTCCTTCCCTCCTGCTGGCTCCTGGCCCCGCTGCGGGCTGCGCTGGCCTGGGACTGGGCTGTCAGCAGAGGCGCCCCTTCCGGCGACAGTGTCCCGTCAGCCAGATGAGGGCTCGGGGCGCCATTTCAGCTGCAGTCCTCTGCTTCAATGAGCTTCTATGGAGCTGCAGTCACATCAGAGCTGCTCAGGTGTGGGGTGTGGGGGGCTGAAGGGCCCAGGGCCCCTGCTGGCCTCCTGGTATCTCCCCTCAGCCCCTGCCTTCAGCCCCCCAGGCTCTCTGCACAGAACCCGAGGTGCAAGCACACCTTTAGCCTGCGGCCGGGATGGGTGCTCTGCAGGTGCAGCACCTACACTTGCGCACATCGGAGGGTCCGGGCTTCTCAGACATCAGTGGGGACATCAGTGGGGCCTGCCTCGTGTCCCTGCTCACGCGGCGCCTCAGGCAGCCTCGTAGTATTAATAATGAAAGGTGGCGCCTTCGCAGACTCTGGCCCGCACGGCCCTGGCAGGAGCTGCGATGCCAAGTGGGCCCTGGGATGCCACGCAGACGGATGAGGAGCGCTGGCTGCCATGGGCGGGGTGTCTCTCTGGCCGCCTGTCCCCATCCAGGGGCCTCTCTGGGACATGTTACAGATGCTTTGTTAAGCCTCATGCAATATGCATGGTCTCAGTTAAACTTTAATGCCCCGCTTTGAGGTGTCACATTTTTCACCTCCTGGGACGGAGGAGGGTTGAGCCGCCAAGAATTGATGTCGCACGAGGGACCCAGCCAGGGACTGGGGAGCCCCGTGCGTGTCCCTCGGGCAGTGGCTGGGCCTTGACAAGGCACCGCGTGGAGATGGTGCCCCATCCTCACCGCTGTGCCCCGGGCTGGAGGGCTCCACGCTAGGCTCCCGCCACTGGGCTAACCTTTCCCCGGAAAGGGCCCAGCAGCGAGTGTTTTTAGGCTTTGCGTGTGCGGCTTTGATTTCTCTTTACAACCCTTTGGACATGCAGCCCTGTGCCCTGCCCACAGGCTGAATGAGAGCCGGCCGGGGTGGGCTTGGCCTGTGGGCCATTCGGGGCCACAGGATGGGCCTGGAGAGCCAGGGCCGGGTGTGGAGACCTTTAAGACAGTCCCCACCTGTGCGCCTTCGTTCCACCAGCCGGAGCAGGTGCCGGCTGTGCACGGCGCGAGGAGACTGGCCAGCACCGGCTCTCTGGCTCTGCCGCTGTCTCCCCATTGCTTGGGGGACCCACCTCTCTGGGCACCTGTGTCCTCTCTGTGAAGTGGATGCACAAGCAGGGCCTCGAAGTCTGTCGTGAGAATGAAATGGGACGAGGTGGGAAGCACAGACCAGAGCAAGCCAGGACTTTATCCCACAGGCTGCCCAGGACCACCCAGGTCCTAAAAATACTACAGCCACAGGGAAGGAGCCAGGCCAGCGTGTCCGCGTCACCACTCCCGTTGGGCACCGTGCCGAAGGCCTCGCCAGAGCAGTCGGGCAAGGAAAGAGATAAGAGGCGTCCAAACTGGAAGGGAAGAAGGAAAATGACCTCGTTCACAGGTGACATGAAAACCTAAAAATTTCACCAAAAAACTGTTGGAAAAAAGTAAACAAATCCAGCAAAGTAGCAGGAAGCAAGGTGAGCAAACCAAAAGCAGTTGTGCTTCTATGCCCTAGGAATCCTGTATAATAAAAGGCTAATATGCAAATAGACCGAACTGCAGAACAACCAAACAACCGGTCGCTATGACGTGCGCTGACCACCAGGGGGTGTGTGTGGAACACGGTGGGCGTTGGCCGCAGTGGGATGGTGGAGCAGGTGAGCAGGAGCACCAGACTCGGGCAGGGTTCCGGTCGCTGTCATCGGGGCGAGCCTCTGGTGGTTACTGAAAATTCTTTGCTCCCATGTGCCACGGTCCCGCCCGGCGCTTGCACCTGCTGCGGGTGCTGGAGCCGCCACCACACCCACTGCCAGTGCCCGGCGCTGGTCCCAATCACTCGGCACCATCAGTGGGTGCAAGCGGCGGCGGCTGTTGGCCCTGATTGCCCCTGAGGGCTTCTCCACCTCCTCCTGCTCCTGAGGGGAGATCAGGGTCGGCAGCGCTGTGTCAGTGCGTGGGAGCAGCGGTGGTGGGAGCGGGGCTGCCGGCAGGCGAGACTGGGGGCTGCAGAGGAAGGGGCTGGGCAGGGGCGCAGAGGATGGGCCGAGACCTGCCCCTGTGCCTACCGCAGCCTCAAGGCCCACAGTTCCTTTCAAGGTGCACAAATCTGTGTACTGGGCCCCTAGTAAACAATAATAAATTAAGAAAACAATTCCATTTACAGTTCTTTACAAAGAATAAGTTTTCCTAACCAAGGGGACAATAAGTAGACTGGTATATTGGAAACCACAAAACGTTGCTGAAAGGAATGGAAGGCACGCATACATGGGAAAACATCGATGTTTATGGATTGGAAGACTCAATGTTGTTAAGATCAATGCTACGGAAAGTGATCTACAGATTCAATGCCATTCCTGTCCTAGCCCCAACAGTGTTATTTTGAAGATGGAAAAACCCATCCGACAATTCATATGGACCCTCCAGGGACCCCAGGTAGCCAGAACCATCTTGAAAGGGAAGCACAACATTGGAGGACTCACATCTCATTATTCCAGAACCTACTACCGTGTTCCCGTCATCAGAACAGCATGGTGCTGGCATCCAGACAGACCAGGGACTGGAACAGAGAGCCCGGACACGAGCCCTCACGCACGGGATCAAAGAACTTGGATGGCACCGCCGAGGCCATTCGGCGAGGAGCGGAGGACAGCCTTCAACCAACGGAGCCGAGAAAACGGGATCTCCACATGCAAAAAAAAAAGAGAGAGAAAAAGAAAAGAAAAGCAAGTTGAACTCGTACTTAACACAAAAACTAATTCAAGACGTGTCAAAGCCTAAACCTAGAACACCCTTAGGAGGAAACCGAGGGCAATACCTTCAGGACATTGGACGTGGCGGTGACTCCTTGGATATGACACCGGAAGCACAGGCAACAGCAACCACATAGGCAAACTGGACTTGACGAAGAGTTTTAAAATTTGCGCATCAAAGACATTCCGTGTCCTGTGCGCTGGGGTGAAGGGGGTGGTGACCACACGCTCCCCTGCCTGAGGCCGAGGACCAAGGACAAGACCGTGGCCCAGCAGTCAGCGCTTTAGCCAGCTTCCTGGGGACTCACAGCTCTCCTCCTGGCCCCCCTGGATCTCTCCCCATGGCCCCCTGGATCACTGAAGGTCTTTGGGTGTCCCCCATGTCCCTGTCCCCCTCTCTCTCTCTCTGTCTGTTTCAGTGCTGGGGGAGGGCCTCTCAGTCTGTGTGTGTGTGAGTCTGTTAAGCATTTATCTGCCTGTGTCTGTCTCCTTCCCTTTCTCTGTGTTTCTGCCTGTATCTCTCTCTGTGTGAGTACCTCCCTCTCCCTCCCGTCTAGTGCAGTATTGATCAGCCTGGCTTATTAAGCCCCATTATTTCCCAGAACATTAGCCTTTGAAATTCCAGCAGATGGGCCGAGGCCTCGGCCAGCGCCTGGGGCTGCCCAGGCCACACAGGCCGCCGGGGGCTCAGCCAGAGGGGCTGCCAGGTCCACCGCCCACTCCCCATTTGTGCAGACTCCAGCCCTGCCTTCCCGAAGCCTCTGCCAGCCCGTCTCCCAGGCTGTGGGCAGCCCTGGCCTGCCGCAGAGTGGAGGACAAAGCGGCCTGCCCGCTGGCTGGGAGGCGCCCTGTAGGAGGAGGAGTGTGCGGGTAGAGTGGACGGGCCACCACGGCAGCCCGGGGCCTGAGTACTGTTTGCCCGAGTCTTTACCACCTGCGATCAGTGAGCGGATGTGCTCAAGGCCTCCAGGCCTGACTCGGGTAGGGGACCAGGCATCCGGCACACGGACCTCAGAGCGCCCAGACCCCAAGCACAGGCGTCAGGTGCAGGGAGGGCCCTCAGCTCCCAGTGGCACTGCCCTAGGAGGGGCAGTGGCTGCTCATGGAGGGTTTTGAGTTGGGTGTGGGCCCCAGGAGAGGGGCAGCTTGGTCTGTGTCCTGGCTGTGACGGGCGGAGAAATTCAAACCTATCTTCCTTGACTTGGGGCCACCCATGGTGTCGATCAAAGCCAAGCATCCCTTCACGGCTGCATTCACTCCATGACTGTTTACTTAATGCCTCCTCTGTGCCAGACGCGGGGCCAGACTCTCAGAACCACAGTAACAGGGCAAAGGCCCCAGGGCATGGAGCCAGGCTCCTGTGGGCAGGTGGACAGTGCGGCCTGAGGCAGCAGGGGCGGGGCCTGGCAGAGACCAGAGCATCTGGGGAGGGGTGTGAGGGAAGGAGGAGTTGCACATACACACATATGCATGCACGTGTGCGCACACACAACACACATGCACGTGCACACACATGTGCACACACAGACATGCACGTATGCACACTCGCAAACAATGTGCACACATGCATGGAATGTGCGCATACATGCGCATATGTGTGCACATGCATGCTCACACGCAGCATATACACATGTGCACAGAGATGCACAGATATACACGCACATGTGTGTACACACACACACGTACACCCTGTTCCTGGGCCCTGGGTCCTCACGCTTACTGCTTAGCACCTCTTAGATGTCTGAGATGCGGCCTGAAGGAGGTGTGGGAGGGAGCCGGGCTAAGGTCCCAGGGACCAGGTCCCACATGGGAACCTGTGTGGAGGCTGTGGCAGGTGTGTGGCATGCTGGGGACTGAGAGGTGCCCTGAGGTGGAGCATCTGCCCACCCCCCCGCCCCCGGGGGAGAGAGGTGTGGAGAGGCGGGGAGGCCCAGGGCCAGGCCCATGAGGCTCCATCCTCGGGGTGTTGGAGAGCCAGCGTGCACGGTGCGAGACTCACGTTCGGAAAGATGGCCTGGTTGCTGCGTGGGGGACAGACTTGTAGGAGCAGGAAGGGGGAGGAGCCCTGGGGAGACCAGGCAGCCACTCGAGTCCCAGAGGCCTGGGCTGAGCGGCCGCAGATGAGGGAGAGGCAGGGAGCTGGTGGACAGGACCTGTGGCAGCTGCGTCTTTTGGAAAAAATCCGTCTCCCAGGGAGGGAAGGGAACTGGTGTGCGGGGTGACGGGACTGGATTCGAGTCCTGGCTGCCCCATGTCCAGGCAGCACGACCTGAGGCAGCGGCCTTGGGCCTTGGGGCCTGTCTGCTTGTCTGTGACATCCCTGTCCGCACGGAGGCTGGGAACCAGCCCGGACCCAGCGGCTAAAAGCACAAGGACCTCCTCACTCACACCCCTGCCCACCCACCGGGGCCCCGGAGCCACACTCATGGCAGCTCCAGCACCCAGGGCCTCACCCATATTCCATGCTCTGCAGAGCGGCCCCCCTCCGGCCGGTCCCTCTGGTCGGAGAAGCCACATGTGCGAATCTCACTTTGAGGGCTGGGCAGCGGGGGCCCAGGGCTGCTTCCCGGAGTCTCACCTCCAGGCGGGAGGATGGCAGGGACGGTGCGGAGGCGCCGTGATGGCGCGGTTGCGTGGTTGTGTGTTTGCGTGATGCGTGTGCTGATGCTCAGTGCAGGCGCGAGTGACTCCCAGGAGGGGTCCCGCTGCACCTCCCCTCCCCGCTCCGGTTTCCGCCTCTTCCCCTGGGGCCTGAGCGGGGCGCCTCTCCCAGCCCCGCCTCCCGCAGGTCCGGCACCGACCTCCCTGGCAGGGCCCTTTCTCTGCAGCCACTGTGTGCGTGTGTGCGCGTGTGCGTGGCCTGCGAGGAGAGGGCCCTGACCCAGGAGCGCCTGATTGTCTAGCGGTTCCTCGCGCCTGGGAGTCTCCGTGTCCACGCGCCCCCGCCCGTCCACGCCCTGGAGTCCCATGGCGTAAATAATACCCGAGCCACTGGGCTGCGCTTTCTGTGGTGAGACCGTATGTTGGAGCGTGAGACGGTACACGGGGTAATATGGCGCCTGAGACAGGCCCTGGGCCCCCAGCAGGAGCAGGGGGCTGGGGAGCAGGGGGCTGGGGAGCAGGGGCTGGGGAGCAGGGGGCTGGGGAGCAGGGACTGGGGAGCAGGGGGCTGGGGAGCAGGGGGCTGGGGAGCAGGGGCTGGGGAGCAGGGGGCTGGGGAGCAGGGGCTGGGGAGCAGGGGGCTGGGGAGCAGGGGGCTGGGGAGCAGGGGCTGGGGAGCAGGGGGCTGGGGAGCAGGGGCTGGGGAGCAGGGGGCTGGGGAGCAGGGGGCTGGGGAGCAGGGGCTGAGGGGCCTGAGGGAGTGGGCTCTGTGTGAAGCTCCCCGACAGGCGGGGGGCCCCATCCAGCGCCCAGGGCCTGGTGTCCGCAGGGGCTGGAGGCCTGGCTCTGCCACGGCCCAGGTGTGCGGCTTAGAGCACGTGTGGCAGGAACCCGGGGTCCTGGCCAGTCCCCTCGAGTCCCCTTCCTGCTGCTGCCACGCCCATGACCATGTGACCATGGCCCGGCCCACTCAGCACCGTCCGCTCAGCACCCCAAGGCTTCACTGAGGGGGAGAGGCCCCAGCTTGTGAGCTAACCACTGGGCTGCTGTGCCTGCCTCAGAGCCTGAGCCCCACGCTGGGTCCCCTTCCTCTGCCCCGGCCTGGGAGGGCCTGTGGGACCCAGGGACTTGCCCCACGGCGTCCAGGTTTCAGGGAGCCCCTTGCCCCCCCTCCTGCCCCCTGGGCCTGGCTTTCCTCCCACCATCCCACCGGCCACTTCTCAAACCTGCAGTTGAGGTTTCCTGAAGGAAAACCTCCTGGAGCCGCTCTGCTTCTTATTAAGTCAGCAGCCCAGGGTAGGGGGTGTCTGCCCCCCCCCCCCCCGCCTCCTCGCTGCCCCTTTCATCCCAGGGGGAAATCCCAGTAAGATGACTAACACCAGCTCAGCCCCAGTTACCAAGACAACCTTCCCTACTGGCAGGAAGAAAGGGGAGGCTGGAGGGCCCCCCACCCAGTCCACCCTCCCAGCCCCCCCCCTCCGCTGGGGCCTCCAGAACAGGCCCAGCTGCGGTGGGCACTGCGGCAGCCCAGCCGGCGTGGGGATGTCAGCCTGGTTGAGGCTGCGCCTTTCATCTGAGAGCCGCGGCCTTCACAGTGGATGGGATTCTCTCGGGCTCCCAGAGGTGAGATAATGGAGGAGGGAGTGACGAGATGGAACGGAATCCTCTCCACTGTGGAAATCTCAGTCACGGCTGCCTCTTCCTGCCGCCTCAGCAGCCCAGGCCCGGATCTGGGGCCGGCCCTGGGGAAGGACCGTGCAGGGCTGAGAGGAAGGGCTGAGGCTCAATCATGGCCGCCTCCTCCTGCCGCCTGGGCAGCCCAGGCCCGGATCTGGGGCCGGCCCTGGGGAAGGACCGTGCAGGGCTGAGGGGAGGGGGCTGAGGAATCGACAGGCATGGCTCCACCTTTTCTAAGCTGTGTGACTTTGGGCAAGTTACTTAACCTCTCTGAGCCCCAGTACTGACCGGCTAATGGTTACTGCCTTCAGGGGGTCGTTGAGATGTCAAACAAGAGAGTGCAAACACCCTGCAGACAGCCCTCCCGTGAGCCTGGCGTCTAGGTAGCGCCCAGGGATGGGAGGTGCTGGCATGCATGCCAGCTGTGTGTGCTGCCCTGGCCGTGGCCTCCCAGGGTGGAGCTCAGGAGGGAGCTGGCGCAGGGAGGGGACTGACATTTGGGCAGAGCCCGCTGGGCACCAGGCCCGCTCAGTGCCCGTAGCCACGCTGCCCAGGAGGGAGCCCAGGACCCTGTTTGACTTAACAGGTGAGGCTCTGAGGCTGAGCCCCTGCCCACAGCGCCAGCAGCGAGGCCAGGCTGGGTTCTCCTCCTGGCAGGTGGGACCCAAAGCCCCAGGTCTCCCTCGGCCTTGGAGGGGCCCAACTCGGTGTGGCTCCTGACAGCAGGGGTGCAGGGCCTGCAACTGGCACGCGTGGGGAGACTGGGGGGCTCCTGTCGCCCTGCGCCCCTCGGAGAGGCCATGCCCCTCATCACCACCTGTCCTCTGGGCCTGGGCCTGGCGTGCTCATGCTTTCTACCCGCCTCGCGTCCTTGCGGTGACCTCAGAGCGGTGGCCAAGCCCTGGGAGACACGCAGACCCCAATCGCCTGTCTAAGGTGACCCCCACGTGGCAGCTCCGCCTGGGAGGGGAAAGGAAGAGTCAGGACAGAAGGAAGCAGTAAGCAGATGAGCTGAACCCAATCAACTGGGGTTGCGGCGAGGGAGCTGTGGCAGGAGGGGGGCCGGTGTCAGGCAGAGATGAGCATGAGGGGCTGGGGAACGCAGCCTGGCCAGCCAGGAGCCCCTGGAGTCCAACGCTGCAGGGCTGCATGCCCATGAGGTGGCGGGTAGGAATGTGGGCACCCCAGCCCAGACAGGCTTGTCTAAAGACATTCAGTTAGCTGAGAAGGTAACCCTCAAATCTCTGGGCGTGGAAAAATCAGTTCTGTGCTAGGTTAGCACCTTTCCGCCCCAAGAAGGTTTAGAATTAAGAATAGACACAATCGGCCCTAACTGGTTTGGCTCAGTGGATAGAGCGTCAGCCTGCGGACTAAAGGGTCCCAGGTTCAATTCCGGTCAAGGACATGTACCTTGGTTGCGGGCACATCCCCAATAGGGGGTGTGCAGGAGGCAGCTGATTGATGTTTCTCTTTCATCGATGTTTCTAACTCTCTATTCCTCTCCCTTCCTCTCTGTAAAAAAAATCAATAAAATATATATTTTTTAAAAAAGAATAGACACATTCGCCCGGCTGGTGTGGTTCAGTGGTTGAATGTCGACCTATGAACCAGGAGATCACTGTTCGATTTCTGGTCAGGGCACACACCCGGGTTGCAGGCTCAATTCCCAGCAGGGGTCATGCAGAAGACTGCCAATCAATGATTCTCTCACCTCATTGATGTTTCTATCCCACTCTCCCTCTCCCTTCCTCTCTAAAAATCAATAAAAACATATTTTTTAAAAAAGAGAAAAGGCTCTTAAAAAAAAGAACAGATATACTCAAGAGAATCACAACGGTAATATTAATATCTGGTGATATTAATAAGTATGTGCGAGGTGGTGGCTCATGTATTCGTAAAGTTCAGAGAATGTGGCTGATGAAAGGAGCGGGCCGGCTTCGTGACTCGAATTAAACTGTGAGGCTGAGCCCTCGGTTAGGAGGTGGGACTGAGGTGCGCACTCAGGAGGGTGTGAGCAGGGGGGGGTCAGCGCCCCTCAGCCAGCGCGCCACGTGCTAATAATGGGCTTAAGTCTGCAGAGAGGCCGGCCTCGCGGCCAGACCACTGAAGTCCTTAAAGAGTAAACCGAGTCAATTCCATGTGTTTCTGCAGTTTAAAATGTTTGAAGGGGCTGAACTCGTTTTGGAAATGGGACCAATCAAATGGCCCTTAAAGGGATTCAACTGCGCTCGCTTTATCTATAACAATAGAAGAGTAATAGGCTAATTGGACTGGACAACCTTCGGACGAAGCCGGGGCTGCGAGGGAAGCCCGGGTCCCGGGTGCCAGAGGGGAGCCGGTGCCGGTAGCCGGGGAAGGAAGGCCGGCTCTCGCACGCATTTCGGGCATCAGGCCTCTAGTGAACATAGAAGTGGAAACAGCAGTCAGCTCTGGGAAGTGAGCGCCGAAGCCCAGGAAAGAACGGCATTTTTGAATATATAACATTCACCAACGAAATGTTAATATTTAAAATCAAAGTCATTGTCTGAGCGTCTTTTCTATGCCCCGAAGCCACGCCAGGGAAGTCTGTCCACTCACAAGGTTCATTCCTGTCTCCATTCAAAGCGTATCCTTCTGTGCACCCCTGCCACGTCCCTTCCCAGGAGGCAGGCTCTGGGGGTGGCAGACTCAACCGTAGTCACGGGTTTGTGGTTAACAGGCCAACATCTGGCTTCGGTGGGAAACACTTGGTCCTCTAATGGTGGGGGCTGCCTGAGGCCCTTCCCATTCAATGGGGAGTACGGTGGCAGGGATGATTTGTCGCGTTCCAGCGATGTCCAGGAAGTGTTGGGGCACCGAAAAGCTAGCACTGCTATGGTGCTTGTTACACACAGGGGTGTAGATATTCACTCGTGTACTTGCCACAAAGACCCATTTCACAGATGAGCAAACTGAGACACAGAGCTGGTGACTGGCAGGGCTGGGACTTGGCCCAGAAGAGTCTGGCTGTGGCACCTACGCTCTCCTTCAGCATCTTTCCAGATCCTCCCACCACCTCTCAGAGGCAGACATTATTGTCCCATTGTGCAGAGCAGTCGACTGAGGCTCAGGCATCTGGAACCTTGCCCAAGGCCGCATGGCCAGCACAGGACGGAGACTGGACAGCTCCTGGCCTCCCCAGCATCCAGTTGGGGAGGTGGAGTTTGAACAGACAGTACTGGGTGGCATTTTACTCATAGTCAAGGCCAGGGTTTTGCAGGCGACGGGCAGGGGCTCAGGGTACACAGAGCAGGAGACCTGGGCTGGGCTGGGCTGGGGACAGAGGAGGCTGGGTGGGTGCAGGGACCAGGATGGGCCGCACAGGGAGGTGTAGCCTGATCTTGAACTTTGTCCGAGGTGACTGAAGAGTTCTGGGCACAGAGGAGACGCAGGGTTGGACTCATGTTTGTAGCCACCGTCATGGAAGGACAGGAGGGAGAGACGGGAGGCTAGAGAGGGGCTGCGGCAGGTGTCCAGGCAGGGCCCGGGGCCTGGGCCAGCCCGGTGGCCCGCAGACAGAGTCAGGCAGGTGCATGGGGAGGCAGCCTGGACAAGGTTTGGCAAAAGTGAGTGGAGGGAGGCCGAGCATGTATGACCCCTCTCCTCGGGGAGCCCGGGCCTGTCCAGCCCAGGCCTTCCACCGGCCTGGAGGCGGCTGCCCGAGGGACAGAAGGGTACCCCCCAGGCCGACTGGCACCCCGGCCTGCCAGGGCCCCCAGCCTGGCCTGAGATGCCCTCGCAGCGACCTGAATGGCTTAACTGCCCGCAGAGGAGCCGGTAATTCGGCCTTCGTGTTTGCTCCCCGGTGAGCGCCTTGAATCTTTCATCCTGACTGCTGACTGTATCAAAATTCCCGTGGTAATTGGATCAGGTGCAGCGCTTTCCATGCGGATATTAAATCAGGCCTCTGCCCGCGTCCAGAGCCATCCGCTTCAGAATATAAAGACGCGGGAGATGGCATTACCCAAGGTATTTTTCCTCCTTTAAACGCTCTCCCCCCCTTAATCAGAGCAGCTCTTTATTTGTTGCCAAATAAATTGGGTCGCGCTCCCCTCCCCCGGTTATTAGCCGAAGGAGGGAGAGACCCTGTGGGTGGGAGAGGCAGAGCAGGGCCCCAGGGAGACCGCAGGGCTGGGGCGGCAGAGCCGAGGCCGCCCAGGTCTGTCCCACCCCCGGGACCCGTGGGCTCAGGCGGAGTGAGTGGTCAACAGTGTGGGCCACGCCCCTCCCCCCAGTCTCTGCAATGGGCCCCTGGAGGGCCGCGTGGTGCTGGGGGCTCAGCGTGGATGGGGGCCCCCTCCGCCAGCCTCCAAGGGGGAGCATTTGACCGGCTACAAAACACTAGAAGAGAAGCTCAAGGGCACAGCCAGCCCCCATGGGGAGTGGGCAGAAGCTCAGGGACATTTAGTTGTTAAAAAAAAAAAAAGGAGGGGAGCCCGGCCGGCGTGGCTCAGTGGTTAGGTGTCAACCTATGAACCAGGAGGTCGTGGTTTGATCCCCGGTCAGGGCACATGCCCGGGTTGTGGGCTCGGTCCCCATTGTGGGGAGTACAGGAGGCAGCCGATCAATGATTCTCTCTCATCATTGATATTTCTCTCTCTCTCTCTCTCCCTCTCCCTTCCTCTCTGAAATCAATAAAAATATATTTAAAAAAATAAAATAAGAAAGGGAGGGGACAGTATTAAGGTCACATCAGAGGCCACGCCAAAGCGGCTGCCATTGGGACAAGACAGGGACGGTGGTTGCATAGCAATGCAAAGGCACGAAATGCCACCCAGCGTCCGTTGGAAATGGTAACGTTTAGGTGAATTTCACCCCCATTTCGGAGAGTGGCTGTGTCAGAATGCTGTGCTAGCCGCTGCCGACTCCTTCTGATCGTTCAACCAACATTGACGGAGCCACTGTTCTGTGCCAGGCACTGGCCTAGGCCCCAGGGTGCGGCTGTGAACAAAATACAGGTCTGGCCCTTGGGGAGCTGATACCAGGGGTGCAGGGACAGACGACCATGTGGTGAAAGTGCTGGGGAGAAAAAGGAAGGAAGGAAGGAGGTGAGCAATGGGGTCGGGGCAGGTGTCTTTGAAAAGATGGCATCTGAGCAGCAACCGAAGGAGGGGAGAGCACCCAGGGCATCAGAGAGCTGAGGAGAGCAGCGGGGGAGGCCCAGGACAGCAGGGCCCATCAGCATCTCGGCTTGTACTCCTAGCAAGCCAGGTGCTATCCGAGTTTCAAGCGGACTGCTGGGGGCAAGGGCAGGGGCCAGGCCAAGGACCCCGAGTGGGTGGCCAATGCAGTCCTTTAGGTAAGACTTAGTGGTGGAAATGCAAATTAAAACCACAGAGAGATTCCGTACACAGCCACGAGAATGGCCAAAATTAAGGACAGACAAAGCCAAGTGTTAGCATGCACGGGGGGCAACTGGAACTCTCCCACAATGCTGTGGGTATATAGAATGGCATGGCCACTTTGAAGACATGCTTGGCAGTTTCTGGTAAAATTAAACATACATCTACACCGTGACACAATAATCCCACTCCCAGCCACATCCCTGAGAAAAATGAGTGCTTATATTCACACAAAGACACACTCAAGGACGTTCACAACAGCTTTGTTCACAATATCCCCCCAATTAGAAACAGCCCAGATGTCCATCCACGGGAGACTGGATGAGCACATTGTGGTATATTTACCTACTACACAGCAAGGAAAAGGGGGAACCCCAGGCACACACAATCACGTGGATGGGTCTCATATAGACTGATGTCAAACAAACAAGAAAACAGACACAGAAGTTGCATACTACATGACTGTGTTTTTCTGAGGTTCTAGAACCTGCAAAGGCATCTGCATGACAGGAGGGCAGCTTCCTTTGGAAAGCTGGCAATGACACGGGAGGCAACATCAAGAACTTTCTGTGGTGACAAGTGCTCTTTGCCTGGATCCCGGCGGTGTTTTCACACGTGCATGTACATGTAAAACATCATTGTGCTATATAGTTATCTGTGTGTTTCACTGGATGTAAATTACACACACGCAAAAAAACTGGCAGAGAGAGAGAGAGAGAGAGAGAGAGAGAGAGAGAGAGAGATGGCTCCAACCAGGAGTGAGTGTGGTAGGTGGGCAGGCGCCTGGGGGCTGGAGAAACTTTCTCTCCTCTCTGGGCTCGCTGCGCGCGGCCTGGGACCCTGTGATGCCAGCCCCCTCCAGCCCTTTCTCGGGGACCCTGCCCCTCATTCCGGTGGAGACAGCCGGGGGAGCAGATGCCTGCCTCGGTGGGGCAGGTGGCCTGAGGAAGCGGTTGTTTCTTTGGGGGACCCAGCCTGTCTGTCTAATGGGGGCGGGGCCGGCAGCAAGCATCGTGGGAGCAGATTCCTGATTATAACTTCATAACAGGCCCTGGCTATTCGGGACGCACTGATATTTATGGAATAAATACGACGGGATTTATGGCCGTATCTCCCTCTGATGTCCCATCTGATATGCAATTCAATTTCTTTTATTGTCTTTGGGCCTTTGCCATGGAGGAGAATGCATAAATAAATAAATATATGGGCAAATGGCAGCCGGCAGGCCAGGCTGGGGCTGCCAGCCGGCCGTCTCTGGTCCCATATTAGGCCCATCGATCACACATTATGAAGCCGGAGCCTGTCCCCCGGCTGGGACAGGGAGCAGACGAGCTGGTCACTCTCCATTATTTAGGGGCCTCGATTGGCAGGCCTCCCTGCCTATCCTCTGCCCACCACCAGGCCATGGCAGCCCAACTTGGGACCGAGCCTGCACCTCTCTGTCACTCGCTTTCAGGAGCCCGCAGGCCCAGTGTCCCCACTCCTGCAGGTGGCACGTGCCCCTGCCCGCCTGTCCCACGGGAATCCCAGGCCAAGTGGCCAGGCCATGCTTCTGCTTCGGAATCCCGCCACGTCTTCAAAGCCGAGCGCTAGCACCTGCAGGCCTGGGAGCCTGGGGAGGGCACCCTCCCGGGCCTCATGTCCTCATCTGAGAGCAGGGGGTGGGGGCAGCCATTAACCTGAGGCCACTTCAAATATGGGGGAGTTCCGCACACAGCTCGGGCACAGGGCTGGGCCCCACTCCACACGCAGTGACGGCTGGGCACCGACTGTGCAGGGGGCTGAGGGAGTGACCGTCCCTGTCCTCGGCGAGGCCTCATTCTGGGAGGACAGAGGGCTCAGGGGCTGGGCCTGGGGTCTCACTGATCCCCAGGACTGACCCTGTCCCCTGCCCCCTGCTCCCCGCTGAGGGACGGGACCCTAGCCCAGGGATTTTCAACCGGTTGCCACGGGAATTTTTAAAACATGCAATACCTGGCTCTTTAGTCAGGGGCACTGACCTCTTTTCCCTTAGTCAGATTAAAAAATGACTACAGCCAACATAAATCTATGTCATAGAGCAGAGCTGCATCTTATTGGTCATGTCGCATAGTAAGGTTGCACCTGACTGGCTAGTTCTTGGCACCAGAAATCCTTATACACAAGCATAGACACCTGGTTTTTTAAAGTCACTCTGGAGCAAAAAAGTGTAGGTAATTACGATTATTATTATTTTTGTAAATCAATCAAAATTATACATATTTTTCGTCAGATCGGCAAAAAATATGATTCATTTTCTGGTGTGCCGCAGACTTTTAGTAATCAGTTTCTGTGCCACGCGATGTGAAAGCTTGATAATCGCCCCCCTTGCCTGTGGGGGGCATAGCTGGAGGCCCTGGGGGCCAGCTCCCAGGCTGCCCTCCGTAGCCACTCAGGGCCCCCCGCTTCATGCAGGTTCCTGTACCCCACCACTTGAGGGACCCACAGCCCCCCTCCCTGTGCCCCTTGGGGAATGTGCCCGAGAAGCTGGCCTCCGGCTTCAAGCCCCATCCCCGGTGCCTCCACATCTGCGTCTCCCCGTCCCAGGGGGCGCTCTGAGCCCGCAGGCCCCCCGCTGGGCTGCTCACGGCTCCAGGGCCTGCCCGGGCCTCCCCCCCCATCAGATCCCATGTGTGTTCCTCCCTCAGCTCCACCAAGGCTGCCTCGGCCAGGCCCGCCCCCTGCACCCCATCCCTCAGTCTCCATCTACGGAGAGTTCTATACCTTGCCCAGCCTGGTTCTGCCACACATGCACACACACCACATGCACACACCACCCACATAACATGCACACACCATGGCTGCATATAGGCAGCCACACATATGCGTGCATAGCACACACCACATGCACACACCACCCACATAACATGCACACACCATGGCTGCATATAGGCAGCCACACATATGCACGCATAGCACACACCACATGTGCGTACACAAACACCACACACATGCACACACGTCACATGCCACACACGTGCACACACGTACAACACTCACACGCCACACACATCCAAACAGAAGCCTGACAGCGCCCAACACCCCCGATGACCCAGCATGTGTTGCAGGTGCTTTGGGGGCCGATGCCATTGCAGAGACGTGTCCCTGCCGGCCACGGGGACAGACCGTGAGCCGTGGAGCAGGCTGGTCTCTAGGTGGGCCGGGAAGGGTGTTCCCGCGCAGGGAACGTGTGTGTACATGTGCCACGGCCCGCGCAGCGCTCCCTGGGTGCCTGCAGAGGGAATGCCACAGGCTGCCGTGGGCATCCCAAGTGTGGTTTATCCAGGAAAGGGGGGTGGTGGTGAGGGAGGGGAGGGCCAGGAGGCTGCTAAGAAAATCAGAGAACTGGGTTAAATCCTGCCTGGCCCTCTCAGCCATGTCACTTTGGGCAGGTTACTTTGCTTCCCCGAGCCTCAGTTTCCCCATCTGTAGCATGGGGCCAATGCCCTCTCTCCAGGAGGATTGCCTTGAGGAGCGATCTGGATGATTTCGTAGTCAGAGGCAGGGATAGGGCCTGTCCCAGTGTGGGGGAGCGCGAGGGGTCACCCCTCCAAGGAGCGGCAAAGCGGGGTCCTCCTGCCCCACCCCATGCCCCTGGCTCTCCGCCTGTGGGGGTTCTCTCTCCACTTCCCTGTCCCCGGGTGCCCCCACAGCACCCCCACACCCTCCTGGGGGAGGCATAGATTTGGCAGCCTTGCCGTTTTACTTTCTAGGCGCTCCCGCCTGGGCCCCAGCAGGCGGCATAAATCTCCCTCCGCCCAGGCAGAGCAGGCGCCCGAATGCTAATGGGCTCCACGGGGTCCCAGGCTGAGAAGCCCGCCTCTCCCTGACATTTGTAAAGTTCACTGTTTCCAACTGGAGCCCCGTGAAGGGGAGGGCGCTCCCACTTGTCAGTTATCCCCATCTTGGTTGCCAGCTCCTTCCCTGCCCCTGACCTTCACCCCTTTAAAGAGCCAGCACCCCGAGAAGAGCCCACAGGAGCCAGATTCTCCCCTCCCCCCGGGGGGTAGAAGACGCTCTGAAGGGTGACAGCTGAGGAGCCCCCTGTCAGCTCCCTCTCCGCCCAGCCTCCCATTCCATCTTACAAGATTCCACTGAGCTGTCACCTCCTCTGAGAAGCCTCCCCTGATTGCCCAAACATATCCACTTCCTTTGTGGCTCTTATGATGATCTGTCACTTCCTAATTCATCAGTTGGTTTCTTGGGTCACTGTCTGTCTCCCTGATTCTCTGGGTAGGCCCCATGAGGTGGTGGACTACCCACTCTACCCACTGCCCACACCGTGCCAACCCCAGTGCCCAGCACAGGGCCGGCCCAGAGCAGATGCTCCCTGAAGGAGGGCAGGAAGGAGACAAGAGTGAAGTGGAAAAGAGCGTAGGCTCCAGGCCAGGCACCCTGGGGCTTGAATCCCGGCTCTGTGGCTGACTAGCAGGTGGCCTTAGGCAAGAGCCTGCCTCTGGCTAAGCCTCAGTTTCCCCGACTGCACTTACTTGTGCAGGTGGTGCACTCAGCCCAGGCCTGGCCCCCAGGCAGCCCATGTGATGGCCACGCTGTCCTTGGTCGAGGTTCAGGATGGCACCCCGCAGGGCCATCACAGAGCAGACAGGGGCTTGGGGCTAGCCGCAAGGTCCCGGGGGGCCATGGGCAGCCAGCCAATAGGCCCCCTCTTCCACAGTTCTCCACAGCCTCGGAAGACTCCCAGCTCTGACTTCCTCCTCGGCCCGCCTGTCTCTGAGCAGCGGGAGTCTCCCCACTTCACAGAAGGGAAGGCCGAAGCCCAGGCACGCACACTGACAGCCGTGGAGCCAGACAGGCATCGTGAGGAGCCACCTAGACCAGAAACCTCATGCTGTCCGGGTGGGGAAAGCAAGCTGTCCCAGAGGGGCAGGGCCGGGGGGTGCCAGCGGGCTCCTTCCCAGGCCTCCAGGGCAGGACCCCACGGCCTGGGGCGGGGCTTCTTTCCCCTTGTGCTGGCGCCCCCACCCCGGCTCCAAGGAGGCTGTGGAGCTGTCAGGTGGGATCAGCAGGGCCCTGGCCCGATCTCCCCAGATTTAATTAGCAGGCCTTTCATCTCTGTCTTGAAAAAATCCACTATCTTCTGTCTTCTTAATTACCATTCACTAAGCAAATCAGAACAGGGTTTTCTCCCTGCTTTCTTCTCCGAGCAGGTTTTAACCCTCGGTGGGTGGACTGCAGGGAGGGGAGAACGCCGCCTTTGCTTGCAGCCCCCAGCCAGAGGTCAAGCCCCCAAGGCATCTCCGGTCCCAGGTGTAGGCACAGGCCCCCTCCTCCCACGCTGCCTCCATGCTGGTCCCTTGGATTCCACCCCCATCCCTCTTCCTGGAGGAAACTGGCGGGGGCTCTGCTGCCCCAACCTTCCCAGCCTCCCTGCCACCACAAAGACATGGGGTAGGACAATGGGCAGGTTGTGAGGTCGGCCTGCGCGTGGGTTTCAGGTCTTGTGTGTGCAGAGGGGGCCTCTGTCGGCAAGGCATACGCACCTGGGCTGGGTCATGGCGGGTCCTGCTGGGAGGTGACACTCAGCCGGCTCTTGATGAAGAGCTGGCGGCATGCATGTTATTGCAGTGTCCCAGAGGGGGACTGCCAGCTCTCCTGGCTCCTTCTGAGCCCCTTTCCTGCAGTTACAGACGTGTTTGTTGCCCGTTGTCGCCCAGATCTGGGGGTCACTCTGAGGCTCTTTGGGTGCACAGACACTCCCACACCTACGGGCCACACTTTCCATCCTGACATGGATGGGCCCCAGCCCCTCCTTGACGCCCTTCCTGGGAGGAGCTGACCACAGGGATGAGAGACACTTACTTATTCATGTCCTGCTGTGGATGTGTCCTCAGCAAAGCACTTCCCCTCTCTGGGCCTCAGTTTCCCCATTTGTACAGCCAGTGCCCTAGACCCAAAGACTCTTCTGGTCTCAGGTGCAGGGATGGCCAAGGTGTCCTTGGGCGTCAGGGGGCAGAAGGGCCAGTCCTGTAATGTGGCCAATGTCGCCACCTGGTGGTAGATCCCGGGTGAACATTTACAGCTGGACGGCTGCGCTGGGAGGGGAAACTGGAAGTGCAGGTTCAGGGGAACCTGGAAGGAGACCTCCAGCAGATCTCCGACTACAAAGAGTGGGGGGAGGGCTGCTGCCAGGAGCTGGGCAGGGTCAGCGAGCACCCAGCTGGCACCTCGTGAAGAGCCGTCATCTCTGGCCCAGCCCCACAGGATCAGCCTTGGCCAGCCATGTGGCTCCTGCATATTTCCCACACATTCCCTGAGCTACGGGCGCAGTGCAGGCCCTGGGGAGACCGGCGTGAGGCACACGAGGTCCCTGCCCCACCACGAACTCACAACCTTCAGCTCCTGCAGACCCCCTACAGGACGCAGCCCCAGCTCATCACCACGGTGCCCAGCACCCCAGCACCCGGCCTCTGCACCCTGCTCCCGCCTCACCCTCCAGGACCACCCCCCACCCAGAGTTGCACACACAACAGACCTGCTCACCCATCCCCAGCTCCAGGCCTCCGCACACACCACGCCTCCTGCCAGAGTGCCCTTCCCCCTACTCATCCCTGATGACTCCGTTTACTTGTCCCCTCCAACTCAGGGCAGAACTAGCCACCCCACCCTCCCTGCACCCCAATACCTTGTGGGCCACTTTCTGCTACACCCTGTCAGGCTGTTCATGAAAATCTCTGCTAGATCCTATCCTGTGTTTTCTCTAGCATCTCTCGGTAAGAACAGACGGCTTTTCTCCGTGGATCTGCCAACTGTAATGACTGGAGAGAGAAAGAGGCATTGCCTGGGAAGCCTCTCAGCGATGGTTGTGAGGGACCAGGTACCTCCTTCGGTCACAGATATCAGGTTGGAATCTCTGCTTTGAGAGCAGAGAGGGACCAGCAGCAGAAGCACTTCTCAGAGCCTGGGAACGTGAGGAACCACCCACTTCCTGCTAGAAAGAGGGGTGCAAGGGGAAGCCCAGGGGAGACCCTGAGGTCCCCTTTCATCTCAGGACCCAACAGGGGCAGGTGAGCAGTTTCCCTTTAAGGACCAACCATTTACACTCACAACAGCGACAACGAAGCTGTATCACGGCCAAGCTCGAGGGTAGGGACACCCCCTCCGCGCAGGGCCAGGGAAGGGCCACGGGGGCTGCTCGGAAGCCGGGCACTCCCGGGAGCGTCCGCCAGGTGGGGTCAGCGCCAAGGGACTGAGCGGTGCTGTCCCCGCCGTCGGTCCCTCCCAACCCGGCCGTGGGTCCCGCCCGCCAGCGGGGAGGGTCCTGGCGCCCCGCTCGGTCCGCGCCCACCGGGCTGAGCCTCCAGAGAGCCAGGCGCGCGGCCGGAGGGGAGCGCAGGGCGCAGGGCGGCGGTGCTGGGACCATGGCGGCCGCGCTCCTGCTGGGCCTGGCGCTGCTGGCGCCGCGGGCGGCCCGCGCGGGGATGGGCGCGTGTTACGACGGCGCGGGGCGCGCGCAGCGGTGCCTGCCCGAGTTCGAGAACGCGGCGTTCGGCCGGCTCGCCGAGGCCTCGCACACGTGCGGCCGGCCCCCCGAGGACTTCTGCCCGCACCTGGGCGCGCAGGGCGGCGCCGGGGCGCAGTGCCAGCGCTGCGACGCCGCGGACCCCCAGCGCCACCACAACGCCTCCTACCTCACCGACTTCCACAGCCAGGACGACAGCACCTGGTGGCAGAGCCCGTCCATGGCCTTCGGCGTGCAGTACCCCACCTCGGTCAACATCACTCTTCGCCTGGGTAAGGGGGCTCGGCACCGCCGCCACCCGCCTCTGTCCCCACCCCACGGCGGGCCAGAGGCCCCGCTGCGGCGCCCCTGGGTCGGCTGTAAAACCCCGACATGGGAGGGGGCTGCTGAAATCTCACCTGAGTGCAGCCGGTGGCCCCAGACCCGGCTGGGGGGCCCCCGGAGCTGGATAGACGTGGGTGCGACCTGGGGCTGGAGTCCTTGACATGAGCTTTGGAGGGGCAGGAAGTCTGCCCCGAGCCTTTTGCAGGGGAGCGCATCTGGGTGCCCCGTGATGGTTGTGGGGGTGAACTGGTCTGCCCCCTAAGGCAGGAGCCTCATCTTGGGGCTTCTCTCCCCTTCGGGGCCTGGGTGAGTCCCTGCGGCTGAGCAGCCCCGGGTGTCCTCGGGCAGGAGCTGAGGCTTTCATCCCCGGGAAGGTCCAGCCCTCTGAGCAGGAGCCGGGCTCGTGCTGCTGGTGGGTAGCTGGACCAGGTGGCCTGGCTTCTCTGCTCTGCCCCGGCCCCCTCCCCCCCACCCAGGCCAAGGTGCAGGGGCCTAGATCCCTGGGATTCAGGATCCAGAGTCTGGACCCAGCCCTTTGCTCCCGGGCCTACCCGACAGCAGGACTGGGAGTGCCCCTCCCCCCTCCAAGCCCAGCCCAATCCAGGACCTCCGGGCCCTGAGCTAAGTATCGGACCCATTGCAGCCTCCACAGCCTTTTCGGGGAGCGGGTGTTTCCACTGGTTCCACTTCCTTATCTGCAGGTCCAGAATCTCCCTAAGCTTTGAAAGCGCAAAGCATTTTTATAACTTCTTTTGGCTGCTCAGTGTGACCCGAGGCTGTTTATAGACCTTGTGTGTTCTGCTTAGAGTGAATATGCATACATTTTGCTGCTGAAATCTCCTTTGAGTACAGCCTGTGGCTCCAGACCCCGCTGGGGTGTGAATGCAGTCCGGGGTTATCTCTTTGAACTCTGAGAAGTTTGGAATTGCAAAGCACATCTGGAGCCAAGCCGTTTGGAGAAGGAGTTACGGGATTGCATCCCCATTTTTCAGATGAAAACAGTGAGGCTCAGAGAGGTTAAGTGTTTTGCCCAATGGCACACAGCTAAGTGCAGTCTGAATATGAACATCTGTGTGCAATATATCCAGGGGCGGAGCAAAAAGTCCTTGACATGAGCTTTGTCAATGGAGCAGGCTCTTCCTAGCCTGGGGGGCAGTGCCTTGGGGTGGTGACATTCAAGTGAGGTGGGGGGAGCTGGGCCCCTCAGCAGAGCATGTGGCGCTGGCTGCGACCCCCAAGAAGCCCAATTCTCTGGGCCTTGTCACCTTCCCTTAGCCTGTCAGGACCTCGAGGTGGGACTTCTAGATGGGCGTGGTCTCTATCCAGACAGGGAGACAGGAAACCAATGGGGGAGGAAGGCTGAGGGTGGGGGGTGTGGATGGGGCTGGCAGGACCCCAAGGCCACAGGGGAAGGAATCTGGGACAGGATGGGAGGTGTGAGGAAGACAGGCTGTTCCATGACAGAGCATGCGGGTTTAGCTGATGTGTTACATGTGTCGGCGGAATCCAGGGGCGGGCAGAAGGTTCAGCCCGGCACCACCAAGGTGGGAGGGCGGGGAGGTGTCTGGATGTGGGCGCAGCTCCCATCTCCCCAGCGCTGGCTGTGGGCGGGGCCCTGTGCTTTGGGGTGTGGCCTCCTTGGACTCTGCCAAGAACGGTTAGTAGTGGGGAGTTCCATCCCTTCATAACCAGGGGACCTGCGGCTGAGCCCCCGCCCTGAGCCAAGGCCCTACACACACACACACACACACACACTCACACACACACACACACTCACACACACACTCACACACTCACACACACACACTCACACACACGCACACTCACACGCGTGCACACACTCACACGCACTCTCACACACGCGCACACTCACGCACGCACGCACACACTCACACGCGCGCGCACACACACTCATGCACACACACACACATTCACACACTAGTGAATCTCACTCTGCGTCTGTGTTCTTCCCCTGTGTACCGCATTAGCATGGAGGAGGCTCTGCAAGTGCGTGTTCAGGGAGCGAGGAATGAATGAATGAATGAATGAATGAATGAATGAATGAATGACAATGTCACCTCCTTCATTTGTGCTCCTGGGAGTCAGAATAGGGTACAAATGACACAACTCAGGCCCCGCACAGCCACTAGGGGGCAGACACCGCCCCTCCCAGGCCTCCGTCTCCTCCCTGTAGAATGGGGAGAAGAGTTGCCACCTCCCGGCGGTCGGCCAGGTGCTCACCGGAGCTGTGACAATCCTTGTGTGTGACCCCGTCACTCTGCTGAGAGCAGCTCGGGGCTGAGGTTCCCTGGGGTGGCCCCTCGGAAGGGATTGAGACAGACCCGCGGAGTTGGCCCACTTTGTCCCATTGGCCTCCGGTTTGCTCCAGGCGAAGCCACGGGTTGCATAACATCGGGGGCAGAAGAGGCCTGGGGATGTCACCATGTTCCCAGCCGGGCTCTCCCTGCCGCTCCGCTGGGGGAGGGGGAGGGGCGGGGGAGGAGAGGCCCTGCCAGCCCCCTGGTGGAGGTCGCTGCTTTCCCAGCCCCTGGAACTCAGACATCTGTTCCAGATGGCGGCTGCGGCTGAGGCTGAGCCTTCCCGTCGGGGATGAAAGGCAGCAGCGGGTGTGGCGGCTCCTGGCCCTTCGCTGAGGCCACGGCAGCGGCGGGCTGGGACCTGGTGGAAGATGGGGGTGTGGGGGGAGGTGGATGGTCATCAGCGGCAACAGACGTGAATCGGGGGGGCTCTCGCCACATGCTAAGGACCCCGCTGAGCCGGCACCCCAAACCCAGCACAATTTGCTCTTTCATAGCAGGGAAACTGAGGCTCTGAGGGTGAAATCAGTTGCCCAGGGTCCGGGCCCCTCCCAGCTCCCTGCACTGGGAATGACACCCGTCCCGGGCAGTTACAGGCGAGGGGGTCCAGCTGTGCGTCTGGCCGGGGTTGGGATCTCTTTGTCCACTTTCTTGGATTCCTGGGAACCCCCGGGAGTGACAGGAAGACCCCCGAGTCTCCGTTCTCTGAGCAGAGGAGTCCTGAGTCCCCAGAGAAGGAGGAAGGTGGGTGGGTCCCCGCCTGCCCACCCTCCAGCCGGTGCCCACGCCCGTGCGCAGGTGGCTGCCCCGCGCATCCGTTCGGGCATCTCCGGAGGCTGTGGTGTCCGGCCCTCCAAGGCCGGGCTGCCCAGGAGTGTGACGGGACGTATGCTCGGGGGACACACCGGGGTGAGGGGCCCTGCTGGGGTCTGAAGGATGAAGGACACCTCAGGGCAGGGACAGCACTAACGGGAGGCTGATGTGGCCACAACGGGACCAGCTCTGGGGGCCGGACAGCGGGAGGCCCTGAGGGGCTCAGGCCAGCGGGGTCTCCTGAGCTTTGGCTCCACTGCGTCTTCCTGTCGAGTGGGTGGCCCTGTTTGCGTTGGCTGAGCCCGGCGCTGGGGGGCCAAGTCCTCCTTCCTGCTCCCTGGGGTTCTGGCTGGAATGCGGGGCCCCAGGCAGGTCCTGGGGTTAGGACAGCGGTCCTGTCAGCCTCCACCCGCAGAAGCAGCCCCCCCTTGACCCCAGGGCCCAGCTGGCTCCGGCTGCCAGGACTGACCCAGGCGCTGCAGGAGGGGGAAGGCCCAGGAAGGATGCAGACACCTCCGGACCCCCCTATCCACCCCGCACTCTGGCTGCAGCCAGCTGCCCTTCCCGGGGCTGTAAAGGGTCTCTTTCCTCCTGCTCTTGGCACATGTGATTACATCTTCCTATATAGTTTCTCTTCCTGCTTTCTTCTGGATAACCCATAGCTCCTACATAAACAATTGAGGCCTCCTGTGTGCCTGTCTGCACCAAGCCCTGGTGACGCAAATGTTGACTATGCTGTCTGCCCCACTTTGTTTAGGGGTGACCTCCTCCAGGAAGCCCCCCTGGATTGGACAGAGAGCCACCTATACGTCCCTGCAGCCCCTCACCCTTCCCCCTCACAGTCGGGATTGTGGTGCATTGTGGTTTGGGTTCGTGTGTGTTGGTCACGCTCCGAGCTGTGGAGGGAATGCCTGTTTTCACGGCTGGACCCCAACGCCGGCCCTCGTACAGTGGTGCCCCATAGATGTTGGCCTGGCCAGTGAATGGAGTAGCAGCTAACATTTGATCACGTGCGTGCTACATGCCTGGGACTGTTCTACGTGCTTTGCAGGCATGTACTTATTAAAGCCTATTATTGTCATGCATTTTGTAAAAATGGGGAAACTGAGTCACGACTTTCAAGTTGCTTACCCAGTTCATCGGGGGGAGGTCAAGGCCACAGAGCTGGTCAGTGAGGGAGCTGAGATATGAACCCCAGCACGTCACCACGATGGCTTCCCAGGGAACACGGGAGCGAGTGAACACATGCGTGCATGAACGGCTCCCTGGCCTTCCCGGTACATCCACCCTCCTAGGCTGTGGCCTTCCCACGGGCCACCGCCTTCCTCCTGGCCCTGCCACGCCCCAGGCTCCAGCCGCTTCCCCCACCTCCCTCCTCCGCTCCTCCACCTCCATGCCAGCCTGCCGCCAGCTGCCTCCTCCCCAGCCCAGGCCCCTGGCTTTGCCTTTTGGGCTTGTGGTCCATGTTTGGGACTCCGCCTGCACGTCTCGCCCAGTCTCCCGCCTGGGCCCTGACCAGGCCATCCGAGCACCCTTGGATGTCACACACGACCTCAAACTTAGGGCCCAAAGTCAAGGCACCCCCGTTCGTAGCAGTGCTGTCCTATGGCCAAAGAGCGGACGCACCCCACTGTCCCCTGGAGAATGAGAACGCAAAGTGTGGGCTATTCGTACAATGGACTGTCACTTTCTTAAAGAAAGGAGATCCCAACGCCTGCCACGGCCCGGGCGGACCTTGCGGACAGGGTGCTGAGTGAAATAAGCCAGGCCCAGACGGACAGACACTGTATGACTGTACTTACACTAGAGGCCCAGTGCACCACATTCGTGCACAGGGCGGAGGGGCGGGTCTTTCAGCCCGGCCCGCGCCCTCTCGCAGTCCGGGACCCCTAGGGATGTAGCAGTGCGGCAAGCGGCAGGCGGCCAGGGAGGAGCCCGGATGGGGCTGGGCGTCAAGCAGCTCGCGCTCATCCCAGCCCACTGCGCCTGCCGCCGCCGCCGCCGCTGGGAGAGGCTCCCAACGCTGTGGCAGCTGCGCTCGCCAGCCGTGAGCCCGGCTTCTGGCTGAGCGGTGCTCCCCCTGTGAGAACACACTGACCACCAAGGGGCAGCTCCTGCATTGAGCGTCTGCCCCCTGATGGTCAGTGTGCATCATAGCGACTGGTCGTTCTGGTTATCTGCCGAAATAGTCGCTTAGGCTATTATATACATAACTGATGTCCCTAAAAGAGTCCAAATCATAGACAGAGACAGTAGAATGGTGGTGCCAGGGCCTGGGGTTGGGGGAGTTGTTGTGAAATTGGTAGAGTTTCATTTGGGGAAGCTTAAAGGAGTTCTGGAGGCGGATGGTGGCAATGGCTGCACAACCGTGTGAAGGTACTCAGTGCCAGTGAACTGTGCACTTAAAATGGTTAAAATGGCAAATTGTATGTTGGGCTTTTAAAGTGAAAAAGCGCGGCATGCTCCCCTCCCCTCGCCTCTCCAGGTCCTGAAGTAAGAGCTCAGGAGCCACCGTGACTCTTTCTCTGCCCGCCGACTTCCGCATTGGCCAGATCTCCAGCTCACTCTGGAATGTTCTTTGTGTTTGCCCTCCTCCTCGTTCCCCTCAGCCCCTCCTCAGTTCCCTGATTTATTGGGATGGTCTTGAAAGTCCTGCCACCTCTCTTTGCAAACTTGTATATTTCAGTCACGTCTCAGTTCAGACCGGACCTCAGAATCCTTCTTAACACAAAGCCCTAGGCCAGTGGTTCTCAACCTGGGCTGCACATTAGAATCACCTGGGAATCTTTTTAAAATCCTGATTTCTGGGCCTCATCCTCCGGAAATTCTGTGTCTTTGTTACGGGGTGGGGCCACAGCATTAGTAACAAAGAAACAGAAGTTCCCGAGGATGAGGCCCAGAAACCAGGATTTTAAAAAGATGCCCAGGTGATTCTAACATGCAGCCAAGGTTGAGAACCACGGCCCTAGGAAATAACGTCAGATAAAGTCTGTTCACTTTCTCCAGATTAGACAACAATAGGCTTGACGCTCTTGATCCGTATTTGGGGTTTAGACTCTCAGCCCCAAGATGAGAGAAGTGGGATGGGCCCAGCCCTGCTCCAGCCAGGCTCTTATGGTGCCTGGCACTGTGGTCATGGGGGTTCCCCATCACCTACCCTGGCAAGAGCTGGGGCGGCAGAGGACGGGAGCCGTGGCGGCCGAGGGTAGAGCTGAGGGCCCTGCTGTGCCCGCCCTGTGGGCCGGCAGCAGCTCTCCCCACCTGGTTCCAATGCCCGAGGCGGGCCGGGCAGCCTCACCCACGCACTGCCCGCTTGGCTTCCCACCCTGCCCCCTCCGCCCCACCCCCAGTCCGTGCTCCCCAGATGGCTCCAATTAAAGGCCTTTGTTTTGTTTCCATTTTCCCAAAATAAGCCTCCCTGTGCCGAGCTCCTTCTGCCTGGCCGTGCCGGATGTGGGCCGGCCTGGCTTTCTGACGGACCGCCCCGCTGCCACTCCTGACGGGCCCTGGGTCCCAGTTGCTGGGAGAGGACGTGGCTCAAGGCGCTGGCTTGGTGGCCGTCTTCGTGGACACCAGCACCCCCTTCCCGGCAGCCCTTTCCTCTGAGCATCCACGGAGCCCTGGACGGAGGGGCGCCGGTTCCGAGCAGCGACTCTGGGGCTGGACAGGCCTGTCGTTGACTAGACTCAGCTGTTTTCGGCGTGATGTTGGGCAAGCCCCTCGTTAGTAAAACGTGCACAGTGATAGGACTGTTTGGGGACATCTCAAGATACAGTGTGCGGAAAGCCCTTAGCAAGGTGCGTGGCACATAGGCGCTCACTAAATGCTGGCTGTTTGGGGCCAGGGCTTGCAGACACACTTGTGGCCGTGTCAGCCATGTTGTTGGGCCTGCCTGTCTCAACGTGGTCACTGGATCATAAACCCCTTGAAAGTACAAATCGTGCTTCGTCCTTCCTCACACATTTGGCAAGCATTTAGTGAGCGCCTACTATGTGCCAGGCGCCGTGCTCAGCACGAAGGGATTCACAGCCCTTGTCCCAAGGGGGTCAAAGACTAGTGGGAGAAATAGGCAAGTGTTTACATAACAGGGTGCGGGAGCCCAGGGTGGCTGGGGGAGCCCAGTGGGGCACCCACACCCCCCGCTTCAAGGACGAGTAGCCATCAGCCAGGAAAGTACGTGGGAGGAGGACATTCTACACCTGGCGGAGGCGGAGGCTGGGCATGTGGTGGGTTCCTAAGCCAGTGGGATGAGCAGGGATGTGTGGGAGCCAGCCAGGTGCGGAGTGGAGGGAACAGCATTCCGGGCAGAGGGAACAGCATGCTGGGCAGCTGCGGGGTCTGTCAGATCCGGGCTCTATCACGCAGTGTGGCCCCTGTTTACATCTGGGGAGGCGCTTTGGTCCAACTTTCCTGCTGGGAACACACCTCAATCAACCTCACCCTGAAGCGCCGTTGGCCCCTGGGGCTTGTAAGGGTCTGGGTTGAAACTGTAAATTTAATGCTTGTTGCTGTTTGGAAGACCTTGGTGTGTGTGGGGGCGCGCGGGGAGGGGGGTGGGCGGGGGGTCCTCCCAGCCTTCAGGTTGCCTTTGGCAGAAACCTTTCCGTCACCAAGTGCGGATTAAGTTGCTTGCTGGCTCTTCTAAGGAACTCCTGCAACAGAAAGTGCCGGCTGAGTCGCTGTGATGTTCCGGCAGCTCCTCTCACCTCCAGGCTGGGCAGGAGGGGGACCAGCAGCCCGATGTTTGCATGAAATCCGGTGACTGTCTTTTTCCGATCACGATCACGATCACGCGTCTAGCTGCCAGCTACCGTTTCAGCGGCTCCAGCTCCCCTCCCCGCGGGAGGCTCCGGCTGTTCGATGTTTACCGGGGAGTCGGGCGGACCTGCCCCCCAATCCTTTCCTGGGTGTGAGCGCACGTCCGGGGCACGTCCCACCTGGGTCCCCCCCGGAGCCGGAGCCGCAGCCGCCACCAGCTGCCTGGCCTTGGCGCCGGCACCGCGCCCGCGTCTTCCCGGACGTGGGGTTCCAGTGCCAAGCTGCGCGCAACGGAACTTTGCAAAACATTGAGCGTGGCAAGCCGGTCGCTTAAAAAGATTTTTTTTAATGTGTTCCTTCCGGTTTTTTTTAATTAAAACAAGCTTCACGGGAGAAAAGTGGGCAAATGCAGACAATTAAGGGAAGACGCCACTCTGCCCTGAGGACAGTCCCGCCTTCCGTGGCTGTTTCTCTTTCTGCCCCTTTTTAGGGGCGTTGAAGTATAATGAGATGGTTCTGAAGGGGAGTCGTGTGTCTTTTTTTTCGTTCAGCGTCTGGCTTACGCTTCGCACATTGGAGACGAGTGGCCGCCGTCCCTGTGGCTGCATCGTCCCTGAGGTGACTCCCTAACTTCCTGAGCCCTTGTGGTGCCAGTGCCCCCCGCAGCCGCCACCTCGGCGACCATGTTCATGCCTCTAGGTTCCTTTCCGTGTTCGAACTCCCAGAGGCGGGATCCGCGTGCCAAAGGCCAGGAACATTGTTATGGCTTTCCAAAGGGCTGGAATATACACATATGCAGAGGTAGATAGACGTACATATAGATACTCAAGTTTTTCTTTTATCGGGGTAAAACATGTATAACATGAAATTTGCCATCTTAACCAATTTTAGGTGCCCAGTTGAGTGCCATTAAGAAAAGAGCATTCATGCCGAACCCGGTTTGGCTCAGTGGGATAGAGCGTCGGCCTGCGGACTGAAAGTTCCCAGGTTCGATTCCGGTCAAAGGCCTGTACCTGGGTTGTGGGCACATCTCCAGTAGGAGTGTGCAGGAGGCAGCTGATCGATGTTTCTCTCTCATCGATGTTTCTAACTCTCTATCTCTCTCCCTTCCTCTCTGTAAAAAATCAATAAAATATATTTTTAAAAAAAAAGAAAAAAAAGAAAAGAGCATTCAATCTCAGCCGGTTTGGCCCAGTGGATAGAGTGTCGGCCTGAGGACCGAAGGGTCCCGGGTTTGATTCCGGCCAAGGGCACGTACCTCTGTTGCAGGCTCCATCCCTCGCCCTGGTCAGGGCACGCGTGAGAGGCAACCAGTCAATGTGTCTCTCTCACATTGCTGTGTCTCTCTTTCTGTCTCCCCTCCTTCCACTCTCTCTAAAAATCAATGGGAAGGCATCCTTGGGTGAGGATTCACAAAAAGCAAACAAAAACACAGAAAAGAAAAGAGCGTTCCCATGGCGGTGCGGTCACCGCCGTCCGTCCGTCCATCCGTCCGCAGAACTTTCTCATCTTCCCAAGCTGAGGCTCCGTCCCCTGCAAACACTGACTCCCGCGCCCTCCCCCAGCCCCTGGCACCCACCGCCTCCCTCTGTCTCTGTGAGTTTGCCTCCTCTGGGGACCCCGGGTGCATGGGTGGTGTGTGGCGTTTGGTGACCGGCTGATTTCCCTCGGCATCTTGTCCTCAGGGCTCGATCCTGGGGAAGCAGGTGTCGGCATTGCCTTGCCTTTTAACACTAGAAAGACTGACATTTAGTATGTACCTATATTGCCCAAAAGCAGTCAGAATGACTGCATTGTGAAAGAATAATATCGGAGCACTCTGCACTCATGTTCCTTAGCTTTTCCAATAACTCACTTCTATTCGACATTTCTTTCATGAATTTAGGGCACAAAAGAAATACAATAAACAACTTATTAGAACAAGTATCACTGCATAAAGATTCGAATAACAAGTACTAGTTTAGCTTATTGAGCAACTGCAACTTATCAAGTATCGACAATTTATCATGTACTTGTATGTTATCATGTGACGGTAATCAAAAAACAAAATGAAAACTGTTATTTCAATGCAGAGCCGACCTGGTCATATAAGAAATTTACTCAATTCAATAATAAGAGTCATAATTCCCCCCCCCCCCCAAGCAGTCAAAATGACTGCTTTTGGGCAATATAGGTATAACACATATATATATACCGGAAATGAAGGAGGGGGAGGTAACTACAATTATTAATAAACGCATTCATATGTTGTAAAAAAAAAGTCACAAAATTCTAAGACATTGTGTCCTTATATACATAATTGTTTTTCTAATTGAAATTAAAAAACAGTCAAAATGACTTCCTTGGGCAATCGAGTGTTAAAGCCCGTGGTGTGGACGGACCACATTTTGTGTGTCCGTCCTCCGCTGGCGGACACTGGGGCTGTGCGTGTGAGCGATGCTGCTGTGCACGTGGGTGTGCGAGTCGCTCTTCAGGACCCGGCCTCCGCTCTTTTGGATGCAGACCCAGCAGTGGGATTGCTGGGTCATATGGTCTGTCTATTTTAAAATTTTTGAGAAACTACCAGACTTTTTCTTTGCAAATATACCGTTTTACATCCCCACCAACAGTTCGAATTTTCCACATCCTCACCAGCACTTATTGCCTTTTTAAAATAAAATTATAACCATCCTAATGGATGTGAGGTCCAATTTATAAAAATATGTAACAGCCTCCGTTCTTTTGGATGGAGACCCAGAAGTGGAATTGCCCGATCCTATGGTCTTTCCTTTTTTAAAAGTATATTTCTATTGATTTCAGAGAGGAAGGGAGAGGGAGAAGGAGATAGAAACATCAATGATGAGAGAGGATCATTGATCGGCTGTCTCCTGCACGCCCCACACTGGGGATGGAGCCCACAACCCGGGCAGGTGCCCTGACCGGGAATCGAACCGTGACCTCCTGATTCAGAGGTCGGTGCTCAACCACGGAGCCACACTGGCCGGGCGTAAATGCATTTTTGACTTACAGTATTTTTGACTTGCGATGAGTTTATTTGGACGTAACCCCATCGTAATTGGAGGAGCCTCTGTGCTTCATTCCTTCTTATTCCCAAACACTACCCCACTGTATGATACTCCTGGTGGGGGGCGGGAGTGGCCAGTGGCCCAGGAGGGAAGCAAGGCGGGGTCCCAGGCTGGGCCGAGGGGGTGCTTGGTGGAGGCGCTTGGCAGGAGTGGCTGGTGTGGAGGCTCAGAGAAGCCTGCTGCAAAGGGCCGGGGTGAAGTTGCAGATGTGGGAGGGATGGAGCGGCCTGGGAGGACCGAGTTAAGGTGGGGGTGTCTTCCGCGGCAGGCAAAGCTTACGAGATCACCTACGTGCGCCTGAAGTTCCACACCAGCCGCCCTGAGAGCTTCGCCATCTACAAGCGCAGCCACGCGGGCGGCCCATGGGAGCCCTACCAGTTCTACAGCGCCTCCTGCGGGAAGACCTACGGCCGGCCCGAGGGCCACTACCTGCGTCCCGGCCAGGACGAGCGCGTGGCCTTCTGCACCTCCGAGTTCAGCGACATCTCCCCCCTGAGCGGGGGCAACGTGGCCTTCTCCACCCTGGAGGGCCGGCCCAGCGCCTACAACTTCGAGGAGAGCCCCGCGCTGCAGGTCGGAGAGGAGCGGGGCTGGGGGGCTGGGGGGGTTGGGGAGGCCAAGGTGGGGGCGCCAGGGCAGGGGGTTGGGACTGGGCTGTGGGTGGGACACGGCATCCATGGACCACAGGAAAGTCTAGAACAGGGGTCCTCAAACTTTTTAAACAGGGGGCCAGTTCACTGTCCCTCAGACCGTTGGAGGGCCGGACTATAGTTTAAAAAAAAACTATGAACAAATTCCTATGCACACTGCACATATCTTATTTTGAAGTAAAAAAACAAAACGGGAACAAATACAATATTTGTATTTGCATGTGGCCCGCGGGCCGTAGTTTGAGGACCCCTGGTCTAGAGCATCAGGACACAGGGAGACCCATGAGATCCCAGGGTTTTCAGATTTTATTTATTTATTTTTATTAAAATATATTTGTATTGATTTCAGAGAGGAAGGGAGAGAGAGAGAGATAGAAGCATCAATGATGAGACAGAATCATTGATCGGCTGCCTCCTGCACGCCCCACACCAGGGATCGAGCCCGCAACCCAGGCCGGTGCCCTGACCGGGAATCGAACCCTGACCTCCTGGTTCATAGGTCAATGCTCAACCACTGAGCCCCGCCGGCCAGGCTGGTTTTCAGATTTTAAACAACAGGAGCCTTTGTTGTGTCCAGACCCCCCGTGGGCACCTGATGACGGACTTGGTAGAAGAGGGCGCACATGCGGACAGATGTCCCTTCGTGGCCTCCCGTGTCAGAGCCTGTGGCTCCCGGGAGCCGGGTGACCACCACCACCTCACTGACCCCTTCCTGTGGGGGTGGGGAAACTGAGGCCGGGGGAGGGGAGGGCGTAGCCCAGGGGCTCGAGGGGTGGGAGGCCCAGACCAGAACCTGAGTGTGCTGGCTCCTTAGGACCCCGGCTCAGGGCCTCGCTTCCTCCCTCTGTGACCCCACAGCGCTGCCCGCCCGTGTGTCTCAGGGCTTTTCCGAGGGTGAAAGGGAGAGGGTGGGAAGAGCATGAGCTGTGGGCCGGAGCCCCGGCGGGCGCTCCACGGCGGCGCCTCCAGCAGCGCTCTCTGCCGCCGGGGGAGTGGGCCTGCCGACCGTCCGCTCGGCCGGCCGGGGCCTTCGTGTCCGCAGAACACTGCCACGTCGGACAGTCAGCTGTAAAGTGGCCGGCACGGGCTGGGCACACAGGGTGCCCATTCACGCTTTGAAGCTAAACGTCACCACCGCTCACCGCTCTTGACCTCCTCCACCCCGCACTCCGGACCGGGGCCTGTCCAGAGTCACCCGAGTCCCCACTCCAACCGCGTCCCCACTCACAGTTTTGGCTGCAGTGATTGGAAGTTGCAAAAGCCCGTTGCCTGTGTCCCTGGGGCCTCCAGTTTTGCCCTAAAATGACCCTGGAGGCCTCAGGGAGGGCCCCACGCAGTTGGGCTGAGGGAGCAAATCCTCTCCCAACTCCTGCCCCCGGGGTCTCAGGGAGATTTGGACACAGTTCCTGTTATTTTAGCAGCCTGAGGGAGCAGGCCATGGGCCACAAGCCAGGGCAGGAACCCAGAGGAGGGTTGTGCGGCTGGAGACGGGGGGTGGGGGGGTGGGGGTGGGCTGGAGAGGGGGGACAGGTTGTTGCCCTCCGGCCTCCTGGTGTGATGAGGGTGTTGGGGTAGATGCAAGAAGACAGGCTGCCTCATGGTTAAAGCTGGGACCCAAACCCCAGCTCTGCTGTGCAGCTTGGAGCAGAGGACTTACCCTCTCTGAGCCTCAGTCTCCTCATCTGTAAAATGGGGGCACTAATGTCACTGGAAAGGGCCCAGAGCGAGTCTGCCATGGGCCAGCCAGCATCGTGTGTGGGTCCTTGACTTCGTGCAGGAAAGATCTCACGGCAGGAGTCCCCGTGATGTTGAGAGAGCGTTTATTAAAGCTGGGGACAGCGACACAAAGGAAGGGCTGAGAGCAGAGGAGGCAGCAGGAGAGCCTAGTGGGGCTCTGCTTTGGCTCCGAGAAATGTCACAGGAAAGAAGTGAGCCAGGACGGGCTGCTGTCAGCCACTGGGCAGTCAGAGAGAAAGGGGGCCTTGGAGGCAGGATCGGGGGGTTTAGCCCGGGATGAGCTGCACTGCCTGCTGCTCCCCTGGTTGTGAGTCTCTTGGGGGCCCTTGGCGTTTAGGAGCAGGAGCGTAAAAAGTTCAGGCCCGAGAAAAGGCATGGACGTGCTCTAGAGCAGCGGTCGCCAGCCTTTCGGACCCGCGGACCACCGGTTGGCGACCGCTGCTCTAGAGCACGCCGGAGCTGGTAGCCTTTGCCTTGAAGGTTTGTATCTCTCTTCTGTGGGTGAGACTCTCAGGGGGAGGTTTCAGCAGAATACTCATCAGCTTTCCAGGTGCGTTTTTACTCCGCCGATGCATCAGCATGAGCGTGGAGGGGCGTGTGGGATGGTCCCTGGTCGGCTTTCTGCTGAACTGTATCTGGGTCCGTCCGGCTCTAACCAGGTTTTGTTACTTGTTCCCCGACTTCATCCATCCTTGGGTTCGGCCGGCGCCAGTGGCCTTAACTGGGTCTCTGTTCTCTAGCTCGGACCAGAGTGACGAAGCTCTGTGCTCCCTGCTCAGGGAGGGGAGGTGTAAACCATTTGCTCTCAAGTGTCCTTGGTTGGGGAAGATAAGGTCTTGAGCTTCACAAGCCGGCTGTGCGTTGTTCAAATTGTTTGGCCTTGTTTACTTATCTCGTCTCGGCCTCCCCATTCCACTTGCCCAGGAATTTCCCAGCTTCTTGCTCTCCTGCCTCAGTCATGGTCCCTACTCACAAAGCTCCTGGGAGGCCCCGAGCCAGCATCCCCGGGGAGTCTCGGCCCGCCCGGCCTCTGGATCAGGAGGCACCTTCTAACCAGACCCCTGGGTGCACAGGGGCGTTGAGAAGTGGTGTGGGAGACGGGGATGTACAAACTCTCTGAGGTGCCCACTGAGCTTCCCGGGGCTGGGCCCCCCTCCCCGCTGAAGCATCCTCGGCAGCGGCCCTGGGTCCCAGGCGTCAGGCTCGCGGGTCGCTGAGCTCAGGGAGCCGCAGAGGCCGGCTGGCCTGAGCCCTGCTGGGGCGAGGAGACGGGCCTTGCCAGGAGCTCCTTCTCTGTGTTAATGGCCTGGCTGCTGCACCCGGAGCTCCTGCGCTGAATTAAAATGCTAATTAAAATCCAGTCACAAACAGCAGGCGGATGAAAATGTCAGCCTTCACGTAGTTCTCTCCCACCAGCTCTTCCGGGGGAAGCGCTCAGTCCGTGTTGATGGAGTGCTCGCTGCGTGGGCAGAGCCCGGGGCTGGGGCTGCAGCGAGTAAAGGCCCCCAGGCCCTGCTCCTGTGGGGGGCGGGGGGGTTCTGTAGGGACAGACATCGCCTGGGACAGGTGACTTGTCTGTGGAAGCCTGATCTTTTCAAAAATATATGTTTTTATTGATTTCAGAGAAGAAGGGAGAGAGAAAGATAAAGACATCAATGATGAGAGAGAATCATTGATCGGCTGCCTCCTGCACGCCCCACACTGGGATCGAGCCCGCAACCCGGGCCTGTGCCCTGACTGGGAATCGAGCCCTGACCTCCTGGTTCATAGGTTGACGCTCAACCACTGATCTTTGGCATGTGATGCACCTATAAACCGAGGGCCTGCCCCCCGCCAGGCCTCACTGAGCAGGAGAGAAGGGTGCTGGGACATGCTCTCCCCCAGCCGACCTCTAGAATGGGGTGCAGGAGCCACTGGGAGGAGTCAGGTGACCAGACCCCACGCCCCGCTGCTGACATCGGCCATCCTCCCAACTCCCTGTGGGCCCGGCGCTGTGCCTTGGCCCATGTCACAGATGGGGACAGGGATGGTCCGGGACTTCGAGCAACTTCCCCAAAGTCGCACAGCCAGGCAGTGGGCTGGCACCCGGGTTGGCAGGAGCCCGGCACGCAGGCTCCTGACTTCGGCAGTGTCCTTGGAATGCGTCTGAGCGTGGCCTGTCCGTGTGTCCCTGGAGACCGCGGACAGGCCAGCTGGGCCTCCCGGCTGACGGCAGCCCTTCCCTGTGCCCCCCAGGAGTGGGTCACCAGCACGGAGCTCCTCATCTCGCTCGACCGGCTCAACACGTTTGGGGATGACATCTTCAAGGACCCCAAGGTGCTGCAGTCCTACTACTACGCCGTGTCCGACTTCTCGGTGGGCGGCAGGTGGGTGAGGGCGGAGAGAGCGGCAGGGTGCTGCCGCGTGGTGTCGCCCCACGGGGGGCGGGGGGAGGGTGAAGAAGCCACTCTGTGCCCACGGGAGAGACAGGGAGCGGATCCTGGTCCCCTGGGCCCGGCATTCGAAGCCGCCTGGCCGCTCCCCGCCTCCCAGCCCACCTCCTGCAGCTTCTCCATCAGCTGCGTCCACCACCACGTGAGGGACATGCTGGCCTGGGCACCACCGTTCCCTCTGCCTCGAAGGCCCTGCCCCCTCCTTCCTCCCTCCCCCCTCCCCCTTCCTCCCTCCCTTCCTCCTTCCCTCTCGCAGGCACTTTTATTCCTGCCATCAAGTGGCATTTTCACAGCACGCAGCGCGGCTCCGAGGTCCCGGCTCACATGCGCTCGCATTGCAGCCGGACTGAGCGTGTTATGCGTGTGGCTGGTGGGTGGCGACCAGGAGCAGCACGGGATGCGGAGCTTTCAAAGCTTTCCTTCCTTCCCAGCGCCCTGATTTTATAAGCAGCGCACCGTCCACCCCCTGCCTCCCAGCGCTCCTGGGGGCTGGGCATAGCCGGGCTGGGCACTGTTTGATGCGGCTTTGGGGCACCTCAGTTCAGGCTGCTCCCAAGCCCCACGGCCAGCCCAGCGCCTCTGAAGGGTCGCCACGCTCGGCGCCTTTCTCGTGTGGGGCGGCAGGCCGTGCGGTCGGGCCCTGGTCCTGGTCTGCAGTCCACAGCAGCGCTAGTTTGTGTAAGCGTCTCCCCTCCCAGGAACAGGGACTGACATCCAGGCGGTCGCACACGTGGCCGCCCGGGACCGGGTGCTCAAGGCGGGCGGAGGAGCCGGGGAGGCACGAGAGATCTTCAGCATAAACGCTGGTCGGGTCCCTCCTGGGAAAGTAGCGAAGAAGACGGATGGGTTCCTGCTCCAGGTTCAGGAATCTGGCGGCAGCCTGCCCCAGGACGACAAGGGCGGGAGGCCAGGACAGGCTGTGCGCGGCCAGGGGACCCGCCAAGGCTGGAGGAGGGGAGCATTCCAGCCGAGGGCCAGCCTGTGCGAGACCTGGGACTTGAGGACCCAGGAGAAGGCCCTGAGGCTGGAATGGAGGTTCTCAGGGCCGTGGGTACAGTCAGAGGGGAGCTGTGGGGGGGGGTTTGGTGTGTGTTTTTAATATATATATATTTATTGATTTCAGAGAGGAAGGGAGAGGGAGAGAGAGATAGAAACATCAATGATGAGAGAGTCATTGATCAGCTGCCTCCTGCAGGCCCCACACTGGGGATCGAGCCCGCCACCCGGGCATGTGCCCTGACCGGCAATTGAACTGTGACCTCCTGGTTCATAGGTCGATGCTCAACCACTGAGCTGGCCAGGCAGGGTTGGATTTTTAAAATGCTCCAACATTTGGCAACCGTGTGGGGAAGAAGAGAGAGAAACAGCTGGAATATTAGGTGGCGGCCGTGGGAGATGGCGTTAGGGCGGAGAAAACGTGTGGGTTCGAAAGCTATTTAGGACGGGAAGTCAGCTCGACGGGGGAGTGATGGCCTGGGGGGCAGGGAGCAGGGGGCTCCCATGGTTCAGGGACGCTTGGGGGGCCTTGGAGAGGCGGAGAGTCTGGGAGGGACATGGGGTCCAGCTGTCTACACTCAATGTGTCAGCGCCTTTCAGGAAAGGCTGGGGCCTGGGAATAAAGGGAAAATGGGGGTGTCTGAGAAGGCCCCTCTGCTCCCTTTCCCTGCCACCCCCACATTGATTCAGGTCAAGCCCGGAGGAGGTGTTCTCCAAGGATGACGGATGGAGTGGGCTCCAGCGCCTGCTGTCAGGGGCTTGGCCCCAGAGAACATCTGGGCCCCAGCTGCCAGAGCCAGACCACCCCCAGGCCTGCAGCAGGTGTCCCAGCGGCCTGTGTCCGCCCACAGTGGCCTACACGAATTTCACTGCTTCCCTCGGGGTCACAGGGCCTCATGGGGAAGGGAGGTGTTTGCAGCAACCTCTTGGGAACACGGGTGGTCTCTTGTCCCAACACTGCCTGGTGCCCCCTCGCCTCCGCCAGAAACCCTGGGTGTTACCTGCCCACCCTGGGCTCCCAGGGAGGCCTGGCGAGGAAGCTGTGCCCTGCGTCCTTCCCAAGCCTGTCTCCCCGAAGCAGGGACAGCACCGTGGGCGCTGGCCATGGTCAGGCTGCTTCAATGCCCTCGGGGGGCGGAGTGCAGGACACAGCTTATGGGGAGCCACAAAGTGGCCAGAGCGAGCTGGCCAGGAACTCGGGGTCTGTGCAAAGTAGGAGAGCCGGGTTCAGATTCTAGCTCTGCCGCTAGCATCCGTCACTTCATGGCCTGAGCCTCTATTTGCCCATCTGTGAAATGGGGATAGTTACGGTCCCTCCCACCACAGCAGCAGGGCTCGAGGGAGAGCGGGTCGGGAGTGGCGCAGCGGAAGGCTGGGAGCTGGACGCCGTGGCCGTCCTCTAAGCAGCTGGGTTTGGCCGCTCGGGACAGCCCCACGGGTATGGCCCCCAGAACACCTCTCTGTGCCTCAGTTCCCCCATCTGTGAAATGGGCTAGAGCTTATGACGTGCAATGGGATTACATGTCAACAGAGCTCAGAACCGCTTGTCTCTTTCTGTTGTCCTGGGCACATAGTAGATGTTCAATAAAACTCATCACTGAGTGCGGCTTCGGTGATTAACCCCTCCTCTGCCGACCCCGTGGGGCCGCCCCGAGCCGGTGCCGTCTCAGTTCTGAACCCCCGTCCTCCACGCTCTTTCCCAGGTGCAAGTGTAACGGACACGCCAGCGAGTGTGGCCCCGATGCGGAGGGCCGGCTGGTCTGCCGATGCCAGCACAACACCACGGGCGCGGACTGTGAGCGCTGCCTGCCCTTCTTCCAGGACCGCCCGTGGGCGCGGGGCACAGCGGAGGCTGCCAACGAGTGTCTGCGTGAGTGACCTGGGACTCCGGGGGCCCGGGGTGCCGGCCGGGAAACAAGCTCCCTGGGATCCGCTGTGGGGGCTGCTCCTGGGTGGGCCTGTGGCAGCTGGGACTCAGCTGCCAGAGCCGGACAGGAGGTGGGCCTGGCATCGTCAGTGTTCCCCCCACCGCAGCTCCCCCCCACCAAGTCCCCCACAGCGGAGGTGTTTGTTGTGGGAGGGCTGGGAAGGTCCCCCAACTTGTTCCTTTGTTTCAACTGCTGCAACCACAGCTGTTAATGAAAGCCAGGCCACCCCGGTCCCAGCCTGTCCCACAGCCCCCGGCAGCCCTGCCATGTTCCCGCCCCTGTGATGTGGCTTGGACCACATGTGGAGAGGACGGGGCTGTCAGCCCTTCTCCAGGGACATGGGGCTGTGCACGCATGGGGTGGGTGGGGGGACCCACCACCTTCCTCCCAGCCTGGTGCCCCAGCCTGTCTCCCCGATCGTCATCTGCGTGTTTCAGGCTCTGGTGCATAGCAGGTGTCACCAGCACCAGCTCCCAGCAGGCTTAGCCGCCGCTGGCGGGAGTTTGGGCCCTGGGTCCTCTGTCCTCTTGGGTTGGGTCACTGGCTGCTAGAGCTGGGACAGGGCGGGCACAGCCTGCTCCGTGAGACAGGGTGCCGGGACCCTAATGGGTTCCTGCTGCCCTCGCTGGCCTGCCTCCACCAGGGAGTCCTCCCACAGCCGTGGAAGCCGTGCTGACTGGCTCACTCGTTCCGAGTCTGGAGCCGTCTCCATGGTGAGGACACAGAAGGCCAGATGCTGCTCTGGCCACATCCTCACCCCTGTGGTCACATCTTTGTCATCCCAGTCACCAGCCCGGAAACGGGGGCTTCGTGTCTGACCCCCCACCTCCCCGGTCCCAGCAGCCCCTGAGCCCTGAATCCAGCCTGGTCCGCATCCCTCCAGCCCATCTGTGTCCTCTCTGCAGCCAGGGCCCCATCACCCCTCCCTGGGCGCCCAAGCCCCCTCTTTCCTGCTGGCCTGGCTTCCCTCCTGCCCTTCCTGCCTGCGGCCCTGGGGGCTCTTGAAAGTGCAAGTGTGATTGCATTCCCCTCTTAATCCCCCACAGCCCCTCGGCCCAAGGAGGAGTTCACTGCCCAGCTTCCGGGTCAAGCCGACCTCTAGCCCTCTGGGCTGGCCCTGCAGCCCTCCCTGTCCTGTCATACTGCACAGTGTCCCCACCCTTCTCCCTGCCCATCACAGGACAGACGCTGGGTGAATCTTCTTCTCTGGTTCCATAGTTTTATCTCTGTTCTCACCTATCTGGGACTCTCCCCTCCCTCCCGTCCCCTCCTGCAGCGGCCAGCTCCTTCCTGCTCACCCCTCAGATGCCCCTGTAGCTGTGACTCCCTCCGAGAAGGCTTGCCCCAGTCCCCAGGACAGCTGTAGGGCCCCGCCTCAGCTCCCAGCGCCCGCCCCCCGCAGGGTGTGCACGGGTTGCTGCATCTGGCCGCCGTCAGTGTGCAGTGTGTACATGGGAGCCGGGATCGTACTGCTCACTGGCTCCCCCGCCCCTGCCCTGCGCACCACAGGAGTCATCACAGAGCCATCCTTAGCACGTAGGTTGTTTTAAATGAATCAACGAGTGAATGAAGGGTGACGTGGATTTTCATGCTTCTGAGTTACCCCATGATCACTGGGGACCAGGTTCACACAGATCCACGAGATCCTGGAATGAGCCACACTGCCACTCCCAGGCGGCCTGTCTGATTCATGACCAGGTGACTGTCCCTCCTCGATTGCCTCAGAGGGCCCTGTGTTTTGGGATATTTATTAATGGTGCCCCCTCTGCTCATAAAAGTACCCGGTTTTGGAAGATCGATCCATTGGTCTCCATATCCTTGATCAAGCCGGGCCTGAACTCCATCTCTGACCTTCCCCGAGCTGCCTGCTCATTCCACAGAAGGAGGCTGATTGGCACGGACTCCCGTCCTGCCACATGCCACGGCCGCTGACACCCCCACCGCCTGCCCACAGCTTGCAACTGCAGCGGCCACTCCGAGCAGTGCGTGTTCGACCAGCAGCTCTTCCGCAGCACGGGCCACGGCGGGCGCTGCCTCCACTGCCGCGACCACACGGCCGGGCCGCACTGCCAGCTCTGCCAGGAGAACTTCTACCGCTGGAAGCCCTGGATGCCCTGCCAGCCGTGCGACTGCCACCCGGCAGGTGAGTGGGCCCTGCTGCCCCAGCCGCTAGCCTCGCCCGATTCCGGCCCCTGATGCCCTGTGCCCTCCCCCCCTCCCCACCCCAGGCTCCCTGCGCCTGCAGTGTGACGACTCGGGCACCTGCACCTGCAAGGCCACCGTGACGGGCTGGAAGTGTGACCGCTGCCTGCCCGGATTCCACTCGCTCAGCGAGGGAGGCTGCAGGTGAGGTGGCCGCGCCGTGGGTGTGGGCGGCCCAGCAGGGGCACGTGGCGGGGCATTTGGACTGGATGGACGGTTGGATGGATGGGTGAGTGAATAGGTGGGTGGATGGGTACGTGGACAGGTGGATGGAAGGATGCACAGATGGACGAGTGAGTGGATGGATGAATGGATGGACGGATGAGTGGTGGGTCGGCAGATGGATTGCTGTTCAGGTGAGCGGAGGTCACTTCCTTGGCATGGGGGGAGCAGTGAGCCGGGGGATGCAGGCTCGTGGGCCCGTCTGCCCCCTGTCCTCTCAGGAGTGGGGAGAGTGTAGGGTCCTTCCCAGGAGGACGGGCTGTTCCTCTCTGGAGTCACTCACCTTTCCCCACGTCCTGTCTTCTTGGCAGACCCTGCACCTGCCATCCCGCCGGCAGCCTGGGCACCTGCGACCCCCGCAGTGGGCGCTGCCCCTGCAAAGAGAACGTGGAAGGCAGCCAGTGTGACCGGTGGGTGAGCCCGTCTGGCAATGAGCCTGTGAGAAGTGGCCTCAGGCTTGCGGTGGTGCGAGGAGCAGGGGGCAGGATCCTCACAGACTTAGGCACCCCCCCTCCTGGCACTTTCCTGGAGCCCATGGCTCTGCCATCTAGGAAGTCATCTGAAGGTTTTATTACTCTGTTATGCTGTGGGCCAGCACCACCGATCGTTCATAGCCTTGAAAATACATCTTTATTTTTCTAGTTCAGAATCCTGAAAAGAAATCGCTGAAAAGGATAGGAGAGATCATCTAATCCAGGGGCAGCAAATATATGACACCCGTCCCATAACCCTCCCATCCCACACCCAGGGCAGACATCACTAATGGAGCACTACCACACCCTCCCATCCCACACCAGGGCAGACATCACTAATGGAGCACTGCCACACCCTCCCATCCCACACCAGGGCAGGCATCACTAACGGAACACTGCCACACCCTCCCATCCCACACCCAGGGCAGACATCACTAATGGAGCACTGCCACACCCTCCCATCCCACACCAGGGCAGACATCACTAACAGAGCACTGCCACACCCTCCCATCCCAACCAGGGCAGACATCACTAACGGAGCACTGCCACACCCTCCCATCCCACACCAGGGCAGGCATCACTAATGGAGCACTGCCACACCCTCCCATCCCACACCCAGGGCAGACATCACTAATGGAGCACTGCCACACCCTCCCATCCCACACCAGGGCAGACATCACTAATGGAGCACTGCCACACCCTCCCATCCCACACCAGGGCAGGCATCACTAATGGAGCACTGCCACACCCTCCCATCCCACACCAGGGCAGACATCACTAACGGAGCACTGCCACACCCTCCCATCCCACACCAGGGCAGGCATCACTAATGGAGCACTGCCACACCCTCCCATCCCACACCAGGGCAGACATCACTAATGGAGCACTGCCACACCCTCCCATCCCACACCAGGGCAGACATCACTAACGGAGCACTGCCACACCCTCCCATCCCACACCAGGGCAGGCATCACTAATGGAGCACTGCCACACCCTCCCATCCCACACCAGGGCAGGCATCACTAACGGAGCACTGCCACACCCTCCCATCCCACACCAGGGCAGGCATCACTAACGGAGCACTGCCACACCCTCCCATCCCACACCAGGGCAGACATCACTAATGGAGCACTGCCACACCCTCCCATCCACACCAGGGCAGACATCACTAATGGAGCACTGCCACACCCTCCCATCCACACCAGGGCAGACATCACTAATGGAGCACTGCCACACCCTCCCATCCACACCAGGGCAGACATCACTAATGGAGCACTACCACACCCTCCCATCCCACACCAGGGCAGACATCACTAATGGAACATTACCACCAGACCCACCCCCGCATCATCTCCCACCAGGGCGGGCACACTAGTGGGCACAGCAGTGTTTATCATGAGCCCTGTCGTAACCTCGGAATCCTTCTCATTGCCCTGCTCCACGGAGCTCCTGCTGAGCTGAGGTCCACCTCTCTGCCATCCCATCATGGTGCACATGCAGCATTTAAAGCTCAACTAGGCAGAAGGACTTTGCAAAGTTTCCTCCTGGGGCTCCGAGCTCCGCAGTGGGGCTGGCCCACAGACGTGGTTTCCGTCCTCAGGCGCACGCTGTGTTCCTGGCTCTGGCTCCGGACTCTGAAACCCTTTGCAGCCAGCACATAGTCTGCCCGGGCCCTGCTCCTCTGGCCACGGGCCCTGTGTGTGAAGTATCTGACACAGCCTGACACTGCGGACTGTCTACTCCGGGCGTCCGCGCTCGGCCCGTGTTGGTTCAGGAAGAAGCCAGGGCCAAAGCCGAGTGGCAGGCCCTGGCTTTGACTCTGCCCATAGCCTCGTCCACGCATGGCCTGTGGGCTCTGGGGAGGGGACTGGACTCCCTGCTTCGTCTCCCTCCCCCCGAAACCCCTCAAGTGAGGAGGCAGCATGGAGTCAGGGAACCAGACCCCACCCGGTTCTCCCACGGCTCTGCCCCCCCACCCCGCATCCTGGGCAGGGCCTCACCCAGAGCTGCCGCCCATTTGAGAGATGGGAGCCCTGCCCACGTGTGTCCTGCGGAGCCTGCGGGGCGCTGGGGCAGCAGCCGCTTCTTATGAATCAGGTTCTGCCTTCCGGGCGGCTCAGATGGGCCCCGGGCTGCAGACCAGGACTCTGTTTGTTCATCGCCTCTCAGGGCTCCTGGGAGAAATGGCTGATCCGGGGGCTGGAGTGGGGAAAGGCAGATGAACTCGCGTGTCCTGTTGTGCCAGAAAAGGAAAACAGATTTTTTTTTTTAAAAAGTGCTTAAAAACAAAAACAGGTCTAAAAACAACCAAGAAAAACAAAAAACAAAAACAAAACCCAGCCCAGAAGGGGCCTGAGTCCAGAGGCTGGAAGAATCGGAGCCACAGCAATCCCGCGGTGCTGGTTCTAACGGAGTCCACCCCGGTGCGAAGAGATGAGTAAATAAATACCCGGGACTACGGCCGCGTCTTCCCTGCAGAAGAATTCCAGATTATTAACGAGGAAGGAAGGAGGGAAAGAGAAAATCGTCCTTAGGATTTGAGTGAAAATCGTCCTTAGGATTTGAGTGACGCCGCCAGGCAGGCCTGCTGCGATGAGTGGGCGGGACTTTAAGGAGAAACGGGATATTCTCGTTGCCCCCAGACATCTCCCTCAAAATGCATATGATGTTATGGTGGGCTCAGCCATGTCCACGATCTTTATTCACCCCGCCCCCTCCAGGACGTGGAGCCTAACTCCCGGGACTTGCCGGTGGGCGGGGTTAGTGATTTGCTTCCAGCAACTAAGTCTGACCTTTTTGGAGGGAGAAACCTGGCAGGCAGCACGCAACCAAGTGGTGAGGGCCAGCGTGACCAGTGACGGCGCAGGGGTCTCGCTTCCCACGACGTGTTGGGGCGAGAAGGCGCTTCGCCTCCATTTCTTCCCAATAGCCATCGCCTCAGTCTGATCATGAGAAAACACCAGACAAGCCCAAACCGAAGGACATGCTACAAGATCAAGCAGCCAGTGCTCCTCAAAAGTGTCAGGGTCGTGGGAGCCAGGGCAGACGGAGCAGCTGGGGAGACGGAGGACAGGACCAAGTGCTACGCTGTGGGAGCAGAACAGATGTTTGTGGGAAAGGGGCGAATCCCAGAACAGTGTGGACTCTCGTCAGGAATGGGAACCGGTGCGAGTCCCTGGCTTTGATCGGTGTCCTGTGGCGGTGTCGGGTGTGGCCATCAGGGAAGCTGGCGGAAGCAGCCACTGGACTCTCTGTACTAGAATTTGAAATCTTCCGTAAATCCGGAAAACCATTGGTTTACGTTTCCCCAGGGGTTCTGGACTTGCATGAGTCCAGCTGGGGTCCCCGAGCCTAGCCGCTCACCTGGCCCCGTGGGCACGGCCTGCTTCCATTTCAGATGTCGCCCAGGGACCTTTAGCCTTCAGCCCTACAACCCAGCCGGCTGCAGCAGCTGCTTCTGCTACGGCCACTCCAAGGTGTGTGCGGCCGCTGCCCGGTTCCGGGCCTACCACATCCTCTCCGACTTCTGCCTGGGTAAGAAGAGCCCCCAGAGCCGCCTCCGACGGGCCTCTCCCAGCCCCGGTGGGCGGCCATCCTGCTCTGGGCGATCCTGCAGTGGCGGGAGGGTGGAGAAGGAGGAGGGGCAGCCTCTGGCCCCAGCCCAGACGCCCCCCGCAGGCACCCATGCCAGCCTTGCAAGGTGGGTCCCTCCTTGCCCACCGGTGCTCCAATGCCTCCCGGCACCCCTCTGCTCCCTCTCGGCCCTGCCTTTTCCTCAGCCTCCAGCATCCCTTATACTTGTGGGCAAGGTGGGGTATAAGGCAGCTTTCGGATCCTGTGGGGGAATTTCCAATCACTCCAGGTCAAGACTGGCCTGCCTTGGTATAGCCCAGTGCTGGGGATCTAGCTCAGGCTCCTTGCCTGCATTTATTGAGCACCTGCTGTATGCCAGGCCGTGTGCTCTTTATATGCAGGGAACCTCACGGAGTCCCCGCAGGTAGGTGCTCTCATTCCCATTTTGAAAGATGAGGCACCTGAGGCCGGGAAAAGGTAGGTAACAGAACATAGTTGTTGGCACCAGGGTTTGCCAGCGCCTGAGTTTGTCTCTCAACCGCTGTGCGGGTGTTCTCTCTGGGCCCAGGGTCCAGGGTCCAGGGGCACCATGGTGCCCTAGGTCCCCAACTCCAGGTGGCACAGGTGCATCTTTGGAGCAGGAAAGCGTCAGAGCTCTGAACTCTGCATTAAATCCCGGCCTGTGTGGACCCCAGACGTGCTCCATGGAGGGGCACTGGGCGGGGGAGGGGGCGGGGGAAGGAGTGGGGGCACCTACACCTCCCCCAGGGAGGAAGAGAGTGTCAACCAGAGACAGAAACTTCGGCATTGGCTCCGGGGCGCCCCAGGCGTGGGTGCAGTGCACCCTCTGCTGGAAGCCGCGCAGAAAGCAGGACAGAGAGGGGCTTGGAATGGGGCACAGGAGTCTGGGGTGTTAGGGGCACAGGAGTCTGGGGTGTTAGGGGCACAGGAGTCTGGGGTGTTAGGGGCACAGGAGTCTGGGATGTTAGGGGCACAGGAGTCTGGGGTGTTAGGGGCACAGGAGTCTGGGGTGTTAGGGGCACAGGAGTCTGGGGTGTTAGGGGCACAGGAGTCTGGGGTGTTAGGGGCACAGGAGTCTGGGATGTTAGGGGCACAGGAGTCTGGGGTGTTAGGGGCACAGGAGTCTGGGGTGTTAGGGGCACAGGAGTCTGGGGTGTTAGGGGCACAGGAGTCTGGGATGTCGGCCTCCCCCGGGACCCCTGGTTTAGCTCCTAAGGACAGTCACTGTCTGTCCTCACTCTGAGCGCGGCCCTGGGTTCATCCCATTATCTCACCATCACCCTCGGACAGAAGTTCTCAACCTTTTTGGTCTCCGAGTTCCTTTACGCTCTTGGACATCATGGAGGCCCTCAAAACACTTTCATTCATGTGGGTTGTGTATGTGGATATTTTCTGTATTAGAAATTAAAGCAGTACTTTGAAAGTATCTATTATTAAAAACAATGATAGTAAACGTACAATAAAAAATGACGTCCACCTGGGAGAAGCAACGTTTTAAAAAAATATATTTTTATTGATTTCAGAGAGGAAGGGGGAGGGAGATAGGAACATCACGGATGAGAGAGAATCATTGATCGGCTGCCTCCTGCACACCCCCTGCTGGGGATCGAGCCTGCAACCCGGGCATGTGCCCTTGAACGGAATTGAACCCGGGACCCTTCGGTCCACAGGCCGATGCTCTATATCCATTGAGCCAAAGCGGCGAGGGCAGAAGTAACTTTTTAAAAGACTAACTTTGTGAGAGAGCGCCCCTTGTTCTCCATTTCTGCGCATCTTCCTGCCGTCTGGCTTCACAGAAGTCGACTGGTTCTCACCACGGCTTCTGCCATTGTCTGCTGTGATGTCACACGTCTTGTGGCTTCTGGAAAACTCCACTCTGCTTGTGAGAGAGAGAGAATAGAGAACACAAATACATCTTAGTGCTAGTAAGAAGACAGTGTGACATCATGGACCCCCTGAGAGTCTCTGGGATCTCCCAGGGTATTCATACAAACGCTGAGAATTGCTGCTGGGACCATAAGTACATCATTACCCCCAATTTGCAAATGAGGAAACGACTTCAGAGAGGTTAAGTCACTTGCCCAGGGTCACACAGCCAGGGAGGAGCAGAACATAGTCTGGGACCGAGGAGGCCCGGGCCTCCCCTTTCTGACTTCTTTCCCTTTCTTCATCCCTCCCTCCTCACCCTTCAGGTGCCCCGGGTGTTGGGCCTCCTCCCCATCCCCCCAGCCCCCTGGGGTCACTTGCTCTGTGCTAGACTGTGCGTGGTGTGATGGCTACACTGCCGTCACCAGCGCGAGTGGACTGGACTGGGACGGGACCGAGGCTGGGTTCCCATTCACGCTTGACAGCTTCCTAACCAGGCAGCCTCCCGGGTGCAGGGGGCTCATGACACACGCCTTGCGAAGGGCAGGGGCCGGGAGGGCACTGGCCAGGAAGGTCTCTGCAGTCCCAACCACCCACGTCGGGGTCTGCGGGCTGTGTCTTCATGTTGCTTAAAGCCCGCGGAGAGGCAGCACAGGCCCAGAGCTCTGATCACACCCCAACCAGGGCCAGGTCCTGGGCTTTCTAGCTTCTTCTGGGGCTGCCTCCCAGCCTAAGAGCCCACCCTGGCTCTGGGATGGGGATGTGAGCTGCCGGCTGTGAGGTTGGAGGGTGGAGGCCGCCCTCTAGGCTCTCACGGGGCCTGCGTGTGTGTTGCTGTCCAGGAGCCGATGGCTGGCGGGCCAGCAGCGCGGGGGAGCCAGAGCGGCCCGCACGGTGGAGCCCCAGGGGCCTCCTGCTGAACCCCGAAGCCGAGGAGGAGCTCACAGCACCAGGTACCTCCAGCCACAGGCAGCAGGACCGCGGGGGCGTTTCCTGTCGCTGCTCAGACACATGGCCACCAGCGCGGTGGCTGGAAACAGCACAAGTTTGCCTCTCGGTGTTCCAGACGGGAGTCTGGAGGGGTCTCTGGGCTGACATGGAGGTGTGGGCAGAGTGCGTCCCCAGAGGCCTCCCAGGGAATCCGCGCCCGCCTCCGGCTTCCGAGGCTGGTCCGCTTCCTCGTTTCCCATCGCTCTGGCGCCCACCCCTCTTCCATCCTCGGCCTGCCTCTTCCATCTTCTAAGGACGCTGTGACCATGTGGGGCCCAGCTGGGTAATCCATGTTCATCCCTACTTTCAGGCCACTGATTAACAGCCTGATCTCCACCTGCCACCTTAACTGCACCTCCCCCCAGCCCACCCCCCCCACCCCACCCCCGCCATGCAGCATAACGTACTCACCGTGCTGGGGGTTAGACCCAGACACCCTGAGGGGTCGTTTTCTGCCGAGCACGTGCCCTACGGCGTGGGCTGGAGCCCCCTGCTTCCCGGTCACAGCAATGCCGCCCGGGGCTCCTTCAGGCCACTGTCGCGCCCCAGGCAGTCCCTGCATTCTTCCCATCAGCCCCTCACCCTCCCCCCCCCCAAGCACTGCACCCCATGCCAGAGCCAACTCCAGTGGAAAGCGTGGCCTCTGGGGGCCGTCGGCGCCTGCTCAGTCCCCCACGTGACACGCGTCGCTGGTCCTCGCTCTGAGTCCCACTCCATCTGACGCGTGTGGTCCGTGTGGCTCTGCCTGGGGCGGCGGCAGGTGCCTCTGCATGTCCTCTGCCCCCACACACACTCCTCTGTCCCACGGACTCACCCACGAGACCCCCGGTCAGACGTGCTGGCACGGAGAAGGTCAGGACAGTGACCGCAGGGCACTAGCCCAGGGGTGGCCACAGGGGTGGCCGAGCCGCCTGAGCACCTGCTGTGCAGGGGCCTCCGCTTTCCTACTCCTGTCGTTTTATCTTGTCTGGATGTTTAGTTGCCAGTAAAACCAGCAGACATTTAAGATCAGGCTAATGAAATGGAGACGGTCACAGCCTTCCTCTCTTGTCTCCAGAGAAGTTCCTGGGCGACCAGCGGTTCAGCTACGGGCAGCCCCTCACCCTGACCTTCCGGGTCCCTCCCGGGGGCTCCCCCCTCCCTGTGCAGCTGAGGCTGGAAGGGGCCGGCCTGGCCCTGACCCTGCCCTACTCCCGCCTGTCGGGCCCCCAGGACGCCGCGCAGCCCGGGGAGGTGCAGCTCGAGTTCCAGTAAGTGTCCTGCTCTGTCCTGAGAGGGGGCCGGTGGTCAGGTGACCCTGAGGTCCAGGCATGCCGGGAGCCCCAGCAGCCTGCCTCAGATTCTGGTTTTACACCCCCCCCCACCTCCCCATCAGGCTGCAGGAGACCTCAGAGGACGCGGACCCCCCGCTGCCCCCCTTCCACTTCCAGCGGCTGCTCGCCAACCTGACCGCTCTGCGCGTGCGGACCCGCCCCAGCCCATCCGGTCAGTGATGGCAAGGACCCCGCAGGGCAGCTGGGCCCGGCTCCCGTGTGGAGTCCCCACGTGGGAACATGGTTATTGTCCCCATTTCACCACGAAGGAGTCTGAGGCCCAGAGAGGTCGGGACCTTGGATCCATGGAACCAGTGGGCAGCCGTGGGTGCTGAGGGCAGGGGCCGGGGCTGGGCAGGTCGGGCCTGAGGATGGCAGCTCAGAGCGACAGGTGCGTGGCCAGGGAGGCAGCCGAAAGCCACTGGTGCCAGCACGTGGTCCAGGGTCACCGCTGCGAGGGGCCCACTGCGTGATAGAACCCCCAGACTTGCGCCCAGGGGCTGATGGGCTCCTTCGAGGCCAGCCCTCCCTCCTCTCTGAGTCTGAGGCTTGGGGGTGGAACCCAGCCTGGTCCAGCTCCTTCTCTTTGCAGCTGTGGTTGGCTTGCCTTTACCCCTAGAACCCCCCCCCAAAGCTCCCCTGCTCCCAGGTCACTCCCAGGCCCCCTCGCTGAGGCTCCTGGCAGGAAGTTCATTGTCACCCTTTCCAGCAGCTTCCAGCGCTTCCGTCATTCACTCAGCCTCCAGTCACCAGATGCTTACAGGCACCCACGTAGCCAGCCCGTGCTGGGTGCTGGGTGCTGGGGGCGAACTGGAGAGGCAGGTGGACACCCTGACCCTCCATCCACCCGCCCCCGAGCTCCCCCTTCCCACGGATAACGTTCGGGCACATCCCTCCAGGCCCTTCCGTGGGCATGACTTAGTCTGACCTTTTAAATGTAGAAATAGGGTCGCACAGTGCAGTGCCGGCAGCCTGCTGTTTGCAGCTCTCGCCGTGTCTGTCATCTCTGTCATCACCCGCGGGAGAGCCTGCCCGTCTGTGGGCACGTGGACCGTTCCGTGGCCCAGATGCTCCACGAAGTTCAAGCAGCCCCGTTCGCAGCCGAGGAGTGGTTTCCGGTTCCCGCCCCACACGCAGGGCTGCAGGACCAGGACAGAGCAGCCCATTGTGCTTCATGTCCTCGCCCACGTGTGTCCTCGGGACGGACCCCCCAAAGCGGAAATGTGTGGCCGAAGGGGCACGTGGTACGTGTTGACGTGTGCCGCCACATTTCCCACCAGGAAGGCTGCACCCCACGCTCCGATGACGAGGGTCCTGCACGCTCCGCCCTCGGTGGGTTCGCCAGCGTTCCCAGGGCCCTGTTGTCATATTCCGCCCAGAGATTCCGGTTGTTTCCGTAGGAAGGAGGGTCTGACGGGAGCCCCTCTGCCGCCAGAAGCAGCGCCTCCTGATTTATGTTCACACGCGGCCGCTCCCCGCCGCATCGGCTTTTCAATGCCTGACACGCGGCGGGCGGCACCATCGCTGTTTAATGTGCGTCTTCCATGACCCCCGAGAGCGGACGTCCTCCGTAACGTTTCCAGTTACACCGACTGCTCGTCCTGAAAATGGCCTCGTTTTCCTTTGCTCTTTATTTGACTGTTTTTAAAAAATGATAAATGAACCATGGGCTGCCTGTATATCATGGGCAATAACCCTCAGCCTGTCACGTGTGTAAATAGGAAGGTTTGGGGAGAAACATTTCTCTCTCTCTCTCTCTCCCCCTTCGCTCCCAGGCCAAGTGCTCCTGAGAGAGGTCCGGCTCCTGTCGGCCCAGCGGGGCCTCTCCCCGCCAGCCTCCTGGGTGGAGACGTGCTCCTGTCCCAAGGGATACGTGGGCCAGTTCTGTGAAGCCTGTGCTCCGGGTTACAAGAGGGAGACACCCCGGGGGGGTCCCTATGCCAACTGTGTCCCCTGCACCTGCAACCAGCACGGCACCTGTGACCCTAACACAGGTGAGTGTCCCGGCACCCCGTCGAGGCTGCACCCAGAGTGGGTTGGCTGTGTGCTGTGTCAGTGCCCTCCGAACACAGTGCCAATCAAGTGAGTCGCCGAGGTCCTCCACGCTCTGGGCACCGTGTTTGCCACCACATCACTGAATCCTGCAAAACGCCCCCGGGATGCCAGGGCCGATAGGGTCACCTCTACCTGGTGAGGGGCCTAAGGCGCAGGGAGGCCACATGGCCAGTAGGTGGCAGAGCTGCTCCTCCCACAAGCTCACTGCCTGCGGTTCCTCCCCATGGACCGGAGAGGAAACCCAGAAGGACCTTCCTGGAGGTCGCTGGGCAGGAGGTGCTGGACGGGGCTGGACACAGGCCTCTCACACAGGCTGTGGGGGGGCCAGCGCCCTGCTGCTGACCAGGAGCAGGCGAGGTCTCAGAAGGGAAGCCCTGCTCAGCTTTCCGCAGGCCCCGTCGGGAGCTGACAGAGGACAGGTGCCTGGGAATCAGCAGACAGGCCAGGAGGACACACATACAGCATAGGCGCCTCCGCCAGGCTTGTGCCCGTGGCAGGCATCACCAGTCGAGCACAGATGGGGCCTCGTAATCCCTCCCTGCAATGCTCCAGGCATTCCCTACCGAGAAAGCAGAACCCACTCATGAGATGGGACCAACCTGTCATCCCTCAGATCCCCTGGCCGTGCCACGCCTTCCTGCCCAGCAAGTCCTCGTGTGTCCAGTGGGCGTGGCCATTGCTATGCACCCTGGACAGAAGGAGGCGTTATGAGCGTGTGGGTGCTGGGCCAAGGCAGGGACCGGTAGAGAGCAGGGCAGGCGTGATGGTTCCCCTTGGACCCCGCCTCCACCTCCACCCAGTTCCCTCTTTCCCCCGGGGCAGTCTCGCCAACCAGGCTCCTGGCCCAGTCCCTGGCCGGCGCCTCTGTCCCCAGAGTCCCCCACTCTGAGCAGACTCCAGGTGCTGTGGGCTGGAGAAGGGGTTTGCAGAATCCCCCACCACCAGAAACCTGTGGGACCCACAGACCCCATAAACGGAGCCTCATGTCACAACCAGAATTCTGGGTCTGTCACTGTCCCATGGGGCCCCTGCAGTTAGGAGAGCATGAGGAAGGGAAAAGGAAAACTGCGCAAGACGTTAGCTGTGCTGCCTGCTGCTTCAGTTAGAGGTTTGGGAATAGAATCTAAGAATGATAACCGACAATAATTCTGCGTGCCAGGGACTGCACAGAGCACTCTGGCTGCATTAAATCCTGGTGGAAACCTTTGAGGTCAGAGCCCAGTGGAGGTTGTTGTACCCATTTTGCAGGTGAGGACATTGAGGTGTCCTCAGTTAGACTGTTTGCAAGGTTCACTCAGTAGACGTGAACCCGAGGTGGACTCTTCATCCCCTGGCCCTGCTGCCTCCTTGCGAGGCTCCCCGCTGTTCTGCTGAGACGTGCCTTGTGACCCCCCGCCACCAGGAGCCCGCTCCCTGTCTCTGGAGTTTTCTTGGCTCGGACAGTGCTAAACAGGTGCTTATCTTGTCCCTCAGGGATCTGCCAGTGCGGCCACCACACCGAGGGCCCGTCCTGTGAGCGCTGCTTGCCAGGTTTCTATGGCAACCCCTTTGCAGGCCGAGCCGACGACTGCCAGCCTTGCCCGTGCCCTGGACAGTCGTCCTGCACGACCATCCCAGAGAGCAGGGAGGTGGTGTGTACCCACTGTCCCCCGGGCCAGAAAGGTGAGTGGCTCGTGCCCTGGGTCCTGCCCCTGCCTGGGCTCCCGGAGTGGGGTCCTGGGTATGGAGTGGGGCAGATGAGGGAGGGCCGGCTTAGGGGTGGCAGGATTGACCTCTGGGGCACTGAGTCCCATGGCACCTTAGTCAGGGCCTGGCTGCTGTGGGTTCCCAGCAGAACTTGGGCCATTGAGCATAACCAGGTGAGATTGTGAAAATCGCCATGTCTGGGCCCAGGCCCCACAGAGCCTGGCTTAGCGAGGGATGCGGCTCAGGAGTCTGTATCCCTGAGTTCCCTGGCAGATGTGTCAAGGCAGAAAACCTCTGGTTGTACTTGCAGCCTTTAGCCCTGGTTGGTAGCACAGTGGTTAGAGCATCTGCCTGAGAACCATAAGGTCTCAGGTTTGATTCCTGGTCAAAGGCATGTACCTGGGTTGTGGGTTCAATCCCTGACCCTGGTCGTGGCCTGTGCAGGAAGCAACCCATCGATGTGTCTCTCTCACATCCAAGTCTGTCTCTCTTTCTCTCTCCTCCTCCCTCCCTCCCTCCCTCCCTCCCAATCTCTCTGAAAGAAATCAATGGAAAAACATAGGCTCGGGTGAGGATCAACAAAACGAAAAGAACGCTCAGCTTTTAGAAAATGCCAGCCTCCCCGATCCTCATTCCCACGCGGACGCAGCCCGCCCTGCACATCCGTGTTTTAACCGGCTTTGCTGGGATAGCACTCACACGCCCTGCGATTCACCCACTTCAAGTGCACAGCGCAAGACTTTTTTGGTTTATTCTGTTATTAATTTTTTCAAATTATGGCAACATATGTAGCATAAAATTTGCCATGTTAAGCATTTTTTAAAAATATGTTTTTATTTTATTTTAGAGAGAGAGGAAAGGAGAGGGAGAGCGAGATAGAAACATCAATGAGGAGAGAGAATCATAGATGGGCTGCCTCCTGCATGCCCCCTATTGGGGATCAAGCCCCCAACCTGGGCATGTCCCCTGACCGGGATTCGAACGGTGACCTCTTGGATCATAGGTCGATGCTCAACCGCTGAGCCACGCCGGCCGGGCTTAAGCATTTTTAAGTGGACAGTTCCGTGGCATTAATTGCTCTCATATTGCTGCCCAACCATCACCACCTTCCTTCTCCAGAACTTCTTTTACTTCTTCTTTTTGTATTTTCATCCTGACCCCGCGGCCTCCTTCCCGGAGCTCACAGCGGCCTCCCGCCCCGGGAGCTGTCCGCTCCCAGGTCCAAGCGAATGGCCGGTTACCTGCGGTGCCTTGGCCTTCATCACCAGCTTCCATCTCCCCCTGCCCGTCTTACTTCATGTCTATCTCAGAGTCCCAGGGCCAGGCACCTGCGTCTCCCCTGAGCTCCGCTCAGACCCTTCTCTTCCCGTTTTTTTCTTTTCTTTCTTAGTATTCCTCCCTCCATTTTCAAGGTTGCCTGCCTTAGTGATGGTAGCTTGACTTCAACCGATCGATGAGCGCTGAGGACACGGGGACTCTCTGTCGCAGTGACAGTGGCTGTTAATTAAATCATAAAGCGAGTAATTCGCATTGCAGCGATTGGACCCGCCCGTAAACGCGTTAAGAGGAACATAACGTGCGGGCGGCAAGAAGACCGTGCGCCCGTTGTCCCGCCACCCCCAGGGGCCCGTGGGACTGTGGGGTCTGTGGGTCCCCAGCCGTCTGTCTCATGCAGACATATACCAGAGGGGGCGTGGATGTTCTCTTACGTCCCATCTGTGTCCAGAGTGGACCTCCCAGGTCACAACCCGCCAGAAGCCTCCTCGGGCACCACCTTTCCTGAGACTCCCAGGGACCCTGAGGCCTGGGAGATGGGGCAGCAACCCCAGTTCAAGCCCCGGAGGCAGAGCAGGAGCCGGAAATAAAGTCCAGAGGAAGGTCAGGACCCCTGGAAGCAGGAGAGGTAACGGGAGCAGGAACCACAACGAGGAAGCAGCCACAGCTCAGGTGGGACGTGAGGGAGAGGAGGGCGAGGAAGAGGGTGGCAGCCACACTGAGGATGGTGACAAGGAAGATGATGCAGAGAGTGACGGGGAAGACAGTGATGAAGATGAAGAGGATGAAGATAATGACCAAGATGACGATGGATGATGATCATGATGACAAAGGTAATGATCAAGATGAAAACGGTGACAGTGAAGAGACTGATGGTCGAGATGGTGATGAAGATGATGATGATGAAGGGGACAAGATGGTGATGAAGATGATGATGACGAAGGGGACAAGATGGTGATGAAGATGCTGCTGCTAAGGAAGGGAAGGTGGTGCTGATCAAGATGAAGTTCATGGATGATGATGAAGAGACTGATCAAGATGATGATGATGGTGGTGGTGAAGATGATGGCCAAGGTGCTGATGAGGAGAACGGTGATGACGACACGGGTGATGGGGAATAGGAGATGTCAGCCACTGCTGTGGACCGTTTACCGTGCCAGGCCCTGTGCTAGGAGCTTCGCACAAGTGATCTCCCCAAACCTCCCGATAGTCCCGCCCCACTGTGCAGATGAGGACCCCCAGTCCAGAGACGCACAGTGACTTGCCCAAGACCACACAGCCAGCTGCCGGCTGAGCTCGGCCCCGCCCCGGTCAGCCGACCCCGGAGCCCACCCTCCCCCCTGTGGACCCGGCAGCCGGCCTTCCTCGTGCCTGCTCCTCCACACCGGCCCTTTCTTCCCCTAGGACGGCGCTGTGAGACCTGTGACGATGGCTTCTTCGGGGACCCGCTGGGGCTCTCTGGGGACCCCCAGCCCTGCCGGCGGTGCCAGTGCAGCGGGAACGTGGACCCCAACGCCGTGGGCAACTGCGACCCCCTGTCTGGCCACTGCCTGCGTTGCCTGTTCAACACGACAGGTGCTCGCTGCGAGCGCTGTCAGGACGGCTTCTACGGCAGCGCGCTGGCCCCGCGGCCCGCGGACAAGTGTGTGTGTGAGTCCCACCTCCTGGCCAGCCGCTCCGCGAGGCTGTGCAGCCTTGGCAGGCTCCTCGCCTTCTCTGCTTCTTGTCCAGAAAGTGAGAGGGTTTGCTCTTCTCCACGCTCTCCCTCAGCCTTGGGATCTGATCAGCTCTGACCTGTGATTTTCCTCCTGCCTCCGTCTCACTCTCCACAGGGAGCTCAGGGGACTGTCCCGATGGCCTCGGCGCCTGTCACCTGTCACATTCCCCCGCCCCGGGGCCCCAGTCGGGCTGTGCCCCCTTCCCTCCCTACTGCCTGGTTAACACGCAGCCCCGTGCCCCCGCTCAGAGGGCCAAGGTGCACACCACCCAGAGAAGGCTCCAGAGCGCTGCAGGGAGTTGCTCAGGGTTTGCCCCCAACTTGCTCCTGGGCCCTTTCTCCGAGTGGCACTTGTTTTATGGGGCCCAGGGGAGCTGGGTCGAGTCCCAAACAGTGGATCCAGGGGTCTGTCTGCCTGTGACCCGCGACTGAGCCTGTGGCTTCTCTCTAGCCTGCGGGCCCCAGGGCAGGCTCAGGGCCCGGGGCCGCCTCTCCAAGGGTAGATCGCAAATGGGCCACGATGGGAGCCTGGCCCTCGAGCCTCCTGTCACAGCAGCGTGGGAGTCTGGGCTGACTGAGCCATCTCCACGGGCTGCCCGTCTTCCCTGCACCTCCTGGACCCCGGAGCTTGGGCGGATGATCTACATGGTTTCCCGACTCCCTCTCCTGCTCCCACCCCCAGCCTGCAGCTGCAACCCCGGGGGCTCGGTCAGTGCGCGGAGACCCTGCGACCCGGTGAGCGGCCAGTGCGCCTGCCTGCCTCACGTCACCGGACGGGACTGCGGCCGCTGCAGCCCAGGCTTCTACGACCTCCAGCCTGGGAGGGGCTGCCGGAGGTGGGTGTTGTGAGGCTGTGGGTGCACTGCCCCTAGGGCCCCCCCCCCCCCGGCAGTGGAAGGAAGCAGCAGGGGGCCCCCAGAGAGGGGCCTGGCTTGGAATGTGCATCCCAGGCCCATTGTCAGGTACACAGTGTCCTACCCTGAAGGGGGACAAAGGGACAGTCCCTTGGGGGTCAGGATCACGGCCCTGCCAGCCCAGGATGCAGGCCAAGAGCATTCCTAAGGGATGTCCAGGTGGGCAGGGGGCCGGTGTGGTGTCAGATTCCCTTCTCAGTGACGCGTCACTCAGTGACTTTTTGGCCACAGCAGCACCTCAGGCAGTGCCTTTGGGGAGCAGTGGACTCCAGGGAAATGCCCGGGGAAGCAAACAGAGCTCTGCTTTGCGTGACTTCTCAGAGCCTTTACTCTGCTGAGTGCCTCGTGACTTTTCTTCGGGGCATCGTCTCCAAGGGGCACATGTCCCCGCAGCCATCGTGTAGGTGCAGGGCCGCCTCCCCGGGCGCAGCTCAGGGGAAGCTGTTGGACATGGACCCACATGGAGATGGGACCTCGGGAGCAGAGGGCGCGGTCCCAAGGCCCCTCCCCAGCGGCAGCAGCGGCAGCTGGGCTGGGAGTGGCCCTGAGCTCGCTCACACCCGGTCCTTCCCTGTCACAGCTGTACGTGCCACCCGCTGGGCTCCCAGGAGAACCAGTGCCACCCTGAATCTGGGCAGTGCCCCTGCCGCCCGGGCGTCGAGGGCCAGGCCTGCGACAGATGCCAGCTGGGTTTCTTCGGCTTCTCCATCAAAGGCTGCCGGGGTAAGAAGCCGGGTCCTTCCTGGCTCCCTGGAGGGTGTGGTCTGGGGTTTCTGGGCAAAGAGGCCCACGGGGAAGGTGGCTGTGCCGCAGGAGAGAGAGGTCAGACCCAGGAAGGTCTCAGCAGCCACGCAGACGCGTAGTGCGTGAGCAGAGGGTGCCGTGGGGCCGGGATCCTGTGGACAGGCCCATGCCTCACCTCTCTGGGCCTCAGGTTCCTCGCTTGTGCAGTTAGATTGCGTGGCAGTTCCTCGGATGCAGGAACTCGGAAATAAGTCGGCATCTCAGTCATCACCTCTGACCTCTGACCCGGTGTCCAGGGAAGGACCCAGGAGTGTCCTTGAGCTGCCCAGGGGGGTCTGGAGCAGCCAGGTGTGAGGCTGCAGGGGCTGGGGCTCCGGTGTGGGTGGCTCTCAGGACACTCAGCGCCATCTGCCTGTCCTCCCCACCCCCCTCCCCCCACCCCCCTGCAGCCTGCAGGTGCTCCCCGCTGGGCTCCGCCTCGCCCCAATGCCACGAGAACAGCACGTGCGTGTGCAGGCCGGGCTTCGTGGGCTACAAGTGTGACCGCTGCCAGGACAACTTCTTCCTCACGGCCGACAGGGCGCGATGCCAGGAGTGCCCGTCCTGCTACACCCTGGTGAAGGCGGAGGTGAGCCCGCCCACCTCCAGCTCCGGGCTGGGCACTGGGAACTGCCCGCTCATCCACAGTTCTCAGGATTTCCGGGGCCACCGGCTGCCTCCTCCCTGTGTCCACCCAGCTCCCTGGCCCATGCCAACGTGGGCCAGCCCCCACCTCTGCCCTTCCCCTGCTCCTCAGTGGACAGCAGCTCTTGACCCATTTTCTTGCCGACCACCCCGTTCTCACACTTTCTCAAGGTCAACGGGAATGAGGCCACAGACGGCCGTTGGTGGGACGGGCCAGGAGGGTGGTGCCCACGCTGGGCACAGGGAGAATCCCCAGCAGGGAGGCGTGTGGTGCGGGGCCAGGAGGGTGATGCCCACGCTGGGCACAGGGAGAATCCCCAGCAGGGAGGCGTGTGGTGCGGGGCCAGGAGGGTGATGCCCACGCTGGGCACAGGGAGAATTCCCAGCAGGGAGGCGTGTGGTGCGGGGCCAGGAGGGTGATGCCCACGCTGGGCACAGGGAGAATTCCCAGAGGGAGGCGTGTGGTGCGGGGCCAGGAGGGTGATGCCCACGCTGGGCACAGGGAGAATCCCCAGCAGGGAGGCGTGTGGTGCGGGGCCAGGAGGGTGATGCCCACGCTGGGCACAGGGAGAATTCCCAGCAGGGAGGCGTGTGGTGCGGGGTCAGGAGCATGAGCGTGGGGCCCCTCCCCAGCCCTGTCAGTTGTCACGTGCCCAGGCAGCTGTCAGTCTTGCTTCAGTGTCTCTCTCCTCCAAAATGGAGCAAGTTCAGGCCTGCAACCCCTCACCTGAAACCCGTGAGGCCAGCTTTTGGAAGATGGTGCCGTAGACAGAAAAGATGACTGAAGCCGAATATTAGGCACCACCCCCGCGGCACCTGGGCCAGCCCCTCACCGAACCCAGCGGTGCACCCGCAGGAAAACAGCCGAATGTGCACAATGAGGGGGCAGTAACGCCCACAGGAGCATCCTTCAGGACAGTTCTACTTCCAAATGAGTTCACGGTTATTTAACCCGGTTTTGCCATCAAATCGGAAACGGAAGGCCTTATGGTTTTTCAGAGCCTTTTGAACTTTTGAATTGAGGGGGGGCTGAGGCCCTGCCACCCCTGCCCCTTAGGGTGGTTACAGGGTGAATGTGAGCTGCTGTGTGGCCGCCGGTCGCCCCCAGCTGGCTCCCAGCAAGCGCTCTGTGAATGCATACCGTCCGGGTGATTGTAAGAGCGGTGCCGGGAGACACTGCTTAGCATCCTCGCGCAGCCAGCAACTTCCCAGGTGCCCCTGCTCTGTGCCAAGTCCTGGGCAGACAGCAGGCCAGGCAGGAAGTCTCCTGGGCTCCTCTTCCCAGCCCCCCTCCTTCGGCAGGACAGAGCTGTGGTGGGCTGAATGCCTGCAGGTGCTGTGGGTGGGGGAGGGAAGGGGCAGCTCCGAGCATGGGGTGGGCAGGGCTGGTTCTCAGAGGTCTAGTGTGTCCTTAGCCGTGAGACGCAGGGACCCTCAGGGCGGGCATCACGGGCACAAGTCGGGGGGTGGGGGGTGTCGGTGTCCAGGCTGTGTCTCCTTTCTGTCCCCTCCAGGCTGCCAAGCTGAAGACCAGGCTGACCCTGATGGAGGGGTGGCTGCAGGGGTCTGACTGTGGAAGGCCCTGGGAACCAATGGACTTTCTGCAGGGAGAGGCCCCTCGGGGGGACAGCTACCAGGGCCACCACCTACTGCAAGGTACAAGGGGAGGCCGGGAGGCAAGGGGAGCGCTGGCTGGTCAGATGCCCCCTTCACTCTGGTCTCCGATGCTTGGAGGGCTCCCAGCTCAGCCCCAGAGAACCCACTTGCTGGGAAAGCCTGTCTGACATCCCTGCCACTGTGGGCTCCTCCCACGACACAGTCCTGCCTCCCCATGGACCTCTCCTCCAAGGCCCTTGCCCAGTGGTACTTTATTAATATCAGCCTCTTTACTGTAGCATCGGTCCCGCCCCCGGGCCCCACCCAGACTGTCAGCTCAGCTGGACTGTAAGTCTGGGTTCGGTCTCTAATGCACGCACTCAAGGCGCTGTCCCAGGTGCTGAACAGGTATCTCCCTGGCGTAGAACACAAATGAGTAGATATGGAAAAAGACTGTTACGAACGCCAGGTGGAGTGTGGCCTGACACACTGAAACTTTGGGAGCCTTGAAGGCAAATTGATTATTTTGTGAAATGTCATGTTGATAAATACCCATACTCCTTCGAGCTGAGCACGGTTAGTAAAACCAATGATCAGAACAGGGAGCTGCGTGCTGCAACGCCCGTTCTGAGCCCCGCTGCCACTTGCACTGCTGACTCGAGGCGCTTTTAGTGCGGCCCCAGGTTTGGGGATGTCTTGTGGCTCTAGAAGGTCTGGCTCCTGCCAGTTCCCTGTCTGCGGTTGACTTCCTGTGTGCGGGACCTTGGGTGCCTGGGCCTCAGCCTTTGCATCTGTAAAATGGGAAGGCTCTTCCTTGGGACCTGACTGGTGGTGGTCAGGCCTGGTGCTGGCAGCAAGCTGTGCGCAGGAAGAGCAGAGGGCACCGATGGGGTCCCCCGAGGGTGGGGGCTTCAGTGTGAAATCTCGGCCGCTCTGTGACCCCCTGGATTGTGGGCTTTCTGCAGGGTTCCGGGATGCCTTCCTGGTGCAGGTGACAGGCCTTGAGGGTGCTGTGAAGGCTGCCCGGGAGCAGCTGCAGGCGCTGAGCAGGGGTGCCCGCTGTGCCCAGGCCGGAGCCGACAAGACCTGCATCCAGCTGGCAGACCTGGGAGTGGCACTGGCGTCCTCGGAGGAGGAGATCCTGCACGCAGCCACCGTCCTCGCATCTCTGGTACCCGGGGAGCGCCCTCCCCACCCTGAGCCCGGGCTCCGTGCCTGTGGCCCCGGGGACGCCTCCTTTCCCTTTGGGGAGGCTCAGTTCCTCCCCGGCCAAATGGGAGGCACAGAGAGCCTCCTCCGCTGGTCCAGTGAGGTAACGTGCCGGGAAGGAGGCATAGCCAAGCAGGCAGTGAGCGAGTGCCCGCAGGGGGTGGGGGTCATGACGCACTTCCATGTTCCAGGGCTCTGCTCCCTGGTTGCTGACTGAGAGCAGCGTTTCTGAAGTAACTGGGGCTGCCCGGCTCTGCCCGGTCACTCAGCCAGGCGTGGCCCCTTGCCCTGCAGGGCTGGGCCATCTGTTCTCCTCTTTTCCTCTTTTCTCTAAAGGTGGTTCCCCAGGAGGTCCCCGGCCAGCCCACCAACTGGAGCCGCCTGGCCACAGAGGCCCGTGCCTTCGCCAGGAGGTGAGCCCCGGGCCCTGGGAGCGTGGTGAGGTCCTGCCCACACCTTATGAAGGGAGCCCAGCCCTTCTTCTAGGGGTGCCAGGGTCAGGGTCAGCCCCACAGGTGTCCCCGCTAGGAGTTGGAGTCAGATGAGGACAAGCACTGCCTGGCTGGGGGAAATGTCGCCCCCATGGGAAGGATCGGTGTGAGCACCTCTGAGATGCCAGGGATGGGGCTCAAAGGCACCTTGGACGACCGAAGGCACCCACGCGTCCCGTCTTTTTTAAAATAACAGCTTTATTGAGATAAAATTTGCATATCCTAAAATGCACCTATTTAAAGTGTACAATCCAGTGGTTTTGAGTGTATTCACAGAGCTGTGCAACCAACCCCACAATCATTTAAAACATCTCATCACCCCAAAACAAACCTTCACCCTCGCGATCACTCCCCATTTCTCTTCAACCTCCCCAGCCCCTGGCGACTACTAACCTCCTTTCTGTGCCTATAGACTTCCCTATTCTGCACATTTCCCATAAGTGGGATCACACAGTCTATGGTCCCTGGCGTATGGTTTCTTCCAGTTAGTAGAATGGTTTCAAGGATCGCCCACGTGTAGCATACCCAGTACTTCATTCCTTTTCGCAACCAAGTAATGTTATTGTATGGCTATGACGCGTTTCGTTTACCAGTCGTCCATCGATGGATGCTGGGGCTGTGTCATCCACTGCCTTTAAGAAGCAGCTTAAGGTCCTAAAAACCCAGAATCTGCCGCAGTCTTCCCCTTTGCCTGTACTCTAGGGACCTTAGACCCATTTCACAGATGAGAAAACAGATTCAGAGACGGTAAGCGACTTGCTTAAGGACACACACCTTGCAAGTGAGAGAGTCGGGATTGAAACCCAGGCTCTCTTGACCACCCTCTTCTATGCTGCCTTCATTAGGGTGACCATACAACTTATTGTCCAAGGTGAGATTTCATGGGTGATACAGGGTCCTATTCCTCATTCTTCCAGGACAACAGGTATACACGCTATGTGACAGGGACAGGGATGTGCCTCCCCTTCCTGTCTGTCTTCGTCACGTGTCAGGCAGAGAGGGCGCTGTTCTCTGGGGTGGCAGGAGGCCCAGGCCGTGGGGGCTGTGGGTTGGCGCCAAGGCCCTCTTCCTTGTGAGCCCTGGGCCATGGTCGGTGGTATTTTCATTCAGCCACAAGGACACTGCTGCCAAGATCACGGCCACTGCTCAGCGGGCTCTGCGTGCCTCCAACGCCAGCTACACGCTTCTCTGGAGGCTGGTGGAGGGCAGCGCGGCTCTGGAGGCCCAGCGGGAGCTGGAGGACAGGTGAGCCCTCCCGGGAGTGGGTGGGAGCTTGTTTGCCTCCTGGAATCAACGGGGCCTGGCCAGAGGCTGTTGGTTCCGGACCTGGCTTCCTTTCCCTGACAGGCTATGGGGTGGGTCAGGATGTGTAGGGTCTTGGGCCCGATTGCTGGTGTCACAGGGACCCACGCATGCGTGGGGGTGCAGCTCAGCCTCCGGAGAGAAGGACAACAACCTGAATGAGGTGGACCCTCTCTCGCCTGCAGTAACCCCAGCCCCACCCCATGCCCCCGAGACAGCTCCTCTCTGCCACCCGCTTCCGTCTTGGCCTCTACTTCCCTGCTGTGGTGGCCTCTTTATATCTCTCTTGGTCAAAGGGTCAATGGAGACCCACCAAGATTTGCCTGAGCCCCAAGGGGACTTCCTAGATGGGAGAATCTGATTGGTCCAGCTCAGATCAGGTAGCCAGCCCTGAGCCAATCAGCATGGCTGGGTGACCCACTCCTGTGGGGGCTCTGGCTCTCGGAGAAGGGGTGAGGAATGGGAGGGAGCCAGGTGGAGGTATCCACCCCAGCAGTGCCCATAGTGGGAGGAGCTGGGTGGGGTGGGTATGGGCAGCTGGACAGGACAGGAGAGCTGTTCTAGTTGGTTGATTACAGCAGCTCAGGGCTAAAAGACCACAGAGCGGTCATGCAGCCCAGGGGTCACCAAGTCCAAAGTCACCCGAGGGCACAGCTGAGCCCAGACCCAGCCTGGGCCGCTGCCCCTTTCCCAGCGCCAGGCATCTTCCTCCTTACGATTCATCCAGAGGAGCCAAACATTTGCAAAGCGTGTGGTTCTCAAGTGGACACCAAGTGTGAGCCCTTCAGAGAAGCGTGACTGAATTGAGTGAATGAAGAAACAAGAATGTGGTCCTTCTACTGCCGTGTCCATTCATTCGAAATGGGCAGAGTGGCGGCCAGTTTCTGCGGCCAGCTGCTGGTGCCCCTCCACAGAGGGAGGGGAGCGGGGAGAGGCCTTCGAACATCCAGGGCTGGGGGAGGGGCGCAGGACCGTGATGGGGAAGGGGGGCCCTGCGCCCTGTTCCTCGGGCCACCTTGACTCTGTCTCCCCTCAGGTACCAGGAGGTCCAGGGGGCCCAGAAGGCTCTGGGCACAGCTGTGGCAGAGGCGCTGCCCGAAGCGGAGAGGGTGCTGGCCGCCGTGCAGCAAGTTGGCGCAGACGCAGCCCCGCACCTGACCTCACCGGCCGCCCCTGCAGCACTGGTCAGCTCGGCCACGCTCCGAGCTCTGCGCGGGGTGGGACAGGGGAGAGCGTGGCAGCTGGGAGACCAGCGGGGCCCAGGGAGAGGCAGATGCTGAGGCTTATTTTTAACCGTCGATAAAAAACAAGATAATCCTCCTCCAGGCTTGGCAGAGCGCCCGCCTGGCAGAAAGCAAGGGCTTGGCCCATCGAGGCTGTTGATTTCAATAATAATATCGAGGCGGGCTCTCCCCCATCACAGCGCCTTAGCAACGGCACCAGGCAGACTTGGGATGGATCCCAGCTCCGCCGCTCCAGGCGTGACCTTGGCCTGGCCCGCCTCTCCCTGGGCCTCAGTTACTTGTCTGTCAGGTGGAGCTGCATGTCCACGGGGAGTTGGGGGGATTGGTCAGTAATGCACAGGTGACCCTCAGTGGGTGTCGGCCTCGTCCCTCTGCCACCCTACACGTCTCACCTCTGGATAAATTAGCTCCTTTGCGTCTTCTCAGTAACCCGGCCATCCCAGAACTCGGGAACTGAAATTTGAAAAAAGCTAAGCTTATAGAAATGCATTTGGGGTGAACCATGGGCAAGACGGACCGGCCCAGCTGCTTACGGGGGTCTTGGCTTCTCCCCGCATGTGAGGGAGATGCGGTAGTGATGCCTGTGGAGAGGGACACCGCTAGCGACACGTTCGGCCCTGAGCGCTGGTTTCCCGATGCTGCCGAGGCTGCTAGATAACGCTGCCGGCGATGCTCCTCTAGACCCAGAAAGTCCCAAGTGACTGTAGACCTGGGGAAGGAGCTGCAGGTCAGGGAGGTTAGCTGGTTTGCCCGAGGCTGCAAATCCGGCCTCCAGAGACAGGGCTGACCCTACTGCTGCCGTTGTCCACATGCCCCTGGTGCCTCTCACCCAGGAGAGATCTGCCCTGAGGCCCTTCCTGCCAGGTCTTGCCTGAGCCTCCTTCTCCCTGCAGCCTCAGAATTCCCGGACCCGGGACCTGAGCCGGAAGGTGCAGGCCCTGGAGAAGACAGTCGCATCCAGGGAGCGCGTGATCACTGAGACTGCCCGGGCCCTCCAGGCCACCGCCCGCACCGCACTGCACAAGGCGGAGCCCCTCACGCAGGTGGGCGTGTCCTTTGGGGCAGGCACCTGGCGGAGGTCAGGGCTGCCAGGGGTGTTCTGGGAGCTGGGTTTCAGGGGACAGAGGGGCAGAAACCAAAGTCATGTTTTTCATTTCTCCAGTGCCTCCCCCCAAACTCCAGAGAACTCACAGGCAGCCAGGGCAGGAGACAGATGGACAGAGAGGGCAGGATGGACAGACACACGGCAGCACCCAGGGCCACGCCCACCACCCTTATTCAGCATTAGTTACAACTGGATGGGTTCTCTTGATTTGTTCTTTCATTCACTAGTTCACCTGCCCAGTATTTCTCGAGCACCTACTCTGCTCATATTGCCGAACCACACAGGTTAGCATTTGCAGCCCAGAAAGGGAGGCAGTCCAATGAGGGAATCCATCCATCAAATCCATATTCTTTTTTAAAAAAATATATTTTTTATTGATTTCAGAGAGGAAGGGAGAGGGAGAGAGAGAAACATCAATGATGAGAGAGAATCATCGATCAGTTGCCTCCTGCATGCCCCCCCACTGGGGACTGAGCCCGCAACCTGGACATTGTGCCCTGACTGGGATTCGAACCCTGACCTCCTGGTTCATAGATTGATGCTCAATCACTGAGCGACGCCCGGGGGGCCAAACCCATATTCTTTATCTGGTCTTGTTTAGTGGCGGGGGGTGGGGGCGGGAGACACTGATTTTCTGTGATGGAAGTTGTACCACACACAGATTTGCTCTGTGAGGCACAGCGGCGTTCTGAAAAGAAATTGCTTGTCCTTCCTGCCCTTTGCTGTCATGTTTGTTTTCCTGCAGGCTTTGCAGGGCAGGTAACTTCTTGGGAGAGATACTCGACGATTAACATTTGTGTAATAAAACAGACCAGGTATTCTTGGCAAACATCATCACTGTCAGAGTTTAGGTGATGTTTTGGGACCTAGTCCAGTGGGGTTTGGTGCCCAGCTGACCGGACTCCAGGCAGCGCACCTGCACGCCACCTGCCAGCCTCCCTCTTCCCTTTCCAGCTGCAGCAGGAGGCCAGAGCCGCCCGGACCCGGGCTTCCTCGTCCGTCCAGGCTGCCACAGTGACCGTCATGGGAGCGAGGACCCTGCTGGCTGACCTGGAAGGTACGCAAGCCTTGCTGAGCCCGAGTCTCGTGGACGCACAAATGCCCGTGACAGCCAGCTGAACGGGCTTGGCTGCAGGGGACAGGAGTCCAGTCACGTGGGCATAAACCAAGCGGACAACGGCCTCTGTGGCTGTTTGTCTCTCCCCATCTCACATATTACTCACCAGGGACTTGCCCACGTGGCCATCCCTCACCAGACCACATGCAGAGCCCTCAGAACCAGGTGGGGAGAGAATCTGACGCCATCAGGCCTGGTCTGGTCCATTCTGGCCAGGGCTCCCGTTACCTGGGACACACGTGACTGCTGTGGTCCACTGCGGAGTTGGGGCTACGGGGAGGGGCACGGTTCTTTAGAAGGGGGTGTGGGTGGATGCCAGTCCAGGTCTCTCTTTGAGCTTTAGGAAGGTGAGGCTAAGTGCTCCCGTTTTGCAGATGGATAGACTGAGGAGAGGAAGTGCTGTCTGAATAGAAACCAGCCAGTATTACAGTTCTCACCTCGGTGTCCCCCTGCATCGTGGGCTCCTGTGATGTCCTCTTTGCTCTGCCCCCTCACTCTTTATTTGGGAGCTGGATAAGGCAGGGACATACTCCAGGCCCCTGATGCCTCTTAGGGTCTGAGACCAGAAGTCAGGCCTCTGCCATCACCTCGGTTCCTCGGCCTCCCTCCCCAGCCCCACCCTCTGCCCAGAAGCCGTGGGCCCAGACCCTCTGGGCAGAGGATGAACTGGGAGAGCCTCCTATTCCCGGGGCTCCTGTGTACGCTGAAATCCCATTGGTCAGAGGGCTTCCCTTGGGAAAGGCGTGGCCGTGTGTGCTTGTCTCGGATTCATGTTTAGGAGAATGTAAACGGGGTGATAAATAACGATGGAATATTGGGACTTTAGGACATTATAAGGGCGTTGCAACCCTCTCACCAGACAGGAGACCCATCCACCCGTAGCTAGCTTGCCTCCGGTGGTGGTGTGTTCCTACCTCACAAGGTATCAGCTTCTCATTGTTGGGTGGTTCTGAGCGTAAGAAGGTTCCTGCAGGACCAAAATGAAATGCGCCTCCCTGGCACTGCATCATCATCCCCCCGGATGCACTCAGACCTCTCACCCCAGCTTCTCTTCCCCACTCCCACCCCTTTTCAGAGACACCCCCTCTTCCCACCAGCCGGCCTGGGCTCAGCTGGCGTTCAGGATGGAAGGGAACTTTGCCGAATGAAACGTGGCGCAGCCTTCCCCGGGGCACGCTCAGGGCCCCTTGCCCACACTGTGCTCTTCCAAGAGAGGCTTTGTGTTCAAACAGGCTTAGGAAACACCTTGTGCCACAGGCCGTACAGGGCACAGCTTAGAATAGCAAAGGCTCTGAGAAGTCCTGCAATGGAGAAGCCTGGTTCACTGTATTTTCTCTTCATTGGCATTCCTCCCTGACATTGATGAACACCCTGAGGAGGTCACACACATCCCATGCATCTCTGCCTTTACTCGTGTTGTCTGAGGGTCCGGGGCTGGTCAGGCATCTGCAGGCTCTCAAGCCACGAGCTGGGCCCTCCTGACAGCCTCGCCGGGCTTGCAGGAATGCAGCTGCAGTTCCCTGGGCCCAAGGACCAGGCTGTGCTGAGGCGGGAGGCAGGCATCGTCCGCGGCAGGCTCCTTGCGGATGCGAAAAAGAAGACCAAGCAGGCGCAGAGGATGCTGGGAAACGCGGCATCTGTGTCCTCTGGTGCTGAGAAAAAGGGCAAGGAAGCCGAGATGTTGGCCAAGAACAGCGCCAAGGTCAGGGACACGGATGTGAGGACGAGGGTGTCCCCATGGGAGAGCTGCCCCTGCAGACCCGCCCCGCCCCTGGATGTAACGCTGAACCTGCCACACGTCCGAAGGGCTCAGTGGGTCCCTGAGCTCTGGCGCTTCACATGGGTGATTCCTCAAGACATGGGTGTCATTGCTGTCCCGGGGCGGCTGAGGGTCCGGAGGCCCAGCTGGTTCCGTAATTTAAGTCACGTAACCGGGACGCACGCAGGTCTGTTTGGCCTTACTCCCCACACCCCCAGGCTGTTCCTTTTTCACTGGGGCCCCGGTTCTGGCTGATCTGTGACACCTGTTGGCGTTATCCCCACAGTGGTCTTACCTCTAGAAGGATGGACTCTGTTCACCCTCTTGCCGCCCTGTCACCCCCATAGCTCGCCAAGGCCTTGCTGAAGGAGGGGGAGAAGGCGCGCGGCCATGCCAGCCGGCTCTCCAGCCAGGCGCGGGCCACGCTCCGGCAGGCCTCCCAGCAGGTGCTGGCCTCGGGAGCACGGAGACAGGAGCTGGAGGAGACGGAGCAGGTATGTGTGCCCAGGCCGTCACCCTGTCCTCCGGCCCCGGAGCCAGCAGGAGCCCTCAAGTGCTGCCTCCTGCCTCCTCCTGCAGGTGGGCGCTGGGCTGAGCGCGATGGAGCGGCAGATCCGGGAATCACGCGCCTCCCTGGAGAAGGACGTCAAGGCCTTGTCACAGCTGCTTGCCAGGCTGGGTAAGGGGGGGCCCTGGGGCCCCTCTAGGATCTTCCTGTGAGCTCTAGAGGGTAGACTGCCCCAGCTATTGTCCCTGTCATTCATTCATTCATTTACTCACTCATTCATTCATTCATGTTGGCATGATGCTTGACCTGGGGATGCAGGAGTGAACAGAACCACCTGCCCCTGCCCCTGGGTGTCTCAGATAAGCAGGGAGAATGGAGGCTATAACCCAATCCTGCTTCTCCTCCAAGGCCAGGCTCCTTAGACTCCCTGAGGACAGTGGGCCTCTCCAGGTCTTTGGTGAGAGCAGGACCTGCCCAGCATCTGAGCTCAGCCCCCTCTGCCTCTCCCTTCCCCTCGCTCAGCGCTTGCACTGCCCGCCCTTCCCCGAAGCCTTCCTGCCCAGGAAACTCGAGTTCGTAGGGAGCGGGGCCCAGTGGAATCCTGTGGGATGCCAAGCCATTTAGGGCTTACCTCCTCGTCACCTGGCTGGGCCTTGTCTTCCTGTTGACTGTCACCCATAATGACAAGGGCCAAGTGGGTCAGGCAGCCTGTGGACTCTGTGCCACCGTCACCACCCAGTTCAAATGTGAGCACCGGGCCCCACCCCCTCGTGTGAGTCCTGGGGAGGCTCCAGGAAATAGGGCTAACCGTGCAGGGCCAGGGCTAGGCACCCGCTGCCCGCCCCACTGCCCGCCTGGCCCTGCATCCTCCCGCACCCACACGTGGCCTCTGTAAGTGTGCGCTCCTGCCGGGTGGACGTGGCGGGTTGAAGCCCACAGGCATCATGGGCCTTCACACACACCACTGCTTTGTGGGTGAGGAGACAGGCTCAGGATTCACCCAGGGTCCGCTTTCTAAACAACAGTAATACCACTCACAAAAAGTCACAGTTGCCCACCTATCTGGGAACATTCCGAGTCCGCACAGGAGCTTGGTGGGGTCCCCAGACCAGGCCGTCACCGCAGTGCCTCTCAGGCCCTCACCTTCCTGGTGGATTGGGGGCCGTCGGAATCCTGGAAGGCTTGGCCTGGGCAAGGTCTCTGCGGTGGGGCCAGGCGGGCTCCTGGGGCTCAGGGAGCTGGCCGCACTGAGGCTCTCTGCCCTCCACAGAGTCACTGGACACCCATCGAGCCCCAGCCCGGGCCCTGAATGAGACCCAGTGGGCCCTGGAGCGCCTGAGGCTGCGGCTGGGCCCGCCCGGGTCCCTGCAGGGGAAACTGAGGCTGTTGGCGCAGGAGTCTGAGCAGCAGGAGCTGCAGATCCAGAGCTTCGAGAGCGACCTCGCCGAGGTCCGAGCTGACAAGCAGAACTTGGAGGCCATTCTACAGAGTCTGCCCGAGAGCTGCGCCAGCTGGCAGTGAGCGCTGCGGGCCGGGGCGCACACCACCCCCGCAGGTGTGCCCAGAGCCTGCTGCTGCGGCCTCCCCAGTGAACACCCTCCGGGGCCATGCCGTGGCCCTGCTCCAGCAGGAGTCAGTGTGCATTCACAGCTCCCCCGGCGTGTATACTCAGGTTCACCACGGTGGACACTCCCCCATGCACACACAAACACGCACGCCTCAGTGTCAACACAGACATACATGCACGTGGACATGTGTGGACACATGCCTGTGTGTGTGGTGCACACATGTGCGCAAGGCCGTCTGTGCACGTACATGTATTAGAGTCAATCCACAGCTGCTTATTGAGCGCCACTGTGTGCTGCACACCCTCTGGGTGCTGGGAGTTGTGTTATCTTAAGGCCGCTGTGGCTTTAACATGCCACTGTCGCTCCAGGTGAGCACCTGGGAGGCCGAGGGGGCGTCTGCAGAGATCTAAGGTGGGTTCAGCAAGAGCCAGAGCCCCAGTCCCAGAGTTACCCTCTGTCCCACTGCAGCCCTCCACCCCCACCACCCTTACACACACACACACACACACACACATACACACACACACACACACACGCAGCTCTGTACAACCAAGGGACAGGCAGGCCAAGAAACGCAAGATCCTAGGGGGTTCTCAGCAGTGGAGCCTGAGGCCCAGGACTCCTGGGGCCATGGTGCAGCCTCCTGGGCCTGTGGGGGTGGCCCAGCCCTGCGGGGATCATTGCTTCATGGGACACTCCGTTCTCAGGATCCATGAGCCCCTCTCAGCCACAGAGCTGGGCCTCAAGGGCCAGAGGGGGCCTGGATCAGGGGGCTTGGCTCAGGTAGCAGGGAGCTTCCCGTTGTGACCTCACTGACCCCAGACGGCCTTTGACCGATAGACACTTCCCAAACCGGCCCTGTGGCTCCGTGGCCCGCCTGCCAGGAGGGAGGCCCTGCTGGGTGTGGAGGCCTGGCTGCCTTTCCAGTCTGTCCTGCTGGGACTCCCCCTGTGGCCAGGCCCTGCCCGCCTCGGTCCAGGATTCCCCGGCATTTCCTCCCGGCACTCCTCCCCTTTCCCCGGCCCTCTTCCAACAGATGGCAGGGCCTTGGCACCGGGTGCCCGCAGGGGGCCCAGGCCCCTCCCACAGCTCTTCCTGCCTCCAGCAGGGGGACAGGCAGCGGCACTTCAATTCTGTTTAACGTGGAAATAAAGGACCTCTTTATTAGCCGGTGGTGCTGGCTGTGGGTACACACACACACACACACACACACACACACGTGTGTGTGACACCCAGTGCCCAGGGAGTGGCAGGAAGAACGTGCATGGATCCGCCTCGGCCCACACAGCAGGAAGGTGGCAGAAGCTGAGCCCGTGGGTTTGGCAGGGTTTTCCCACTGGGGGGATTTTGCTGGGACCACAGGCATCTATCTGCCCTCTCCCCTCTGTCCAGAGGGCTTATCAGGCATAGTTGAGGGGCTGGGAGTTTGAAGGGTGGGGTACAGAAAGCCCTCAGCTGACCTCTGGTTCCGTCTAAAGACACCAAAGCAGGAAATGAGCTCCAAGTGTCCAGCAGCAGAGAGGCTAGTGAGGGGGAGTACCTCGGGTCAGGTCCAAGCGGGGGTGGGGGGGGGGGAGGACTTGCCAGGCAGGAGGGTGGGCAACAGCCCAGGGTTGGCAAGGTGAGGGCTTGGCCGCCCCGGGTCCCTCCGGAAACAGGTCACATGGGCAGGACCCTGCAGCGCTCAGGGCTCCTGGCCAACGAGGCCTGCGCGGAGCTGGTTTAAGCAGAAAGGAGGAGTTCAAGTCCGAAGGACATGGGAGGGTCCCCTGGAATCCTGGGTGGGAAGAGCTGCCAAGCCTCAGAGGCAGCCAGGCCGAGTGGCCTCCGGGCTGCTGGGCTGTGATGGGAGGCTTCCCGCTCCCTGGTCTCTGCCTCTGCCTGTGCCACTTTGCTTCGCCTTTTCTCTCTGCAGAGCAGCTTCTTAGCTTCCCCTGCACTTGATGACAAAAGAGTCCCACCGCTCCCTCCATGTCCGCGGCACCGAGCTTACAAGTGGTCAGGTCAAATCCTTGGCAGAAACCAGCTGGAAACTGTCCTGCTTCCACCTTCCTAGGAAAGGCCGCCCCAGCTGGGGCCAGGTCCCCTCCCCCTGCTCAGAACAAGGGTCTCTGTATCCCAGGCCATGTAGTGAGGGCTGGGTGGTGCCCGCTCCAAACCTGCGGGAGGCGGGCATTCAGAGAAGAGGTGTGGTCCTCCACAGAGAACCTGCAAACCACCAGGCTGGGCGGGGGAGGGGGCCTGGGGCGTTGGTGGGCAGCAGTGACCTGGCAGTGACTTGGTAGATTTGGGAGGGAAACAGGGCAGGGAGGTCAACACAGGAAGCTGTTGCTCTCCAGTGAGTGGGATGATTGGTGTCTGGTGTTAGGTGGTGCCAAGGAGACTGGGGGTTCTTTGAAGACCTCTGGGGCAGGGTCTGATGCCCCCAGGCCCCTCTCCCCCACCCCCACCTCTGCTGACAGCCTTCTGGTGCCTGCTGTTGGCATTAAACCTTTACCTGCCAAGCCCAGTCCCAGCATCCCCGACGGGTGGAGAGCAGGCCTCCTCTCCATTCCACAGCGACGTTCCTCGGGCCTGACATCTCGTGAGTCACGCGGTCCGGTCGTGCTTGCTGTTGTAGACACACTCTAGCCCCAGAGGTGGGGCTGCCCCTGGTGGAATGAGGCAGCTGTTGAGCATCTGGCCAGCAATGCAGCCCAGCAGCCGAGCAGTGGAAGGTGGGGTGGCCCCTGCCCTGCAGAATGGCTGACCCGGGGCCAACCAGCCCAACTGGCCATCTGAGCCCAGCCCGGGGCGCGAGTTCCCAGGGCTTTGCTCTCAGTGGCCTGTAGGTGAGACATCTCCCATCAACCAAGGGTGGTCACTCCTAAGCCTGCTTCCCTCCAAGCTCTGCCACCTGCTTAGACCCTGAAGGTCATGTTATCACAGCCCCTGCCGGTGAGAGGGGGCTTGCTTCCTCCATTCTGCAGCCAGGAAACAGGCTCAGACATGTCAAGTGCCTCGTCCAAGGTCACAGTTTGGCCAGGTCCAACCCTAGGGGTGAATGAGGAAGGAGAATTCCTGGAACCAAGCCCCAGGGACATGCTCCGTGCATGCGTGCGTGTGTGTGCGTATGTTGGGGGGGTGGGGGGAGGGGGCATCACTGGTGACCAGGTGCGCTGTTTGCCCAGGGCAGTCCCCATCTGTGCCTGTGACTCCAGGTAGCTGTGACCCCAGTGTCATTGTTGGGAGTACCACCTCTCATTCTCAGAAATGACCCGGTTTGGACAGGAAACTCCAGGGTCACCTGTCACTCCTGCGTTCCTGCGCTGTCCCTGCCCCCAGTGCCACTCCTCACCTCCAGGTGGACTTGCGCTGCAGACTTCCACTTCCCGACTTCGCTCTTCTGTGAAATGGGAGTGTGAGTGCTACTTCAGAGAGTTTTTAGAATAAATGACTTAACTAGATCCGGTATTGATCCTGTGAACAGTGAGTGCTCAGGAAAATCGGTTGTATTAACAACACACAAACTCATTCTAATTTTTTGAAAAACATATTTTTACTGATTTCTGATAAGAAAGGAGAGGGAGAGATAGAAACATCAATGATGAGAGAGAATCATCAGTCAGCTGCCTCCTGCACGCCCCACACTGGGGATGGAGCCCGCAACCCGGGCCTATGCCTCACCGGGGAATTGAACCAGGATCTCCTGGTTCATAAGTCGATGCTAACCACTGGGCCGCACCAGCCGGGCTCGTTCTAATTGATTTAGTGTCGCTGGTGTCCCAATGGCACTTTGTCATTATGCATCTCCCCTCACACAACGAAACGGTTTTATATTTTTCTTTCAAGAGTAAAAAAATGAGGACTCGGGGCGCACAGCTCCCTCCTGACAGTGCACACTGCGCATCGGGCGCTAGGAACGTAACGCCCCGGTGGGTGGCGCATTCACTCCCGCCGCTGCCACCCGCACTGGCTTCTAGCAGCTACTCCCAGTGTGCGAACCAAGAGCGCCCCCGTTTACTTTACGGGGAGCCCGCGGCCCGCAGCGGGCAGGGGACTTGGGAGGGTCCCGGGAAGCGCCGAGAGGGAGGTGCCCACGGGCGGCCCGCGCGTGCATTCTCCGCGGCCTCCAGCAGAGGGGCGGGCGGCGGGCTGGGCGTCCCGCATAATAGCCGCTTTGATGCCGGCGGCCGGCGGCGGGAGGGGAGGGAGGCGGGCCGGAGGGGAGGCCGGGAGAGGTGTGTCCGGCCGCCCGCCCGCGCCTTCCCCCCGCCCCTCGGTGCCGCCGCCACACGCCGCGGGAGCTCGGACCGGGCGCCAGTCCCTCCTGCGCGTTCCTCGCCGCGGCCGCGAAGCCCCAAGCCGGCGGGAGCCCCGTGCTCACCATGTCGGTCGCGCCCAGCAACAGGTTTCAAGGTAGGCGCCGCTGCCCGCTCTCCCGCACCCGCCCGCCCCGCCCGGCGCGCTGTCCCGGGTCTCCGGCCGCGCACGTTGTGCCCCCGCCCGCCGCCGCCACCTGTGCGCACCGCGGGCTGCGGGCTGCCGCGCGCAGGAAGTGGGCGCGGGCCCGGAGACCCCCGCTTCCCGCCGCCTCTTTGTCTCCCGCAGGAGGGAAGGCGTTCGGCATGCTCAAAGCCCGGCAGGAGCGGCGGCTGGCCGAGATCAACCGGGTGAGTGCGGGCCGCCGCCTTCGCTTTTCTAGCCCCGCCGCCCGGGCAGCTTGCGGGTCGCCCGAGCCACGCGCCGCTGGTCCCCCAAAGCTCCCAGCGCCCTGCGGGGCCCACCTTCAGCTGCGAGGCTGTGCCCTCCTTCCTCTCCCCCCCCCCCGCCACCCCCGGCCAGGCTCCCCCCAATTTCCTCCCTCCTCCCGGCCCCTGTGCCTCCAGGTAGGTTCCCCCTCACCCCCTCCACTCGCTCTGGACCTGGCGTCTCGGGTTGCAAGTTGTTACTCTTAGACTAGGAGGTGGGGCCGGGCTGGGAGCTTCGATACCAGCCGCGCCGCGCCCCCCAAGCCCACCCGGGACCCGCCGCAGGTTACACAGCCGAGAGGCTCAGGGGGGCTAGGCGGCTGCCCAGCAAGTGTGGGCCAGGCTGCTGTTAGCTGCCCGGGCTCCAGGCTGGCAGGCCAGTGCCCTCTCCACCTTAGACAGTGCTGGTCTCCTACCTGCCCTCACGCCCACCCTCGCGACTCTTTCCCACTCCCACGTGTAGCGAAGGCTCCCTTAGAGCCTCCGTGCTTTTCTGGCCGGTCCTAGTGGGTTTCTATAAAGAAAGCCACCCCGCCTTGCCAGGCGCACAGTGGGAGCCCCAGAACCGTGTGTGTAGTGAGCGTCTGTGTAGTGAGCTGAGCGGGTAGATCCTGGAAGATAGGCAGTGTCAGAGCCTGCGGGATTGGCCAGAGCAGGGGCTGCGTAGCCAGCTCCGGTCTCCACCGAGAAGTTGCCCTGGGGTCAGCAAGGGAAGGGCTGCAGTGTGCTTGGTGCAGCACCAGCCGGGGGAAGACCTCGTGGATGGAGCTAGAATTATTCCCTGGGAAGACGCCTCCCGAGTTCCTTCCTAACGCTGTGGAGGCATGCCCACTGAAACGGGGCTAGGCATTCCCCCTGCTGGCTTCCTCGGGCCGCTGAGCACCCAGGGTCCCAGCCCAGCTCTGAGTTCCAAAGTGGGAAGCTGGTGGGGTCGGCAGGGTCCTGGGGGAGGCTGTGGGGTGGGGCCAGGTACTGCATGGCTGCAGTATTTCAGTGGGATGTGGGGGGGGCTTGCAGTCTGGACTCCCTCTTTGGTTTTCTTGGATTGTCTAGAACAGCCGTGGGCAAACTATGGCCCGTGAGCCGGATCCGGCCCGTTTGAAATGAATAAAACTAAAAAAAAAAAAGACCGTACCCTTTTATGTAATGATGTTTACTTTGAATTTATATTAGTTCACACAAACACTCCATCCATGCTTTTGTTCCAGCCCTCCGGTCCAGTTTAAGAACCCACTGTGGCCCTCGAGTCAAAAAGTTTGCCCACCCCTGCTCTAGAACTAGGCAGCCTGTCTGATTTCACCCCACTGGCTGTAGGGATTTCGGGGAGGACTCTGGGAACCCCAGGGTCCCTCATTGCCAGCCCTACCCTGCCTGTTGCTGTCATCTTGAGCACAGCCGAACGGGAGCCTGGATGTCTGGCTGGGATCTCAGGGGTCTAGGCTGCTGGGCCCCCTCCCAGAACAGCCTGCAGCCCGCAGGTCTTGGCTGCGCTTGCCCTCTGGACAGGCGCCTGGAACCCTGACCTCATACAGCCCCCTGGGCCACTGGGCCGGGCGGGTTCCAAGCTGGCCGAATCCACCCACAGCCCGCCGGACCCTGAGCCAGAGACAGCTGGGGATGGGGAGAGGTGACTGCAGTTGGACAAGCCGGAGGAGCTGAGAGTGTGGGACTTTCCGTGCCAACCCCGCCCTCGGAGGGGGCAGACTGTGGGGAGGCTACAGGGTTGTTTTGGGAGGGTGACTGGGTTGGCTCAGAAAGGGGGGCTGGACTGGACAGCACTGGACTGGAGAGGGGGAGCAGGAAGCTGTGTCTACCCTGCTTGGGACCCCGGTGCCCAGAGAGGACAAGCATAAGGCCACTGCCACCCAGAAGCCTGGGGCAGAGCTTGCAGTCTCGTATCCTCTCCCTGCCCAGATGCTATGTGGAGGCCACTGTGTGAGCCAGGCTGCTGGGGCGCGGGCTCTGGGCCCCTGGAGGAAGGAGGCTCCAGGACCAAACCCGAAACTTGAGCTGCTTCCCCCCGCAGTGGGTGAAGGTGGCCCCACCAAGGGTTAGAGTTGTGAAGGGGAGGGGAGGGGCAGGGTGTTGTTGGCGCTCTGACCTTGAACCAGGCATCTGAGATAATGGTAGTCGGTTGTTGTGATTTTTCAGCGATGTAATCTATGTAAAGCACATAAGGAGAGCTGGCTGCTGTCATGATTGTTATCGTTGGTTTGTTTAGGACTTAAAGGTGCAGAGCGTGGACACCAAGGCTGAGATCTGCCCTGGCCCCTGCTGGCCGCGTGGGCCTTGGTCTGGAGGGGCCTTCGTCTTGCCCGCCTGAAATGGGAGCAGTGGTCCCTGCCCTGCTCCTGGTCCCAACAATCAGTGGAGGCGAGCGGATGAAGCTCTTTGCAGACTCTGGGGAAGTCACTCTGAGGGTCTGAGTCCGTTTCACCCATGGCCATGGCCATAGTGGAGGCTCCCTGGAGTGGACAAATTCTAGAGCAGCGGTTCTCAACCTGTGGGTCGCGACCCCTTTGGCGGTCGAACGACCCTTTCACAGGGGTCGCCGAAGACCATCCTGCATATCAGATATTTACATGACGATTCATAACAGTAGCAACATGACAGTTATGAAGTAGCAACGAAAATAATTTCATGGTTGGGTCACAACATGAGGAACTGCATTTAAAGGGCCAGAAGGTTGAGAACCACTGTTCTAGAGGGAACCATGTGGGCAGCCACTGGCCTTCCTTTGGGGTTCAGCTTCACTGCCCCACTGGAGTGGGGGTGGGGGGTGGACTGAGCTGCTGCCTAGTGACATCGTGGAAGCCGGAGGCGTGAAGGACAGGGCTTCGTGCCCACTGCGTGAGCTCGGGCACCTCTGTGGCTGCTGCTGGGGCAGAGCCTAGCGGGCTGGCAACTCTGGGGGCGTCTAGGTTCAACGTCCCAGTTCCTTTGGGGGCTTTTCTCCCCCCACTCCCCAGGGTGGGCCAGCTTCCAGAGGGCGGCAGGGCAGCTCAGTCTTAGCTGTTGTTATTATAAGGGATTCAGGAGCGAAAATAGACTTGGGTGGGCCTGAGGTCCTGGCCGAGATGAAGGGAAATGTACTCTTTGGGTTTCACTGTAGCTTCTGCTATCATTTTCTGAGCACTTGGCGTGTGCCAGGCAGTGTGCCAGGCGCGCTTGGGGCATCATCTCGTTGATGGCTTGCTCTGACCCTGTGAGTGTGGATTCCCATGTTACAGAAAACAGGACTCGGAGGAGGTGGAGTCCGTTGCCTGAGTTTAAGCACCCAGACTGTGCTCTCAGTCTCCTGGATTGGGTCTCCTCTGTGCATGCCCGCCCCCACCTCTGTGCCGTGTGTGTGTGTGTGTGTGTGTGTGTGTGTGCATTCTCTGCACTGTGGAGCAGGCAGGCCAGGCGCACACCTCCTACTCCCCCCACATAGCTGACATTCTCTGAGCCCTGATGGCATGGCAGGTGACCCCAGGCCAGCAGGCCCAACCTTATATGGCAACAGAACACATTCTCTCTAGCTTTGCACAGGGACAGAGAGAAGTGGTGGGGCTGGTGGGTGCCCTTCTGCTTGGGACCTCGGAGGGGGCGGGCGGTAGGGAGGATCCTGCAGGCCATGGGGGTAGGGAGGCTGCAGCTGGAGCCGGCCGGAGGCCAGGATCTTTACCCAAATAACAGGAGGCGGGCCTGGCGCTTGACCTGCATCATCTCACTGACTCCCGTCAAAGGAACGTTGGATTAGAAACACGCACCACGAGAACGTGTAAACATGGCCACGGGACACGGCTAACCGGGCCGCCCATTTCAGAGATGAGGAAACAGAGGCTGTCAGGTGAAGTCACCTGCCCGAGGCCCTCCAGCCAGGAGGAAGTGAGAGTCAGGAGTCTGACTTCAGACCCCGCCCACGGCCTGGCCTGGCCCCTGTCCACCAGGTGGCCATGGCCTAGCTGTGACACAGGCCTCTCTTGCTTACCTGGATAAAGATCTCTGGCCGCTGTCCCGCCCTCCCAGCCCTCCTGGGTCGAATGAAGGGCACTCGGCGTTCCCTGTAGCATTTACGTGCCTCGTGGCTATTTCAGGACCCACGTGCCATCTGTGCTGGGAAGAGCTGGGCACGACAGGCTGTGTATCTCTGCCCAGAGGGGTATCTGTCCCCAGCTCCTCCCGGGCAGCGGGGGACCTCTGTGACCTGACCCAGGCACCACGCAGGTGTGTCTTTTCCTGTGTACTGGCAGTGCCACTGTGTCCCTGCCCAGGTGAATGTGCCCAGCTGGCATCACTGGGCACCCGTCTCTCTTGCTCTTCCTTAATATATTATAAAGGAGGTGGTGATAAGCGGTCACGTGAGCCTCCGAGGATTCAGTGTCCCCACAGGTCCAGCCAGTGGCGACCTCAGTGTGGCCATGTCACAGGAAGCGAGCGATGGAATTTCTGCAGGGTCTGCTTTACTGGTGTAGCCGATGGGGTGTTTTTCTTCAGCTGCCCCATCTGTTGGCGAGGACACAGCGTCCGGATGAGGCCCCGGAGCTGCTGTGGGGAATGTGAGCCTGCTGTCCTTGCGGGTGCTTGTTACAGGCTCCGTCTACGTGCCAGGCACCAGGCTGGGCATTTGTGGCCTGGTCCTGGCCCTTTAAGAACCTGTGTGCTGCGTCATAGGCCTGACAACCTGGTATAGTACCGCCTGGACTCGGGGTTTTCGCCCAGGGTTTCAGCCACCAGCCCCCTGGATGGCTTCCAAGATGGTGATATCTGCCCGTCCCAAAATTCTGCTACAGCTAATACGTAAAGACGAGCCTGGAGGGCCAGGAGCAAGCAGCCGGGAGCAGGTGCTAGAGGTACCGGCCCAGAAAGAGAGTTAAGTCTGGGGGAATCAGGCAGGTGGCAGGGATCCAGGCTGCCAGCCTCTGCTGGTTTGGGAAACAGCCCCTCCCCGCCATGAGCACTGGGATGGGACTCCCGTAGGCGGGGGAGATTTGATGTGCTCAAGGGAGCAGCAGTGGCCGGTGTGGCTGCAGGCACTGTCCCCCAGGCCGGAGATGGGCGCGCTCTGCCCGGTGTGGATGGACTGTCACTGCTAGGTCAGCCAGGTGTCCAAAGTAGAGCTTGCCCTTGAGGAGGGATGGCCATCCCAAGACTCACCAGCGGGACTTTGTGGCACAGTGTGGGACAGGGAGTTGGGGCTGGGTCACTTCTCTGCCCTTGCCCTGCTCGCAGCTACCTCTCTGGGTGATCCAAACGCATAATGGGAATTGCTAACCTTTGGTAAGGGTCTAGCTCATTTCATCCAAGCCAATGAGGAGGTGCTGTTATTATGATCCCATTTCACAGATAAGGAAACCGAGGCCCAGAGTGGGAAAGCAAGTTGCCCAGGGCTACAGAGCTAGAAGTGCCGGATCTGGGATTTGAACCCTGGCACCCTGATTCAACTTCCCTCCCCGCCCCGTCGCCCCACACGCCCTGCACTTGGAGTTTATGTGAGGCTTCCGACCGTGTGGCTTTAGGCGAGACCTTTCCCGTCTGAGGCCTCAGTTTCCCCAGATACTGAACCAAGAGGACCAGCTGGATGCTCCACGTTCTGAGATGGATGTTTTAATAGCTCTGTCGCCATTCGGGGCCTTGCCTTGGACACCCTGGCTTGGGGAGTGACTGCTCAGCTCACAGCTTCCTGTTTCCGACCCCAGGCTCCTGCCCGCTTGCTTTTCCTGGCTCTTTGCCAGGGACTGCCCAAGGCCACCAGGCCTCTGAGCCTGCCCCTCTGCTTAGCAACGGTCACCCTCAGAGCCCCTCACTCCTGGAGGCCTGATAGCAGTTGCTGCAGCTGGAAAGGCGTGTCACTGGGCACAGTGGGCTGGAGTGGGAGAGGGGGTGGGGGTAGTGTAAACACCCCCCTCACACCCTGTCCCCTGAGGGTTACCAGGTGGGCCCCTGGCTCTGGAATAACCTCCTTCTGCAGCTGCCCAGGAGGAAAGGTAACTCCTGGTATTGGCTTTCTTTGCTCAGAAACCTGTGGTCAGGCCACCTTCTCCGTGTTCAGGGCAGGGAGGGAGCTGGATGGTGAAGGGAGATAGCCCATGAACTGTTGAAACGTTGTCATCTGGAGCAGGTTGAGCAACCTCCCTGGGCGTCAGTGGTCCCATCTGTCAAGTGGGGAGGCCGAGAGAGGGGAAAGGGACATTGTGAGCAGCCTACATCGGGGAAGGGCGCTTGCTTCTGCTCTGTTTACTGGGCCACGTGGTCTGGACGATGAGCTGAGGTTGTCAGTGGATCGTGCAGATAGAAATAACAGAAGATGACAGGCAACCGCGCACACTGATTTAGCACTTACAGGTGCCAGGCGCTGTTAGGAAATTCACAGGCATTTCCTCACATACTGTCCTTCTCAGAACAAGCCCGTGAGATGTTTGCATCCTTCCTACAGATGAGGAAACTGAGGCACAGACCAGCGAAGTACTCTTCACACAGCTGCTACGTGGTTCACACCCAGGCGTCTGGCTCCAGCGTGCCCTCTCTGGGTTTCGGCGTTTGCTTTTCTTCCAAAGGGGCTGAACTCTCTCTCTGTCTCCTCTGCCTGGGGACCCAGAGTCAGGGCAGCCAGGGGTCCTGGAGTCTGCACAGATAGGGTGCCTGCCCACTGGGCGTGGCTGGGCCGGAGGATGGGCAAGGGTGTGGGGGGCAGACCACCTGAAGGGGAGGAAGCTGCGGGCTGCGATCCTGCTCCTGCTCCTGCCGCCTGCCTTCCCCGCCCCTGCCAAAGGCAAGTCCACACAGCTGCCCAGGCCCAGGGCCAGCAAGGGCTGCCTACCCACCCACCAATGGGTCAGTTGCTTTTCCCACCCCTAGTCACTCTGTGGCTCAAGCATTTGTCACTTTTGGCTCTAAGAATAAATGTGATTCTAATCATTGAGTCACTCGTCCCCCGCTACCCCCCCCCCCCCCCCGTCTCTGTCACACACGTGCATGCGCTTCTGCAAAGCTGCCTTGCCATTTCGGGTGAGAGAGGAAAAAGTCATTCTGGCTAAATGGCAGGCTTCTCCATTCATTCAACAGATGCTTAAGGGTCTACTACGTGCTGGGTGCTAAGTACCTGGGAGGCGCAAGACAATAAACAGGTGCTTCTAGAACTTGTGGCCGAGGGCCGGCCTCCTCTCATCAACCCCCCAACACCCACGTCCTCAGGCCACTCACCTTCCCACGCGCCTCCTCTGTGGACTTTAAGCCCAGCTTGGCCACTTGCTAGCTGTGCTGCGTTGAGCTCGTTATTTATTCTCTCTGAGTCTCGATTCGGTCACTCATCCTGCAAACATTTATTGAGCACCTACTATGCGGAACCTACCTTCTCACAGGGGGAGACACGATGGACAGTACCTTTAATAAGCAATTACATTGTGTTAGGAGGGGATTCATCCCATGGAATAGAAGGAGACGCCCCGGAAGGTAAGGCGGTTGGAAGTGGAGGCAGGGGCTGTAGTGGGGTGGACGGGCCGGCCTCATTCAGAAGGTGATAGTTGAGCAAAGGCTTGAAGGAGGCGAGGGAGAAAGCCGTGTAGAAATGTGGAGGTGCCCAGCAAGCGAGGCTGTGGTTGAGCATCGACCTATGAACCAGGAGGGCACGGTTTGATTCCTGGTCAGGGTACATGCCCAGGTTGCGGGCTTGATCCCCTACTGGAGGCAGGAGGCAGCCAATCAATGATTCTCTCTCATCATTGATGTTTCTATCTCTCTCTCCCTCTCCCTTCCTCTCTGAAATCAATAAAAATATATTAAGAAAAAGAAGCGTGGAGATGAGGGGTCCAGGCAGGGGGCCCAGTAGAGCAAAGTCCCAGTGGGAGCAAGCCGGGCCAGGCCGGGTCGATCCAGCCAAGGGGAGTCGTCATCGCACTCCGGGGCTCCCGCCGCACTCCTGTCCTTGCTCTCGGTCGCTGCCTGGTTGTCCATGTTCATCTCTGTGATTTGCCTCCAACACCCAAGCCCATGCCCTACGCCTTGAGCCCCGGAGCCCCATCTGCCTGGATTCCTAGGGGTGGTCAGGACACATTCCTAACGGCTCCGGCCGGTGCAGGGTTTCTGGCCGACCAGAGCGTGGGAGCTGGGAGAGCCCCAGGTGCTGGGCCGAAGGTGTCCCTGTTCCTTCCGTGGTAGGTCTTCCTTACGCATCACCCCAAAGTCTGAGAACCACTCCCACTAGTCCCTCCGCTGGACAGGTTTGGGGTCTGTGACCCCGGGGGGTGCCTGGTTTGCTCGGGGTCACAGACAAGAGTTAATTGTCCTACTTTTGGTCGGCGGTGGAAAGAGCTCTGAGAGGCAGCCAAGGGGAAGGGGAGTCCTGGGCAGAGCCAGCGGAGAAGGTTGAAGGTTCCAGCCAAGCCCCGGGGCCGCCTCTACCAGGCTGCCTGGGGCACAGGTCCCGGCATCGGGTGCGCACAGGTTCCAAGCCAACCTGCGTTTCCTCAGTGCCCGGACTTGAGACATATTATCCGAGCTCTGAGGTCCTCCTGTTCTTACCTGTAAAACCAGCGTACTAGGGGAGCTAATGGGGAGCACAGCGAGGGGGGCATGTTGGCATGTTTCTCCTTCTCTGTCAGAGGGTCTGGGCTCACATGCAGACACTTGGGCCCTGGAACGGGTCAGGTTCTGCCTCAAACGAAATCACACCCGTTGCGTAGTGAGCACGGCCGGACGAGCGTGGTTATCCCCGAGGAGGGACAGGTGCCTGAAGAGGTGGGTAAGGAGGGGACTGAGATCCGAACCCGGAGTGCTTTCTCACCCGTTCGGCTTTTTGTCATTCTCTTTTTCTACTTTAAGCCTCTAGAGCAGTGGTTCTCAACCTTCCTAATGCCGCGACCCTTTAATACAGTTCCTCACGTGGTGACCCCCAATTTCATTGTTACGAACTGAACATAATTAAAGCATAGTGATTAATCACAAAAACAATATGTAATTATATATGTGTTTTCCGATGGTCTTAGGCGACCCCTTGTGAAAGGGTCGTACGACCCCCAAAGGGGTCGCGACCCACAGGTTGAGAACCGCTGCTCTAGGGGGTTACAGGCTGGGAAGGTAGTGAGCTCCCTGTCCTAGGAGATGTGTAAGTACAGGCACATCTTAGTGGGAAGTAGCGGCAGGAATTTAGAAACAGATTGAGTGATTGACAGATGTCACTGACTACCACTGTGAGTGCTCCCTGTAATCTTAGGGTAAGGGCTCTGTCTTACCTTGGTCTCACCTGCTCCCTTGCTGCCTGGCACACAGTGTGCACTGCGGTCCCTCCAAAGCTGTTGAATGAGTGAGTCAATGCATGAATGAGGAGTGATGCCCATGTCCAGTCGGCTCAGTAATGAGAAAAGTGCGGTCCCGAGAAGAGAGGGCATTTGCGGAGTCCGGTGCTAGGGTGGGCAGACACCCTCTGCTTCCCCGTGTGCACGCGGGTTCTGGGGCGGTTTGAAGATTAGCAATGACGCCCTGTGCTGGTGGAGCAGGTGCTGACGAATGGGTAGCTTCTGTTTTAAAGCCAGATGAATGCCTGCCATCTGCCCGTCTTTAAGGGTCGAGGTCAAGGATACAGACTTTGAATGAGATGGAGCTGAACTGAAGCTCCGGCTGTGTGAGCCTGTTTTCTCATCTGTAAAGTGGGAAACTGTTGGGTCCACTGGCAGATCCAAAGAGAGCATGCGGGTAGCTGCTTCATTCTGGGGCTCTTGTTGGTGGCCCTGACCCTCCCTAGCTGGTTCTGAAAGGACTCATCTGAATCTCTCCCAGCATCGGAGGGGAAGGTGGGCCTATTTTACAGGTGAGGGCACAGAGGAGAGGGGAAGTGACCTCCCAGGCAACGCACAGTCACGTTCTGGCTGGAGCCGAGACGAATAACCCGACGGCTGCGTATGGAGCACTTGCTGTGTCCAGGAGTCACACATGCACTCCCCTTGGATTCTCATGCAAACTCCAGAAGTAGCTGCGATGATTATACCCCCGGAGAGAAAGCACTGGAAAACCAGAGAGGAATTCGTGCGCTAGGGTCACGTACCTGAGCAGTTACTGTGGAACCAGGCGGCTCGTCTTCGGGCTTACTGCTTCCGGGACCCCAGAGCGGGGTGCCCTGGGGGAGGCAGGTCCCTGCGCCGATGATCCCGTGTGGTTGAAGGTGTTCCATCTTCTGGAGCAGACCCTCCAGGCCCCGCCCAGCTTCTGAGCCCACTTCCTCCGCAGGGGCTGGACTCACACGTGCATGTCTGACCTGGCGGGAGAGGAGGCCGGGACACTGGGCCTCCTGCGGGCCAGTCCTGCTGCCGCCCCCTTGCTCAGCTCTGCCCTCTCGCCTCTGTAGGAGTTTCTCTGTGACCAGAAATACAGCGATGAAGAGGACCTGCCAGAAAAGCTCTCAGCCTTCAAAGGTGAGTGAGGCTGGCTGCCCCACCCCCCGGCCCCCATACGGAGGATTCCTTGTCCCCAAAGGGCCAGGCTGCACCCGTTTCCTCCAGAACGCCCCTAATCCTGGTGGGCTGCAGAACAGGGTGCCCAGTGAGAGGGGGCAGGCCCCTCCACGGCCTCCAAGCCCCCCTGACCCCTTCACCCCTCTCCTGTGGGCCTCAGTCTGCCCCTGCCCCTCTCCCCACAGCTGCCCTGCCGGCTCAGGTTGGCTCTGCCACGGCTGCCCAGGCCCTGCGCGCTCCGGGCCCCAGCACACAATCAGGTCTTTGTAGCAGCCCCGGCCTCTCCCCCTCCAGCTCTCCCCTCCAGCGGGGAGCTTCGCAGCCCCTGTGGAGAATGGACGTTTGTGTCTGCGCAGTGGGCCAGGGGGCAGAGTTTCTGCCCATTGAATCCCAGCAGCACGGGATGAAAAGAAAACAGGGCCCGGGAGCCTGCGCGCACGCGGGGAGGGGGCGGCATAAAGGTCCCTCTGTTCCGGCCGCCGGGCGCTTGGTTCCGGGCCAGCGGCTGGAAAAAGGAGAGGAGCCCTGCACATAAGGAGCAGGCGCGCCCACCTTTCCTGCGGGGGGGGGGGGGGGGGGCGGGATGGAGAGGGGGGGTGCACTCGGGTGCCTGGAGGACCACGCAAGCATCCTCGAGGCCCGAGGCCGCGTCTCCGCAAAGCCGTGGCACTGCGGGCCACCTCCCCGCTCCCAGCAGAGAACCTGCCCAGTCTCCTCAAACTGCCTACACTGCGGTTGTCCGGGCCGGACACCTTTGGCTAAGCGCGCCTTGTTGACCTGGGGAAGCGCTTCCCCTGCGGTGTTGTGAGCTCCCTGAATCACCCCTTTCGGCCGGGAGGGAGGTGATGCCGTCTTTAACTTAGAGAAAGTCAGCTCAGAGAGGTGGGGTCATTCGCCTGAGCTTGCACAGCTCCCCGTGGGCGGAGTTGGGCCTCGAACCTACATTGATCTCATTCCAAAACCCCTGCTCTTAACCATTATGCGATGGTGCTTTTTACACTAAAAAAATATAAGAACTAGAACAAAGGTATCCCCACCCCTGCCCTGTCGCCCTCCCCCTGCCAATCATCCCTAGGAGGGCCTGGCAAGGGAGGAGCAGCCCTTCCCCTCTCTCTAGACACCGATGGGGTCACTCTTCAAAGGTGGCCCTGGGAAAGGGACAGGGGTCTGGGTAGCAGGTGCTGGGGGGGCGGGGGAGGGTGGTGCCCAGTTAGAAAGGCTGGGAGGCCTGAGGCCTGAGGAGGAACCCTGTGACTACCTGAGAGGGACGTGCCAGGCAGAGGGTGGCAAGCCCAGTGGGAGCAGCTGGGGGGCCAGGCGCAGCAGGCCAGTGGGTGGAGCAAGGGGATGGAGGGCGAGGCAGCCTGAGAGGCTCCTGAAAGTCCGGGGCCTCGAGGCCCCTGAGAGGACCTCAGCCCCTGGGAGGACCTCGGCTCTTGGTGCTGGCTGCTCCATGAGGCGCCCCGAGGGCCCTGCTCTCCTGCAGGCGCCGGGTGGGCTGCCCGAGGCCACAGGGCTTGCTTGCACACACCGCCCCCGACAGAGATGCCAAGGTGTCCACGTCATTCTCTCGCTACTGGGGGTTCCCGGGACCCCTGGATCGGGACGTGGGGCTCAGTCTGCAGGTGAGCTTTGTGGGGAGGGAGGCCCATGGGCACTCCTCCCGGAAGAGCATTGGCTTCTCGGTGTTGCCCGCGACCAAAAGGTCCCAAACCACAGGGACTCCTTACGGTGGTGCCCACACCTGGCTGCCGCCAATCTGCCTCTCCCGGGCCAGAATCTATTGTAGTCACTGAGGCCGACTGACAGCCAGCGTCACTGCTGGGACCTGGAAGGAAACAGCTGTGCCGTGTGGGAGAGGGTCAGAGGGACCCCTCCCGCCTTTCTCCGTGGCCCCCAGGAGAGCAGTGCAGGCAGGACGAGCTCTTTTTTCAGCTGAGATGATGGGACTGGTGTGAGACCCCCACACGGATGAGGAGTTAGGGGTGGGCTCCCTAAGGACCTGGCCAGTTCCCTCAGGGGAGTTACTGGGACCCGCAGGGGCCACCCTTCTTCCAAGCTAATGCCGGTGTTTGCTCTGTGCCTTCCAGAGAAGTACATGGAGTTTGACCTGAACAATGAAGGCGAGATTGGTGAGTGAGGCCGTGAGAGTGCCGGGGGACCAGGGTGCTTGGTGGGTGGACGGTGTGACGGTCCAGAGAGCTGCAGACTCGCCTGATGTGTGAGGTGTCAGGAGCGTGAGGGGCACACACCGAACCTTCCCAGTGGGCGGGGTCAGCTGAGCCAGGGTGGAGCCTGATACCCTGGATCCATCGCCCCAAACTTCTCTTCCCACCGTTTCCCTCCCGACCCGCTCCTGCCCACGCCTCGGCCTCCCACCCCAGGGGACCCAGCACAGAGGGTGCCACCCCAGCGGGGGCTGGAGGTGCTCAAGCTTCTGACGCCCTGGCTCAGGGGGCTGGGGTTTCCTTGGTCCCCAAGCCTCTCCTCCCATCTGTTCACTGTCCTGCAGTTGACAGAGTGCCTCGTGTACACTGGGTCCCTCCTCCAACAGACCCTCATCCTGTCCGCCACCCAGACGCTGCGGGTGACCAACGCCTGTCCCCTGGCACTTACATTCAAGACCATGTCTTGGCCTTCACCAGTAGCAGAGCGACATGGTCAAGGCTCGTCATCGCCCCATTTCACAGTTGAGGAAACTGAGGCTCAGAGTTGCCGAAGCGACCTGCTCAGGGCACGTGGCTGTTAGGGGGCGGGCCCGGGGCCTCCTCCCTCCTCCGGTTCACCCTGAACGCGTGTTGCTGCGTCCCCACTCCTGTCTTCTCTCTTTCTTCCCCCTTTCGGGTATTTTTATTGTTTTTTCCTCTTCAGAAAAAAAATTTATCCAGTTCAAACATTTTCATCAGAAAAAATCTGGGAAAGCCCAGCAAAGCACAAAGACAAGCAGACGTCACTCACCCACAGCCCCTCCCGGAGATACTGCTCTGCGCGGTTCATGGCCTTCCACACTTCGTTCTCGTCACCAGTGCTGTTTTATAGCGTTTTTAGAACCTCCTTTATTTTAAAAAGTAGCATGCTGTATTTTGACATATGACTTACTTTTCTTCTGAAATATAATTAGCGGCTGTGTAATATTCCATTGTGGGGATGGACTGTAATTCATTCGGCCAACGCCCTAGTGTCATTGATAATCCTGCGAAGACCATCTTTGTATGTGAATCTTTGTCCACATTATTTCTTAAGAGTAAATCTCAGGAATTAGACATCCCGGGTCAGAGGTTTTTGAAGCATCCCGCCAAACGGCCTTCCAGAAAGTTCTTGCCAGCTTCGAGTCTGGCCAGCAGCTGTGGGAGCCCTTTCACTCCTTCCTGCAGAGGCTGCCCAGCTTTCTTTGAAATGCCCTGGACATCCTGGCACCGAGGGGTCTGGCACAGGTCCTGCCTGCCCTGCCTCTCGGGTGCGCTGGCTTCAGGGCCGGCCCTAAACCTGCCTGCCGCACCCCCTCCCGCCGTCCTTTGCTGACCATTGTTCACCGAACAATCCGAAGGAAATGGCCTCAGATCTTGGGAGCCGGGTGGTCAGAGGCAGGACTCCTCGGGGCGTAGTGATTTTCTGGTGCCTCCCTTGTTTTCTCGAGTTTTGTTCTTTTGTTGCTTTTCCTGCTCTGCAGGGTATTTTTGGACCCTCTCCCTTCTGGCCTAAGTGGTGCCCTTGACTGCAGGGTGGGAGTGGCAGAGGGGAGAAGCTGCCCCCCGGCGATGATGTCGATGCCTGGGGTCAGGCCAAGTCCCTGGGCAGTGGCCTCCTGGCTCCCTGGGCAGCAGGCCCCGGGCTCCCCCCTACCCACGGGGAGCAGCTGAGATCACAGGAAAGAATAGCTGTTCATCGCTGTGCGCCTGCCTCCTGCCGGGTGCTTCTCGCGCATCATCCCTCCCAATGGTCCCATCAACCCGTTGTTTTTTTAAATATATTTTTATTGATTTCAGAGAGGAAAGGAGAGGGAGAGGGAGATAGAAACATCACTGATGAGAGAATCATTGATTGGCTGCTTCCTGCACACCCCTCAATGGGGATCGGGCCCACAACCTGGACATGTGCACTGGGAATCGAACTGTGACCTCCTGGTTCATAGGTTGATGCTCAACCACTGAGCCACGCTGGCCGGGCCCATCAACCCATTTGACCGCCGATGGGAGCAAGGGTTCAGCGAGGTTAAGTAGCTTCCCCCGGGTCCCACAGCCCGAAAACGCAGAGCTGGATTCCAACCCAAGTCCCTGTGACACTAGAAGCGCATGTCCCTAACCACTAGTCTACATGGCCTCCAAAGGATTCGGGGAGGGTGTGATAGGTCCGTAGAGCAGCAAGGCCATGGACTTGCCCGCCTCCCCTTCACGGGCCTCTTTTCCTCCCGCAGACCTGATGTCTTTAAAGAGGATGATGGAGAAGCTTGGGGTCCCCAAGACCCACCTGGAGATAAGGAAGATGATCTCGGAGGTGACAGGTGGGGTCAGCCACACCATCTCCTACCGAGACTTTGTGAACATGATGCTGGGGAAACGGTCGGCCGTCCTCAAGCTGTGAGTACCTCCCGCCTCTCCCGGGGCCTCTGAAGGCCCAGTCACTGTGTGTGGAGAGGCCCCTGGCCTGTGTGGCCGCCAGGCAAGGCTTTTCATTTCTCTGAACCTGCCTTCCTTATCTGTCGAGTATCACACTAGCGTGTACCGTGCAGGTGGCATTAGCCTGTGGCAGAGGCCGGGTAGGATCGTCACTCAGTAAGTGGCAGCTGTGATGACAGTGGCAATGACGATGACAAAGCTACTGGCAACACTTTCTGAACCTCAGTTCTCTCGTTTGTAAGTGGCTCTACCACCCAGGGGGTGGCGTGAGCATAATCTAGAGTTAAACACCGCTCTAGAGGGCGGTAGAGTTGGCATGCTACTCATCTGTAAGACAGAGATGTAATAAATATCTTCCATGAAGCGCTGTCCTGAGGATTCATGAGATAACACACCTGAGAGTCCAGCCCGGGACCTGGCTGATGGCACCTAGACCCGTGGTGGCCAAAGTCACACTCTATACGCAGGTTCTTCCCCACGAGGAGCTGCAGAGAAATTCCCTGCAGAGTCTCATGGTATTTGAGCTGAAAAGGACCTCTCTTGGCTTTCATCAAATAAGATTAACTTTTTTTTTTTTCAAATGTCAAATAGACTTGTCTCATTTTACAAACGGGGAAGTTGAGGGTCCAGGAGGCTGAGTAACCGGCTCATGAGCCCACAGTTGGAGCTGGTCAGAGCTTTTCGTGTGGGTGGGGCGGGGCCGGAGGTGTGCCGGGAAAAGCACCACCGTCAGATGGCCCTGGAGGGGGCGGGGTAGCGATCAGTGACGATGCTAGTAAAAGGACGTCGAAGATTTCGTGCACATTTACTGTGTCAGGCACTTGACGCTTTAGACCAGGGGTCCTCAAACTACGGCCCACCGAAAACATTTATCCAGCCCGCTGGGTGTTTTTGCCGCCACTGCCTGTCCTGCTTAGCAGCCGACTCGTCCCGGGCCCGCAGTGCGCATGTGTGGAATGTCTGAGGGACAGTGAACTGGCCCCCTGTTTAAAAAGTTTGAGGACCTCTGCTTTAGACTTACCATTTGTTAATTCAGCAAACATTTACTGAGTACCAACTGTATGCAAGGAATTATTCTAAGTGCTGGGGACACATGAGTTGCTGGCCTCCTCCCGGAGCTCACATTCTAATGGATAAAAACACCAGGTTGTAATGGTGTCGTCCAAAAATCACAAAGTGGGATGAGGAATGGAGACAATGCGATGGGGGTAGGAAGGACCTCACTGAGATGACATTGACCAGAACCCTGAGTGAGGGAGACGGGAAGAGCCGTGTGAAGATCTGGGGGAAGCTTTCCAGGCAGAGGACATGGCGCGTGCAAAGGCCCTGAGGCAGAATGTGCTCTTGTTTTCAAGGGACAGCACAGAGTCCAGGGTGTCTGGGCCATTAGTCAGGACACTGAGTGGAGGATAAGTCTGCAGAGGTGGGCAGGGGCCAGGGGACATGGGTAGGCCCCAGTCAGACTGAGCATTTTGTCCTACGGTGGAGGGAGGCCACTGGAGTGCTCTCAGCTAGGGGCTGACTTTAAAAGGCCCCTTGGCTGCTGCAGGGGCGAGAGGTGGCAGGGAGGCCTGTGCAGGTGAGGGATGCAGTGCTCGCTTGGAGAGGTGCAGTGCAGGGGGGTAGGAGCTGTTGGCCTGAGCAGTGATTTTGGAGGGAGAGCCGGAAGCACTGCTTCCTTGCCCAGATGTGGGGTGTAGAGGAAAACGGGGAGTCTGAGGAGTCTAAAGTCTGGGGTCTGAGTAACTGAGTGAGCGACTGTGCTGTGTGCTTGGCAAGAAGAAGAGGCGGGGAAGGTGGGAATCAGAGCTCAGGTTTTGATGTGTTCAAGGGAAGTGCCCTTCAGACAGCCAAGGGGAGAGGCGGAGGGGGGAGCTGGCGGTGCAGATCTGGAGCTCAAGACAAGCTGTTTGTGGACAGTGGCCCTTAGGGTGGGATTTAAAGCCAGGGGGACGGGAAGAGCCCAACCAGGGAAGGACTGATGCCTGGACCGGCTCCAGGAGGGAAGCACTGGGGCACCCTCAGCCTCCCTTCCAGGTGGAAACACGAGCATCAGCGGGGTCGAGTGCCTCACTGGAGTCCCCAGCTGGGAAATCGTAGGTTGGGGCTCAAATCCAGCTGTTTCCCCCCGGAGACCACACCATGAATCCCTACCCTCAACTCGCCAGACTTTCCTCTCAGAGCAGTGCGAGGTTTTTGAAGATCAGAAGGGGTTTTGAGCAAAGCTGTGGCCCAGCCTAGTTCCGCCTCCTCCAGGCAGTGTCGTTAGGGGAAGGTGCATGGCCTAGAAGTCGGAGATCCCGAGTCTTGTCCTGCTCGGACTGCCTGTGTGGCTCTGAGGAGTCACTGCCACTCTGCCCCTCAGTTGTCTCCTGTGTAAAATGGGACTGGGAGCCCCTCCCACGTAGCTGCCGTCCTGGGCTTCGGAGAAGACCCCGCTGCAAGATGGCTGAAGGGCGCTCTGCTGAGGACCCTGCCGGGGAAGGCTGGAGGAGCTGTCCCTGGATGGGAGGGTCCTAATCCTGTTGTTTTCTTTTTTCTCCATCTCCAAACCAGAGTCATGATGTTTGAAGGAAAAGCCAAAGAGAGCAGCCCCCAGCCGGGTGGCCCCCCTCCAGAGAGAGACATTGCCAGCCTGCCCTGAGGACCCCGCCGGGACCTGCCCCTGCCTTCCCTGCCCGTTCCTCCCTCCTTATCTCGCTGCTCTCTGGACTCACGTTTTGTCTTATTTGGGGTTTTTTTGGTCGTTGGGCATGTTTGTTTTTTTCATCTGCGGAATCAGTGATCTCTTTGTAAAGTGCAAATTATCTGCCTTAAAGGGGTTCTGGGGCCCCTTCCTCTCTCCTTCCACCCTCCTCCCCACCCCCACACATGCAGAAGGGCTGACATCAAACCAAAAACGGGAGAGGGCGAGGCCAAGGCAGGGGGCTGGAAGCCTGTGATCCCCGCTCGTGGAGCCATCCTTCCCAGAGGCCTCTGCTCTTAGCCCAGGTTGCTGGCCTGGCCCCGGTGAGGACCTCAGTCCAGCTTCAGGAGACCCTGGAGTAGGAACAAGGCTGCAGGGCCTCGCTAGGGATTCCTCAGACACAGGTTCCAGTGCTCTCAGGGGTCCAGGATGTGGCCACTCACTGTCCTACCACCCAGGTGACACCCCCCTCAGGCCAGGCTTCTCATCCTCAGTGAGCTGGCAGAAGGAGGAAGCAAGCAACTCGAGCCCTTCAAGAAGGTTCCGGAAGAAATCCTCCAGCCTTGCCCCCGGCCACCCTTTACAGGCAGCTCAGAGGGAGTCCTGTCCCTTGCTGGGTAGCAAAGGGCGTTGGAGAGAGAGGGGAGGCCAGGGGCCTTGGGGAGGGGGGTCGCCTCAGTCTTGTCCTACCTTGTGGGGAGGATGCTGAGGGCAGCAGGCCAGGAGAAGGCAGAATACAATGCTTGTGGCAAACAGAGCACAACTTGGCTAAGCCAAGCAAGATCTGAGAAACGGGAGGTTGCCTTTCCGATCCCAGTCTGCTTGGAAATGACTGTGCTTCCCCATTCGCCTCCCACCTTATGTCACTGTACTCAGTCATGCAACCGGTATTTATTGACCACCTACTATAAGCTTTAAGTCTCCCCGCCTTGTGCTGACATGTGCTGTGTCCACTGTCTCTGTAACTCACCTCACCCTTTCCAGATCGCCCCAAACCTTGAGCTTGGGCACTGGACTGGGGTCTCCTGTGTCCTCTATTACGGATGGTTTTGCAGCCCCGTTCCACCCTGTAGTTTAGCTGAGCCCGTCCTCCCGTGTCACAGGTGAGGAAACTGGTGGCCCACAGGGGTTAAGTGCCTTGCCCGAGGTCAGGGGTTCATCAGGAGACGGAAGAGCCTGGACCGGAGCCCAGGTGTTCAGATGCCCCGCCCATGCTTCCTCGCGGCTCTGGGCTGCCTCGCTGCTCCTAGGTCAGCAACGGGAAGACCCCGGGCCAGGACTCCCCTTCCCAGGGCCTCTGAGTCAGCACCAGGGTTTGGGTAAGGGCCAGGTCTGCCTCTGTATTTCCGCACTCACTAGAGCTTTTCACCTAAGCTGCTTCTCAGAATGCACGCATGCGGGTGTCACACTCGGCCGCATGCTGGCTGAGCAGGAAACTCAGCCCTGACCCCACCTGTGCTCTGGAGTCCCTTACTCTGCCCGCTCAGGACTTAGATGCACTCACCCACTGAATGTATTTATTAAGCATCTGCTATGGGCCAAGAGCTAAGAACCCAGCAGTGAAATAGACTCATATTTAGAGTCTAGTGGGGAAGTCAGACCCAGACAGGGAAAAGTGAGATGAATGTTAGGAAAAAGGGGGCACTGGGGTGACTGCACTGCAATCCTGGGGGAGCCAAGCTGGGCCCAAGACTAGGCAAGAATCTTGGAGAAGCCTCTGCCCAACCTGAAGCGGCAAGGTGCTGTTGGAGCTGGAGCCAGCGTGGGTTCCTGGGGCTCCTCGGTGACCCATCATCAAGGGCCCAAGGGGCTGCCCTTCCAGCAGCATGAGGGCGTGGAGCCGGCAGGGAATGGTATGAAATAGCTAGGCCAGGTTCATTGGTTGGTCTCAACCAGTTCAGCAGCAGATTATTCGACCATGGCTGGCTGAGCTTCAGACTAAGGAGCCGCTCAAATGCACAGGCCTAGTTGAAGTTTAAACCCAGCAAAAACAGTTCTCCTGTAAATGTAAAATCTCACCCCACCCCCTTCCCTGTCTTGGCTCCCCCGCCCCCCAATATCATTAGATAAGCAGCTGCCTATCCCCACCCCTCCCTTCTACCCCTCCTCTCTGGGACAGGATGCCTTTGAGCAAGGTAGAGCTTTCCTGGACTACCCACCATAGTGAGCGTACCTGATCCTCACTCAGAGAGCAGGGCAGAGCCAACCAGGCTCCTTTCAATAGGCCCCCCAGTTTACAAGACCACAGGCAAGACTCCTCAAGGGAGGAGAGCGAGGGATGTGTCCGCAGCTCTGGGAAGGGCAGGCAGGAGCTCTCTCCTGGAGGAAGGGCTCAAGAATGGCCCCTGGAGGAGGGGGTCGGGGGGTCTGCATGTATTTCAGGTTGTGGCTATTGGCTCCTGCACTCTGCTCTGACCAAGGGCTCAGCTTCTTAGATCTCCCGCTGTCTTCTCTCTCAAAGACCAAATCTAACCAATGGAACCAGAAACGTGGGGACTGCCAAGTGTGGCTTTGTCCCCGCGACTCGAAAGGAAGGTGTGCCAGGCAAGTTCAGGTGGATGCAGTGTGTGTGCGGCGTGCGTGGGAGCGTGTGTGGTGTTGGAGATCATCTCTACAGACTGGAAATAAAACAGACAAACTTACCCATGTCTCGATTGGTGTGTCCTGGGGGTGGGTTCCAGGGCTCAACGGATTCTGAAGAGCTAGTGAATCGAGTAACTGGATGAGTGTGTCTTGTGTACCAGGCTCTGCTAAACACGGAACTTCCTCGCCTGACAACCTAAGGAGACAGGTTCTCTTTGTCATCATCCTTGTCTTACAAATGAGAACTGCTTGGAGCAGATCCGCAATGTGTCCCCTCCCCTCCAATACACACACACACACACCAAAAACCTCTGTCCTAGAGCATTTTTCACATAAATCCACTACAGAAATGTCCACGGAATAGTCGTCGATTAGCATATCCGGAGGAACTGGACTCTAGTCCCGCCTCCACCGCGCTCTGACCCTGGGGCACTGGGTAATTCCACCTTCGCTGTGCTTCCAGTTACCGCATCAGTTAAATGCAACGACGGACGGGTGACTAGGGTGTCTTGAAGATTGAATAACACACCTAAGGTGTTTTGCGGCTTCCAGGCTTTTGCTTCGTCAGCCATTACCTGGAGAGCAGCAAACAAAGCTGATGTTTGGTGCTCTTTAACCTCCTGTCTCCCGAGGCGAGGCTCTGCCCCATCCACTTTCTGAACGTCTTTACTTTCACACACATCCCCCTCCGAAGCCCCTCTCAAGAGCGGCCCCGTGAGTATTGGTCAAGTTCCTAACTTCCTTGACTCGGGAACCATGAATAACCACCTTCAGCCAAGTGTTACTGGGGGTTTCCACTGAATCCTGAGCGTAGAAAGTTCAGACGTGCGCCGTCCAAACATAGAAACCAACACGCCCCGCTCCGGCTGCGAAAGCGGGGGCGGCACCTGGACGCTCCCGGGCGCAGGCGCGAGGGCCCCAGGGCTCCGCCCCCTACTGCTCGAGCCAGCCAATGGGAGGGGGCGGCCGGGAGAGCGCGAGAGTTCAGACAGTCCCTCAGTCTCCCTGGACGGGAACGCGTGACGCCATCCAAGCGCGCCGGAAGTGCGGAGGCCGCCGCGCGCCGCTTGCCTGGAGCGTAGGAAGTTGGCCTCGGAGCGGCCTGGGCTGTGAGGAAAAGGCCGCGCGGGGCAGCGGCGGTTGCTTCGACCACCTGAGGGCGACGCGATGGGAGACGAGATGGATGCTATGATCCCTGAGCGGGAGATGAAGGTCAGAGACTGGCCACGGCCTCCCTCCCTTCCTTAGTCCCGGCGTTGCCTGGGAGCCCGGCTGAACGGCGAAGCGCGGGTGCCGGCTGCTGCCCCGCCTCCTGCTTGAATATTTGCCGCGTCCAGAGTTCTCACCTGCCTGTCCTGGGCGCTAGGATGGAGCCTTACCCCTCAACACCTGCCGGGGCTGGTCTTCCCGGGCTGGCCTCGTGTGACTCCGGCCACTTACATGTGGCGGTCGGAGCCGTGATAGATAATAAGCTGTTTATCGAGCGCTCACTGTGCGCTTCGCACTGAGTTGATCGTACGGCCACCGTTCGGAATAGTTGTGAACATGGAGGAGCAAGTCCAGGTCGGGGAAGTGACTTTCCCACAGTCGCATTTGACAAGGAGGCTGAAATCTAGGCGGTGGTTGCATATTTTCTTAGCACCCTCTCCTGTCCACTCTCTCGGGACGACTTCCGGAAGGTGGTGCGGGCTCGCCCAGCGCAGAGCCAGGGCTCGGCCCGGTCCGACGGAGCACTTCAGTGAATGGGAATAGAAGGGCTGTTTGGGTACCGGAGACGTGCCCGGGTCAGAAAACTACAGAGAGGGCCGGGTGACCCCAGTGATGGCTGTCAACCCCGGAGAGGGAGGAAGTCGCAGGAAGGTGGTAGGCGTTTGCAACCCTCAGTGTACAAAAGTGGAAAGGCTGAGAAAGGCTGTCTTTGGCTCTTAACACGTTTGAAAACGTAAGCAAAAGGGAAAATTCGCATTCTTTTTTTCACACCGAAACCTCCACTTAAAGATAAGTTTAGAATGGAAGGAAAAGAAAACCTTTTACGAGTATAATACAGCTTAACATAGCGACTGGTAAATTTATGGAGCTCTTTTTGCCAAGAAAGCAATAAAAATATATTAAAAAAAAAAAAAAAAAGTGGCGCACACCGGAAGTGGTCTTTGAGTGCGTGTAGGTGAATTCCCCGGAGACTAGGCGAGTCGGGCATTGGCAGGCTGGGGGAGGCTCCCAGGCCCTGCGGTTCTAAGGGGCATGAAAGTGGGCGGAAGTGAAAACTTGACCTGGGTGGCGGCTGGCGGTGGCAGGGTGATGGCGCCCAGGGAGGCAGTGTTGTGGGGGAAGGCGCCACAGTGGATGGGTCAGGCCACGCCTGGCCTCAGAGCCTGTGTTAAAGGTGTGGGCTTGTAGGTCTCGAGCACCGAGATTGACCGTGCATGTCCTTTGGGGTTGTTTTTTTTTTGGGTGGTGGCATTTGGTTTAGCACGTGATCCAGGTAAGTCGTTCGTGGGATTTGGTTACCTTTCTGTGGCCGTTGTTTCCTTATATGTTTGTTGGGCACCGCACTGGATAGTCCAGCTGACAGTGTAGTCAGGCGATGCTTTCAGTGTTTAACAATTTATTAAGCACTGCTCTGGGTCAGGAGTCAATACATACTACAAAATAGGACAAGACTGGAAATAATAATAGATAACGACACAGCTTGTGTGGAGGTTAAGACGATAGGCTAGAAATTCAGCAAAGGAAACGTTGAGTGTGAGCTGGATTAGTCAGGGAAGGCTTCAGGAAAGGATTTTTTAAAATTTATGTCGTTGGCACTGTCAGGTGGCTCAGTTGGTTAGAGCGTCATCCATACACCAAACGCTTGCGGGTTTGATCCCCAATCAGGGCACATACGGGGGGCAATCAATGTTTCTCTCTCTCCCTTTCTCTAAAATCAATTTTAAAAAACATAATAAGTTTATTTCATTGAATAAATATTAATAAACACTGTGCCAAGTACCACAGTATGTACAGGAAGCTTGAAAATGACTAAGCCACACAGTCCTTGGCCTCGGGGTAATATGTATTTTTGTTTTACTGGACTCGAGTCTACTGGATTATGACAGACATGATTTAATTTCCCATTTTCCCTGAATTGATCTCGTTTTGATGTCTCCCAACAGGATTTTCAGTTCAGAGCCCTGAAGAAGGTGAGGATCTTTGACTCCCCTGAGGAGTTGCCCAGGGAACGCTCAAGTCTGCTTGCCGTGTCCAACAAGTATGGCCTGGTCTTTGCTGGTGGAGCCAGTGGGTTGCACGTTTTTCCCACTAAAAATCTTCTTATTCAAAATAAACCTGGAGATGATCCCAATAAGATAGGTAAGTCATTTGCTTTGTGTTGCATAGTAGGGAGGAGTGTAGTGAAGTACTAATATAGTTGCCTTCCCAAGAGCCATTCTAATATTAAAATGAAAACTGCTCTTAGTCCTTAGGTTGAGCCCAAGAATAAGTTCTAGGTCAGATGTTGGAAAACTGCCTGGTTCTCTTTGGTCCTTTGTTTTTCTCTCTTGATGAGTTGTTCCTCTGAGCTGAGTCGAGAAGAACTTACCATTCTGCCCTGCGTTTGTTTTTGCTCAGCTGAAGCGGGCTTCTGGCTCTCTCGGAGAAGGTTTGCTGCATGGCTTTTTAGTTGGCACAACAGTTCCCTCCAAACAAGTGGGAATGTGTACTATTTAGAGCATTGTTGCAAAAGTATGGGTACAGGTTGGCAATATTGTGACTTACAAGAAATAACTTTTTTTTTTAAGTTTCAAAAATAATTTATATATATATTTGTTCTTCCTCCACAATTTCTGGCTCCCAGGTCCCACAGCTCCTGGAATTTCCTAAGTGTTGGGGGTTGGGGGGAGGTTTATTATGTTAGTGACATAATTTTGAAAAGCACCTAAGGGTGGGGGTTGGTTGCCAGTTAAACCAACCTTGTGATTAGAGGACTGGAACTTTTGGTATGTCCCTCTCCCCCCACCCCCTCCCCTGACCAGGCTGAATTAATCACCAACAGCCAGTGATATGATATCCTGCCGATATCATGAAACCCTCATAAAAACCCAGGAGGGTGGTTTGGAGAGTTTCTGAGTTGGTGACCATGTGGAGATGCAGGGAGAGCTGCAAGCCTGGGGAGGGCATGGAGCTCCACACCTTCCCATCGACCTTGCCTATGTCCCTCTCCCATCTGGCTGTTCCTGAGTTACATCCTTTTGTAATAGACCACTGACCTAGTCAGTAACATACAGTATTTCTCTGAGTTCTTTAACGATTTTAGCAAATTATTTAAACCCACAGAAGAGGTTCTGGAACCTCTGATTTATAGCCAGTCGGTCAGAGCGAAGGTAACAACCTGGACTTGGAGTTGGCATTCTTGAGTTGGAGGGGGTTGTTGAAACCTTCAGTTTGTAGCCAGCTGGTCAGAAGCACAGAGATACTGGGCTTGTGGCTAGGCTTGAAGTGTGTGCAGAGGGGGGACAGTCTTGTAGGACTGAACTCTGAACCTGGAATCTGATACTGTTTCTGGGTAGATGATGTCAGAATTGAGTTGAATTCTCAGACATCTGAGAACTGTTTGTTAGTGTGGGGGCACCCCCCACCCCGGCACGGTAGAATGGGGTCCAGGAACCCAATTTAAGAACACTGTTTTCAACAAGGGCGACAGCCACAGTTCATTTCCCCAGGTTGTATAAAAAAGAATTCCTGGAATACTTCATGCATCATTACAAATCTGTCAGAAAGCTGAGATTTATCTGCGTGACTAGATACCAGGACATGTGCATGGGTATGAACATTCCATTTCCTGCTTTGTCTTTTTTTGTTTTTGTAGTTGATAAAGTTCAAGGCTTGCTAGTGCCTATGAAATTCCCCATACATCACCTGGCCCTGAGCTGTGATAACCTCACACTGTCTGCGTGCATGATGTCCAGTGAATACGGTTCCATTATCGCTTTTTTTGATGTTCGCACATTCTCAAATGAGGTAAGCTACGGGCAGACTCCGGGGTCAAACGGACCTAAGGTTTCCTGGTATTGAATCATAGCCTAGAGGTTCTCGGTTGACCCTTGAAGTCTTTTCTAGTTTAAATATGGATTTTTTAAAAGTCCTTAATTATAGATCCATAGGTGTTTGAAGTAGAAAGGACTTCAAGAAATTATTTCATAATAGCACCTGCCCCAAATTATTTCATATTTTGTTTACATATGAGGCAGCGGAAGCCTGGGGGCTCTAGGAGCTTTAGGTCACTTGCCCAAGACCATAGAGTTAATGGGTAATGTCGGAAGTAACACAGGCTGGGTCTCTGGCCTCCTAGTGCAGTGTTCTTCCATTCCCAGCAGTTTAGTGATGATAGCAGTCAACGATAGTGAGTGCTTGTGCTGGCTGTGCCAGGCCCGTACTGGTGCTTTACATGCCTTATCCTTGTTCGTGCCTACCAGGGCTGGACACAGTAGGTACTGCTGTCTTCACTTTATCGATGGAGAAACAGCCCAGAGAGTTTAAGTAACTGTCCAAGGGCCCAATGCTGTTAAGAAGCAGAGCCCAGGTTTTAATCTAGTGTCTGCTCTTCTTCGATTATTTTGCATTCGTGTATCCCCTGCTGGGAGTCCCTCCAGTGTGCTGAAATAATTGATTGCCATTTTCAACTTTGTGTTGACATTGTAACAAAGCGGTTGTTGTATAGAGCTAATTATTTTTCATTATCGAGAAGCGCAAACTGTAATTTGAGAAAACTTACATATTCAAAAATTTTCTCCAACTCTTAAACATCCATGCATTTATTAATTTATTTTTGCTCTGGGCATTTGTTTTAAAAGGCCAAACAGCAGAAACGCCCATTTGCCTATCATAAGCTTTTGAAAGATGCAGGAGGCATGGTGATCGACATGAAGTGGAACCCCACTGTGCCCTCCATGGTGGCAGTGTGTCTGGCCGATGGCAGCATCGCTGTCCTACAAGTCACAGAAACAGTGAAAGTGTGCGCGACACTTCCTTCCACGGTAGCAGTAACGTCTGGTGGGTGATGAAGGCTTTCACTAACATGCAGTAATGCTGATGTTTTAAAGTTAATTGCTGGAGTTAAAAGCAAATGCGTCTTTTGTTATATTTGTTATTATTTGGTAGAAGTGGAGGGAGTATTCTTTACTTCCACAGTTAATCTCCTTGAAGCCAAACAGCATCCATGATTTCACTTGAATGTGCTTGGGTTTTCTGGAGAAGGAGATGTTTTGGTACAGCTGGTTTAGATCTGTGTTTTTGAGAGTAATTGTTTCTGGATCTGAAATAGTTGTACTATGAATGTCATTTGTACCTTTGTGGGGGTGGGAGGAAAGCATCAGAAATATCAAATAGGAGCAAGACAATGATTTCTTGATGTTCGGAAGCCTTCCGCGGTCCCTTGTCTTATCTAAAGACTGCAGTTTTGTGTGCTTTCCAGCTTTCTGGGCAGTACTCCATTGAAAAAGCATTCTTATCAGTCGATTCGGTGGCCCAGCGATAAATCATAATTGTATCGTCATAGTGATTTTTCTTTGTCTTACTTTGCTGAGTAAGGGCGATCCTACAGTCTCCCATGGACTGAGAGAACAAGCGCGAGTGATTGTGCTGCTGTTCGGTACAGACCTCGCTGGTTTGCTGCGTTTTCTTCCGTTTTAACTGGTGGCATTCTCTTTGCTCAGTGTGCTGGAGCCCCAAAGGAAAGCAGCTGGCCGTGGGGAAGCTGAACGGCACTGTGGTCCAGTACCTCCCTGTGAGTCTTGCCTTGGATTTCCAAACCGTCCTTACAGCTACCCCCTGGCTGGAGGGTGGTTTGGGGGTATCTGGTGTTTTTCCTATTGAAACGTTATTGATGCTCATGGCAACATAGTCATCAGTACACAGGTGAATGCAGGAAAGAGTGGATGTCCCTTCCCTCCCATCCAGGGTCCATCTCCCAGGGCACCCTTTCTCTGCCCGGTCATAGCCTTCCCAACTTTTCCGGATGCTCATATAGTCTATGTGCGTGCATTACTTTTGTTCTGCTTCTTAAATAAAACGTAATCATATTTACACAAAGTTCCCCAACTCTATATTCCCAATTCTCTCCCCAGAAACAGAGCTGCAGGGGGAAGGGGCTGGGAAAGGCTATAGCTATACTGCAGGAGCACTTGTTTGTCTTCTAGCGGAGCCCCTCTGAAAGGTTCCGTTTCTCTAACAGCAGGCAACAAAGACAGCGATGCTGTGTAGTAGTCGCATGTGTACTGTCTCATCCTGTCCCTGCGGGTTTTCTGAGATACTGCTCACCATTGTTGGTTTGGGGATTATTTCACTTGACACTTTTTTCAAATCTCTTTCAGACTTTGCAGGAAAAAAAAGTCATTCCTTGTCCTCCGTTTTATGAGTCAGATCATCCTGTCAGAGGTAACTCATCTGCTTTTTTGGGGGCCGACCTTCAATAAGGTGCTGCCTGCACTCCGACATTTAAATCACATGCTGTACTACATGCCCACTCGGGAGCGTTGGTGCCTCCTCTCCGAACACCCTCCTCCTGTCAGTCCGTGTCGCAGTAACCTGGTGGACACCTGTGTCTCATGGTAGATGGCTTAAATGGACCCTAATTTTCACATTAGAATTGTTCATCATTTTCCCTGATATAATCCACCAGGAAAAAAAAGTACCACTTTGGGATGAATTTGGGCTTCGGATCAATGAAATCTAGACATTGGTTAAAGCTACAGTAGTTGGGTTTTTTATCCATAAGATGTAACTTGGTAACATGCAGAGCTTTCCAAACAAGGAGCTTTATTGGAGTGTGTGTCTCAGTTCTAGATGTGCTGTGGATCGGGACCTATGTCTTCACAATAGTGTATGCCGCTGCCGATGGGACCCTGGAGACGTCTCCGGATGTGGTGATGGCTCTGCTCCCGGTGCGTATGGGAGAGGGTCTGTCCTTTGGGAGTTAGAGGAGCCCTGTAAGACAGTTTGAGGCTTAGGCTTCAGTTTTCTTTTCTTACTTGTGATGGTGCAACTTCAGGTGCCCCGTTGGCCTGGGGACCAAAGTTACGTTACTGGTCCGGATGAGGATCAGCTCACCCGATGCACAGCAAAGCCCAATCCTGAGTGAACATGGGGTTTCCAATGGAGAAGCCAAAGCCGTTTTATTTGCCTGCAAGGAGAATGGGAAGCTATCGCTTAAGACCTGGACTCCCTGGTGGCTTTTAATGAAGGATTTTTAAAGGCAAAGGTCGAGGGGTAGAGGTTAGGGGGAGCAGAGGTGCTGGCTGTGTGGGTTCTGACGGGAGGCCCGGGGAACTTGGCCATTTACGGTAAGACACGACAGAGGCTTCAGCACCGGGTCTTCTTGCACAGCGGCCCCCTCGCTTCTGGAAGGGTTCCAGTCTCCAAGGTCTGGTGTTCGGGTTCTGGTCCTTTGGTTCCATGATGAGGGAGAGACTGGTTCCAGGTGCAGCCTGAGGTGGTGGTCTCTCCGCATTGTTTTGGCTGCGTGACTTGCGGTGTTGGTCTGTCTTCTCCGAAAGGCGACTCAGTATCTTGTCAGAAACAGGGCAGGACCATGTAGAGCTGGTTCTACAGCTACTGTATGGTTTCTGCTTCAAGCACATGCTATTGTGATCATACTGAAAAAAAACCTATAAAACTTGCTTTTGTTTAAGCTGTAAACTGAGTCTTAGTAGATGTTAGCTTGGTAAGACATTTTAGAAAAGCAAGAAAATAGCCCGGCTTTTAAAATATTTTCACTTATTTATTCATCCACCATGTATCCTGTCCCTGCAGTGTGCTGGGCGATGCTTTAAAGCTGAGATTCCAGCGCCCTTGCTCTTGTGGAGCTGACATTCTAGTGAATGTGCCAGTCCAAAGATAAGCATGGCATCGGGGAAGGATAGGGTGGCGGAGGAAATAAAGCAGGCGAGTCAAGAGGCCAGTGATGACCTGGTGCAGTGAGATGGGGTGGCTGAGGAGGGCCTCTGAGGAGGGGCCATTGGAGCAGAGAACCAAGTGAAATGAGGGAGGGAGTCATGTTGAAGAAAGAAAAGAACGCTAGTATCTACACAGTCTCACTAAATTGCAATAGCATTGAAAAGAAAGACTAATGAGGCTGGACTTATATTTCCAAATCATACTTGCTTTAAAAGTCCAGAAAGACATTTGAAAATACAGAAATAAATGTTTAAATGCAATAAAAATGAGAGCTAACACTTTCATTCTGTTTTGCAACCTTGCTTTAACTTAGTAGTAAATTATAGCCAAATTTCTATGTCAAATGAAATGTGATTTGTCTTTGAACAGATTTATGTAGCTCTCTGTTGAACTTGGGTTCCTGATACAGTTGAATTTCTAAAATACGTTTACGGTTACACTCCGCCTAACTTACAGGTCTGTGTTCTCAGCACTGCATCGTGCGACGTCATCATAGAGTCTGCACTTTCCCAAACCCAGTGGTCCGCCTCCTGCACGCCTCGTCTGTGCGGTGCAGCCCGTTGCTCTGTAGGGAGGGAAAATAGCCCTTCTGCCAAGCAGACGTTTTGGGGGGCAGATTCTGTTCCCCTACAGCGGCTAGGTTACAGACCTGTTCGCATGTCATTGTACTGAACGCTGTAGGCAGCCGTCACACAGTGTAAGTATTTGTGTCACCATCATGATGGCTAAGGTGTTCTGGCTACAGTGTCACTAGGCGATAGGAATTTTTCAGCTTTAGTGTAATCTTTTGGGACCACCATCGTAACGTGTGGTCTGTTGTTTGAAATGTCGTTATGCAACTCATGAATGTATTAAATGTATTCCTTATTTCAAGATATTAAGATTTCTATTTCCAGGGATAATATTAACACTAGCATGTATTTATTGAGGGCTCACTTTCCTTGTACTGGGCTAAACTTCCTATGTATCATTTCGTCTCACATTTACAACAGCCTTTGATGTCGCTTAGCAGATACGTTATGTGTGTGAGAAACAGAAGCAGAGGCCGAGTGATCTGTCCGTGCTCGTCCTCCAGCCGGAAAGTGACAGGCAGTCTGAGTTCGGCTTGGTCGACGCCATCACTCCTGTTCCTTTATTACGCGGTGCTGCCTTTGTATCGTGTCTGTACATTTGGACATAGGTTTTTGGGCAAATTTTCTCATAAAACGTAAATGGTTTTCTCATTTGAGAGCCATTCATTGTGTAGCTGTGTAGGACTAAGGGAAAGTCGCACCTGAGATTTTTTCTCATTCTGTTTGTCATAGAAAAAAGATGAAAAGCACCCAGAGGTGTTCGTGAACTTCATGGAGCCCTGCTACGGCTGCTGCACGGAGAGGCAGCACCACTACTACCTCAGTCACGTGGAGGAATGGTGAGCCGCCAACCAGGAAGCGCCCCCCCACCCCCCCCAAGCTCTCACCGAGGCAGTTCCGTGGCTCTGCAGTTGTTTCTGTAAGGGGAAAGTAGAGGCTGAGGGGCCATGAACATATTTGCAGCCGATGCTAGTTAATGCCTTTCCAGCTGCTCCTCTAGTTTCCTGGCCTTGAATTATTTAGCTCAGATATGTGCTAATCTTAAAAATCCCCTCTTCTTTCTTTTTTTCTTTTTTTAAATAAATCTTTATTGTTCAGATTATTACAAATGTTCCTTTTATTCCCCCCCATAGCTCCTCTCCACCTGGTCCCCACCCCACCCCATGCCTTTACCCCCCTCCGCCACTGTCCTCATCCATAGGTGTACGATTTTTGTCCAATCTCTTCCCGCACCACCCCCCCCCCAAAAAAAAAATCCCCTTTTCTTAACAACCCAGTGACAATTTGTGAAAATACTGATATTCAAAGTGCATATTAAAAGTTGCCCTTGAGCCCAGGCCAGTGTGGCACAGTGGATAGAGTGTCAGCCAGCGCACCGAAGGGTCTCAGGTTCAGTACCCAGTCAAGGCCACGTTTCTGGGTTGCAGGTTCAATCTTTGCCCCTTTCGGGGCATGTGCAGGAGGCAACCAATCAATGTTTCTCTCCCCCACCCCCTTTCCTGCACTCTCTAAAAATCAGTGGGGAAGAAGATCCTCAGGTGAGAATTAACAAATAAATAAATAAGAGCTGCCCTTTGGGAGCAGATGCTCCCTTGGGTAGAGGGCTTGAAGCAAGGCTCCTCCTGTTCCTCCCCCCGGATTGCTCCGTCTGGAGGACTGTGCTCACGGGATTTCGACTAGATTCTGCGTGGCTCTCCCTTGTCTTAGGTCAGTAGGTAGTTGACCAAGTGTCCCTGGATTTGTCCTGTGAGCTAAGAGTTAAGATTTACATCTGAGAATCTCACCTTTCTTCAACCACAGAAAACGTGCTTTCCTCCTTGACACCTCCAGGCGATCCTCATAGACGTTTCCATGACTCGGGTTGGGTTAGGCTCGTTGCTGTGTTTTAAGGTCACGGTCTTCTGGTTTTTCTCTGAAGGGATTTCGTGCTGGCGGCATCTGCGGCTTCCACGGAAGTGAGCATCCTTGCTCGACAGAGCGACCAGGTAAAGTCCTCTCGTTTGTCACTTCGGGGGAAACTTTTCTGAGAAAGGCGTTGGAGGGAATGAATCCTGCGGATAAGAATTACATGAGGGCACATCCCTGTTAATGAGTCCCGGGTGAGAGCAAAGCTTCAATGACAAAGTGTCCTTGGATATTGCACTGGACAAACACGGGTGTCAGAACTAGTTCTTTGGAGTCATAAAAGCGCTCTGTTCTCTTAGGATCCATCCGTGGTGTGTGGGTCAAACGCACTATATAATTGACCTCCAACAGGAGTGGACCTGGGTGTGTGGGAGGGTTCTCCTGCCTCGTTCTGTTTTACCAGCTTTGTTTCCTTCCTATTGCCTGAACCTGCCCCTTCTAGTCAATGAACTGTAACCCGTCCTTGATAAAGCAGGAGGAACATGCAGGTCCTACCACACTGTCACTCACCCAGAAGCTGAGGCTGCCTGTGATAGGAGGACCCACCTTCCTCCTCTCATTCCCCTCCTGGCAGCAGGAGCTGGGCTGGTGGTAGCTTAGGAAGAGGCACCACAGAGGAGGCGTGTTGAAGGGAAACTTCTTTTCAAACTCTGCCTTGAGCTTTAAGATGTTTTGTGCGCCCCACACGCACATACGTCTGGCTCTTCCCCCAATCAGTATCTGTCCATCACTGGGTGGCAGGGCTCTCGCTATAAGTGCATGGTTGTCAGAGTGTCAGGGTGGGCCACTTTGGAGTCAGAGGTCAGAGGTCAGTCCAGTTTACTCTTGGATTGACTTCAATAATGATTTCCTGATAGACAAATATTTTATGTATCCACACATTAAAAATACACCATTATCTTTGCTTTTTATCAAAATAATTTGTGTACATGGAGCAGGGCTTATAAATGAAAAAATTGCCCTGCCTCTCCCCATCTGAGTCCAGTTTGTTCTCTAGAGGGGACCATTTTTAACCTGTGAATTCTTCGTTCTAATGATTATCTCCTTATTCCTAAGTAATGACTTGCTTTCTCACGAGTTATTCATGATTAGTTTTAGACCTTCCTGGCTGTTACGGCAGATGAGGATTTAGCTCACATACAACTTTCAGATCCCCCTTTCTTTCTCTCAGTAGGGTCACAGCACCATTTTAGTTTCTTCTTTTGATTACCCTTGTAACTTGCATTTTCACCCTCATTTCTGATGCTGCCACCACACACTATACCCCTTGGCCTTCCCCTTTGTGAGAGGAATATCCCAGCAGCCCACCTTCCGGCTGTTACTGTGTGTCTGTCTGTCACAGTACCACACTGTCACTGTGCGTTGTGTTCTGTAGTGATTAAGTCTTCATTTTGTCTACAGATTGTTTTTCAAAGTTGAAATCAGTTTTATTTATATTGTTATGAATGCGAGTGTTACTCATGCCATAGCTAAGTCATGGAACCCGATATGTTCCCTTGCCTGGACAGCTTCTTGTTTTTCTCAGTTACTCATTGAACACTGTTCCCTTTGATTCGTGTTGCCAGTTTTGGTCAATGCTGAAAGTCAGACAAAATGTTAGTGATTTTTAAAAGTCAGAAATCATTTGTTGGAAGGAACAGAGCCCACTCAAGCAAACTTAAGGAAAGGGGGAGTTTTTGGAAAGTCTTAGCGGTTTCTCAGAGGCAGAAGGATGGACCCCTGTGGGGAACTCACACTGGGAACTGAGAAGAACTAAGGTTACCTTGTCTGTGTGCCAGTGAGCACAGCCTCTGCCCAGCTGTGTAGGTTTCCTACTCAAGGCTGCAGGAGGGGTCAGCGGGGGTCCTGGTTGCAGTCCCGGGCTCCAGGAGCAGGGGTGACTGGCTGAGTGCAGTGTGATGAGTTTACCCGGCAAGCTCAGGGTTCTGCCTGGCTGGGGTGGGCAGTAGGCACTGTTTATGCCAGTGGTGGCGAACCTATGACACACGTGTCAGAGGTGACACGCGAACTCATTTTTTTGGTTGATTTTTCTTTGTTAAATGGCATTTAAATATCTAAAATAAATATCAAAAGTATAAGTCTTTGCTTTACTATGGTTGCAAATATCAAAAAATTTCTATATGTGACGCGGCACCAGAGTTAAGTTAGGGTTTTTCAAAATGCTGACACGCCGAGCTCAAAAGGTCCGCCATCACTGGTTTATGCACAAGGCAGGGACTTGGTGCCCCAGAAGCAGAGGGATGATTGATTTGGAAAATGAACCTCTTGCTTCATGGGATAGTCGTGACTTTTAGACTCTCTCTCCAGAGTTCAGTCTCGGTCCGCACCTAAGTCTACCCGTGCGAGTTGTCCTTTCTCTCATGTCTGCACAGGACTGGGAGGAGCCAGTGCCGAGCTCTGACCACCGTGCATTTTCTCTGCTTCTCCTTTTCAGATTAATTGGGAATTGTGGCTCCTAGAGGATTCTAGTCGAGCTGAACTGCCTGTGACAGACAAGAATGATGACTCCTTGCCCATGGGAGTGGCCATAGACTATACTAACCAGGTGGAAATTGCCATCAGTAAGTGTAGCCTGATGTCGCTCAGCACGTCATTTCTGACACTGGTTAACATTTTTTTAAAAAATATATTTTAGCCCTGATTGGTTTGGCTCAGTGGATAGAGCGTCGGCCTGCAGACTCAAGGGTCCCAGGTTCGATTCCGACGAAGGGCATGTGCCTTGGTTGCGGGCACATCCCCAGTAGGGGGTGTGCAGGAAGCAGCTGATCGATGTTTCTCTCTCATCGATGTTTCTAACTCTCTAGCCCTCTCTCTTCCTCTCTGTAAAAATCAACTATATATATATATATATATATATATATATATATATATATATATATATATATATATATTTATTTAAATCGGGGCACACTGGTTAACAGTTAAGTCCAGTTCTCCATGTTCCTGGCGGAATGTGCTCTACTGGGCACTGTGAACTGGTAGCACATTGCCCCTGGAAGCACGTATGACAGCACTGAACTAATTGTCATGGACACTTATGGGAGAGACCGAGGCCAGAGGCACTCGCATCTGTCTGTATCTTTACACTTTACAGGGGTCCTCAAACTTTTCAAACGGGGCTAGTTCACTGTCCCTCAGACCGTTGGAGGGCCGGACTATAGTTTATAAAAAAGCTATGAACAAATTCCTATGCACACTGCACATATCTTATTTTGAAGTAAAAAAACAAAACGGGAACAAATACAATATTTGTATTTGCATGTGGCCCGCGGGCCGTAGTTTGAGGACCCCTGCTTTAGAATAAGGCGGAAGTCTAGTATACCCGGGAGTTTCAGTTTTGCTTCTCTGCCCATTCCAGTTCCCCAGTGACCTGCCCAGGGAGCAGTGCCCATTTTCCATGATCGGCCGGTTCTGTGTAGCAGCACTTGGTTTGCAGGCACGGATTAGCCTCTGAACGGCCTGAGTGTGTGCTCCATGTGCAGCTGCTCCCGGCTGGCGCTGGGCAGAGCTGCAGCCCCATGGACCGCGCAAGTGCAGCGAAGCCATATTCTTTGGAGCTTCAGTTAGAGAGGGTCCCTGTCGTGCACCACGTGGCTCCTCATCCTTTCCCGGGTCAGGCTCTTTGGTGTGATTAGTCTTTCACTCCAGTTCTCCTGAAGTCTGACTTGACAGATCCATACTTGTGACTCAGCTGGCAGTGAGTATAGTTTGACTCACCTTTGTGTCCTGCTCTGTTTTCTAAAGAGTCTGGTCCCATTTTTCTACCAAACTAGCCACTTCCTGGAGACTCCTGTTTTGGTCAGGGGGGCGCTGACCTTATCTCCTGACACCGGGGCCCTGGGGAAAACCCAGCGAGCTTTGGGAGAGTCCGAGCTGCTCCCAGACGGCTGGGCCTCGATGCGCGCCCAGCGGACGGTGGCCATCGATCAGGAGCCCCCATGCAGGCCTGGCGGGCGGTGGCTATCCGGCCAAGGCAGCGGCTCTGGGAAGGGTGGTTGGGAGAAAGCTGTTGAGACGTGGCCCGAGGGAGCCGCGGGCAGTCAGCCCCTTCTGGCCCAGGCAGTCTCTCCCTCTTCCTTCACTTTCGTTTCTTTTCTAACAGCTGATGAGAAGACTCTTCCCCCGGCCCCGGTTCTGCTGTTACTCTCGACAGACGGTGTGCTCTGTCCGTTTTATATGATCAACCAGAATCCCGGCGTGAGGTCCCTCATCAGGACACCGGAGCCGCTCCCGTTGGAGGGAGAGCGCCAGCCCAGGTCGTCAGGTATGTCCCCCCTTCGGCCGGTACAGGGCTCTCCCCAAGGAGGGAAGCATGTGAGAATACAGTTATCTCGGGACAGTCATTCTTACTGCATCGGGGACTCCGTTTTTCTTAGAATAAACATGCACACACTTGCCTTCCCTCACTCACGAGCTGTGTTCTCCAACCTGTACTTCAGAGGAAAAGGAAGCTCGGCCAATGGGCCCAGTCAGATAGTTTACCAACAATGCCCTATTGTGGGACTGTACCGTATATGGTCGGAATCCTGAGGGCAGGTTTAATCATGGGGATTGCGTAAGTAAATGATTGTGCATTCATATACCGAGTGCCTTGTAACTATTGAGAATGATACGTATGGAAAGGAAAGTCATAAAAAGCACTATGTACTATGAGAAAAGTGTGTACATAAAAATACTTAAAAGATTGATTTTTAAAATAAAAACTGGTTATTTACATTTATTTTATTAGAGAGATTAAGTATATTTATTTTTTGTGAATTAGTTTCCCAGCTTTTGTCTATTAGAGTCTTAAAATTTTCAAATCTCAGTCTGTATTCATTCTTGCTGCAGATTTTTTTAATTAACTTTTAATTATGTAACTGTCTTTTTATATAGTCAAATCTTAATCCTTTGTGGTTCTTTTTTAAAAAACATTTGTATTGATTTCAGAGAGGAAGGGAGAGGGAGGGAGAAATAGAAACATCAGTGATGAGAGAGAATTCTTGATTAGCTGCCTCCTGCACACCCTCTCCTGGGGATTGAGCCTGCAATCCGGACAGGTGTCCTGACAGGGAATAAACCATGACCTCCTGGTTCATGGGTTGACGCTCAACCACTAAGCAACACCTGCCAGGCCTTTTTGTCATTTCTGGATTTATTAAGTTAACCTCTCAGAGACTAAACTCATTTTTGCCTCCTTTGCGATACAGTGTACATGTGCTTTTGTGTGTATCTTTATTCACCTGAACTTGCTTTCAGTGACTTACAGGCAGAGATGTGAATTACAGGCTTTCCTGATTGGGATGCAGTGTTGCCGGATGACTTGCTTTTCGCGTTGAGAAGTATACTTTTCTGTATTACTCAGCTGGGCATCCATGAAGTGCTGTCAGTCAGTCTAACGTCTCCCCCCGTTTCCTTTTCCTTCAAAGCTCTGTCATCTTCTAGGGAACGTTTGCTGTGGAACGTGAACCAGCAACTCCATCTCCCGTGTTTCTTTCTCCTTCATGCAGCAGGACTTCATTTCTGGCTTCCTTCTGACACAAACCCTTTCCGCTGGCCTTCTGTTATGTGGCCCTCTGCCGTATGGTGTTGACGCGTCCCTTCCTTCCCCCATTTCTTCATCGCAGGAAGTATTCCCACAACCCCAACCTCGCCCGTCCCGCAGAAACCCGAGGCTTCAGCAGCTGCAGCTCCTGCCTCTGTTCCACCTTCCCTGCCGGCTGCCCCCACCGCCACCTTCTCTCTGCCCTCTGCTGTGGGGGCCTCTGCCGCGTTTTCCTTTGGTTCTTCGTCCTTGAAATCATCTGGGCCTGCTGCTGGGGAGCCCCCTCCGTACCCCAGTGGTTCTGACACTTCAAAAGCAGCAGTGGGCTCCGGTGCAGCCACCTTTTCGTTCGCTCCTCCTCAAGCCCCCCTGGCGCCCACGCCCGCGGCCTCTCCCATGGCGCCCGCAGCTGCTTCGTTCTCCTTTGGCTCATCGGGTTTTAAGCCTCCCTTGGAAAGCACACCGATGCCAAGTGCGCCCACTCCCGGCATTGGGTTGAAGCCCTCCTTCCCATCCTCGGCCTCCGCTGTCAAGCTCAACCTTGGCGAAAAGTAAGTGGCACTTGGGTTTGATTTTCCCGTAGGGTGGGGGGGGCACCCGTGGTGTTCACCGAAACAGCTGCTGTGAGTGCAGTCAAAGTAATACTAGCAAATGACAAAAATCCGAATAACATAAAAGGTTTGCATTTCACTCGTGTCCAGAAAAGGGTTTCTTAGATTATAATTTTTATTATTATTATTATTATTATTATTAGAGCTTTATATTTAAATAGTTTTTTGCTTTTTCAGGTTTCAAATGTAGGTGATATCCCTTATTTAAAAAATGTAGCCACACAAAGTATATATCCTGTAGGGGAAGTGAATCTCTTGTCCACCCTTGAGACTCTGCACTGTTTTCTGTGTGGTACCAGTGACCATGTGAAATTGTATTCACATCGGATGACTCCTGCTTGGCAGCCCCGTGGCTTCTCGTTGCTCCGAGTACAGCCCAAACTTCGTAACTTGGTATCCCAGTTCCCTCCAGATCTGGATCGACCAGCTCACTCATCTCACTTTTTACTTCTTTATCTGCTTGTGGTGTTCTCCCCACTAGACTGTAAGCCTCCTGAACCAAGTGCTTCCTTAGATCTCGTAGCCCTTCCCAAGACAGCCATCCGGAGTAAACACTACCAGCACTCCCACACTCATCCGGACTCTCGTGGCTGTGGAGGTGTCACCACTGCCACCGTGTCATTGCCGATGTTCAATTGTCACACAGTCACTTCATTCTCATAGTTGCCTAGTGTTCCGTTTTGTGGCTGCATGTTAATTTACTGTCCCATCATCGAATGCTGGATGTTAGATTGTTTACAGACGTGTGCTCTTTAGGTGAAACTTACCTGACCTTCCCCATGGACTGAACGTCCCAAAGAGGGTGACCTGCCTCCCTCTTCTTCTCTCCCTCCTCAGAGGCTGTGATCACCCATGAGCTCTCAGTAATGTTGGCAAAAAGAGGTTACTGAACTCTCCTAAGCATAACTGAGTCCCACCCTTTTTGCTCTACTCAGCTTGGTAGAATAGAAAATATTTCATATCATGATAGACTTAGTTTCGTTTTCCTGTTAAGTATTTATTTGGTATTTTTATTGACTAACTCATTCCTAAATAAGCAGAATGTCAGATCAATGTTTCTTGCAGCTTTCACCTTTTATAAAAAGTGGCTAAACATTTACGTTTCTTGAAGGCTAACAAGTATGGATGGTAGGTTATCCTTTGATGACTTTGCCCATGAGCAGCACGGAAGCCTTCAGCAGGCTGTTCTGATGCATTCGGGCTGCCGTTCTCAGGTTCACTGCCGTGGCTGCCTCTGCTCCTCACAGCTCACCGAGCACACCCCCGATGCTGCCCTTCTCCGCCTCCAAGCCAGCTTCTTCCGGACCTCTCAGCCACCCCACGCCCCTCTCAGCATCGTCCAGCTCCGTGTCAGCCAAGTCCTCAGCCTCCCCCTCAGCACCAGGTAGGGTTTAAATACACTGCTTTAGAGCTCAGTCCTGAATTTTCAGATTAGCATCTCTCAGTAGTTAAGCCAGCTAAGGTAGTTGGACTTGTTTATTTTTTCGTGCCTCCTGTATCTCACACTGACTGTGCTATGACACACACTCAGCTCTCTGCCTTGGGAGGCTTCGCAGTGGCCTCAGGGCTGCCACGCCTTCTCTGACACGCCTCCTGTGCACTTGACACTTGATGATGCGAGTTGTTGTCCAGCCTTTATCTTCCCTGGGAGCCTGCCCCCTGTGAAGGTCCAGAACAGAACAATTCTTTAAGCCTCAGTGGCTGTCACACTATCGCCTCTAGTGGCTGTCTTGAATTTTCATGCTCAGCCCTACTGTGAGCAGATTTGTTAAATAAAGATCATCGTGGAAATAACTGTTATAGCCAGGTTGAATTGAAGGGCATTATGAAACTCCAAGAGTAAATTATCTTTTTTTCCTATCAAACCTGCAAAAATGTTGCAAAAGTTATATAATGAACTAGTTGCTTAGCGCGTGATTCGAAATCACGAGGCGCCGCCCACCCTCAAGTCACCGGCCTGGCCCTGACTCCTTCCCCGGGCCCCCAGCAGCCATGACCGCTGCCGGTCCAGCCCTGCCTCCCTCTCCAGCCTTTGAAGCAGCCGTGGCCGCTGCTGATCGGTCCCTCTCCCAGCGCAGGGGCACGGAGGCCCCTGCTGCCCTGCTCCCAACGCTGCTCGCCCAACCTCCTGTCCAATCAACCCGTTATGACATCCCTGTTAATTAGCTTATTTCTCTTATTTTATATATATAGATACTATACCCTTCACCAAAATTCAACACTTGCTAACATTGTGCACCATTTGTTTTAATACATTTTTTCCTCAAACCTTTGAGAGTTAATTACAACATAAAACACTTCACATCCAAGTACTTCAGTATCTCTACTAAAAACAAGGGCACACAATCCATTGTCACTGCAGGAAATTTAACAATAATCCACCACCCATATGCACATTTCCACAGTTATCCCCATAATGGTTTTTCTGGGGTCTCCCCCTTTAAGCTAGGAGCCCGTCAGTGATCACAATATATCCCAACTGGGTCTCAGTCTGTCTCATACATTTGCCACCTTTTTGTCTTCACAGCACTGACCTTTTGGAAGAGGTCAGCCCAGTAGGTTTGTGGGCGGTCCCTCACTTTGAACCTAGTTGTCCTGCATGATGAGGTTCAGGTTAAGCGTTTTGAGCAGTAACACCACATAGGTAACGTGCATCACACTGCATGATTGGTTTGTCCTGACACAGTGATGTTCTTTGGTCCATTGCTTAAGGTGGTGTTTGCCAGACCTGTCTCAGTTTTTAACTTGGTTATTGTCATGAATGCCAGCAGTAATACCTAGCCAGACATTTAGGTAACCATTTGGTGTTTGTGTGATGGGAATAGTTTTATTTCGGTAAATATCAAGCAGGCATTGAGCTGTGAAATGCCTGAAATCATCTCTTTACCTGCTGCTCAGGAGAAAGGGCTGCGTTGCGGGGTTTGCCAGTCACCTCATGCTGGGGCTTTTCATGAGATTCTGAAGGCATCGTATAAGACCCAAAAGTTCAGAAGCCTCGCCTTAATCTTTTCACGTCTCTTTATGGTTTGGGAGAGAAAACTGGAATCTTAGTGCACATTTACTTTCTCCCTTTCTGCTGCTCACCACCCAGATCTGCCCCACCCTGTGCCGTTATTTAATTCTTAAAGTTTGGGGGGGAGGGCCCTAGTTTATTGGCTCTCGGTCCCAGTTGCACACTGGACTCACGGGGGATCCATCCCCTAGGAGTGTAATCAGACTCTCTGGAGTGACACTTGGGGTTTTGGCGTGTTTGTATTTTTATTTTTAGTATTTTATTTTTATCCTCACCTGAGGACATGCTGAGAGGGAGGGAGGGAGAGTGGAGGAGAGAGAGAAAAAAATCAGTGTGAGGGAGAAACATCAGTTGCTTGCCTTCTGCACACTCTCCAACTGCGTCAAACTCGTAACCCAGATATGTACCCTGACTGGGAATTGAACTGCCAGCCTTTCGGTGCACACTCAGGCCAGATGGTGTGTTTGTTTTCTTTTAAAAGTTTCCCTGATTGCCCTGACCAGTTTGGCTCTGTGGATAGAGCGTTGGCCTGCGGACTGAAGGGTCCCAGGTTCGATTCCAGTCAAGGGCATGTACCTTGGTTGCGGGCACATCCCCAGTAGGGAGTGTGCAGGAAGCAGCTGAATTGATGTTTCTCTCTCATCGATGTTTCTAACTCTCCCTCTCTGTAAAAAATCAATGAAACATATTTTAAAAAATAAAATAAAAGTTCCCCTGATGATTCTAATGCGCAGCGGGTGAGCCGTGTGTTAGAGCAGTGGTTCTCAACCTGTGGGTCGTGACCCCTTTGGAAGTCGAACGACCCTTTCATAGGGGTCACCTAAGACCACCAGAAAACACATATATAATTACATATTGTTTTTGTGATTAATCACTATGCTTTAATTATGTTCAATTTGTGACAATGAAAATACATCCTGCATATCAGATATTTACATTACGATTCATAACAGTAGCAAAATTACAGTTATGAAGTAGCAACGAAAATAATTTTATGGTTGGGGGTCACCACAACACGAGGAACTGTATTAAAAGGTCGCGGTATTAGGAAGGTTGAGAACTACTGTGTTAGAGGCTTCCAGGAGGGTCCGACGACCCTGTGAGTTCTTACAAGGTGATGGGGATCATTGGTCTCATCTGATGGTTTAAACTGTCCTCAGTTCCCTGAGGTGCACCAGGAGCCTCTGTGAGGAGTAAGGAGGGGCCAGCTGACTGTCCTGGGCCTGCCCACAAGTTCTCCTGCCTGTTCTCAGAGACACCCTAGTTTTACCTGCTTTATGAAAGAATTCCCGCAGCTAAAAGTGGAATGCGTGCTTTTTAGTTATCTTGGAACCGGGGCTAACACAGCTGTGGCCATCACTCCACAGTGATGACAAAGATCATAAAAGGGGCCAGGGACAATGCGAAGCTTTACTATTGTTTGAGGAAGGGGCACTTGAGATGGGAGAAGTAACGGGAGTAAATGCTGCCTGTTTTAACGGACTTCTTGTTCTGGCAGGGCGATCTGCTCATGGCGGGCCAGGCCCAGTGTCCTCCCTGGGGCAGAAATCACCCAGGATAACCGCTCCGGTGGCCAAGGCGGGCTCTCCCCAGGTACTTGAACCTCACTCGCAATCCTGTGCCTGTTCATTTACTGCCCCTGCAGACATGTTTATAAAATGGGTTTTTGTGTTTTAGAATTTACGCTTTTGCAATAGTTCTTAGGACTGTGTGGTGGGAAATATGTGAGTTTTGAGTATTTGTAAAGTGTGCTCTGTGCTCACATTACAAATGTATCTCAGCTCTAGAGTCTTTCCGCCCTTTCCTCTGCTGGGTCCTGAGCTTACACAGGAACTGATGCTCTCAGTTTGTTGTAGTCTCTTGTCTGAAAATACCGTGGCATCTGATTTTTCTCTTATTAAAGTAATCAAGAAATCTATCCAGTTCCCCTTTTCCTCACCATCTCGGTTGATTTTACTTATTTAACTTTTATTGACATATTGTATACATAGGGAAAAAAGTACTCATGCGAGACACACACGCCTGAGTGAATTGTCACCAGCTGGATACACCTGGGTAACCAACACTCAGATTGAGGAAGGGAACGTGACCAGGACCCCAGAATGCCCCTCGTATGTGCCCTTCCAGTTGCTACCTTGCCAAAGGGGATCAGCTGTCATAATTTCTGACAGCACAGCTTAGCTTAGCCTGTCTGTACCTTCTGTAAAAGGAATCGCACGGCATGTATTCTTGTATCTGACTGTTTTGCTCATCATTATGTCGGTGAGGTTTATCCATATCATATGGGGTGGCTCTCCTACATGCGTTCATTCCATCTCAGTGGGCACCAGCAGCTCCCAGGTCTGAGTTACTGTGACCAGTGTTGCAGTGACCTTGCTAGGTGATGTTACTCAACGTATGCATTTCTGTTGAGTAAATGCCCATGTGGAATTGCTGGTCCTAGATCAGCCGTGGGCAACCTACGGCCCGTTTGAAATGAATAAAACTAAAAAAAAAAAAAAAAAAAAAAAGACCGCACCCTTTTATGTAATGATGTTTACTTTGAATTTATATTAGTTCACACAAACACTCCATCCATGCTTTTGTTCCGGCCCTCCGGTCCAGTTTAAGAACCCATTGTGGCCCTCGAGTCAAAAAGTTTGCCCACCCCTGCCCTAGATGGTGCCTTTATTCCTTGCAATTCCCAGGTGTGTATGCGTGTTCAGCTGTTCCACGTCTTCACCAATCTTGGTATTTTTCATCGTTTATTGTTGGTGTATTTTGTGGTTTCAACTTGTATTTCCCTGATGACCAGTAAAATTGAGTTTTTCCATATGAGTATTGGTCATGTGAATATGGGTGACCACGTTTTTTTACTCATTTTTCTATTGAGTTTTCTGTCTTTTTCTTAGTGATTTGTAAGAGTTAGTTCCACATACATATACGCACATAGCACACACACATATAATGTAACTACTTTCTTAGGATGTGAATTGCCTTTTCATTCTATTTATGATTTCTTTTGATGACTGCAAATTCTTAATTTTAATATAGTTTCATATATCAATTTTTATTCTATTATTAGTTCTTTCTGTGTTCTATTTTAAGAAATCATTTCCTATTCCAAGGTAGAAAGATATTTTTCTTTTTCTTTTTATTTTTTATTTATTTTATTTTTTTTTAAATATATTTTATTGATTTTTTACAGAGAGGAAGGGAGAGAGATAGAGAGTTAGAAACATCGATGAGAGAGAAATATCAATCAGCTGCCTCCTGCACACTCCCTACCGGGGATGTGCCCGCAACCCAGGTACATGCCCTTGACCGGAATCGAACCTGGGACCCTTCAGTCCCCAAGCCGACGCTCTATCCACTGAGCCAAACCGGTTTCGGCTCTTTTTATTTTTAAATTACAGTTTATTTTCAGTATTATTTTGTGTTAGTTTTAGGTGTACAGCATCGTGGTTAGACAGTCATATACTTTAAAAAGTGTTCCCCTCCTATATTTATCTAAAATCTTTATTTATCTTTTCATATTTAGATCTACAGTCTGTCATCTCAGTTTATTTTTATAGTATAACTTAAAGATGATTTTATGTCAGTTTCCCACTAGATTATGTTAGTATCCTCAGAACAGGAGTCATGTCTTTTCTTGTGTTACTCTCCCAGCCAACCCCCACTTGCCCTCAGCACACAGTACAGGCACATAGTAAATAAATAGTTCACAGGTCTGGCTTTTGGCACAGTGACGGACACATGGTGTTTGTTAAATAAATGTTTGCTGTTTTAATGAATACATATACTTTTTTAAAAATATATTTCTTTACTGATTTCAGAGAGGAAGTGAGGAGAGAGAGATAGAAACATCAATGATGAGAGAGAATCATTGATCGGCTGCTTCTTGCATGCCCCCTACTGGGGATCGAGCCTGCAACCCAGACATGTGCCCTTGGCCAGAATCGAACCTGGAACCTTTCAGTCCGAAGGCTGAAGCTCTATCCACTGGGCCAAGCCGGCTAGGGCAATACATATACATTTTAAAAACTCTATGTTAATTGCTATAGGGCCACCTCACCTCAAGTAGTCCCCCCTTTTATTCTCTTTATAAGTTCCTGTTTACTATTCCATATCACTATCACCAGCTGAAATTTATCTGATTTGTTTACTTTTTATTATTTGTTTTATCCCAGTAGAAGATATGTTCCCTGAGTGTAGGGATCTCATTTATCTTGTTAACCTCTTCTCCACTGTCTAAGCATGCCTTCTACCAAACAGATACCCAGTAAATCCGGGCTCAAAGGCATGAATGACGCTACCTGTGATAGGCATGGAACCCATTGCTTCAAGAAGCCGTACTTGGAGTATTGGGTACATTTTAAATGTTTTGCCTTCCATTTCAGGCGAAGTCACTTGCAACTCCTGTGACAGAAAAGCAGGGACATCAGTGGAAAGAGTCAGACCCTGTGATAGTTGGAATTGGCGAGGAGGTAAGCTTGCTCCTGCATGTTTTTCCCACATGGCTGTTTTATTCTGGCTTTGAGCCTTGGCGTGTCCCAGGAGTCTGCTGTCAGTGAGCCCAGTAGCGGTGACGTGACCGCTGTGCCATTCGCACTAAGAAGTCTCCTTGGGTGTGGCTTCTGCAGATCGCGCACTTTCAGAAGGAGCTGGAAGAGCTGAAAGCTCGAACTGCGAAAGCCTGTTTCCAAGTGGGCACCTCTGAGGAGATGAAGATGCTGCGGACAGAATCGGATGACCTGCACGGCTTTCTTTTGGAGATTAAAGACACCACCGAGGTTCGTGTTTACGGATGATCTTCCGAAGTTGATTGCACTTTTAACAGTTGTGCTCCCAGTACTCCATGGCTGTGTATGCTTTTTCTTCAAGGACTAGTGTTGTTTCTTATGTGTGTGTCGTTCACGGAGGAATGCCCAAGTTCAGATTCTACCTTTAGCACTTAATAAACTAGATGACTTTGGGCAAGTTAATCTAGCTGCTCTGTTTTAGTTTTCTCATGGGAAGTGGAATGATAATAGTTTCTACCCTATTGACACGTACAAGGCACTCCATAAAAGTTGCCAGTTGTTAGTTTAAGTAGTATTTGAAAATTTACTTTCAAATGTTTGAAAGGGGAAGTTCTCCAGGGTGTTAGCAGTGACTGTCTTCGGTAAGATTACAGCTACTGTTAATACTTATTCTCTGAATTTTCGATCGTTAGAACTGGTTTCTTCTTTTTTAAAAAAATAGACTTTTATTGATTTCAGAGAGGAAGGGAGAGTGAGAGAGATAGAAATATCAATGATAGCCCAAGCCGGTTTGGCTCAGTGAATAGAGCGTCGGCCTGTGGACTGAGGGGTCCCAGGTTCGATTCCAGTCAAGGGCATGTACCTTGGTTGCGGGCACATCCCCAGTGGGGGGCGTGCAGGAGGCAGCTGATCGATGTTTCTCTCTCATCGATGTTTCTAACTCTCTATCCCTTTCTCTTCCTCCCTGTAAAAAATCAATAAAATATATTTTTTAAAAAAAGAAATATCAACAATAAGACTTATTGATTGGCTGCCTCCTGCACGCCCCCTACTGGGGATCGAACTGTGACCTCTTGGTTCATAGGTCTACATTCAACCACCCAGCCATGCCAGCCGAGCAGAAACGGTTTCTTAATGAGAAAGAAAAATAATTTTTAAATGAACATTGGTAGACTAAAAAAGAGAAAAAAGAAAATTAAAAAAAAAATAAATAGCCCCAGTCAGTTTGGATCAGTGGTTGGAGCATCAGCCCATGGACTGAAGGATCCCGGGTTTAATTCTGGTTAAGGGCACATACTTCTGTTACAGGCTCGATCCCTCGCCCTGGTCAGGGCACATGTGGGAGGCAACTAATCAGTATATCTCTTTCACATCGATGTTTCTCTCTCCCTTTCACACTCTCTAAAAATCAGTGGGGAAAAAATCTCCGGAAGAGGATTAACAACAACACAAAATTACAAGGGGAAAAAAAAGAACATTGGTATCTTTCTCTAAGCAGTGAAATTCTTTTTTTGCATGACTATTAACTGTATTCAGTGTTCACCATGTTAACTATTTGAGAAGTACCACCTTCCTTGATCCAGAACAGAAAGGTTAATTTCTTAGAAATACCACTTTTTGTATCAGTACATTCTATTCCTTTCGTAGTCTCTTCATGGAGATATAAGTGCCCTGAAAACAACTCTACTTGAGGGCTTCGCTGGTGTTGAAGAAGCCAGGGAACAGAGTGCGAGGAACCGTGACTCGGGGTACCGGCACCTGCTCTACAGGAGACCCCTGGACCCCAGGAGTGAGGCGCAGCTCCAGGTAGGAGCCAGCAGAGCGCTGGCAGCAGGGCCTCGCCGTTCTCCTCGGAGCCTGGGTTCGGGCGACTGTCTTACGAATTGGCTCACTTCCTGTGAGTAATGTACCTGTTCCTCATACACTTCCGTAACTGATAGAGAAGATGGGACTCTTCCACGTAATGCTTTTTGGATTAAACAAAAATGCAATTCTTAACTAAACCCTCAGCTGGGTAGAAAGTATGCTGTTGAAAAAGATACATTGAGAAACCAAGTCATGAATAATAACTATTAAAGTAGCAACTACTCATTGAGCACCAGGTGCTCTGCGGGTGTTTTTGACACATTATTTCTAGTCTTTAAAACCAGCTGCTCTGTAAGACTCGAGTTTCCGATCCCAGTGTACAGATGAGGGCGGTGAGCCTTAGAGGCGAGGGAGCCTGCCCACGGCAGTGGTGGTGGTAGGGGTGGAACCAGAATCAGACCTCCTCTTGCCCGGGTGCTTTCCCGTGTGCCATAATTTAGCAGCGCTACTTTTCTCATTAATTGTTAATTATTCTTATTCCCTATCTTTGTGAGATCTGGTTTTTGTTTTCATCTTTCAGTTTATTCCAAACTGTTGTACCATCAGCTTGGTGGGGGATCATCCCCAGTTCCTTGCATTTGCCTAGAATCCCTGTAGAAGTGGGGTACAGAGGGCAGTGCTGGTCACCCTCACCCAGCACGTGAGGGTCTATAGGGTGAGGAACCCCTTCTGCCCAGAAAACCCACCGTCCACAGGCCTCACCTGATAAACTTTCTGACAGTAGGAAAAGGAGAGACATGGTCCCTCCGCCCAGAAAGGGGAGGAGCCCTGGCTGTGTCCACAGCCCTGAGGGATCCCTAGATGCTCCTCCACGGTGGACATTAACCCTCCTAGCAAGGGGGTGCTAAACACCGCCTGCACTCTTCATCTGGTCACACTTGCTCCCTACTGCCTTTTCACCTCCTGCTCTGCGTCCAAACTAAAAGAAAAGCATACAGCTATTGGGAAACACTCCCATTCAAAAATAAGTCAGTTTCTCTTTTCACAGTGCTGAATAGACCATAGTAGCTAGCATGTATCAGTTCATGCCCTGTACAAAAGAAATGTCCCGGAAGTACCAACGTCTCACCACTAGTAGGCGCTGGACCCTTGAGCCTGGGCAGTTTGGCTCAGAGCCTGTGCTCTTGACCACACACTGCAGCCTGCAGCCCCTCCGGCTGGCTAAGTGGCAGCGGGGAAGGTGAGCACACAGACGCAGTGTGGGTATGTTCCTGTGGGATTACAGGCGGGGGAGCAGCGAGGCCACAGAGAAGAAGTGTTTCTGGTGGCCGCAAAAGAAGCGTGGGTGTTCTGAGAGAGGAAGTCGGGAGAGCACTCGGGAGCTAATGCACGGAGGTCTCGTTGCGCCTGAGTGTTCAGAGAAAGGGCCCCCCCTAGCCAGGTGTTGGCTGAAATTTACATTTGATGCTGAGGTTACTGCCACTTCCTGGAGCCAGCTTGACTCTCTTTCAACGACATTTCCTCTTTTTCAGTTGGGACACATACCCTTATCCAAGGATAATTTTAAGCTACGTTTAAACACAGATGCAGAGAGCTTTCCCTGTGTATGCACATTGTCTTCATTTGCTTACACATTTAATGGACTGCTTCATCTTTATTGTTCATTTTTGAAAGTCAAGTTGTATAGCATGAAGGTTAACACTGGATCAAAATTTAAAGAAAATTATTGCAGGCCTAAAATAAGTTAATAGATAAGAATTTTAATGCACTTTCTAGTGTTGATGCTATTTTTTTTGTTTGTTTTGGCGAAATGAAATTTTCTCAATTGGTGAGATGACTTCTGTGTTCTGAATAAATTGGTTCAGAATTACTTTCAGCACTGTTTTGTAGGATAATTTTGTCTGTAGTACAGTTAATTTCATGGGTGGGGGAGCAAAACCTAAGTGGATGCCCTGTCGGAGTACCAGAGTGCAGCGGAAAATTCCTAGGCCAGGCTGAGTTACTTCAGAGGAACTGAAAAATGAGAACTAAGCAAGAACTTTTGTTCCCTGGAGGCCCTGGACTGACACCCTTTCTGTTTCTGTTTCTTTACACCACCTCTCTGTCACACCCTCAGAAAGGTTGAGTTTCTGGATTTCATTTGGCTTGTAATGTTCTGATGATTATGTTAAAACCTAGTATGTGTTCTTTGTTCATTATGGTTCTCAATATAAAAATAATTGAAAATTATTTTGATTGTTTTGATACATCTTTCTCCAAGCTACTGGAAAATGGAGTCTTTTTTTTTTTCTTGTAGGAAATTCGGCGCCTTCATCAGTATGTGAAGTTTGCTGTCCAAGATGTGAATGATGTTCTAGACTTGGAGTGGGATCAGCATCTGGAACAAAAGAGAAAACAAAAGTAAGCGAGGTCCCATCCCCCACTGGTGGCAGGAAATAGTGCTGCCACCTTTTCAAAAGATTTAGGAACATGGATAAAAACCCTGAAATGTTCATTCTCATCAACCCTGTCTTTCTGCTCCCAGATATTTGTTCTGCAGACACAATAGCAGTGCTCACAACAGGGTGCATCAGAGAATTTATATCGCAGCTCAGCTAGCTCATGATGCAGACAAATTGGATTAACCCTGCTTACCCACGGCTTAGAGGAGGGGCTCAGAGTCTGGTCTTTTTCTCTTAATACAGACATAACCATGGACTAGCATGTTCTCCAAATACCACATTAAAGATATGTTACAGGGAGTGTACAAGATGGTGATTATATAACTACTAGAGGCCCGGTGCATGGATTTGTGCACCAGTGGGGTCCCTCGGCTTGGCCTGTGCCCTCTCGCAATCCGGGACCCCTCAGGGGATGTTGGAGAGCCGGTTTTGGCCCGATCCCCTCAGGCCAGGCCGAGGTACCCTACATGTGCACAACTTCGTGCACCAGGCCTCTAGTATGCATATAAGATCTTTGGTTAATCTCTTCCCACCCTCTCCCCTCTTCCCTTCCCTCTGAGATTCACCAGTCTGTTCCATGTTTCCATGCCTGTGGTTTCCACTCCTGCATTGAGTGCCCCCTGGTGGTCAGTGTGCATCATAGCTACCGGCTAGTCAGCCAATTGCTTAGGCTTTTATAAATATAGATTATTAGGTACACAATATATGTAATATGAAAAAGGTAAGACAAGCCCTAGCCAGCTTGGCTCAGTGGATAAAGTGTCAGCCTGCAGACTGAAGGGTCCCAGGTTCGATTCCAGTTAAGGGCACATGCCTGGGTTGCGGGCTTGTTCCCCAGTAGGGGGTGTGCAGGAAACTTCCGATCAGTGATTCCTTCTTGTCATTGATGTTTCTATCTCTCTCTCCTTCTCCCTTCCTCTCTGAAATCAATAAAGAAATATATATTTTTTTAAAAAAAAGAAAAGAAAAAGGTAAGACAAAATACTGGGTGATCTCAACATGGAGAACTAAACATTGAGAAGAGGCTGGAAATTAATCTGACAATATTATCACAGATACAGCTGCGAGATGGGGTTAAGAGGAATTTTTTCTTTATACTCTTGTATATTCCAAGTTTTCTTTTTAAGGAAACATTCCTGATTAGTGTGGCTAATTAGAAGGACGAGAGGAATGATGACAAAGGTATGACAAGGAACAGAATGCAGTACATTGTTAGAATAGTTGAGTGCCAATGAGAAATTGGGAAAACAGATCAACTCTCCACTTGTTCCATGTTGACACACCTACACTTGATCAGTGGATTAGCCGTGTGGGGAAGCAAACCAAGAAATGCTCTGTTTACCTGTTTATAAAGCTGTGGGATCACAGAACTTTAAGTGGGGCAGCCTGGGTGGGATGTCAGAGGCAGGGCCAGAATGTGCTTAAAATTCAGTGAGCAGAATTGAATGTGTTATATTGTACCACCTGGAGAATGGCTTTGTGTCCAGCCTGAGGAATCTGCTTGGAACATAGGTAGGGGAGATAGAGGTGAGCGTTGGTCCCTCCGACACTGTGGGGAGGATTCCTCACCTGTGGCCTGGAGCACCTGGCCCTGTGGCAGTGGGGCCCCAGTGGAGATTTCACAGCTCCCTCCCTAGTCCTGAGTTCACGTTCAGCCACATGGAGGGGACGGCGTGACCAAGCAGTGTGCGTGTCCTGCTCTGCTTGACAGTTAGGTTTCTCTCTCAGAACAGGGAAGCCGGGCTTGCTTCTCCTTTATGACAGCTCTGTGGACTTACTACCTAATGTGCTTTATTTTTAATTCCCTTTATGCAGAGTTCAGATTCTTAAGTCTATGCAGTTTTCTAGCGTTTCTGATTAGGCCTTTGGATAAGCATTACCTTGGACCCTATTGATATTTTTTTTAAAATATTTATCTTGATCCCATCTGTGTGACTCAGTGGTTGAGGGTCGACCTTTGAACCAGGAGGTCACAACATGGTTCGATTCCTAGTCAAGGCACATGCCCAGGTTGCAGACTCAGTCCCCAGTGGGGGGCATGCAGGAGGCAGCCAATCAATGATTCTTTCCCATCATTGATGATTCTCTCTCTCCCTCTCCCTTCCTCTTTGAAATGAAAACTATATTTTAAAATAAAAAAATTATTTTTTTTGTTGTTTGAACTAACCTGTCACCTGAACGAAAGGGAACCGGCCCTTCCTTGTTGCAGCTCCTGGGGAGGGTGCTCCTTGCTGCTCCGGCGTGCTCTCCCTCATGATTCTTGGCAGCATGCGAAGAGATGACTGACTCCCATCGGCTTTCCTGGGCCTTTTCTTTTATTGAATGTGACTTACACACAGGACATAACACATGTCCTAAGTACGTTGCTGAATGAATCTGTCCCCTGTTGTTGACACGTCTCCCACCCTGGGTTACCCAGGTCCTCTGGGATTGTGCCAGCTGTGCCTGCAGGCCTCGTTAGGCTTTCGTCCCTTTTTTACGTTCTAGTATTTCCTGATGCTGTTTGTCCACTAGTGATTCTGTTTTAGTCTTTTCACTGTTACAGTTGTAGTCTTCTTCTTCTGTGGGAGGTTTCTGTACTTGAACCGCTCACGTTGAATTCTTTTCTCATTGCTGTCAACAGGCGCCTGCTTGTGCCGGAGCGAGAGACCCTGTTTAACACCCTGGCCAACAACCGGGAGATCATCAACCAGCAGAGGAAGAGGTTGAACTGCCTGGTGGACAGTCTCCAGCAGCTGCGACTTTACAACCAGACTTCCCAGTGGCGCCTTCCCTCGGCGGCGCCCTCCCAGAGCAGCACTCACAGGTGTGCGGGAGAAAGGGCTCTAGCTACGTGCACTCCGTCAGTGTGGCTGAGTGAATGGATACATATTGGGGAGTACGGTGGAATCGTCTTAAAGTGGTTCAGATGTGGGTTTGCAAGTGACCGCTGTCTGTCACCTGTGTGACCCTGGTCAGGTTCCTCACCCTCTCTGATCCTCTGTTCCTTTGCTTAAAAAATGGGGATAACAATATATGCCTCCCGGGGTTGTTGGGGAGTTAAATTCAGTCTAGAACGCACCCGGTCGTGCGTGTGAGGAGACCAGTGCTCAATAGATGATAGTAGACACTATGGTAACAGTATTGTTTTTTTGAAAATTAACTGGTAGGATTAGGTTGACTTACGTGTTTCAGAGTTTAGGTTTGTCATTTTGCTTGAGTGTGGGAACTTTCAGACCCTAGCAGTTAGGCAGTTTACCCTTGACATTCCCTGGGTGGTTTTGTGTTTCGCCTTTAAGCCAGATGTGTAGGTGTTCATTGCCCCTTCTGCTGAAGCTCTCAGTGCATGTGCTGGGGGTGGTGAGGGGGGTGTGTGATGTTATGGTTGCCATCTCTTTCCTTTGGATTGATTACATCGGTTGGTCAGATGGCCTGTTTCTGAATGGGGGATGCTCTCATTTCTTGCGCTTATATTTAGGACAATGCACGCCCAGCCCTCAGGTTTCTCTGGTCATAGTTGGTTTCTATATGACACTATCGCACTTCAGTTTTGACAGTGACCTGGAAAGCCTGCGCAATGCTTTGTTGAAAACCACCATAGAGTCTCACACCAAACCCTTGCCGAAAGTACCAGGTAAGTGCGTTCTTCCCGGTCCTTAGCTATTGGTGTTCTTTCTTCTACTGACCAGGTTGTAAGCATTTATGGCTCATGAATTTCTTGCAGCTAAACTGTCCCCTGTGAAACAGGCACAGCTGAGGAACTTCCTGGCCAAGAGGAAGACCCCACCAGTGAGATCCACAGCGCCAGGTAGAGGAGCCGGGCCTGAACTCTTAGCACAAACCAAATAGCTGGTGTGTGTGTGGCGGGGGGTGTTTGTCTGTGTCTGTGTTTTCCTTTTGGTTCCTAGTAGGAGCTGGAGGAAATGTCCCTAGAAACTGTTGTGCGGTGTTTGTCTGTGTCTGTGTTTTCCTTTTGGTTCCTAGTAGGAGCTGGAGGAAATGTCCCTAGAAACTGTTGTGCATCTGAAGCTGGAGTAGTAGCTGCTCAGCCAAGCAGCTCGAGGGTGGTTTTGGCGTTACCTCCCTGTTTTCTGCAGTCCTCAGATTGAGTGGCAGTGCTTCCCAAGGGTTTGGGGACACTGAGCTGGCTCCACGGTTCGTAGCCTCTGCTTTAGAAAGTTGACTTCCCTGGTTTGTGTGGGGTTTGAGTAAGATTGTATTTGGAAAAAAAGGCTTCTTTTTTTTAAGAAGATAGAGAAAAACCCACTGATTAGGGAATGATGGCTAAAAACACCTACTGAAAAGAAGCCATATAACCAGTGAAAAAAACTTGTTTTTGCTATTAAATTACCTAGATAACCGTGTTATATACAGCTTCAGGCATAGTAGCGCTTTGCTTTTGTGCTTGTATCTGCTTTTCTTTTTTCTGTTTTGAGTTGAAACTGGTTTTTTTTATACCAACAGCCAGTTATTTTTTTGGGAATTAAAATAGGATGGAAATTTAATCTTACTGTACCACCATTCATTAATTTTTCTGTAATCAAAGCTAAATTAGGTAAGGTAATAGTTACAGGCAAGTGAAATCTTTTTAATCATTTCCATTTTCTAAACATATATATACCTTCTCTTAGTAGATAATTGGAAAAATGTGGAAAAATATAACGAAGAATAAAAGTTACTCTTATCCCTCAACCCAAATATGTCATCAGTTATGTCATTTTGGTTTACTCTTAAATTTTTTTCTTTGTATCTATAAATTTGATTTTTTGAAAATGAGACTGGGACTGTTGCATTTATAATTTCATACTTTTATATTTTTTAATTAGAAACTTACAAACCTTTACTGTAAAACAGAAAATGACAAGTGTAAGTGAGGATGTGGACAGATTGGGCCCCTTGTGCACCGTTAGTGGCATGTAAAGGGTGCTGCGCTATAGAACACAGCTGGTGGTTCCTCAGAACACTAAATAATTACCATAGGGTCCAACTATCCACTCGTGGGTATATACCCCAAAGACTGGAGAGTAGGAACCCAAACAGATATTCTGTACATTCGTGTTCATGGCAGCATTATTCACAATAGCTGAAAGTAAAAGCAAGCCAAACACCCAATGGATTGAATAGATAAGTGAAATGGGGTGTATACGTATCTTAAAAAGGAAGGAAATTCTGACATGCTACACTGTGGATGAAACTTTAGGATATTGTGCTAAGGAAAAGCCAGTCACAAAGACAAATATTGTATGAGTCTACTTCTGTGAGTAAGCAGGGCAGTCAAATTCATAGTCACAAACTAGAACGGCGGTCGCCAGAGGCTGAGGGGAAGAGCAGAATGGGGAGTTAGTTTTTAATGGGGACGGTATTTTTAGACCTAATTAATCAAAAGAATCGATAGATTTAGCTGCAAATGTCTGAGGCAGTCAGGACTGAGGACCTTCTGTTGTTACCAGTTTGCATTAGGCCTGTTCTTAGAAATTATTGTGGAAAAGTGACAGCAGTGGTGCGACTTCCCCGTGATGCGGAAGCTTCGCTGTTACTTTTCTGACACGTTATTACTCTGCCTGTGGGATCCGCTGAGGGCACCAGCTCTCCCACTTTCACACCAGCATTCATTCTGCCTCTCACTTCACATTTTTTTTGTTTCACAGTCAAAGTGTACTCGTCATACATGGCTTGATATTTCAAAGCCCCATTTGAGCAGAGACCCCAAACCATCTTTATTCACATTCGACAGTAGCTGCTTCCACTTAAAATAACTAATAATTAAGTCATTTTGCAGATTGGCTATTTGTCCACAGTGGAAATTACATAGCTCTTGGGCTGCTTCGTTACTGACTTGGGTTTTGTTTGGGGCTTTGTAGCCAGCCTGTCTCGGTCAGCCTTCCTGTCTCAGAGATACTACGAAGACTTGGATGAAGCCAGCTCCACGTCATCCATCTCCCAGTCTCTGGAGAATGAGGACACACAGGCACCCTGTAAAGATGACGATGCCGGGATCCAGGTCCCTCGCCACGCCCCCGTGGTGCGCACTCCCTCCATCCAGCCCGGTCTCTTGCCCCAGACAGCAGCTCCTTTTGCTAAATCTCACCTGAGTCATGGTCCACCTGGCGTGCTGGGAGCTTCAGGTAGGAGACAAGGAGACGGGAAACTCCCCCCCCTCCCCCCACCACCCCCCGTTCGGCTTTGAACTTAGAAAGGAACTGGAGCTGGGTTTTATACTGCCACACCACTGAGTTGTTGGTGCTGGCCCATTCCTGCTAATAGTTCAGAAACTTGAAGACCAGTTCAAAGGAGGTGTGTGCCCTTAGAAGCAGTTGGTGGGACATAGGAGGAAGAAGAGGCCGAGGCTGACACTGTCACCGCTTTGCTGTGGAGTCCAGTGTGCGTTTATTTAGACAGGTCTTTTCGGGAGGAACAGCAGGAGCTATTTGCCTCCGTGCGAAGCAGCATCCACCCTTGTGCCCTGCACATCCCAGCTCATTTCACTCCCTGCTCCTGCCGTGTTCTGCCCCAGCTCGCCAGCACGTCCGTGCTCCTGCGGGGACCGGTGTCGGCTCACTGCGGGGACCGGTGCTGTCAGTGTCGGGGCTGTGCTCTGAAGTGGCTTCTGACAGCAAACAAGCAGCGTGCAATAGGGATGGAGAGGTTTTATGAGAGGAGAGTGGGAAATCGGTCAGATTGATGTGTGTTGGCATAAAGGTTACATTTCCATCGGTGTCACGGGACGTGATCGTGTAGAGCAGTGATTTTCAACCTGTGTGCCGCAAGAATTTGTAAAACATGTCATACTTGGACTGTGACAACAGACAACACAACAGTCGCTGTCTGGTGTGAATGAATCAAAATTATGGCTGTTTTTTGTCAGCTTGGCAAAAAAACGTATATTTTGGTATGCCACAGAATTTTAGTGATTATTTTATGTGTGCCATGAGATGGAACAGGCTGAAAATCGCTGGTATAAAGTATCTGTTAGTAGAAGCCGGCAGGCAAATTGCATTGGCATCTTTGAAAGATGTGGATGCCAGCCTGCCTGTTTACTGGTACTTTCCTGTTTTTAATCTTGGTATTTTCCCTGCAGCCTCACATGGAGAATTGACCGTGCTAACTTTTGTGTTTTCCTCTTCTCGGACCTACTTTGTTTTTCTTAGCGTCTACGTCTGCCAGCAAAATCATCCCCCAAGGGGCCGACAGCACGATGCTCGCAACCAAAACCGTGAAGCACGGTGCGCCGGGCCCCTCCCACACCATCCCAGCTCCGCAGGCGGCCGCTGCGGCAGCACTGAGACGCCAGATGGCCAGTCAGGCGCCAGGTGAGAGTGGAGCCCACACCTGTGCAGGGGCTGGTGTGAGCTGTCTGCGTCTCGGGCTGGGGTGGCAGGTGCCAGCTAGCCCCTGGCTCTGCTGCCGTTCAGAACGAAGGCTGCTGTGCAGCCTCTCTCCTGGTGGAAAGGGTTCCCAGGAAGCAGACTTCCTTGTGGGGGGGGTGTGAGGCTGCCACAGTCAGTTAAGCAGGAAATCGGGTTTTCTGGTGAGTGTTAATCCCTGCCTTGGAACAGTGTCTGCTTTAAGCCCACAATCGGTCTTTGCAGTTAGATCACCTGGGAGCATTCAGAGGCTCTGTGGTCTCTTAGGAATCGCGCTGCCCTGTGAGGTGGGTATTAGTGTGCCCGTTTTGCTTTTGAGTGATGTGACATTCAGAGAGGGAAGGTGACCCGTCTGATGAGAAGCAGAACCCAGACCCCAACCCGAGGTCTTTCCCTTGCAACACAGCTGCTGCTTGGGGCGGCAGCTGTGGCTGTTACAGGCGGGGACTGTAATGAGCACAGCATTTTGTCAGTGTTGTGGCTGTCCACGTTTTCTGCGCCGGGACTTCTGGGTAGCTGGCCTCAAGGACTTCACTTGGTCTCCATGTACAAGCCAGTGGTTTTGGCCCCCACCGCCCCCCCCCACACACACACACCCCTTACTCCCCAGCAGTTAGCAATGTTGGCGGTAGAGCTCAGGAATGCTGCAAAAAAAATCTTTTTGAAAAATGTATTAATTTTTTTTGCATATCATGGGTCACTTTTATTAAAAGCATCATTACTATAATTGGCAGTAGTTTACATTTTATCTTACATGGTAGCAGTTTTCAAAGAAAAAGTGAAAGGACGTCACAACAGAGGAAAGCAGTACATTCAGTCATGTAGACGTCATGGCTAGTTTAGAGCTGAGGTCCTGCTGTTGAGCTTCGTGGCTTAAAGAAACGAAGTCCTTTAATTTAAAAAGGACCCGAGTCCCTACTCTACTCTTACTTTCTTTTTTTTTTTTTTAATATATTTTATTGATATTTTTATAGAGAGGAAGGGAGAGGAATAGAGAGTTAGAAACATTGATGAGAGAGAAACATCGATCAGCCGCCTCCTGCACATCTCCTACTGGGGATGTGCCCGCAACCAAGGTACATGCCCTTGACCAGAATCGAACCTGGGACCCTTGGGTCCGCAGGCCGACGCTCTATCCACTGAGCCAAACCGGTTTCGGCTACTCTTACTTTCTTCATCTCCTTCCTTTGTTTACACCAGTGCATTACGAGACCACGAGACAATGAGACTAGTTCTGTCTGGCAAGAACCCTCCCAGTAGGTTAATTTCCAAAGGGGCCCTTCACATGTCATTGCTGAGCCTCGGGACAGAGCCAGTCACACTAACGTGAAGGCTGTCCAAGTGCATTGATGTGTGTGTGCAAGTGTGGGAACCATACAGTCAGAAAGGGAAAGATGAGCAAGTACAATCGGTTTGGTAAATTCCATCTTGACCTTCACAGCTAATACATTAAATATATAACGTCACCCTTCCTTTGAGCACCTCTTTCTTCCATGAGAGCCACTGAGTTACAAATTCTCTTTATTCTAATACCAGTGGTACTAGAAGGAAAGGGGGAAAAGAGCATTATGTAGGTTGCCTTAAAAAGACATGGTCACCTCCCAAATTTCCTCTCTCCTGGGGAGAATGACTTGATGCACTGCACACCCTTCATGACCAGGACCCCTTGTGACGCACCTGTAGAACATGCTTGGACTTCAGTGCACAGGACAACCCACAACAACGGATTATTGAGCCCCAAAATGTCCGTACTGCCAAAGCTGAGAAATAAATTTTTTTGTTTTAGCTGAATAAAATTATTTTTTCGTTTTATCACTGCTTAGAACACATATCAATTTAGACAGTGTTTTTTTTTTAAAGACATGGTGGTTTGATTTAGACAAAAGAGAATTACCATTATACAGTGATAAAAGATTTCTAAGAAAAGTTCAGATATTAAAACCCTTATCAAGGCATCTAAACTAGATGTGAAAGAGCAAAAATAAGGTACCTTTGAGCCTTCTAAAAGAATAGAATCCTTTGATGTTTCCTTTAAATATTACTTTGGACCAAGCAGAATCCTGGCATTGTGCTGAACAGGCCCCAAGTCACGCTGATAGAGTTGATTATTTATAAACTGAAAATCTGCCAGGATTTCGGATTATCCCACTGTCAGCAGGAGGGGGTGTGATTTTATTATCATTTTGGAAGCAGAAATTTCTAAGGTGTAGGCACCTTTGGATGTGCCAGATGAAGAATGTGCAGTTGTAGGCAGGAAGTCCTGGGTGCTTCTCTGAAGGAGGGAGAGAGCGAGCTGCCACAGACCCACGTCCCACCCAGGCTGCCGCTTTCAGTTTGGCCAAATATGTAGTTAGCAGAGATCCAGGAGCTTTGCTCAGGCCTTCTTAATAGTTAGTTTTAAAGTATCACTAAGTTCTGGAATACAGTTTTAAGCTGTAAGACACAGAAAGAGAGACGTGAAAGCTGACAGGCCTGAGATGGGTAAGTAGGTGTCAGGTTAATCCTGGCTGCCATTAATTCAGGCCTCTTGGCCTCCCCCATTCTTGTCTAGGCTCCATTTCCCACATTTTATTCACCATGTCTGTCTCACTAAGCTGTGGCTCCTTTAGAGAAGAAACTCTATGTCAGACATTTTTGGTATTCCCAGTACCTAACAGTCTGGCAGTAAAAAGCCCATGTGAAAGAATGGTTGAATGAAAGAGTGGAGGGTGGAAAAATCCTTAGTCTGAATCATGCTAACGCTCCAGCTCTTTCTGCCCTTTTCCAAGGTGAGCAAACAGCGTGGCAGGCAATCTCAGCTCTGCTGTCTAAAATCTGCCCAGGGAATTCTTTTTCCCTGAACTAGGGCATTTGACTAAATTGCATGCATCTTCATCTCATAATCTTTATGAATGGAGGCCAGGTGTTCACTGAACACAGCGCTGCAGAGCTGCCTAGAGTAGCTGTCCTTTCTCTGTCTAATAGGATTGCAATCTGCTTGGGTTTCTGTCCTGGTGGTTTATGTAGGGCTAGACTTTTTGATCCCTCATTGCGATTAATATGCCTCTCTGTTCTCTGTTTTAATAGCTGTGAGTACTTTGACCGAATCAACTTTGAAGACTGTCCCTCAAGTGGTAAATGTGCAGGAATTGAAGAATAACCCTTCATCTACAGCAATGGGGTATGTTACGCCTTTGTAGCATGTGTACATCAGCCAGTGAATTACTTGTAATATCGGGGACTGCCTGCAGGGAGCAGCATTGCTGCCCGCACTGGGTGACTGTTTTGCCTCAGGGTCTAAGGCAGCCATAGGCAAACTATGGCCGTACCCTTTTATGTAATGATGTTTACTTTGAATTTATATTAGTTCACACACTCCATCCATGCTTTTGTTCCGACCCTCCGGTCCAGTTTAAGAACCCATTGTGGCCCTTGAGTCAAAAAGTTTGCCCACCCCTGTTTTAAGGGGTGGACAGCTAATCTTGGATACACGACTGGGTTTTCAGGAGATTATCCTCTTCAACTTGCCAGTGACCCGTCCCTCATGAGCCTCTAAGCCTGTGCCATGTGTGCGTTGCGTGTGCTGCACAGGAGGGCTATGGAGTCGGGGGTGGGACTTGGTTTTTTACATGGGTATTTTTTATAGACTCGGGGTTCCAGAGTTGATGCTTCAGTTCTCATGGAGACTTGATTCTGCAAACTCAGTGGTGATCTTGAGATTGACAGGTCTCCTCCCTCGTCTCCTCTCTCAGGCATTGCTGTTCTTTCAAGTTTCTTCTGCCTTTTGTATGAAAAGAACAAAAAAGAAACAGTCTTAAAAGGCAGCAGCTCTGCTTGGAGACTCGCCGCGTCTCTTCTCTGCTGTATTTGAGGGCTGGGTCATCGCTGCTGCTGAAGCTTGCTTCTCTTTGGTCTGGATCTGTTTAGAATTCACGGCGCTGGCTCCCGCGCACAGTTCTGGCAGCACAGTTCAGAGTCTGCCTTCTGCCGTTGCTCTGCGTGTGTTGTAGCTGTGAGCTCGGTGGTCCAGCCCAGTCTCCCCGGTGGCATAGGAAAGAGTTGAAGGACTTTCCTCGGGTTGGGTGTCGGGATTGTGATGACCAGTGTCATTCAGGGAATTAGTGTCTGGTGCCCATGGTTAGTCCAGCGGCAGGAAGAGCAGCCACAGACCCTGTGTTTCTCCCACATGATGCCCGCTCTCTCCCCCACCGGGTCTGCTCCCCGGTCAGTTTTGGTTTTACCAAGTGGCCCTGCCTCCCTAGTCCACTGGCCTTCTCTTTTCCAGTTGGTCCATTTATCAACACAGTCTGTCCCGGGAATTTCTTCATTATCTCGGGCTGTACTAAAGCCAAAAACAAGCCTACCCACATTGGATCTTGTAGTGACCTTGACGCTTTGGTATGCCGGTTTGACCAAGATGGCATTTGTGGTTGTTGCGAACTTCTCAAGGGAAAAAATGTGCATTGAGTTTGGGAATTGTCGCCAGATTCCTCATATAAGGAAGGCAAAGAAAAGCCACTGAATGGCTAAGTGGCTTAATGGGGAAAGAAATGAAGTGGGGGATTTCTGAGACATTGTAGCCGCTAACCAGGGATGAGAACTCGCTCTTGGTGATTTCATTTGCCTTTTCTCAGGCTTTGTTTCCCTCGAATGGGTCAGCTGAGCTGATCTGAGAAAAGGGCTTTCTTAGAAGAGCAGTTCTGAGTTTGCCTTTTTCTGATTTAAGAAAAATAGACACAAAAGTTCAAAAGGAATCTTGAAGAAACTTTTCCTTCCTTTCCCCACAGAGTTGGACTCTGGTACACTGATTTAACTTGTCTGCCCAGCATGGTGCCTGGAGTGTAGTTCCTTTTTAATAACCACTTATCAGGTAACAAACTCTGAGCATAATTAATAAGCAGAGATTGGTATTTACTGCCTCCCCCAATAAAAAAGCTTCGGAGGGAAATGCATTCATTATCAGATTCTGTGAAGCAGTAGTTCTTAGATGTATTTTAAATATTTAATTTTGCATTTAACTTTTTTAGAGTAGTATCTTATAGAAGATTAACCGTAAGATGAGCTTATCTATTTCTGCCCTTGGCATCTTACATTCATCGGCTTCATCCACTTATATTCATTAACTAACCGCCCCGTGTTAAGGGAGAGGGTTTACCTGGAGCAAACCCAGGGCTGTCGGACTCCCGTGCGGAGCTCAGTCACCTGGTTCAGCAGAGTCTGGGGCAACTGCAATGCTGCCCTGGGTGTGAAGGGCACAGCAGTGAGTAAGTCACACCAACCCTTGCTTTCGTGGCACTTACTTTAGCAAGGAGACAGCCACTGCACACCAGTTGCACAGCGTTATTAACTGCAGTGTCGTGAGCTCAGAAGGAGAGGGACCAGCTGCTGAGAAAGCAGGCGTGCGCGGGCTGGTGGGGAAACGCGGTTTTAGCTGGAAGTTAAACAGTGGCCAGAAGTTTCCAGGCGAAGACTGCAGAGAAGAGTGCTGAACCGAGGTTGGAATGTGTGACGGCAGATCTGGGCAAGGACAGTGCTGGGAGTGAAGTTGGAAGAAGGCCCCTTGTGGCCAGAGGCCTGGCAGGAAGTGGGGAGGGAAGAAAGGGGGGCTGGATGAGGGGAGGTTTGGCTGGTTTGTTTGTTTTTACTAACACACACCAGACACATCATTCCTTTCAGGAATTTTGTTGTTCATGCGCTCATTTTTTACTCCCAACAAATAATGAGTGTGTTCTGTATGCCGCACACTGTTCTAGGTGCTGGGGATAAGGCAGCTAACTGAACAGACCGCCAAAACCCACCCTGCCCTAGTCACAGAAAGACTGAGATGTGAAATAAACTAGCACATCGTGTTTCAGATGGTGGCCGGTCTGCTGGACGAAATAGCAGTAGAAAGGGGGTTAGGGCTGTTGGCTGGGCTGGGTTGCAGTTTTAAACAGTGTGGTCAAGGCAGGCTGTTGTTTCTCCCCCCAGTTACTGGCTACAATGTCTCAGACATACCAGACCGAGTTTCTTTCACCTCAAGCTGGATTTTTTGCCTTCTGTAATGTCTTGCCTTCCGGTGGCTTTTGACACTTGACATTTGGATGAAGATCAAAAGGCCAGAGAGCAGATCTCGTGGATATCCTACGGAAACAGCTCCGGCACAGGCCTGTGATGGGAGTGTGTCTGGCCGGCTCAGGGAAGAGCCAGGTGGCACTGGTGGCTGGAGGGAGAAAGGAGCCCTGGAGATGGGGGCAGGGGCAGGGGCAGGGGCAGGGTAGGCGCGTGGAGCTCACGACCTGGTTCAGCTAGCAAGCTGGGTCAGGACCTGGTTGACATTGGATATTTTTTGAGCAGTGAGTGATCTGATTTCTTTTTTGGTTTTTTGTGTTTTTTTTTTTAACTTTAGCAGTTGTTTTTTTAATCTCTATTGTTGAGAGTATTACATATGTCCCCTTTTTTCTTCCATTGACCTCTCCCCTCTCCACCCCTCCACCCCAGGCCTTCATCACTCTATTGTCTTTGTCTATGGGTTATGCATATACACATATGAGTTCATTGGTTGATCGCTCCCCCCACCCTCCCCTGCCTTCCCTCTGAGGTTTGACAGCACATATACTAAAATTGGAAGGATACAGAGAAGATTAGCATGGCCCACAAGGATGACAACTTGAGCAGTGTTTTAATATTGAGGCATAATTTACAAACAGTAAAATTCATCTTTTTCTAATTGTAAAATTCTTATGAGCTTTGATAAATGCAAATAGTTGTATATGACCTATGGTTTTAGCAGGAAGCGCTGGTTCTTATCTTGAGAATAGATCAAAGGGGCTGGGGTCGGGGACGGTAGAAACAGCGAGACCAGTTAGGAAGCTTCTCCTGTTTTTATAGTGGTAAAATATACATAGAACAGAAGTGACATCGTAACCATTTTTAAGTGTATAATCCAGTGACATTAAGTACAGGTAGTGTTGTGTGACCCTCACCACTATTTATTTCCAGAGCATTGTCATCCATCCCTCCCTGAAACTGTCTCCTTTAAACAATAACTGTTCATTCCCCCTTCCCTCCAGTCCCTGGTAGCCTCTATTCTACTTCCTGTCTCTAATAATTTGCCTATTGTAGGAACCTCATATAATTGGAATCCTTTTGTGTCTGGGTCATTTCACTTGAATTTTCAAGATTCATTCATGTTGTAGCATATGTCAGAATTTCATGCCTTTTATGACTAGATAATACTCCATTGTGCGCATATTCCCATTCATCTGTTGATGAACACTTGGGTGTTTCCCCCTCTTGGCTATTGTGAATAATGCCACAGTGACCATTGGTGTACAAGTATCCGTGTGAGCCCCTGCTTTTAGTTATTTTGGATAATGTTTTATGGAATTGCTAGATGACGCGGTACTTCTTTTTAGCTTTTTGATCTAAATGTAGTTCAAACTGTTTCACAAAGCGGCTGCACCTTTTTACATTCCCAACAACAATGGGCGAGGGTTCCAATTTCCCCACATCCTCACCAGCATTTGTCATTGTCCATCTTTTTTATGATAGCCATCCTAGTGCATATTAACTGTTATCATTGTGGGGCTTTTATTATTATTTATTTTAATCTTCGCTGGAGGGTTAAATGTTTTTATTGATTTTAGAGAGAGGAAGGGAGAGAAAGAAACATTGGTCGATGCCTCCCTCATGGGAATTGAGCCCACAACCTTTTGGTGTAACAGACGCTGCTCCAACAAACTGAGTGACCTGGCCAGGGCTCATTGTGGTTTTGATATTCATTTCCTTAATGACTAATAACTAGTCATTAGTCATAGGTTGGACATCTATTTGTGTGCTCATTGTTCATTTGTATCTTCTTTGGAGAAATGTCTATTTAGATCCTATGCACTTTTTAAAATTTTTTTTTAATTTTTTCATTTTTTTATCTTTAATTTCTTTATTGGTTAAGGTATTACAAATGTGTCCTCATCCCCCCCATTAACCCCCAACTTCCCCCCCCCCCAATTCATGCTCTCACCCCCTTGTTGTCCGTGTCCATTGGTTTGGCTTATATGCATGCATACAAGTCCTTTAGTTGATCTCTTCCCCTTACCCCCACCCTCCCCTACTTTCCCTCTGGGGATTGATAGTCTGATCGCTGTTTCTCTGTCTTTGGATCTGTCCCTGTTCATCAGTCTATGTTGTCCTCTATATTCCACAAATGAGTGAGATCATGTGGTATTTATGTTTCTCTGACTGGCTTATTTCACTTAGCATAATGCTCTCCAGTTCTATCCATGCTGTTGCAAATGGCAAGAGTTCCTTCTTTTTTACTGCAGCGTAGTATTCCATTGTGTAGATGTACCACAGTTTTTTAATCCACTCATCTGCTGATGGGCACTTAGGCTGTTTCCAAATCTTAGCTATGGTGAATTGAGCTGCTATGAACATAAGGGTGCATATATCCTTTCTAATTGGTGTTTCTGGCTTCTTGGGATATATTCCTAGAAGTGGGATCACTGGGTCAAATGGGAGTTCCATTTTTAGTTTTTTGAGGAAACTCCATACTGTTCTCCACAGTGGCTGCACCAGTCTGCATTCCCACCAGCAGTGCAGAAGGGTTCCTTTTTCTCCACATCCTCTCCAACACTTGTTGGTTGTTGATTTGTTGATGATAGCCATTCTGGCAGGTGTGAGATGATACCGCATTGTCCTTTTGACTTGCATCTCTCATATAATTAGTGACTTTGAGCATGTTTTCATATGTCTTTCGGCCTTCTGTATGTCCTCTTTCGTAAAGTGTCTATCTAGGTCCATTGCCCATTTTTTGATTGGATTGTTTATCTTCTTATTGTTAAGTTGCATGAGTTCCCTGTAAATGTTGGAGATTAAACCCTTATCGGTGATATCATTGGCAAATACGTTCTCCCATGCAGTGGGCCTTCTTGTTGTTTTGTTGATGGTTTCCTTTGCTGTGCAAAAGCTTTTTATTTTGATGTAGTCCCGTTTGTTTATTTTCTCTTTAGTTTCCATTGCCCTAGGAGCAATATCAGAGAAGAAATTCCTTCGGCATATGTTTGCGATTTCACTGCCTGTGGATTCCCTTAGTATTTTTATGGTTTCCGTCTTACGTTTAAGTCTTTTATCCATTTTGAGTTTATTTTTGTGTATGGTGTGAGTTGGTGGTCTAGTTTCATCTTTTTGCATGTATCTGTCCAATTTTCCCAACACCATTTATTGAAGAGACTGTCTTGACTCCATTGTATGCTCTTGCCTCCTTTGTCGAATATTAATTGGGCATAGTGGTTTGGGTCGATTTCTAGGTTCTCTATTCTATTCCATTGATCTATATGTCTGTTCTTGTGCCAGTACCAAGCTGTTTTAAGAACAGTGGCTTTGTAATACAGCTTGATATCTGGTATTGAGATCCCACCTACTTTGTTCTTCTTTCTCAGGATTGCTACAGCTATTCGAGGTCTTTTTTTATTCCAGATGAATTTTTGGAACGTTTGTTCTAGATCTGTGAAATATGCCGTTGGTAATTTAATGGGGATTGCATTGAATCTATAGATTGCTTTGGGGAGTATGGACATTTTGATGATGTTGCTTCTACCAATCCATGAACATGGTATGTTCTTCCATCTATTTATGTCTTCCTCTATCTCTTTTTTCAGTGTCCTGTAGTTTTTCGCATATAAGTCTTTTACCTCCTTAGTTAAGTTTATTCCTAGGTATCTTAATTTTTTTGGTGTGATGGTAAATGGGATTGCTTTTTTAGTCTCACTTTCTGTAAGTTCACTATTGGTGTAAAGAAATGCCATAGATTTCTTGGCATTAATTTTGTATCCTGCTACATTGCTAAATTCATTTATTAAGTCTAATAATTTTTTGATGGAGTTTTTAGGTTTCTCTATGTACAGTATCACATTGTTTGCGGGTAGTTTTTATCGTGCGCTAACAGGTGGCGCGGGCCATTTTTGCTAATTTTTTGCGTAAATGGCAACGTTCAGTAAAATTACGATAACTTTAGTTTACGTATTTATACATTACCCGCATTCTACCGCTAGTCTATAAAAAAAGTATTAATACGTGTCCTGCGCTCTACTACCTCCAATGTAAAACGTATAAATACGTTTCCCGCATACAATGTGGTATCATGTCATCTGCAAATAAGGACAGTTTTACTTCTTCTTTTCCAATTTGGATGCCTTTTATTTCTTCTTGTCTGATCGCAGCAGCTAGCACTTCCAGTATTATGTTGAACAGGAGTGGTGAGAGGGGGCATCCCTGTCTTGTTCCTGTTCTTAGGGGAAATGGTTTTAGTTTTTGCCCATTGATTATGATGTTGGCTGTGGGTTTGTCATATATGGTTTTTATTATGTTGAGGTATGATCCTTTATTCCTACCTTGCTGAGAGTTTTTATCAAGAGAGGGTGTTGGATTTTGTCAAATGCTTTTTCTGCATCAATTGATATGACTATGTGGTTTTTATCTTTCAATTTGTTTATGTGGTGTATTACGTTTATTGATTTGCAGATATTGTACCACCCTTGCATCCCTGGGATAAAACCTACTTGGTCATGGTGTATGATCTTTCTGATGTACTGCTGGATCCGATTTGCTAGGATTTTGTTGAGGATTTTGGCATCTATGTTCATGAGGGATATTGGCCTGTAATTCTCTTT